>NC_140996.1:23968030-24645303 GCF_052327205.1 Somniosus microcephalus | reverse complement strand
GAGAGAGAGAGAGAGAGAGGGGGAAGGAGAGAGGGGGAAGGAGAGAGAGGGAAGGAGAGAGAGGGGGAAGGAGAGAGAGGGGGGAAGGAGGGAAGGAGAGAGAGGGGGAAGGAGAGAGAGAGAGGGGGAAGGAGAGAGCGAGAGAGGGGGAAGGAGAGAGCGAGAGAGGGGGAAGGAGAGAGAGAGAGAGGGGGAAGGAGAGAGAGAGAGAGAGGGGGGAAGGAGTGAGAGAGCGGGGGAAGGAGAGAGAGAGGGGGGGAAGGAGAGAGAGGGGGAAGGAGAGAGAGAGAGAGAGAGAGGGGGAAGAGAGAGAGGGGGAAGGAGAGAGAGAGGGAGGGGGAAGGAGAGAGAGAGGGGGAAGGAGATGGAAGGGGGAAGGAGAGAGAGAGAGAGAGGGGGAAGGGGAGAGAGAGAGGGAGAAGGGGAGAGAGAGAGGGGAGAAGGGGAGAGAGAGAGGGGGAAGGAGAGAAAGAGAGAGGGGGAAGGAGAGAGAGAGAGGGGGAAGGAGAGAGAGAGAGAGGGGGGGAAGGAGAGAGAGAGAGAGGGGGGGAACTGTGTCTGCGGCATCTGTGTCAACAGTTGTCTAGGGAAGTTATTCTGCAGTATTCTAAATAGTAGATTACTTGATTTTCTTAACAAACATAATATCCTCAGAAAAAACCAAATAGGCTTTCTTCCAAAACACCGCACCGCCGACCATATCTATACCCTTCACACCCTCATTGAAAAACATATACACCAAACAAAAAATGGGAAAATATTCGCCTGTTTCATCGACTTCAAGAAAGCCTTTGACTCTATATGGCACGAAGGGCTCTATTATAAACTTCTTCAATGTGGAATAGGGGGCAAAGTCTATGACCTTATTAAATCAATGTATCTGAAAAACAAATGCGGGGTCAAAATTGGAGACAAACGCACCGATTTCTTCACCCAGAGAAGAGGCGTCCGGCAGGGCTGCAATTTGAGCCCGACCCTGTTCAACATATACATAAATGAATTAGCAGACATGCTGGAGCAAAGCGAGTCACCAGGTCTCCGTCTCCTAGATGGAGAAGTGAAATCCCTGTTCTATGCGGACGACCTGGTTCTGCTGTCTCCCACAGAACAGGGATTACAGCAACAACTAGACCTACTCGACAAATACTGCCAAAATTGGGCTCTAACAGTAAATCTAAAGAAAACCAACATCATGATTTTTCAAAAAAGGCCCAGATGTCAGGAAAACAAATACCAGTTTACCCTCAGTGATACCACTATAGGACACACTATGAGCTACACCTACCTTGGTCTAACTATTACAGCATCAGGGAGCTTCAGCATAGCAGTGAATGCACTAAAAGAAAAAGCCCGAAGAGCCCTATATGCAATAAAAAGAAAATTCTACAACATCCAAATCCCAATCAAAATCTGGCTCAAAATATTTGACAGCATAATCCTGCCCATTGCACTGTACGGTAGTGAAGTATGGGGCCCGCTAAATCACCAAAGCTACACTAAATGGGAAAAACATACAATAGAAGCCCTACATGCAGAATTCTGCCGAAGCATCCTTCGCACCCAAAGGAAAACGCCAACAAATGCATGCAGAGCCGAACTAGGCAGATACCCACTGATAATAAACATCCAAAAACGAGCACTAAACTTCCTAAATCACCTCAAATCTAGCTCCCCAGACACCCTTCATTTCAAAGCCTTTCAGACCCAAGAGCTAAACCCAGAAAAGAGTCCCCTGAGTCAGCTGCTACGGAAACTAAGTACTCAGCCGGACCCTGACCAGCCCCAGACCAACACAGCCGCCCAAACACCAATCCGAGTGAACCAAATCATTAAAAAATGCAAAGAAACCTACCTGGAACATTGGAACAAAATAACCGAAAGCCAAAGCAGATTAGAATGTTACCGGGCCCTAAAAAGAGAATATAAACTGGCAGACTACCTCACGACCATCAGAGACACAAAACAGAGACAGACCCTCACCAGGTACAGACTAAGCGACCACCAACTGGAAATTGAAAAAGGCAGATACAAGAAATCCTGGCAGCCTAGAGAGAATAGAATATGCGATCAATGTCTGGCTGGCGAGGTTGAAACAGAAATGCATTTCCTCCTAAAATGCGAAAAATTCAACACATCAAGAAACATATTATTCAACAAGCTAAGCCAAACAACCCCAGATTTCAAGGAATTGGATGATCTGTCAAAATTGAGATTAGTCCTAGGAGAAGGAGACAGACCATACCTTGGGGCCAAATATGTAACAACATGTCACAACCTGAGGACTGTTTAAAATTAAGACTGTTTAAAATTAATATTGAACGTACCAAATGAAGTACAAAGACTGTTTAAAATTAATATTGTTTAAAAGTAATATTGTATGTACCCAACAAATGTCAAATCGATTGACACCGACAGAATGTTGGAAAACTGTACCTTTTTGCTATGTAAGCTTTGGCAATATGGTTCTCTGTAAACTTTCATGCCAATAAAGCATTTTAATTGGAATTGGAAATTGGAGAGAGGGAAGGAGAGAGAGGGGGGAAGGAGGGAAGGAGAGAGAGGGGGAAGGAGAGAGAGAGAGGGGAAGGAGAGAGCGAGAGAGGGGAAGGAGAGAGCGAGAGAGGGGGAAGGAGAGAGAGAGAGAGGGGGAAGGAGAGAGAGAGAGAGAGGGGGGAAGGAGTGAGAGAGCGGGGGAAGGAGAGAGAGAGGGGGGGAAGGAGAGAGAGGGGGAAGGAGAGAGAGAGAGAGAGAGAGGGGGAAGAGAGAGAGGGGGAAGGAGAGAGAGAGGGAGGGGGAAGGAGAGAGAGAGGGGGAAGGAGATGGAAGGGGGAAGGAGAGAGAGAGAGAGAGGGGGAAGGGGAGAGAGAGAGGGAGAAGGGGAGAGAGAGAGGGGAGAAGGGGAGAGAGAGAGGGGGAAGGAGAGAAAGAGAGAGGGGGAAGGAGAGAGAGAGAGGGGGAAGGAGAGAGAGACAGAGGGGGGGAAGGAGAGAGAGAGAGAGGGGGGGAAGGAGAGAGAGAGAGAGGGGGAAGGAGAGAGAGAGGGGGAAGGAGAGAGAGAGTGAGGGGAAGGAGAGAGAGAGAGGGAGAAGGGGGAGGAGAGAGAGAGAGAGAGGGGGAAGGAGAGAGAGAGGGGGGAAGGAGAGAGAGAGAGGGAGGGAGGAGAGAGAGAGGGGGAAGGAGAGAGAGAGAGAGGGAAGGAGAGAGAGAGAGAGAGAGAGGGGAAGGAGAGAGAGAGAGAGAGGGGGAGGAGAGAGAGAGAGGGGGAAGGAGAGAGAGAGAGGGGAAGGAGAGAGAGAGAGGGGGAAGGAGAGAGAGAGAGAGAGGGGGAAGGAGAGAGAGAGAGAGAGGGGGAAGGAGGAGAGAGAGGGGGGAGGAGAGGAGAGAGTGGGGAAGGTGTGTGAGAGTGGGGGAAGGATGGAGAGAGTGGGGGAAGGAAGTGAGAGAGAGGGGGGGGAAGGAGAGAGAGTGAGGGGGAAGGAGAGAGAGAGAGGGGGAAGGAAGGAGAGAGAGAGGGGGATGGAGAGAGGGGGAAGGTAGAGTGTGAGGGGAGGAGAGGAGGGGAGGTGAGAGAGGGGAGGGAGAGGGGAGGAGAGAGAGAGAGAGGAGTGGGAGGAGAAGAGGAGAGAGAGAGATGCGCCATCAATTACTCAAAAGACTGAGGTTGAGCGAGTAACAATCAGGCTTTTATTAACTAAAGAATGAAGGTCTAGTCTCGAGTGGTCGACCCGTCCAGAATACTAAGGGACTGGGAGGTAGTCACTTATATACCTGGAATAGTGGGAGGAGTCAGCCGAGGCATGTCCAGACCTGTACCTAGTGGAATACACATACAGACACAGACAGGTATGACAGTGGTTTACCACATTCACCCCTTGTTTAAAAATGAGTCCGGCGGGGTGAAGTGTATTTAAAAGTTCGTGTATTGGAGTCTCTCCGGAGGTCTTGTCTGCCGCTGTGATCGACGTGGCGACGGCAGGGGTGGTGGAGCTTCCGGCATCGCGTCCCGTGTAGGCTGGGGCCCTGGAGTGTAGTCCTCATGGGTGACGGGCTCAGGCGTGCCGGCTGCTGGGGTTGGATATCGGGTCGTGGGGGGGGGTGGTAATGGGTAGTGGGTTACAGCGGTCCCGAGGGTGCGAGGTCTCGTATGGAGACTGTGTCCTCCCGCCCGTCCGGGTACGCAATGTAAGCGTACTGGGGGTTGGCGTGGAGGAGGTCGACCCTCTCGACCAGGGGATCCGTTTTATTGGCCCTCACGTGTCTTCTCAGTAGTACCGGCCCTGGGGACGTCAGCCATGGCGGTAGCGATGTCCCCGATGTGGACTTCCTTGGGAAGACAAACATTTTCTCGTGAGGGGTGGCATTGGTGGCAGTGCAGAGAAGTGACCGAATCGAGTGGAGCGCATCGGGGAGCACCTCCTGCCAGCGGGAGGTCGGAAGGCCCCTAGACTTTAAGGCTAGTAGGGCGGCCTTCCAAACAGTTGCATTCTCTCTTTCCACCTGTCCGTTCCCCCGGGGGTTGTAACTGGTGGTCCTGCTTGTGGCTATACCCCTAGCGAGCAGGTACTGGCGGAGTTCGTCGCTCATAAACGATGAGCCCCGGTCGCTATGGATATAGCTGGGGAAACCGAACAGGGTGAAGAGGCTGTTCAGAGATTTAATGACCGTGGCACTGGTCATGTCCGGGCAGGGGATAGCGAACGGGAACCGGGAGTACTCGTCAATGATGTTGAGGAAGTACACATTGCGGTCGGAGGAGGGGAGAGGCCCTTTGAAATCGACACTCAGGCGTTCGAAAGGGCGAGTGGCTTTTATCAGGTGGGCTCTGTCTGGTCTATAAAAGTGCGGTTTGCACTCAGCGCAGACTTGGCAGTTCTTGGTCATGGTCCTGACCTCCTCGATGGAGTAAGGCAGGTTGCGGGCCTTGATGAAGTGGAAGAACCTGGTGACCCCCAGGTGGCAGAGGTCATTGTGGAGGGCCCTCAGCCTATCGATCTGCGCGCTGGCGCAGGTGCCACGCGATAGGGCATCTGGGGGTTCATTGAGCTTCCCAGGCCGGTACAAGATCTCGTAATTGTAGGTGGAAAGTTCGATTCTCCACCTCAAGATCTTGTCATTTTTGATTTTGCCCCTCTGCTTGTTGTTGAACATAAAAGCAACTGAACGCTGGTCAGTGAGCAGGGTAAATCGTTTTCCGGCCAGGTAGTGCCTCCAATGACGCACAGCCTCCACGATAGCCTGGGCCTCCTTCTCGACCGCGGAGTGTCTGGTCTCTGGGCCCTGGAGGGTTCGTGAGAAGAATGCCACAGGTCTCCCCGCCTGATTAAGGGTGGCGGCCAGAGCGAAGTCGGACGCATCGCTTTCCACCTGGAAGGGGATGGATTCGTCCACTGCGTGCATGGTGGCTTTGGCAATGTCTTCCTTGATACGGTGGAAGGCTAAGCGGGCCTCTGCCGTCACGGGAAAAGAGGTGGACTTGATCAGCGGACGGGCTTTGTCTGCATAGTAGGGGACCCACTGAGCGTAGTAGGAAAAAAACCCTAGGCACCTCTTCAGAGCTTTTAGGCAGTGGGGCAGTGGGAGTTCCATAAGGGGACGCATCCGGTCCGGGTCGGGACCGATGACCCCGTGTTCTACAACACAGCCAAGGATGGCGAGGCGGTCTGTGCGGAATATGCACTTCTCCTTGTTATATGTCAGGTTCAGGAGTTGGGCGGTGCGGAGGAATTTCTCGAGGTTTGCGTCATGGTCCTGCAAGTCATGGCCGCAGATGGTCACATTATCTAGGTAAGGGAAAGTGGCCTGCAGCTCGTTTTGATCGACCATCCGGTCCATCTCCCTTTGGAAGACGGAGACCCCATTGGTAACGCCGAAGGGAACCCTAAGGAAGTGATAGAGGCGGCCGTTTGCCTCAAAAGCAGTATACTGGCGGTCTTCAGGGCTGATGGGGAGCTGGTGGTACGCTGATTTCAGGTCAATGGTCGAAAAGACGCGGTACTGCGCGATCTGGTTGACCATGTCAGCTATGCGGGGGAGTGGGTAGGCGTCCAGCAGGGTGTAGCGGTTTATTGTTTGGCTGTAGTCGATGACCAGGCGTTGTTTCTCGCCGGTCTTAACGACCACAACCTGGGCTCGCCAGGGGCTGGAGCTGCCCTCAATAATCCCCTCCTTCAGGAGCCGTTCCACTTCGGTTTTGATGAAAACCCTGTCCCCGGCACTGTATCGCCTGCTCTTTGTGGCGATGGGCTTACAGTCGGGGGTGAGGTTAGCAAACAGTGGGGGGGGTGGGACTCTGAGTGTGGAGAGGTTGCATCTGGTGCGCGGCGGGCAATTTGGAGGCTGCTGGCTGCGGACTGTGAGTGGGGGGAGGGGGCCACCGTACGCCATCGTAACGCTTTTGAGGTGGCACTGGAAATCCAACCCCAGTAGAACGGCAGCGCAGAGGTCGGGCAGGACCAGGAGTTTAAAATTATTGAACACAGTCCCGTCTACTACTAGTGTCACCACGCAGTAGCCGCCAATGTCCGCTGACTGGGACTCGGAGGCCATAGAAATCCGCTGGTGCGCAGGCAGGACTGGGAGAGAGCAACGCCGCACCGTGTCGGGGTGGATGAAGCTCTCTGTGCTCCCGGAGTCAAAAAGGCAGTTTATTGCATGGCCGTTTACCTTAACGTCCATTTTGGACCGAGCTAGCTGGTGCGGTCTCGTTTGGTCCAGCGTCACAGAGGCCAGCGTAGGGGTCGGTGTGTTGCTGCGAGTATCAGATGGGGGGTGGTTGGCGGTCTGCTGCGTCCCGGCTGGTGTCCAAGATGGCGGTGTCCATGATTCCCATGTGGCTGGAGTCGTCCAAGATGGCTGCTGCTGCGGTGGTTCGCACATGGCTGGGGTTGCCCAAGATGGCGGCTCGCACGGCCCACACGCGGCGCTGCTGGCGTTCGGGGTGGCAAACACTGCCAAAAGACGCAGCCCTCCCACCCCCTCTACCATTGGGAGCCGTAACCCAAACAGGACCACCAATGTCCCCCACCCCCCTTTACAAAACCAACAACAGAACCGTGCTTTTATACCTGACCCAAGACCCCCCTCTAGACCACAGACTGTAGACCAAGAACTGAGAAAGATCATGACGATGCTGAACAGCCTGATAGAAAGCCGGAGAAATTATTAATATTGTTATTTATCATTATCATTATTGTTATCTTATCAGTATTATTACTACTATTAGATAGATATATGTGCATGCCTCATGAAATTTATACTAAATCATCATTTAGCATTATAGAAAATAGTGTTTCCACACTCATCCCACAAAATAGGTCCATTTTATTTCGTTTTATTGAACTATATAAATGCGTTCTTTCCACATAAGCTGCTGGAATATCCAGGGCCTCCGCTCCTCAACTTTTGGGATGAAGAGTACAGACCCTGAATTCCTAAAAGCTATAAAAGACATTGATATAATTGTGTTAACAGAAACATGGTGCCAAAAGGACATGCCGACCCACTGTCCCCCAATGTACCATGAAATTATTGTGCCTTCAGTAAAGAACATTAAGACACGCAAGGGCAGAACCTCGGGGGAATCCTGGTGTGGTATAAAGGAGAACTGAACAAACACATCTCACCGATAAAACAGGGAAAATCACACGTATGGCTAAAATTAGATAAAAATATAGGAATAGCAAAAAACGATGTTTACTTATGTGCGATCTACATACCTCCAATAGAATCGCCATATTTTGAAGAGGAGATATTTGACACTCTCCACATGGAAATCAGCCATTTCCAGGCCCAAGGAAAGGTGCTACTATGTGGGGACCTAAATGCAAGGACAGGATGTGAACCTGACTTCATAGACCCACAGGGCAACAACCATGTGTTTGGCCAGACCCCTCTATATGTCACACCAGCCATCGCAAACCGAAACAACCTCGATTGTGAAATAAATAAAAGCGGTAGGGAGGTAGTGCAACTCTGCCGAGCCTTAGGCCTGTACATAGTTAACGGTAGGTTCAGAGGGGACTCCTTAGGGAGACTCACATATTCCTCAACTCTTGGGTCTAGTGTGGTGGATTATACAATCACTGACCTGGACCCCTGCGATATCAACGCATTCACTGTCAGGCAGCAATCCCCCCTCTCAGACCATAACCAAATAAATGTGTACCTTAAACTTTCTGCCCAAACTACAGACACAAAAAAGGAACCCAGTAAGCTACATAAAATAAACCAGACATACAGATGGGCCCCAGACAGTGGAGATAAATTCATCACAGCACTAAATTCACCTGATCTCACAAGTAAAATTTCAAAATTTAAAGAAAATCTATATGAGATCACCAGAGATGGGGTAAACATGGCCATAGAGGATATAAATATGATCTTTCATGAGGCAGCTGTAAAAGCCGACCTCGTGAAACAGAAGAGGAAGAGTCACAAAAGACAAAATAAAAATAAGAAATGGTTTGACCACGAATGCAAAAATGCAGAAAAGACCTGAGAAAAATATCAAACCAAAAGCATCGCCAACCAAACAATCCGGACCTACGTACTAGATACAATGAAACCCTCAAAAGATATAAACACACCATTAGGAACAAAACACAAAACTATACCCACAAAATACTCGAAGAAATTGAAAACTCCACCAACCCAAAACAATTCTGGGAAATGTGGAATAACCTGAGTACAACACAATTGCAAGCATTACCAATCCAAGATGGCGACATCTGGAGAACACATTTTGAAAACCTCTACAAAGACATCCCAATAAACGAAACAAACCCAAGTCAACATCAGGTCACAGAAAAACTCCACACATTAGAAGCAACAATCAAAGACAACCAAAACCCTCTAGACTCCCCAATCACATGGAAAGAAATGGCCACAAAAACAAAATCTCTCCACCTAAAGAAAGCCTGTGGCCCAGACAACATCAAAAATGAAATGCTCAAGTTCAGCAATATGGAGATGCAGGGTGCGGTACTCAAATTATTCAACATCATATTACGTTCAGGCTGTTTTCCCGATATCTGGTGCCAAGGACTAATCTCCCCCATATATAAAAGCGGAAACAAATCAGACCCAAATAACTACCGCGGCATCTGTGTCAACAGTTGTCTAGGGAAGTTATTCTGCAGTATTCTAAATAGTAGATTACTTGATTTTCTTAACAAACATAATATCCTCAGAAAAACCAAATCGGCTTTCTTCCAAAACACCGCACCGCCGACCATATCTATACCCTTCACACCCTCATTGAAAAACATATACACCAAACAAAAAATGGGAAAATATTCGCCTGTTTCATCGACTTCAAGAAAGCCTTTGACTCTATATGGCACGAAGGGCTCTATTATAAACTTCTTCAATGTGGAATAGGGGGCAAAGTCTATGACCTTATTAAATCAATGTATCTGAAAACAAATGCGGGGTCAAAATTGGAGACAAACGCACCGATTTCTTCACCCAGAGAAGAGGCGTCCGGCAGGGCTGCAATTTGAGCCCGACCTGTTCAACATATACATAAATGAATTAGCAGACATGCTGAGCAAAGCGAGTCACCAGGTCTCCGTCTCCTGGATGGAGAAGTGAAATCCCTGTTCTATGCGGACGACCTGGTTCTGCTGTCTCCCACAGAACAGGGATTACAGCAACAACTAGACCTACTCGACAAATACTGCCAAAATTGGGCTCTAACAGTAAATCTAAAGAAAACCAACATCATGATTTTTCAAAAAAGGCCCAGATGTCAGGAAAACAAATACCAGTTTACCCTCAGTGATATCACTATAGGACACACTATGAGCTACACCTACCTTGGTCTAACTATTACAGCATCAGGGAGCTTCAGCATAGCAGTGAATGCACTAAAAGAAAAAGCCCGAAGAGCCCTATATGCAATAAAAAGAAAATTCTACAACATCCAAATCCCAATCAAAATCTGGCTCAAAATATTGACAGCATAATCCTGCCCATTGCACTGTACGGTAGTGAAGTATGGGGTGCCCGCTAAATCACCAAAGCTACACTAAATGGGAAAAACATACAATAGAAGCCCTACATGCAGAATTCTGCCGAAGCATCCTTCGCACCCAAAGAAAAACGCCAACAAATGCATGCAGAGCCGAACTAGGCAGATACCCACTGATAATAAACATCCAAAAACGAGCACTAAATTTCCTAAATCACCTCAAATCTAGCTCCCCAGACACCCTTCATTTCAAAGCCTTTCAGACCCAAGAGCTAAACCCAGAAAAGAGTCCCCTGAGTCAGCTGCTACGGAAACTAAGTACTCAGCCGGACCCTGACCAGCCCCAGACCAACACAGCCGTCCAAACACCAATCCGAGTGAACCAAATCATTAAAAAATGCAAAGAAACCTACCTGGAACATTGGAACAAAATAACCGAAAGCCAAAGCAGATTAGAATGTTACCGGGCCCTAAAAAGAGAATATAAACTGGCAGACTACCTCACGACCATCAGAGACACAAAACAGAGACAGACCCTCACCAGGTACAGACTAAGCGACCACCAACTGGAAATTGAAAAAGGCAGATACAAGAAATCCTGGCAGCCTAGAGAGAATAGAATATGCGATCAATGTCTGGCTGGCGAGGTTGAAACAGAAATGCATTTCCTCCTAAAATGCGAAAAATTCAACACATCAAGAAACATATTATTCAACAAGCTAAGCCAAACAACCCCAGATTTCAAGGAATTGGATGATCTGTCAAAATTGAGATTAGTCCTAGGAGAAGGAGACAGACCATACCTTGGGGCCAAATATGTAACAACATGTCACAACCTGAGGACTGTTTAAAATTAAGACTGTTTAAAATTAATATTGAACGTACCAAATTGAAGTACAAAGACTGTTTAAAATTAATATTGTTTAAAAGTAATATTGTATGTACCCAACAAATGTCAAATCGATTGACACCTACAGAATGTTGGAAAACTGTACCTTTTTGCTATGTAAGCTTTGGCAATATGGTTCTCTGTAAACTTTCATGCCAATAAAGCATTTTAATTGGAATTGGAATTGGGAAGGAAGGAGAGAGAGAGGGGGAAGGAAGGAGTGAGAGAGAGGGGGGAAAGAGCGAGAGAGAGGGGGAAGGAGAGAGAGAGAGGGGGAAGGAAGGAGAGAGAGAGGGGGAAGGAGAGAGAGGGGGAAGGAGAGAGAGAGGGGGGAAGGAGAGAGAGAGAGAGAGGGGGAAGGAGAGGGAGAGAGAGAGAGAGGGGGAAGGAGAGGGAGAGAGAGAGAGAGGGGGAAGGAGAGAGAGAGAGAGAGAGGGGGAAGGAGAGAGAGAGAGAGAGAGAGGGGGAAGGAGAGAGAGAGAGAGAGAGAGGGGGAAGGAGAGAGAGAGAGAGAGAGAGGGGGAAGGAGAGAGAGAGAGGGGGAAGGAGAGAGGGAGAGAGGGGGAAGGAGAGAGAGAGAGAGGGGGAAGGAGAGAGAGAGAGAGAGAGGGGAAGGGAGAGAGAGAGAGAGAGAGGGAGAGGGGGAAGGAGAGAGAGAGAGAGGGGGAAGGAGAGAGAGAGAGGGGGAAGGAGAGAGAGAGAGGGGGAAGGAGAGAGAGAGAGGGGGAAGGAGAGAGAGAGAGGGGGAAGGAGAGAGAGAGAGGGGGAAGGAGAGAGAGAGAGAGAGGGGAAGGAGAGAGAGAGAGAGAGGGGGAAGGAAGGAGAGAGAGAGGGGGAAGGAAGGAGAGAGAGAGGGGGGGAAAGAGCGAGAGAGAGGGGGAAGGAAGGAGAGAGAGAGGGGGAAGGAAGGAGAGAGAGAGGGGGGGGAAAGAGCGAGAGAGAGGGGGAAGGAGAGAGAGAGAGGGGGAAGGAAGGAGAGAGAGAGGGGGAAGGAGAGAGAGGGGGAAGGAGAGAGAGGGGGGGAAGGAGAGAGAGAGAGAGGGGGAAGGAAGAGAGAGAGGAGAGAGAGGGGGAAGGAGAGAGAGAGAGAGAGAGAGAGGGGGAAGGAGAGAGAGAGAGAGAGGGGGAAGGAGAGAGAGAGAGGGGGAAGGAGAGAGAGAGAGAGAGGGAAGGAGAGAGAGAGAGGGGGAAGGAGAGAGAGAGAGAGGGAAGGAGAGAGAGAGAGAGAGAGGGGGAAGGAGAGAGAGAGAGAGAGGGGGAAGGAGAGGAGAGAGAGGGGGGGGAAGTAGAGAGAGAGAGAGAGAGAGAGGGGGAAGGAGAGAGAGAGAGAGAGAGAGGGGGAAGGAGAGAGAGAGAGGGGGAAGGAGAGAGAGAGAGAATGTATTTCCTCCTAAAATGTGAAAAATTCAACACATCAAGAAACATATTATTCAACAAGCTAAGCCAAACAACCCCAGATTTCAAGAAATTGGATGACCTGTCAAAATTGAGATTAGTCCTGGGAGAAGGAGACAGACCATACCTTGGGGCCAAATATGTAACAACATGTCACAACCTGAGGACTGTTTAAAAGTAAGACTGTTTAAAATTAATATTGAACGTACCAAATGAAGTAGAAAGACTGTTTAAAATTAATATTGTTTAAAAGTAATATTGTATGTACCCAACAAATGTCAAATCGATTGACACCTACAGAATGTTGGAAAACTGTACCTTTTTGCTATGTAAGCTTTGGCAATATGGTTCTCTGTAAACTTTCATGCCAATAAAGCATTTGAATTGGAATTGGAATTGGAATTGGAATTGGAGAGAGGGAAGGAGAGAGAGAGGGGGAAGGAGAGAGAGAGAGGGGGAAGGAGAGAGAGAGAGAGAGAGAGAGAGAGAGAGAGGGGAAGGAGAGAGAGAGAGAGAGAGGAAGGAGAGAGAGAGAGAGGGAAGGAGAGAGAGAGAGAGGGAAGGAGAGAGAGAGAGGGGAAGGAGAGGGGGAAGGAGAGAGAGAGAGAGGGGGAAGGAGAGAGAGAGAGAGGGGGAAGGAAGGAGAGAGGGAAGGAGAGAGAGGGGGGGGAGAGAGAAAGAGGGGGAGAGAGAGAGAGAGAGGGGGAAGGAGAGAGAGAGAGAGAGAGAGGGGGAGAGAGAGAGAGAGAGAGGAGGGGGAAGGAGAGAGAGAGAGAGAGAGAGGGGGAAGGAGAGAGAGAGAGGGAAGGAGAGAGAGACAGAGAGAGAGAGAGGGAAGGAGAGAGTTAGGGAAGGAGATAGAGAAGAGAGGAAGACACCCCGGGGAAGGCGTTGGACTCAGAGCCCGGCCGCGGTGACCCAGAGCTCCCGTGCACGGCCTAGCGCCTGAGGCCCGGCCTGACTCGCCTCAGCTGAGCTCCCGCTCCAGCCCACCACCGCCGCCCCCCGCTCGCTGTCTCTCGGGATGCGCGGTTCTCTGTGTAGATACATAGGAGAGGGGGAAGGAGAGAGAAGGAGAGAGAGAGGGGAAGGAGAGAGAGAGAGAGAGAGGGGGGGAAGGAGAGAGAGGGGGGAAGGAGAGAGAGAGAGAGGGGGGAAGGAGAGAGAGAGAGAGGGGGAAGGAGAGAGAGAGAGAGAGGGGGGGAAGGAGAGAGAGAGAGGGGGAAGGAGAGAGAGAGAGGGGGAAGGAGAGAGAGGGGGAAGTAGAGAGAGAGAGGGGGAAGGAGAGAGAGGGGGAAGTAGAGAGAGAGAGAGGGGGAAGGAGAGAGAGAGAGAGGGTAGGTATGCTCTATAACTTTTGAGTTAAGCGCGGACATACACACAGACGGACAGATCCTTTATTTATATATGGATAGATAGTTATTTAAAAAAAAAAGATAAATATAGAGCACCACACTTCGAGGCAAAATGTGGCAGTGGGGCATACGCTCCAATTGGGTGAATTTAATACTGTTATTGGAAAACAATGTCATAGAATCAGAAATTTACGGCACAGGAGGAGGCCATTCGGCCCATCGTGTCGGTGCCTGCCGACAAAGAGCTCTCCAGCCTAATCCCACTTTCCAGCTCTTGGTCCCTAGCACCGTAGGTTACGGCACTTCAAGTGCATATCCAAGTACTTGTTAAATGTGATGAGGGTTTCTGCCTCTACCACCCTTTCAGGCAGTGAGTTCCAGAGCCCCCCCCCCGCCCCCCCCCAACCCTCTGGGTGAAAAAAGTTCTCCTCAACTCCTTCCCTAAATAGTAAGCAGCACTTGGAATGCATGTCCAGGAAGAGTATTGGAGGTGAAAACCTTCGACTTATTCGAGAGCCAGTTGAATGTTATGATTGGGGATGAGGTGGAGGGTTGGGAGTCTGTAGACTCTCTCTACTTTTATTTCAGATTTCCAGCAGCTTTCTTCTTCTTTAGTCTGCGGCCTTGTCTTGATGGATTGATGGATTGGCTGAGTGTCCTTCCTTGTTTATTTACCTTGTTGTGCTATAGATTCATTGGGATAATAAAGGAAAACTGAATATTGTTCTGGAACGTTCTGCATCAACCTAAAAGAACAGTTCCTGTGCATAATTATACAGGATCTTGTGTGACAGCCAAATATTATAACTGCTGTGTCAGGTTGAGGTGAAAATCTACTTTCCCATTGTGTGCTCTCTTTTCCCTGGCATCGCCAGTTCTAATCGCTTTTCTACGCAGTTTACAGAATTTTTCTTTTCCTGTTGACTGTGAGAAATAAATCCATGTTACCTTCTGTCAGGGTAACGACATCATCTACTTATCCTACAGGAGGGCAACAGGAAGCCTCGGAGGCCAAAAACAATTACGACATATGTGCGAAAATGGCTGTGAGGGGAATATTTTCTTTTTTTTTAACTGCATCTGTAACTGCTCTTTGTCAGCTGAAATTGTTCAAAAGATGAACTGTTCCCACAGCATGTTTCCTGTAATTATCAATTGTATATAGGGTGGGGTAATCTTTTCAAACTGCAGGTATCCAGACCCACTAGTTACCAGCCTGGTTGAATGTCGCAGCGGGCCCGAGGGGTGCAATTATTCCGTTGAGCCGCCCATCAGATTCCACGCTGAATGAATATCACATAATGTGTGGCAACCGTGTCAGCTGTGGCTCAGTGGGGTAGTACACGCGCTTCTGAGTCAGAAGGTTGTGGGTTCAAGTCCCACTCCAGGGACTTGAGCACATAAAGCTAGGCTGACACTCCAGTGCAGTGCTGCACTGTCGGAGGTGCCGTCTTTCGGATGAGACGTTAAAACCGAGGCACCGTCTGCGCTCTCAGGTGGGCGTAAAAGATCCCGTGGCACTATTTCGAAGAACAGGGGAGTTATCCTGGTGTCCTGGCCAATATTTATCCCTCAATCAACATCACTAAAAAACAGATTATCTGCTTATTATCACATTGCTGTTTGTGGGAGCTTGTTGTGAGCAAATTGGCTGCTGCATTTCCCACATTACAACAGTGACTACGCTCCAAAAGTACTTCATTGGCTGTAAAGCGGTTTGCGACATCCGGTGGTCGTGAAAGGCGCTATATAAATGCAAGTTCTTTCTAATACTGGAATTTATTTGTGATAATGTAGCTAAATTATTCTGTGTTTCTGATACTGGTTGGATAAATGGAATCCCGATATAAATAAAGTTTATATGTAAAGAACACAGCTTACTAAAAATAAGCAGCACCTGGGAGTGGAGGGAAGGGGAGGGTGTGGATACAAAGCCACTTTTGTAATCCTTCGCACCCGATCCTCCTGTTTGGCTGAGCAGAGGTAGAGAGCTTCCGAGAGGGTGGAGGGAAGAGTTGAAGGATTAGCCAGCGATGCTGATCTCTGTTTCAGTGCGACACTGGTAGAATAAGTCTTGGAGCACGTTATCCCCTTATAGACCAGGACTACTGGTTCACACACAGACGGCTTAATAGGTTTAAAGTTTTGATTTCAGTGCTGCAGAAGGTACTTTGACACAGGACGATCAAGAGGAGAAAAGTCTTTTTTCTTTTAAAGAGTATTCTGCTCTGAAATTAAGAATTTGCATTTATATAGCGTCTTTCACGACCACAGGACATCCCAAAGCGCTTTACCACCAATGAAGCACTTTTGAGTTGTAGCCGCTGTTGTAATCTAGGGAAAAGTGGCAGCCAACTTGCACACAACAGGGTCCCACAAACAGCAGTGTGATAATGACCAGATAATCTGTTTGGGTGATGTTGATTGAGGGATAAATATTGGCCAGGACACCGGGGAGAACTCCCCTGCTCTTCTTCAAAATAGTGCCATGGGATCTTTTACGTCCACCTGAGAGAGCAGACTGGGCTTTGAACGTCTCATCCGAAGGACAGCGCCTCCGACAGTGCAGGGCTCCCTCAGTACTGCACCGGCGCGTCAGCCTGGATTATGGGCTCAGGTCTCTGGAGTGTGGCTTGAACCCACGACCTTCTGGCTCAGAGGTGAGAGTGCTGCCCACTGAGCCATGGCTGACACCTAGTAGATGCTTCCTGCTCCAATTAAAATCCTGATTGGAAAATTGGCATAATGGCTGGATAGCTGGCGAAATGGGTTTCTCCGAAGCCCAGTGTTCGATTGGGAATGCCTGCCTGATGCCTGAAAATTGAACCTTTTTGACTGGAAAGCCGACCCTACTTTGCAATGGAGTGGAGTACAATGTAGCGGTTGTTGGCCAATGCCTCAATTCCAGTTCAGTCCATTCCCCAGTACAGCCATCCATCTGGTCCAGAGCATGTGACCTGCAGCCTGCTGATTCAAACAGAGCTTGCGTAAAACTGTAGGCACGGCGGGGGATCTATTGTGCTGTAGGTTTTAAAAGTTTTATTGGTTAAGTGAGGATACCTCCGAATGCTGCTTTCTCTTGCACGTTCCTTGGCTAAATTCCAATGAATTCCCGCTGTCGTTATTGTTCAATTGCCTGGTTGTTGAAAGATCATCTTCCTTTTCAAGCTTCCTCTTCCTCCTCATGTTATTCATCATCTGTCAGGTTTACCTCCAATTAAAATATGAATGAAGCTATTTTAAAACTGTATTTAAATGACTGTGATCTAAATGAAATGCATTGTGTATGGGGGATGAACAAGCCCAGTCAAGCTGTGTTGTATGTTATGGTAATGCTTTAGTACAAATGAGAGCGAGAGATGCTGGCACGGGGATAAGATATGACCCAACACCTCAAGTACCAGTTAGTTGAATAATCCTAAATATAATAATTGCAGAGTTGAGCTGTGTATTTTCATTTGCCTAATTTAAAATGACACTTGGATCATTCATGTTTAAGGCAACACTTCCTTCATAGTTCATATAATAAAAATCAACAGTACACAGTAAAGGGCCACAAATAAGTACAAAAACAATGCATATTTATATGGCGCCTTTAACGTAGTAGCTCAAAGTTCAAATGCAGGAAACTCTCTCTTAACCGGCAAAATTCAGGAGTAGGTTCAGGTAAGTTTTACTATATATTAGTGGCTGTGTAACCGGGGTTCCTGGATCTGTGGCCGTGTAACTGGGGTTCCTGGATCTGTGGCTGTGTAACCGGGGCTCCTGGATCTGTGGCCATGTAACCGGGTTTCCTGCACCTGTGGCCGTGTAACCGGGACTCCTGGATCTGTGGCAGTGTAACCGGGGCTCCTGCACCTTGGCCGTGTAACCGGGACTCCTGGATCTGTGGCCGTGTAACCGGGACTCCTGCACAAGTGCCGTATAACTGGGGCTCCTGCACCTGTGGCTGTGTACGGGGCCCCTCGTACCTTGGTAAGTATACCTCTCTGTAATCTGGACTTTTTGATCAACCGGCACCACGTCGGTGCCGGATAAAAAAGAGTTTCCTGTACATCGAGAGTGAAATTCCTCTTTGATTTCAGTGTAAAAATTGGCACGAGAGGACAAAATGGGAATACAATATGGGACTTTGAACTTTCGGTGGCATTTACCGATTGACTCCGTCGTAATACTAGATATCCCAGGAATTCAATTAAATTAAGTGAGGCAGGGCAATCACTTCATCCACATCACACTGTTAACATGCAGTAAAAAATGAGGTCTGAAGTTAAAAAAAAAACTGTTTTTATTCAGTCACTGCCCCGCTGCCTAATTTTTTTTTTATTAATGAGAGTTCTGAAGAAACTGAATGGAATATTTTGCTCTCAATTGGTGTATTTCGGAAGGGGAGGGATGAAATTGACAGTGGTAAAAGGATTAACCGTGTCTCATTGATTGCAGAATAATATCACTTAATCCGTTACGTCCCAGGCCTTCTGAGGCCAACTTCTTCTTAAGAATCATCTTTTCCAGTTACTACCTCCACCCCTTTCACCCTCCTTCCACAAAAACGTTGTCACCTGGTATGGCAACTGCACCGCCACAGACCGCAAGGCTCTACAGATGGTGGTGAAAGCTGCACAACATACTATAGGAAGTAAACTACCTGCTGTGCAGGATATCTACCCCGAGAGGTGCCGGGGGAAGGCCCTGAGAATCATCAATGACGCGAACCACCCCAGCCACAACCTCTTCGCCCTGCTCCCGTCCGGTAAGAGATAACGAAGCATACAGTCTTGTACCAGCAGGTTTTGAAACAGCTTCTACCCCCAGGCCATAAGACTCGTGAACGAATAATTTATTATTATTTATTACTGTTTTACTTATTACTGTATTTCTATTATTTTTATCATTGCTATGCCATATTTATTCCAATGTTGGGAGGACTCGTAAAAATCAACATTTCATTGTGCAGCAGTACACACGTTTGCTGCATATATGACAAATAAAATTGAATTGAATTGAATTGAATTGAACCTGGTCTCAAATCTCAGCTTTCCAGCCAGATCCCTCTTCATTTCTGCATCTGTAGAAATACCATTTAACTCTTATTTCATCTCAAGTATCGAATCCAGAGCACAAAACAAGAGCCTAGAAACCCGTTGGCATCGCATCAGCTTTGCAGGCATGAAATGGGCGCCTAAGTATCCAATATGGCGGGCGGTGTGCGTGTGCACATTCTGTCCCCGCCTAATTGATAAAGGGTGCAGTACAGGCGTCCGGGGCCCATGCCTGAAACAGGCGTTAAGCCCTTTACATAACGCCTGTTTTAGGACTCCTTCACAAAATTGGGCTGCCCTGCATGCAGCCAGCCAGGGCCTGCTGTACCTTAACCAGGTCCACATCTAGCCTAACAAGTGGTCCTTTAAAGGACTGGTGGAGACTGCCACCAAAAAGGTAAGTTGTAAAAAAATGTTTTTACCTGAGGGCATCTCCTAGCTCCACAGCAGTCCTGAAGACTGTTGCTGGTCCCTGCTTGACCCACTTCTGATCGCCTTCTTTCCCCACGCTACCCTCCCCCCGCCCCCCCCCCCCCCCCTTCCCGCACCACCACCTCCCAGGGACCTATCTGAGGACCACTGCCACCATTGCAGTGGCCCAAAATTGATGTCAGCTTCACCAGCTCACCGGTCGAATGTTAAGTGAGGCCTGAGATCCCAATTTGGATCGGGCCTCCGGATTACCTGTTCTGCTGCAATCCATTTAAACCTTCGACACACTTCAAATATTCTAAAACAAAAACATTTTACAATATTCTCCTCCTGTTCTTGACCTCTCCTAATTTGTTCTCCTGCTCAACTTTCTTTCTCAAAGCTAAAAGTTCTATAACCTCTCTTTGAAGTACTTTTACTTGTCAAATTTATGGCATTACATCAGGCAGTCTGGCCAATCAATCCTTTTCCAAGGTTAACAATTCCATTACAATTGCAGTACCCATCCATAAGTAATTAAAAGTGAATAATGTATATGCTATTCTCAAATTATCCCCAAAACTTTGGTATTTCTGTTTGTTACTTAGAATAGGCAATGAAGGGTCTTCTATCTATCTGAATCCTAGAATTCTAGGGTCAATGATAAGGTTTCAGTTAGAGTGGTTTGTCATCCATTGTCTCACTGATGTCTGCAGGTAATTCATAACTATACTTACTAACTTAATAAAACTTTAATGAGGTCGAGGCTGTAATTAATAAAATTATCCAACTCCTAATAGCGTTAGCTGGGAGAAAAGAAAATCTTTGTTTGATCGCACCATTTGACTCCTTTCTGTATGGCTAAAACTAAGTTCAAGCTGCAGCTTGCCTTCTGGTGCCAACATGATATAGATATGAACCCTATCATGTTTAATCTGCCAGCATTGCTCTACAGCATTGTTCCTTGTGCTTACCCTGATACTAAGGGTCGATTTTATGAATTTGTGTTCCAGTGTAGAACTTTGTGTTAGTAGCGCATAGGGGAATGCAGGTGTGGACATGTCTCTGTTTTTCTTTACCGAGCATAGGCAGTGAAGGGTAGCGTGTCTGACCGAATCCTATGGGGGGAAAATTGGGTCCCGTCCCCTTTGGGGTGCTAACTTTGCGTAGCGCCCCGAAAAAATGAGCACCCCTGCGGCTGAAATTCACCGGTAGCGCCCCAAGAGGGAGGCGGGGCATAATGGAAGCGCCCCACCTCTCTCTTGGGGTACTGCGAGTGAATATCGCGGCGCTATGTGCCACGGTATTGCAGGCCTTCCTCCCCTTATTAAAGGGGAGGGGCCTAACGCAGCGTGACCCGGGGCCCAGCTGGGCCACCAGGGATTGGAGAGCCGGCAAAAGAGCCCGGCACTCGAGAGAAGTGCCGGGCTCACGGAGCGTAGCCGGCACTCTGTAGGGGTGGGGGGGGGGCTGCAGAGGAGGCCGGGGACGGCAACGGGGCAGGTGCTGGCAGGTGGCCAGCAACAAAAATGGCCTCCCGGCACCTCCCCTTTAATTAGCGCTGCCTTGGCCGCAGGTAGGCCCCCCTGACCCTGTCGAACATAGCGTCCGGTGGTAAGTCAGGGGGTGCTAATGAAGATTGTGGCTGGGGCGCTACGCATGGCGATGACATCATCGCTGGTGGCGCAGCGCTGCGAGGCGCTAACAGTTACCGCCGCCGCTAACCTCCCGCTGAATTTCAAAGCAACCTAATTTTTAGGCATCTCTAAAATCAACAGACCAATGATAGCTACCATCTGTCCTCAAACTTATGTTGGCAGCTACTTCATTAAGTTGATTTAACGAGGTAGGTGCTGTTATTAATCGAATAATATCCAACTTCGCTGCCTACCTTCTGTAGAAATGTACTCCTGAGCTCCTGGTCTGAATTCCCAATGTGTGTGCCTGGTGCATAAACATTCGCACCAGGAATGCAAAGTCAAAAGATTTACCCTTAACCGTTCCTCTTTACAGCAGAAGGAATGGGGAGGGAGGGGGAATAACATTTTGTTGAAAGGAGCTGCCTTTGTTCAAATGTGAGCTGGTGACTCAGTTCAGCCTGTGGGCTGAGGCAGGGTCATGTGACTGTTATTAAAATCAAGTGGACCGAGGGTGCGAATGTGTAATCTACTGATACACAGCTCGAGAGTGAAGCGGGGGCCAAAAACAACAATGAAATAAGCATATCGTCCAACAGATAGAAAACTGCCTTTTTTAAATAGGTCTTATTGTGAGTGTGTTTTTGGTCTATACTGGTTTGCCACAGTTGTTCAGTGTTTTAAAAAAATGAGAGTTAGGGAATATTTTATAAAGCATGTATTTTCTTACCCTTAAGTGTGGAGGTCTGCCTTTAGATTTTCACAGTTTCAGTGAGGGAGTGGCATGTTTTGCATGACATTACTGTACAGTATAATAATGTGATCTACGCTAACCTACAAATAATTTGGAACAGATCCATTGAGTTTTAAAATTGCCCTTCACTTACGGTTGACACCAGTTAATGGGGCAGTGTTAGTTGATGGATGTATTTCTGAGGGGCATTTTTGCACAGTGGGTTCCCATTTTAAAAATTTTGAGCAGTCACTCCCAAATTGATTCATGCCCACGTTCAATGGACAGCTCAGAGTTGGGTCACCCAAAGGTGCAGCAATTTCTGTTGGTCACTTGCAACAAATATAAATTTGGTGTTGGCAACCTTTCATCATTGACATCAACAGCAACAACTTGTATTTATCTAACGTAGTAAAACGCCCCACGGTGTTATCAAACAAAATTTGACACCAAGCCACATAAGGAGATATTAGGACAGATGACCAAAGAGGTAGATTTTAAGGAGCATCTTAAAGGAGGAGAGAGGTGGAGAGACGGAAGGGGAAAAATTTGGTTGCTTTGCGAATCCCGTTAGCACCCTGAGGGGGCTCACCTAGCGCCCGGGCGCACGCCGCTAACGCCTCCCATGCAATTCAGCGGGAGGTTAGAGGCGGCGGTAGCCGGTAGCGCCCCGCGGCACTGTGACTCCAGCGATTACATCAGCGCCCCGCTCACGCCCCAGCCGCAAACTTGGCTCACAGCCCCTGACCTATCGCCGGATGCGATGTCCGACAGGGTCAGGGTGGCGTTTTTGTGGCTGGGGCGGCCATTTCTTTTTGGGCAGCCTGCCAGCACCTGCCCCCTCTGGCCTCCTCCTGCGGGGTGCTGGCCGCGATCACTCAGCCTGGCGCTCCTCTTGAGTGCTGGGCTGTTTTCCCGGCACCCCGCTCCCCGGTGGTCCAGCAGGGCCGTGGTGTGCGCTGTGCTAGATCCCTCCCCTTTAATTAGGAGAGGGAGGCCTGTAATACCATGGCGCAATGTGCCGGCCCGCGTGGCGCTGCTGCAGGTAGCGCCGCGATATTCAATGGGAGCGCCCCAAGAAGGAGGGGGAGCGCTTCCAGTAGCACCCCGTCTTCTGCTTGGGGCGCTACCATTCAATTTTGGATGCGGGGGTGCTACCCAATTTTCCCCCCGGAGAGGTTTAGGGAGAGAATTCCAGAGCTTAGGGCCTGGGCAGCTAAAGGCATGTCCGCCAATGGTGGAGGCAGAACTGGAGGAGTGCCGAGATCTCGGAGGGATGTAGGGCTGGAGGAGGTTACAGAGATAGGGAAGAGTGAGGCCATAGAGGGATTTGAAAACAAGGATGAGAATTTTAAAATGTAGGTCAACAACTTCAGGCTCTAAGATACATGACACCAAACTGAATTTGCATCATACTTTTATTTACTTTTATATTTGGTTTTCTAACCAATGCTCACTATTTCTCATTGAAATGGTAAAGATAATTCAATTGATCGGTTTTTCTTCTGCCTATTTTGGTTCTTCCCTCCCCATCTCTCCTGAAGGTGTTGTTTCCTTGATTGGTTCTGGTTCCACGTCTTGTGTGTCCTGAGGTACTTTGGCAAATGGCTATTATTTATGCATGAGTCTCGACAGTGAGCGCTGCCAAGCAATTCGATCGTGTGTTTCCAGCAAAGGTCACTGGAGAGAAATCAGGAACAAGTGTCATGGCTGGTGTTGTCCTCCTCTAACGCAGTGACGCCGAGGCTAGTTGTAGTGTTCCATCAGCATTCCTCGAAAGCAAGAGTCGTTTGACACTTTGTACCAAGCGTGGTTTCACAAATCATCATAACTGTAGACCTTGACAACATGACTTTTCTTTCCGTTTCTAGCTGGAAAGTTTGAGGTAGGACGTCGATTGTTTCCTTTTATTTTTCGTGTCACTGAGACTATTTTGGCATGTTTCTTCATGACATTTACTATTGAAGCTTTCATCTGATGTGCCAAACCCCCTTTTATCTGAAAAAAGAATAAAGCTGGCCACTTTGTTTACAAGCGATGCTGAATTTCTGGCAGTTTCATAGTGGGAAGGGGAATTAAAAAAAATACAGAATGCCAGTCCTGTAAATATGTAATTAAAATCATTCAGCAAGTAAACCAGTGGTTTCATTTTCACTCGGATGCAACGAACCTGAACAGCACCCACCTTACTACCAATGTTAAACAGATATATCTCTGTAAGAGAGAGCGCGCATTAGAGATGTGTAGCCTACTGCAGATGGTGGTTTTCCTGCTATTGGTTTAACTTGTAGATATTGAAAGGATGGTGGAAGCAGATTCTTTTTTAAAAATTCATTCACGGGATGAGGGTGTCGCTAGCAAGGCCGGCATTTATTGCCCATCCCTAATTGCCCTTGAGAAGGTGGTAGTGAGCCGCCTCCTTGAACCGCTGCAGTCCATGTGGTGAAGAAACTTTCAAAAGCGAACTGGAGATATCCTTAAAAAGGAAAGATTTGCAGGGCTATGGGGAAAGAGCAGGGGAGCGGGACTAATTGGAGAGCTCTTTCAGAGAGAATGGTACAGGCACAATGGGCCGAATGGCAGCCTCCTGTGCTGTTTATAAAAAAAAAAAAAAACAGACCTGCAGAGAACCAGTGGCAGACTAGACCGATGAAAAATGCATGGCTTTAAACCTGCTGTTGAGGTAGATGTCTTCTGTTCCAGCAAGCTAAACGGGCTGCAGCTGACGCTTTCTGTTTGCACTCTTCTAATACTGTAATTGGGTCCCTGATCTTGCCTCGCATCCTCGCATGCCTAGGGAGAGCACTGCCCAATGACTAATGTAAATGCTGGGGAGCCGTGCACGGAAGATAGGGAGCAAACCGATAGACAAAGTAAAAGGGTCTAGATTTGCAGATTTGTCTGTCTAGGCTCATCTGCAATTTGTGAAATTAATCTTTTACAGCCCAAGTAGATTGAGCCATACTTGGACTTTAATTCCCAAACAAACTCTTCTACAAGCTGTTGAGCAGCACTAGCAGCTGCTTCAGTGTCGTGTCCCGAAACTCTGAATAACATTAAGCCCATCTGGCACAACCACAGATTCTTTGTCTTTGTTTTTTTGCAATAATTAATTTGATTAAGAGTGAGTGTGTTTGGGAAATTAAGTGCCACGAGCTTAGAGCTTGGGTCATTTCAGCCTGAGTGCTACTAAATGAACACTGCTGTGAAGTACACGGTAAGTACAGCCAAGCACTGGTGCAGAGCAGGCATTGAACACTTTGTACCCGGACAATGTGCTGTAAATCGGATACGCACAGTAGTAGAGAATGAGACAGAGCAATATAAACCAGTACCACTTCGCACCAGGGGGGAGAAATTGAGTCGCGCCCCCTTTGGGGTGCTAACTTCGCCGGGGCGCTACTTTTAGCGCCCAGGAAAGATTAGCGACCCCGCGGCCGAAATTGAGTGGTAGCGCCCCAAGAGGTAAGCGGGGCACTACTGGAAGCGCCCTGCCTCCCTCTGGGGGCGCTGTGATGGAATATCATGGCGTGCCTCGGTATTGCAGGCCTTCCTCCCCTTCGTAAAGGGGAGGGGCCTTGCGCAGCGTGACCCGGGGCCCAGCTGGGCCACCGGGGATCGGAGTGCCGGCAAAAGAGCCCGGCACTCAAGAGAAGTGCTCATGGAGCGCAGCCGGCACTCCGCGGGGGTGGTGGGGCGGGTCAGGAGGCCGGGGACGGCAGCGGAGGTAGGTGCTGGCAGGCAGCCAGCAACAAAAATGGCCACCCAGCACCTCGCCTTTAAATAGCGCCGCCCCGGCCGCAGGTACGTCCCCCCCTGACCCCGTCGGACGTAGCGTCCGGCGGTAAGTCAGGGGGCGCTACCAAAGATCGCGAGTGGGACGCTGTGCATGGCGATGATGTCGTCGCCGGCGGCACAGCGCCGCAGGGCGCTAACGGTTACCACCGCTGCTAACCTCCCTCTGAATTTCGCGGGAGGCATTGGCGGCACCGCGCCCGGGCGCTAGTTGCTTTGCGCCCCGTTAGCAATGGGAGGCGCAAAGCAACCGAATTTTTCCCCCTATATGTTTGATTTCTAGGATTCTGGGATGTTATTGCATTGTTCTCATTCCCCTGTCCCTGGTTACCAGGTCATTTGTAAAATGGACTTATTTACTAATTAACAGTATTATCTATATAGGAGTGTTTACAAGATAGAAAGGAATTACTGAAAAATGGGAACCACTAAAACTTGCACCTTGAACATTATAAATAAAATGGGGGTGGGTGAAATCAGAAAGTGAATACATCCCTCCTTTGTACACCTTAGTTTTGATCACCACTGTTCAGATGGTAGTTATCCCTTCATTACCAGGTTCTTGACTCACTGTAATCTCCAGAACATTACCCTGTTATGCGCCTACCTTTTCCTCACTGCTGTTGAAACTTTAATCTGATTCTTCATTACCTCACGGGTTGACTTTTCTAGTGCTCTCGCTCTCACTTTCTTGCTTTCACCCTTAGAACTGCGAGATCAAAATTTTCAGATGACACCAAACTCGGAAATGTAGTCAACAGTGGGGAGGATAGCAACGGATTTCAGGAAGACAACCGTTGCAAGCAAAAAGGTTTGAGTTAGGCTCCTGCAAGTTTCCATTCAAATTAATTAACCTTGTTGGCCAAAGCATCTGAACTCCTGCAGTTGTGGAGCACTGGAAAAGGCATTTTTGGACTTTTATAAGCTACGCTTCTGTTGTGTACAAGCTGTTTACTGGACAAGATTTTCCTCAGTCTGCTTTCAAGTTTCCTCTCCCCACAAAGTGTATCATTTTGAGATGCTGTGTTATTTTACCTCTACGTTGCTTTAAGTGATCGTTCCCCACCCTTTTCAAAAACGACGGCGTTTAAAGATAGCAGGCGGGTTCGGCTTTAAATTCTCAGTCCGCTTGAAGAAAAGGTCGATAGCAAAATACTGCAGATGTTGGAAATCCGAAATAACAACAGAAAATGCTGGAAAAACTCAGCAGGCCAGGCAACATCCGTGGAGAGAAATTTGAGTTGACGTTTCGGGTCGAACCCTTCTTCAAAACTGGAAAGAAAAGAAAACCGATCGAAGGCAGGGCTGCGATCGGACAAAAGAAGTGAAAGAAACAAAAGAGCTAGACGAGATGGCAATAGGCTGAGATTAGGTGTAAAGTGTACTGGCAGGGCAAGAGATAGCTGCCAGGTGTGAGAGAGAAACAAAAGGAAAGGGGGGGGGGGGGGGGAGGGGGGAAAGGAGTGGAAAAATTACAAGAAAAAATGTGTAATAGGGGCCGAGGTTATCATCTGAAATTGTTGTCAGCCGTTTTGGCATCTCCTCCACTGCATTGTGCCATACCTAACACTGAGCGCACAGCGGGGCGAGCGATGCAGTCTGCTGTCAGTCACTCTGTCCGCTGCCGTTCTTTGCCACATCCCAGCTTTTTCTTCTAGTTTGCCTTGTAAAGGTGCGACAGGGTTCTGGTTGTTCTGCTACATCGTGCCAGTTATCCAAGAAAAGAGAAATTCTATCCCTTTAGCATATCACCTTTACCTCCCTAGGACTGTTTCCTTTCCAGATCTGGTTGCCAGATTGTTAATGTCTGGATCCTTTCCACTGTCAAATGTACCTCTGACAATGTCAATGTTAAAGCATGCTTTAATTTTTATTACCTAATCAGGTTAATAATAAAACAGTTTCACACAGGAGTCTGCCCTCTCTGTGGTAGCAATAAATATACTTTATGCTTAAGCTGATCCTCCAGCATGCTGAAGCCAGACAAGAGAGCCTGTTCTAGAAGAGAACCCAAGGCTGTTGTAGAAATAGTCTGAGCATTCACTCAGACTGAGTTTAGGACCTGTGTCATTGGGCGCTCTGCTACAGATGTCCCCTGGAGTTATCATGTGTTGTGCAGTTCTGTTAAGTGGTCATTAACATTGCACAGATAAGGGTAATCTCATGAAATGCTTGTGCTCAGATACAATCTTCCTTTAAATGCTGGACCCCTGAGGTATAAACCCTTGGGCTCCCCAACTGATGGAAGGATTTGCTCCTCCAGCCAGCAGTTTCCACTGCCATTATCTCCAGCTTCTGCTGGCTTACGCCCTGTGATTCACTCTGTGTACACTCCTCAACGGACTACCTAAATCCCCCGACGGGTGGAGTCAGTAACGCAGGGTTCTGGGAGGCATTTAGTTCTTTGGAGGCAAAGGGGACTGTGTCAAGTTCAGAAAAAGAAGGGGAACATGTACTAGAATGCTGTTTTTTTACAATATTTACTTGGAGTCAGGCCACACGACGTTTTTGCCTAGTAAGAGAGGAGTGTCCTCTTGCCTTTTTCTCTTTAGCCGCATTCTGAAGGTAACATTTTCAGACTGCTTTTTATATGACCCTCTCCCCAGATACTTCAGACCCGATTGGCTCTATTCCCAGTCACTTGTCGATCATGCTGCTCCGCTGATTCACGGGAAATCTTACGTTCGGCGATATGCAAATGATTTTGGGTGGAAACTTGCACGGTATCTTCACTTCAGGGAAAAACAGCGCCATTTCAAGCGCAATTTGCGCGCTGTTTCCTGATTGCGCCCAAAGCAGAAACTCTACCCCTATGTATCATGGTGTATGCCGGCGTGGGCGGGTGGGGGTTATTGGTAGGGGGCAGTGAGCGAGTAGGAAAGGAGTACCAGCCCCAAGCTTGGGGGAGGCCTTCAATTTCATCCCCTCCCACTCCTTTTATCCGCCCTGTGGCAATCATTTCACGTTGTCAAACCCTCATCCCATGCACGTCTACTCCCTTCGACTATGTGCTGCCTTCTCCTGCGAGCAGAGAAGCAGTCCTGAAGTATCGGGATTACATGAAGAGATACTCATTGGTGCTTTTTTCCAAAGCCACCCTCTTTAACGGAGAACATGCTCCACAAAAAGAATGGAGTTATTTTTTAAGAGTTTTTTTCATTGAGTACAATGGTTTGCATTTTATATAGCACGTTTAACTAAAAAAAAATGCTTCACAAAAGAGTCAAGAAAAACGGACATAACATAAGAAATAGGAGCAGGAGTCGGCCATTCGGCCCCTCGAGCCTGCTCAGCCATTCAATAAGGTCATGGCTGATCTGATCGTGGCCTTGACACCACTTTCCCGCCCGCTCCCCATAACCCTCGACTCCCCTGTAGATCAAATGTCCGTCAATCGCCGCCTTGAATATATTCAATGACTCCACCTCCACAGCTCTCTGGGGTAGAGAATTCCAAAGATTCACGACCCTCTGAGGGAAGAAATTCCTCCTCATCTCCGTTTTAAATGGGCAACCCCTTATTCTGAATCTATGCCCCCTAGTTCTAGATTCCCCTGCGAGGGGAAACATCCTCCCTGCATCTACCCTGTCAAGTCCCCTCCGAATATTATATATTTCAATAAGATCACTTCTCATTCTTCTAAACTCCAATGAGTGTAGGCCCAATCTGCTCAGCCTTTCTTCATAAGACAGCCCCTTCATCTCAGGAATTAACCTGGTGAACCTTCTCTGAACTGGCTCCAATGCAAGTATATCCCTCCTTAAATAAGGAGACCAAAACTGTACGCAGTACTCCAGGTGTGGTCTCACCAACGCCCTGTACAGTTGTAGCAAGACTTCCCTACTTTTATACTCCACCCCCCTTGCAATAAAGGCCAACATTCCATCTGCCTTCCTAATTACTTGCTGTACCTGCATGCTAACTTTTTGTGTTTCATGTATGAGGACCCCCAGATCCCTCTACCGCAGCATTTTGTAGTCTCTCTCCATTTAAATAATAATTTGCTTTTTTATTTTTCCTACCAAAGTGGATAACCTCACATTTTCTCACATTGTAGTCCATCTGCCAAATTTTTGCCCACTCACTTAACTTATCTATATCCCTTTGCAGACTCTGTCCTCCTCACAACTTGCTTTCCCACAGCAAACCAAAGAGGGAGAGACTACAAGGGGTGACCTAACGCTTGGTCAAAGAGTTAGGCTGGAAAATGGGGAAATGGAAGGGTTTAGGCAGGAAATTCCAGAGACTGAGACCGAGGTGATTGAAGGTGTGGCTGCCAATGATGGGGTAAAGTGAAGGGGTGATGCACAAGAGAAGGGGTCAGAGGACTGGGAGCCAATGTGTGTCAGCAAGGATGGATGTTATTGTGTGGGATAGGATACTGGCAGCAGAGAATTGGATGAGCTAATGTTTATGGAGGACGATGGATGGAAGGCCACCAGGAGAGCTTTAGAGTTAATAGAATCTGGAGATGACCAAGGCATGACTGAGGGCTTTAGTGGCAGATGGGCTGAAGTAGGGGTGGCAGTGAGTGATTGTACAGAGATGGGAATAGCCTGTCTTTGGAGATGATCATGGGGTTGGAAGCAGAGCTCCGGGTCGAATAGGATGCCGAGGTTGTGAACAATCTGGTTCAGAATATAAACAATATCCATTTGACTCTGTAGCCATTCTTCTGCTTTAGCTAGTATTTTTTCACCAGCACACACATGGTTAACCTATTCATCAAATTTAGTAACAAGTTATGAAATTTGGACCTAAAAATTCGGTTGCTTTGCGCCCCCTGTTGGCGCCCTAAGAGGACACTAGCGCCTGGGCGCAGCGCTGCCAATGCCTCCCGCAAAATTCAGCGGGAGGTTAGTGGTGGCGGTAACTGTTAACGCCCCGTGGCGCTGTGCCGCCGGTGATGATGTTATCGCGGTGCGCAGCGCCCCGGCCGCGACCTGACTTACCACCGGACGCTATGTCTGACAGGGTCAGGGGGGGGGGCCTACCTGCGGCCGGGGCGGCGCTAATTAAAGGGGAGGTGCTGGGCGGCCATTTTTGTTGTTGGCCGCCTGCCAGCACCTGCCTGCGCTCCCGTCCCTGGCCTCCTCTGAAGACACCCCCCCCCCCCCCCCCCCCCCCCCGCGGAGTGCTGGCTGCGCTCTGTGAGCCTGGCACTTCTCTTGAGGGGGTGCGACTCAATTTTTTCCCCGTTGGTTGTTTAATGTTTATAGTGACAAATTGGAGTTTGTTCACCAATAAAACAAATGGACATTTTGGCTCTTGTTTCCGAGCAGGTGAGCGTATTCATGCAGGTGGCCTACAGTGGCTGTCTCTGAACACTCAAGGGACTAGGAATTAGTGGGGCGAGGGAAATCAAATGTAATTGAGTCATTGACAGATTGACTTATTACATGAATGAAATATTAATGCAAGTTGCCAGACAATTCGTTCACTTAGATGGCTGTCATGTTTCTTGGCAGACTGATAGTTGCAGAGGTCTGTTTTTATAGGAACGTATCTATTTTCTTTCTGTTGCCTGAGGAAAGCAGTGCTTCATAAACCCATATCTTGCAAACGGCATCTTTGACTGGGCAATCAGTTGAGACGCCATGTGGCTCACTTTCCCAGCTCAAACAAACGGCCTGATTTTATGGTAGCTGCGGTGAAAGGTTTCCTTTCAGTACTTTGTCATCAGGGAGCTTTCCTCCCACCTAATTATATTTCTCATTATGTAGCATAAATATCTCTCAAGATTTGAATCGTTAAGCACAAGAACATTTTTGACAGTGGAGAGACTGTGAGGTTCCATAAAATCCTCTGCTTCTCATTTAAAGACGAAAGGAATGACATTCGCTCTCCACTTTCTTTTCATTTACGTATATTTTTGGAAAGTAGCCCTCACCCTTCCGTGCTCCCTGTCCCCTTGCACGCTCCCTGTCCCCTTGCACGCTCCTTGCATGCTCCTGGCTCCTTGCACACTCCCTGGCCCTTTCTGTGACTGCGCGCTCTTAAATCAGGGTGTTGCTGACTCTACGCAGGGGCCACCTTTTTGTGACTACATTTTGTAGATTTTTAATATCATTAACCCTAGGTTCATTTATTAAGAGTTTTGTAAAGTTGGAGTTTCTGTGAGCGAGGCAACAGATTTGCCTTTCCACTGGGTTTCATTCACCACCGACTCGAGGCTGCAGAATTAATGTAGCTCTCGTCTTTCTGCTTTTGTTGCAACCGTCGTGAGCTCAGCGGGATTTATTTATCTGCCATGGCTTTGGGTGTCCAAATAAGGAGCTAAACCGAGAAAAATAGAATCAATTTTTTTTTTAAAAAGCTCTAGGAGTTGCAGCTTAAAGAGCCTGTCAGAGGTAAATCCTATTAAAACTGTAGCTGGTGCAGAAGTAGGGTAGCGATAGGACAGGAAAAGCATTATTCTTTGCATGAAGTATTTTACCACTTTTACAGTTCCCTCACCGAAATGCTACACTTTTAGGTGGCGTCCTGGATTTTTTTGTTGCGTGATTTATTTTTTAAGAAAGAACGACCCAAACTGTGTTCCTGGGGGTGGGGGGGAGGTCACAATGAAATACAACCCCTCGGTTCCCAACTTCTATTAATCCTTTTTGAATTTTATGTGGCGAGATTATGCTAGTTTCTGGCTTTTCTCAAAGGGTGGGTAACCAGAGGACTCGGATTTAAGGTACAGGAAACTCTTTTTTATACGGGACCGGCGTGGTGCCGGTTGATCAAAAAGTCCGTATTATAGAGAGGCATACTTACCAAGGTACGAGAGCCCCGTACACTGCCACAGATCCAGGAGTCCCTGTTACACCGCCACAGATGCAGGAACCCCGGTTACACGGCCACTAATATATAGTAAAACTTACCTGAACCTACTCCTGAATTTTGCTGGTTGAGAGATTTCCGGATCGTTAGGTGTCGGTTAAAAGCGAGTTTGTCAAAAGAACCAGAGGGGAGATGAGAATTTTTTTCCATGCAGCGAGTTGTTATGATCTGGAATGCGCTGCCTGAGAGGGTGATGGAGGCAGATTTCAGTAGTAACTTTCATGATAAATACTTGAAGGGTTTTGCCACCAACTCCATGCTTTTTCCTTTTTGTTATTGGAACCCCGTTCAGTATTAAAGGTGCAGCTTCCCCAATGGGACTCTGGCCTAGAAATTGGAACCTTTAGCGCCGACCGTTAAGGCCGGTTTTTGAAGAAAAAATGGCGGCCACCTCGCTTCCACCCACTTCCGGCGCAGAACGCGACAGCCACCATATTGGGCAGGTTTACCATGCTACTTTAGAATAAGTTACACCCGAATAACTGACTTCAATTGTCTTTCAGTTTAGTGCAGTAATTCTTTAATATGATCCAGATCGAGCTGGCTTTTTTTGATGTTGCTTAATTTAATTTATTTTTTGATCCTTTTCATCAAGATCCCGCTTACATCAAGAAAATGCTGATGAACCCGCTGAAGAAAGAAATATTAAGATTTATAGAGGGGCTTTTTTGTTCTTATTGAAAATCTTAACTTCTCAACTGGTCTCACATCTCATAAAGACGGGAAATGGTAATTTGCATTGACCTGGGGAATTGGGAGGAAGCAGGGTGGGGGTGTCGGTGGGGGAGGCAGGGGGTGTAACTGTTAATAAGGTGATTGCCTGAGAACGCCGCACAGATCCTTTAGACCCGACCTTCAGCCTCTTGCTGATGTTACCGTCGGAAAGAGCATGCTGCACGGGAGCTCCTGCGCTTGTTTCAGTCAGCGGGCAGCACCAAAATAACGGTGCCGCCTGCGCTCTTTTCACGGCTGCCGTTAACCTCGGCCCCGCGGCAGCACCGCCTGTATTCGGGCTTAATCGAAGTTCTAGGCCTCTGTTTTCCAGTGTCACTGCCCAACATAAGTACGGTATGAGTCATCAGACCACTGTGTCTTCGTGCGCTCCCTGGCCCAGTAAGACATTTTTATCGTGCTTTTGGCACATGTATAATGTGTCAGCCGTAGCTCAAGGTGGCAGCACCCTCGCCTCTGAGTCAGAAGGTCGTGGGTGTTATGTCTGCACACTGGGTTACAGTGCTGCATTAGAGTTACTCTAGCACATGAAGTTTGATAGTGCTGTTATCGTTATATTATGTCTGACATTGGTGATAGGTACTCGATTGCCTTGGCCTGTAGGGGTTAGTTGGATCGAGCATTAAAATGACACAAGTTGATTTCTACATGCTGTCATTGAGTTATCCTTGCAAAAGCAGCATTTGGCAACGAGGATGGGATAAAATCTCTCTTCCACCACCTCCTCCCTTCCTTGCACTACCCGGTGAGCCCCGATCCCATGCGTTCGCTGGTTACAGTCCTTTGAAACCTACCTCATCGCTCTCGGACTAGAAAATGTGAGTGCAGCACGGAAAAAGGCACTGTTATCCCATTGCTTGGGAGCGGAGGGCCAGCATGTTCTTGGGACATTATGGACAGCAGACTCAGTACAAACATATGATGTGGCTGTGGCTCTGTTAAGCACACAGTGGGTTCAAGTCCCACTCCAGAGACTTGAGCACAAAATCTAGGCTGACGCTCCCAGTGCAGTACTGAGGGAGTGCTACACTGTCGCTGGTGCCCTCTTTCGGATAAGATGTTAAACCGAGGCCCCGTTTGATCCCCCGGCACTATTTCGAAGAAGAGTAGGGGAGTTATCCCCGGTGTCCTGGGGCCAATATTTATCCCTCAACCAACATCACTAAAAACAGATTATCTGGTCATTATCACGTTGCTGTTTGTGGGATCTTGCTGTGCACAAATAGGCTGCTGTGTTTCCCACATTACAACAGTGACTCCACTTCAGGATGTCCTGAAATTGTGCAAGGTGCGATATAAATGCCAGTCTTTGATGAAGATTAGAGAGCACATCAGCTAAGTACAGAATAGCGATCTTTGCAAGGAGACCATTAGGCTTCTAGGGGGAGAAATTGGGTTGGTTTGCACCTCTCGTTAGCGCCCCCAGTGGGGCGCGGTGCCGCTAATGCCTCCCGCAAAATTAAGCAGGGGGTTAGTGGCGGCGGTAGCCGGTCGCGCCCCGCGCCGCTGGCGATGATGTAATCGCCATGCGCAGCGCCCCGCTTGCACCCCCTGACCTATCGCCGGACAATATGTGCGACAGGATCAGGGGACCTTTTTGCAGCAGTGGTACTTAAAGGGTAGGTGTTGGGCGGCCATTTTTATTTTGGCCGACTGCCAGCGATCTGCCCCCTTTCCCTTTATTATTCGGGGTGCCGGCCGCAATCGCTCAACCTGGCACTCCTCTTGAGTGCCGGGCTGTTTTCATGGCACCCCGCTCCCTGGTGGTCCCGCAGCGCTAGGCCCCTCCTTTAATCAGGGGAGGGAGGCATGCAATGCCGTCGCGCGTGGTGCTGTTGCATGTAGCACCGCGAATGTCAGTAGTAGCGCTCCAAGAAGGAGGGGGAGCATTTCCAGCAGCCCCTCACCTCCTGCTTGGGGTGCTACTACTGAATTTACTACTACTGAACCCAAAAGCGACAACACCCAATTTTTCCGCGCTAATGTTTGAAATTCAGGAGTTCAACTTCAGTTTTGATAAGCTGAGGGGGACCTTGGCTGTTGGTATTGTGCATGACTAACTGTGTCCTGGTGATGGAGAGGTGGAAAGGACCATAATAAAGCATGTAAATGAGAAATTTGCCATATTAAACTGTTCCCTCTGCTGACGAACCATTTATAATTTGCCCCATAATGGATTATATTCACTCGTACGTTCTAAGAGTTCCCAGTACAACTTGACAATAAGGCACTGGGACTTTCAGCAGCAGCACAACATAAATCAATCAAATTTATCAGGTCTTGAAGTGATGATTGGCCTGGTAAACTTGAGGTGATCCAAAACTTGGCTGCCCGTGTCCTAACTCGCACCAAGTCCCATTTACCCATCACCCCTGTGCTTGCTGACCTACATTGGCTCCTGGTTAAGCAACGCCTCGATTTCAAAATCCTCATCCTTGTTTTCAAATCCCTCCATGGCCTCGACCCTCCCTATCTCTGTAATCTCCTCCAGCCCCACAACAGCGCCCCCCCCCCCCCCGCCCCGAGATAGCTGCGCTCCTCTAATTCTGCCCTCTTGAGCATCCCTGATTATAATCGCTCAACCATCGGTGGCCGTGCATTCTGTTGCCTGGGCCCTAAGCTCTGGAATTCCCTGCCTAAACCTCTCCGCCTCGCTACCTCTCTTTCCTGCTTCAAGACGCTTCTTAAAACCTACCTCTTTGACCAAGCTTTTGGTCACCTGCCCTAATTTATCCTTATGTGGCTCGGTGTTGAATTCTTTTGACTTTTAATACTCTTGTGAAGCGCCTTGGGACGTTTTACCACATTAAAGACGCTATATAAATACAAGTTGTTGCTGTTGGAAGATTCAAACCAGTCATCAATCTTAGCAACAGGTCACTGACGGCTGTTTGATCCATGTCGCAGGTCTGACCTGGTCGAGACTGTGCCAGCCCCAGCGATTGCATTGTCATGAAGCACAAGCCTGCTCTATCGTGCAGCTGTTCTGGAGACTGTCTGTGACAGACAGCTGTTCGCCAGAGAGTGTTTTGTCAGCTGTGGACCCTGTGGTCTGATGGCCATGCAGTTTTAATTTTCAGGCCTAAATTACACGCTGAAATCTCTTGGTGCCAAAGCTATCTTTCAGCTGTATACTGTGTTTTGTGTCGTATCATGTGGTTGTGGTAAACCCATCTTTTTCACTTGTCTCTAATGGCTAGTTTATTTAGGTTATCGCTGTATGGAGCCACGGCAACGGCTTTAACAAGCCTGAAACAACATTTGATTGCTTCGCAAATATTTATTTGATCCTCAAAGGGATGCAGCCAGATACTTTCTTTTACTCTTTCCTCTTCCTCTTTTGTAGGTGCTGACTCTCTTATTATTATTATTATTATTATTATTATTATTATTATCAACTTTATTGTCATTGTTAGTGCACAAGTGCAGTACAACAAAATGTAGGCTTGCGGCTCCCGAGAGTGTACATTTTGATTAAGACATTTAACATACATTTGGCTTGTAACATAAACATAAACATAATAAAGTGCATTGACAGATGTGCAGGCTTTAGAGTTTATTAGCAGAGTTCAGTAGGATGACAGCCCTGGGAAAGAAGCTGTTCCTAAATCTGGTCGTACGGGTGCGAATGCATCTGTAGCGTCTCCCAGATGGCAGGGGGGCGAACAGACTGTGGCTGGGGTGGGTAGGGTCTTTGATGATGGTCAATGACCTCTGTAGACAGCGTTTCTGGTAGATGTTCTCAATGGTCGGTAGCCGGGTGTCGGTAATGCGTTGGGCAGTTTTGACTACCCGCTGCAGGGCTTTCCGGTCATAGGAGGTACAGCGGCTATACCACACTGTGATACAGTTCGTCAGGATGCTCTCTATTGTGCAGCGGTAAAAGTTAGAGAGGATCCGGGGTGACAGGTTGCATCCCTTCAGCCGCCTTAGGAAATATAGGCGCTGCTGGGCCTTCTTCACCAAAGAGGAGGTATTGAGGGACCAGGAGAGGTCTTCCGTGATGTGGACTCTGAGGAACTTAAAGCTGCCCACCCTTTCCACCACAGCCCCTTGTTGTCCATACATTGCTGGGTGCCCTTGGGTACCTTGTGCAAATGGCCCTCCTTCAGGTCTGAGCTCAGACAGTGAATGTTGGCCGAATATTACTACGTTAGGCAGTTAAAATTATAACAGCAACAACTTGCACCTGTAACATCGTAAAACGTCCCAAGGCACTTCACTGAGGTGTTAGCAAACAAAATTTGACACCTCTTCGGCTAAGCTTTTGGCCACCTGATTTAAAATCCCCTTATGTGGCTCGGTGTCAAATTTTCTTTGATAACCTCTCCTTTGAAGTGACTTGGGATGATTTTTACATTAGAGGCGCTATATAAATGCAAGTTTTAATGTAACTCTCTCTCTCGGAGGGGTGCTCTGGGCTGTCAATCTCTCCCTCCCCATTAATGCTGGTATGGGACGATCTGTCATGCCAACAGAGTGGCCATTTTGGTCTGTATCAGTGTTGTCATCCCCTTCACCAAGATATGGGCCGTGATTTTGCTCACCTCGGCGGGGCCGTGGCAGGCGACATCGGTGGCGGGTCCCGACCCCGCTGCTGGCTCCATACCGGCCTCCGACATGACTTTCTCTTGATGGGGCTTCTTAAGTGCGCCCAGTGCGTTTCCCGGCCAATTCGAGGAAGCGGGTCTGGTGACGTCATTTGATGATGCGTCATCAGCCGGTTTCCTTAAAGGGACCATGGCCAACTTTATTTTGACATTTGTGCTGTCAGTGTTCTACAGCCTTAGGTGCTGCAAACACTGACCAGCACTGCACAGAGGCACAGGGCTGCACCCAGGCTTTCCCATTATTCCCTCTTATTCCCTCTATATGCTTATGGAGGGAGTCACAGCACACAGGGAGGTCCTCTTCCCTTCCGATGGGTGGAAGAGATCTCCCCAGGAGATCAACACAGCCTGGTTGCACATTGCAGAGGAGGTCACAAGCAGGGATGTGGACAGGAGGACCTGGGTGCAGTGCCACAAATGTTTCAATGATCTCAGTAGATCGTGAAACATTAGTACAAAGCCACACTCGACCTCATCCTGCTGTGCCTCACATCACATCCCCATCACTCTGCCTTCCCTACCCTACTCCTGCACATCTTTACTCACACCCATTTACCTTTCACCTCCACCCATCCCTCTCTATCTACATTATCCCTTCCCCATCTCACTAGCCACACCTCATATTCACCCTCATGCTAGTGCAATCATACCAACTAACAACATACAAGGGGAGCCACTTGGGTGTTTTATGCAGTGTTCATGTAATGTGGTGTCAAAACATTGAAACTTTTATTTTCAACACTTTGTGTTCTTGGACAGATTTGTGTGCACCTTTGGAAATGGCTTAGTGAGTTGGTGTGAATGGTGAGACATAGCGGTATCCCCGCAATGGTGATGAGCATTGTAGGGATGCTTTATGGTGTTGGTGTGGGGTGGTGCCAATGTGGCCCATCATGTGGCAGCCAGGGTGTACAGCGTCAAGTGAAGTAAATCTGGCCATGGTGAGGCCATCCCTGGCCTCTCTGGCAGCACTGTGATCAGGTGCTGATGCTCTGTGTCCTGTGCAGCATCAGGTGATTGCGGAGAAGGTTGGTGTTGTTGTTGGTTCTGCTGGTGTGCCTGGTGCTGCTGGTGTTGGGGCTCATTGTGGTGGGATTCTGAGGACCAAGGTGAGAGAATATAAAGGGCACCCATGCTGATGGAATAGATGGCAGGTGAAGTAGAGATGACAGAAGTGATCTGTCAGTGGTGGGAGAGGTAATGAGGTTCGACTGGATGGAGACTTGGGCAAAGACTTGCAGCATCCTGAATCTGTTGTGGAAATGCAGTGAGGAAGAGCTTGTGGCTGAGGGAAGATATCTCTGTAAGGTGGGAGCTTTTACTTTACATTTGAAGCTGTCAACTCAACAGCTGATTCAATGGCCACTGAACTCCCGCCTCAGCTTGACAGATGTGGTCCACGACCAGCGAGGACCCCGTGGACGAGCTCTCAAATGCAGAAGGTGAGCTGAAATTCATTCTTAAGTTGCTCTAAACAAGCCACTAATGACCTCAATTGGGTTCCCTGCTGTGACCCCGCCACTGCCTGTCGGGTCTGCTCAGCGCTGACAGACCCGGCATCGGGGAAAGGCGCGTGGCGGTGGGTTCACAGCGGGGTCCTGACCTGCTAGGGAAAAAAAACACTCTCCCACCCGACCCATCACCGATCGCGCCGCTGACCCCCGAAAAATCCAACCCATGATGTTCCTTCCAGTGGCCATACTAAGAGTTAGAGAACCATTGAGCTAAGCCTGAACCATAGGCAGCACTGGAGTCTAATGGATGTGAGTCAAGCACACTTGCCTTGTCACTTGAGATGTAGTGGAGCTTGTTCTTAAAGAGTGAAGTTCTTTGTTGGTATTTTAGAAACCAAACTGTTGAAAGAGACATATTTAACATTCTTTTGTTTATTTTGCTGTTTAAATATATTGAAAGTTCAACGGGAATATACACTGGGTCTAGTGTAACTGATTTGTTGGAGTTATTAAGCCAGACGGGTGCCAAGGAGCTGAATTAGTCAAACCGACTGGAAATGACACACTTGCTGAAGTGCTCTGGATTAATGAATTAATTTCTACTGACGTCAGTATCTCCTTTAACACTTCGGACCAGGAGATACTGTCACACAGTGTGGTTGATGATGCCATCCTGCACAGTTTTTAGGTGAAAGGAAATTAAATTACAATTTTTTAAAAAACAAAGCTACGGAAAAACAAATGACGTTAAAGCGAATTGTAGTTGTAAGTGATATTGTGAATTTAAAAAGGGGTTTCCAATCGCAAGGTTCTCTCTCTAATGTCTCCAAGATAGCTACCGCAACCCCCAAAAAAGTCACTTCGACAGCATATTAAAGTGCTGCGTCAATTCAAGTGTTGTAATTATATTTACTTCAATTTTAAACCCCTTCTTGAAACGGACAATTTTTTTTCTCTCCATTGATTGAACGCCTGAGTGTTTTCCCTAGTTCATGCTGAGCTAGTATGCGAACAGTCTGAGCATGCCAGTAAAATGTAAATGCATGCCACACGAACCAAACATTAACTGGATCTGATTACAGTTAATAATAAAAGTGACCTTTTACAGTTGAAGGTTTTTTTAACCCCCATTGTGTCGCCACCGAAGGCAAAAAAGTAAAGCCAGAGGCCTCTATTCTCTATTCTCTAAAAACTGCACCTCCTGTGACATCCCAGATGATTGCCCCGCTCCATTTTGTACGGTTTTCAGCGGCTGTGCACTGCTGTGTTCCCTGATGCAGATGTGTGCCTCATTAGTATGATTGAAATGTTCTTGCTGGATACAGTTGACCAATAGTGGAGCATTAAGTATTTTACCAGTTTTGCAATTCCCTCACCGAAATGCTACACTTTCAGGTGGTGCCTTGGATTTATTTTTTTGTGTGATTTACTTTTTAAAAAAGAGGGACTCAAAATGTGTTCCTGGGGGGTGGGTACAGTGAAACATAGCCCCTCGGTTCCCAGCTTTTAATAGTCCTTTTGAATTTTATGTGGCAAGGTGATGCTAGTTTTTGGCTTTTTTTTTCCCAAAGGGTGGGTAATCAGAGGACACAGATTTAAGAACCAGAGGGGAGGTAAGGAGAATTTTTTTTTTTATGCAACAAGTTGTTATGGTCTGGAATGCGCTGCCTGAAAGGGTGATAGAAGCAGATTCAATAGTAACTTTCAAAAGATAAATACATGAAGGGGCAAAAAAAACTGCAGGGCTATGGAGAAAGAGCAGGGGAGTGGGACTAATTGGATAGCTCTTTCAAAGAGCCGGCACAGGCACGAAGGGCCGAATGGCCTCCTTCTGTGCTGTATGTTTCTATGTTGGGCAACCAAAAACAAATCGCCCACAGATAAATCTGGAAAATGAATTGATTTGTACTCATCCCTCTCAGGTGATGCATGTTCTTGGTAAGACATTGTGGATTGTGTGCAAGGACTCTTGAAAGTTAATCTGGATTGCTAAAATAATAGACATGTCTTTAGCACTTTTTAAGTCAGTAAGAAGTACTTGAGACATCACAACATTGGCGCTGTGGGATTCTTACTGAGGCCAAGTCTGAGGACATTTTTTATTCATTGATTTTCTTCCTGCTTTCTTGACCTCTTGTGGGTTGGACTTCTAAGGCACCCTCTAGTACCTTGCCTAGATGGTGATTATTTGTGAGAGAACTTCAACAGTTGAGCGTTGGCAGGTTGTGTGACTGCAGGGGCACTGTCCTCATGTGCAGTTGCAGCCAGGGGTCACTGTATTGTGATCAAGAAGATCATCCTGGTTGACTTTCTCCCCCCTCTGACCCAGGGATCTTGAGGTCAATTACAGCTGCCCAGCGAACTCAACACAGACCAGCCTTCGGATCTGGATTCTTCATGGAGTGTGTGGTTTAACAGTTCACTAGATGCACAATACCAATAGAGAATAGCTTCATAGGGCAAATTTCCCATTATATGCTTTATTATGATCTTTTTCCACTTCGCCATCACTAGGACACATTTACTCATGCACAATGTCAACAGCCAGGGTCAAAACTTTGCTTATCAAAACTTAAGTTGGACGACTGAATTTCAAATTATACAATTCCAATGTTCTCCTTGCAAAGATCACTATATTTACCAGATGCTCTGGCTGATCTTCATGAAAGCAAGAACTTGCATTTATATAGCGCCTTTGTCGACCTCAGGACATCCCAAAGTGCTTTACAGCCAATTAAGTAGTTTTGAAATATAGTCACTGTTGTAATGTAGGAAACGCGACAGAGAATTTGTGCACAGTAAGCCCCACAAACAGCGATGTGATAATGACCAGATAATCTGTTTTTGTTATGTTGGTTGAGGGATAAATATTGGCCAGAACACCAGGGATAACTCTCCTGCTCTTGTTCAAAATAGTGCTGCGGGATCTTTTACATCCACCTGAGAGAGCAGACGGGGCCTCGGTTTAACCTCTCATCGGAAAGACAGTACCTAGGTGGCACTTCAGTAGTGACACTGGTACTGAGGCATAAAGGTAGCATTAATTTTTTCAGCCATAACATAATTGTCAATATGGAATGAAAATAAGGTCACTTCACCAATTAGGATAGCAGAAACGAATCTCAAACACCAGGGTTAATGTTAATGTTGAGGTTGGCAGTGAGGTCCCATGTGGGTGCTGTGTCGTTCAGTAAAATAGCACGTGGGCACTGCGTCTTGTAATGATGTTCCTTGAGGCTTCTTTCTCACGAGATAGCTTGTCGGTGCCGTGTGGCATGGTGAGGTGGCTTCTGGCTGCGATATCGCTCCGTGACATAGACGGCCCTGCCTGGTGAGATCTGGTTCTCAGCTATGCCACCACGGTGAGACACCAAGCAAGAGGCCAGGTACATCCCTGGAGGGAAAGAGGGTAAAAATCACAAGCAATCCACTTGGGCCGCGATCTCCTTTTTGCATGCCTTCTTTTGGCACAAGCTGAAGCCTGGGGCGAGGAAGAGAAAGAAAGAATAAACAGTGATTGCAAATATCCCTCACGCAAGAAACTCGCACCATATTAAACAAATGTAAGAAGTCACACAACACCCGGTTATAGTCCAACAGCTTTATTTGAAATCACAAGCTTTCGGAGCCTGACGAAGGAGCAGCGCTCCGAAAGCTTGTGATTTCAAATAAAGCTGTTGGACTATAACCTGGTGTTGTGTGACTTCTTACATTTGTCCACCCCAGTCCAACTCCGGCATCTCCACACCATATTAAACAACTCACTGTGCAAGTGGTCTATTTATATCATAGTTATTAAAAACAAGTTACCTTTTGATCTGATTTGGTGGTGGGCTTTTTTTGGATGGCTGTTAAATATAATCAAGTTGCACCTTAGAATCCTTTAGTAATAGTGATGATTGCCACGTGTTATGGATATCATCAGTTAGCGGGCAGTGGCCGTGGAGGGTACCCAGTGTCCTGGCCAATATTTATCCCTCCACTAATGCCTAAAAACAGTTTATCTGGTCATTATCACACGGGTTGTGTTTGTGGGACCTTGCTGTGCGCACAAATTGGCAGTGAAGTGACCCCTACACCAGCTGGTTGCCGTGGAGGTTTGTAATACTTGATTTGATTTTGATTCAGTGAGTTCCGCGTGAAGGACAGCAGGAGTTTGTTTGTTCAGTACTTTATGGAGCGCAAGCCAACAACGAGGATGAGAGTTGCTGCGGTTACAGCGAGCGTTCTCTGCTGTTGGTAGCAGTGGACGGGCTGTTAGTTTTCTGGTCAGGCTGTTACCTCATGGATACGGAATAAATTCCACATCCCATCTACCTGCAGCAACACAGCCAAAATAAATGATGCAACTTAACAGGTGTTAGTGGCCATTTATTAAGAATATATAAGAGAAAAGGTCACACAGTCTATTGAAGCTCATCCATTTCCTACACACCATTGGTGGCTGTGCCTTCTGCTGTCTAGGCCCTAGGTCTGGAACTCCCTGAACCTCTCCACCTCTTTTTACTCCACTTATTTTTTTATCCACACCTTTGTTTTGGTTTTTCCCTCCCCCCCCCTTTTTTTTTTCTCTCTCCCACATGGCAGCTGTCTCCCATTCTGCCAGCGCATTTCACACCTAATCTAGAACCGTCTTTTGTCTCCACTAGTCCTATCACCATCTCGTCTCGTTTTGAATACCTCTTAATGTCTCTTCTCTTTTGTTCTCTCCCAGCCTGGCCTCTTAATCTATTTCATTCCCTGTGCCTCTTTAGTCTTGATAAAGGGTTTTGACCCGAAACGTCGACTCTAATTTCTCTCCACGGATGTTCACAGAATCACAGAAACCCCACAGTGCAGATAGAGGCCATTTCGGCCCATCAAGCCTGCACCGACACAGATCCCACCCAATCCCCTACACATATCCCACCCTATCCCCGTAACCCCATGTATTTAATCCCCCTAACACTAAGGGTCAATTTATCATAGCCAATCAACCTAACCCGCACATTTTTGGACTGTGGGAGGAAACCGGAGCACCCAGAGGAAACCCACGCAAACACGGGGAGAATGTGCAAACTCCACACAGACAGTCACCCGAGGCCGGATTCGAACCCGGGTCCCTGGCGCTGTGAGGCAACAGTGCTAACCACTATGCCACCGTGCTGCCTGGCCTGCTGAGTTTTTCCAGCGTCTTCTGTTGTTATTTCTCTCCACCTCTCGACCTCTCTCTCACCTTTTTTAGAGGCTCCTTAATACCTGCCTCTTTGACCAAATGTCCTAATATCGCCTTATGTGGCTCGGCGTCAAATTTTCTCTCTCATCGCTCCTGTGAAATGCCTTGGGACGTTTTAATACATTAAAGGCGCTATATAAATGCAAGTTGTTGTGATGAACTGGGTTGACTTGTAGTACCATGCACGTTTGATGAAAAACCCTCCCGGAAACAACTTGGTGTCAAACTTTGTTTTTATATTCGCAAAGCTGTGTGTTTGAGCGGATTATGTTTTAGTAAAAGTCTGTTATCGTTAAGGATTTCCCTTCAGCTGAGGTTGGTTTAAGCTTTACAAAAGCCCTATTAACAGCAGCGTGTAAATGTCAAGGTCTGCATGCTTGGGATACAGTCAGTTCTAGCTGTGCCTGAATGGATCTCTCTCCTGTGTGCTGTTACCCTGTGACTGGGCAGACTGTTGGAACCAGCGTTCTGTTGTTTAATGACAAATTAGAACCATCAAGTTGACTAGCTTGATGGGAGCGGGCGGCTGGTTAAAATGGTGGAAAAGTACTTGCCTCAGGCTACCAGACGAACTCCTAGCCACCTTCATATTAACGTCGCACTTTTCAGAGGTGGCCGAGATGCTTTCTGTAGGAAGGCAGGGTCCCGTGAATACATAAGGATTAGTGTCCCACTACCAAGATAACTAAATATTGGAGCAGTCCTGCCCAGTGTCGGACCTGCCAGTAAAACCCGCCGGCAAACGGATCCGGGGCCAGAAGAGGCCCAGGAAATTAAGTAGCTTTTAATTTTTTGTTCCCTTGTGGGTCAGGAGGAGCGGGAGTGCTCCTCCCAGCCCCACCAGGGAATCTTGGGGATCCCCTGCTCAATGTAACATTGCCCCCCGGGCTTCCCACCTCCTCCACCCCTACACCCCCACCCTGACCGCAATGCCTTCCTGACCCTCCTCCTAAGCCCTTACCCAACTGCTGGCGATCGTTCCTTCAGGTCCCCGACGCTTGAACCCTGATGCCCAAAATCCCCACTCCCTCCTGCCGGCCAGCTAGCACTTCCTGCCAGGCTCGGGCAGGAGTTTGATTTGGGAGGGGGGCGAGGGAGAGGGGGGACAAGACCTCGTGCTGCGGCGGGCTGGCCGGTTGGGAGTTAAAATCCGGGCTCGTGTGCTCAATGGTCTCCTCCTGTGCTGTAACCTTCGGTGGCCCTTCAGGACTGCAGGTTAAAAATAGCCGTTGCAAAGCATACGTATGGGCACTGAATACAAAATCCAAGTGATTGTACACATGTATAAGGCATTGATTAGGCCACAGATAGTATGTGCAGATTTGGATGCCCGATTATTGGAAGAATCTTGGTGCCATGTCAAATGCACAGTGAAGATTTACTAGGATGATATCAAAAATGAAAGAAGACAGTTATTCCAGGTAATAGTTTGCAGGGCTATAAGGAAAGACTGGCCTAATTGGAGAGCTCTTTCAAAGAGGCACGATGGGCAGAGTGGCCTCCATCTGTGCTGTAAGATTCTATGAATTCCAAAAATCACAGGGCTACAAAAGGCACCTGGGAATGCAAATTCTAGATTGCACATCATTCGATAAGGCCGGTGAATGGAGTTGAGGCAGAAGATCAGCCATGATCTCATTGAATGGTGGAGCAGGCTCGAAGAGCCGAATGGCCTACTCCTGTTCCTATTTCTTATTTTCTTATTCCTGGTTCTTGTAAAGCAAGATTTTTATTTTACAGGAACATCTCTTCAGAATGATTCGGGAAAAAATGGGAATAAGTTGTGCACTCTAGCCAGCAACTGCAGAGCAAGGCAAAACAAACTTATATTGCCTCATAAGTCTGGCAAAAACTTTCAAATAAATAAATCCTGAAGTATTGATTTATTTTATTCCTATAAAGCGGGACCATTCAGTTAACTCACTGATTAAACGGCTATGGAAATGGATTAAATAAATACACAGTTAATCATTATTTATTGGACTAGGGTTGTTGCAGCTGTGGCGAGCCAATTGCCAGGGAGTATCCCAGTAACTTCTCCTGTGTTCCCGCTCTTCCAGTGACTGCTAGGGTCAACTACTGTATTCATTCCAGGAGCAGAGCTGCCAAAAATGCCCTTCTCTATGTATAGAAAAGTTTCGGGAGGCATGTGACACACTTCAGATGTTACACTTTCTACAAAATACCTGGTCAGTTATTATTTGTTGGTGTTTTACGAAAAGTATTATTTTTATCTAATCAGTGTGACATACACTTTCAAGTGTGACACTTTGAGGTGTGATGGATGTGCACTATAGCAAGACTTTTATTTATTTTCGTATTGTATACATATATATTTATATAGAGAGAAAAAGGTGTTGCATCGAGCATGTGTTGACCACATCGGTGATGTATCTGTTGCACAAAAATGTCCCGTTGGCTCATACTTTCCAGAAAACAAGAAACAACATTTGCTTCACTGACACTGCGCCTGTCTCTCGCAAAATTCTTTCCAAATCTGTCAGCCACTGTGCACACTCCTCCCACACCCCCCGCACCAGGAGCCGCAGTGCCAAGAGTTTTTGTTTTGAAGGTAATCACATTATAAGCTCTTTGAAGGGCGAGAGGTCGTTGATCTACGGAATCCGTTTCAACGATCCAGAAAAGGTTGTGTTAGCAATTCTTGTCGGATGTCAAATACCGATTATTTAGTCTGCTCGACATCCAGAGAGCCTCAGTGCACACTCTGTCCGCCGACTGTTAAAAATTGCTACGGTTTGAATGATCAGGCAATCGAGAGCAAATCGTTGGATCATCAAGTTTTAAAGCTCGCAGACTTTCTCGTCAGATCCCCCGCTTTGCTTTGCTTCTACACGTCAGAGGGGCAAAGTGAGACACTATGAGGGTCCTCTTCCAGGCAACTTTCAGCACATTCCGTAACTCAAGTTGTTCAAATGGTCTACGAGGATTTAGTACTTCATCTTTTTTTCATGTTGAAACAGCTTATGGGCAAAGATCCCACGCCATCTGCAGGGCATTGCACACAGTGGGCGGCCTATCAGATGGCAGTGCACTTGCGGCTTTCCAATAAGCTGCCCATTGTGTGAGGGCCCACCTTCTAGCATGGAGTCTCGCAGAACGTAGCCCTATATATTGCGGTGGTTATTGTACTTTTAGTATCCCACTGTGCCTCCTCTTGTATTGTTTCACATGCAAACAAATATGACTCAGTAGTTTTAGCTTGTACACATTGGCGTGGCGATTTTGCTACTTTCCATTTTTGGAAGCGTTGGGAGAACACGGGCTGCCTCTCTGGTGTTCTCCAGTGAACAATTTACTGTGATTAGGTGTTAATCGTTAAACTTGGGCCTGCTCCCATACACGGTGGTGGAGAAGATGCATGCCTTGGCTCATAAGGACCTTGGCATCCTGATGGTAACTACAGTCTAGCCTTGAACACAGAGTAAAGGTATTGGGAGAGAAAGCCTGAACAGGAACAGGGGTTACATTCAATTGTACACCATTCTTTGCTCATTCTCATTTTGTAGGTAATTCTGGCCCAAGTTTCTTGGGCCAACTGCACATGGAGATCTGTTTGTTCAGCAGGAATAAGGTCAGCTGTTTGTGATCTAAATTTTAACCCCTTCCTCTCACGGGTAAAAGACACCCGCTTCAGTGGTGTGATAGGGACAGACAGTAAAGTGGCAGTTAAAGCTTAAAAAAAATGACTGAGTAGCAGCGTGCAGGGTTGCTTGTGTCTGATGCTGTGGCCGGCACCTACAGAAGACGAAAGTCAGCACATTCTGGTACTTGAGCAGACGAGTAACCTAGATTGAAAAATAATTGCTTATGTCAGGATTGTGCCCTGCACACTCTGTAAATCAAGTGCATTTACCACGACAGTGAAGTACAGTCTATTTATTGCCACAGATGATTTTACAGTGGCTCTGGCAGTCTTGTGTACTTGGCAAGTCAGGTGACAGAATTCCTAGTGTGCCCTGGACCTCCAATCCTTTCACAGTTATAAATAAGTAGGCCAGAAATTCGGGTCGGAGGCTCCCCGCGGGTGCAAGCCCCCGACCTGCACTTACCTAGCGCGCCGGCCGTTGTGCTGTGGACCCGCGTGGGATTCCCATCCTGGGCCTCCTCCAACTGCCGGCGCGCAGTGCTTGCGTATCCCAGGGGCACAGTTAGTTCGAAGCGTCCCCTGGGATCACGTGGGCCATGGAGAGCCAATCGTAGCAGGGAATCTGTATTCATAGATTTGACAGAAAGACCTGTCAAATCTATGAAATAGAGATCGGCCCCAAAACATAACTAAAACTTCAAATAAATTTTTTTTTAAATCACATTTTTAAAATAACTATAAATTACATAAAATAACTATTTTAAACAATAATTTAAATTTTTGAAAAAATACAGTTTTTAACAGGGCTAAAAATAAACTTACCTTTCTTTAAAGTATTTAAAAATAATAAACCTGTGGAAAAAATGTTTTAATTTAACTTAATTCACCACTTACCTTGTTAAAAGCAGGCCTTGCGACAGCTTTTTAAAAGCGTAGCTACTGGAGACTTACCCTCCCGGAGAAACCTGGAAAAAAAACGGAAGTTCCAGGTGTACGTGCGGCCTCTCCGGCGCACGCGTTTGACCTGTGAACCCCTTCCTTCAAGGGAACGGAAGTTCCGGTTTCCCGCTCATGTGCAGTGCATGCACGAAACTGGCACTTTCGTTGGCCCTACGTATGTGAGTACCCAGCGCGTACTCACCCGTGGGGACCCGAATTTCTGGCCCAGTGATTGAGGCTGCACGACTTCTCACCAGTGCCTGCTGATCAATCACTCTTCACTGGGCAGGACGGTTAACAGAGCAGACAGTACTTCGAAACTTCTCAAAAATATTTTTAGAAGTTAATTATACTAATGCTTTAAATCATTGCAGAGTACGGCAGCAAACATTACCATAGTGAGATTATTTATAAATAATTATTTGAGTGTCAGCTGTGGCTCAGTGGGTAGCACACTCGCCTCTGAGTCAGAAGGTTGTGGGTTCAAGTCCCACTCCAGGGACTTGAACACAAAAATCCAGGCTGACGCTCCAGTGCAGTACTGAGGGAGCGCTGCACTGTTGGAGGTGCCGTCTTTTGGATGAGACGTTAAACCGAGGCCCCGTCTGCTCTCTCAGGTGGACCTAAAAGATCCCATGGCACTATTTCAAAGAAGAGCAGGTGAGTTCTCTCCGGTGTCCTGCGGCCAATATTTATCCCTCAACCAACATCACTAAAAACAGATTATCTGGTCATTATCACATTGCTGTTTGTGGGAGCTTGCTGTGCGCAAATTGGCTGCCGCATTTCCCACATTACAACAGTGACTACACTCCAAAAAGTACTTCATTGGCTGTAAAGCGCTTTGAGACATCTGGTAGTCGTGAAAGGTGCTATAGAAATGTAAGTCTTTCTTATGGCACCTGCCCCCACCCCCCCCCCGCCCAATAGGTTACTGTGGGTAAACGCACCGCTTGCTGTGACCTTGAGTTAGACAGACCAGGAAGTTCTTGGGTTCTGTGCTGAATTAGCTGATTTCAGTAGGGTGCTACAATACACTTCAGGAACCCTCGGTTACTGAGGGCAAAATCGACCACTGTTCCTGCTCCTCAATGCCATTTGGTGACTCTGAAAACTGCATGTCTGTCTAGACATTGGCGTATGTTAAGGCTTGTTTGTAATTATCTTCCTGTTTCTCCCCCCCTTCATGGTGTAATCATAGAATGATACAGCACAGGAGGAGGCCATTCGGCCCATTTTGCCTCTGCCGGTTCTTTGAAAGAGCTCTCCAATTAGTCCCACTACCGTGCTCATTCCCCACAGCCCGGCATTTTTTTTTCTTTTCAAGCATTTATCCAATTCCCTTTTGAAAGTTACTATTGAATCTGCTTCCACCACCCTTTCAGGCAGCGCATTCCAGATCACAACAATTCACTGCGTAAACAAAATTCTCAACTCGCTTCTGGTTCTTTTGCCAGTTGCCTTTACTAACCGTCCCTTCTGCCACTGGAAACAGTTTCTCCTTGTTTACTCTATCAACACCCATCATGATAATGGGTTGGTGTTTCTCACTGTTCGGACTCCGACGTGAAGAATGTCCACATGGACAAGGTACTGGCGGACTGGCAGCATCTGTGGATTCGTAGCCCAGAAAGAGTTTAAGGGGGAAAAATTTGGTTGCTTAGCGCCTCCCGTTAGCTCCCGGGCGTGGCGATGTTTGCGCCGCTCGTGAAATTCACCAGACATTTTGCGGCGGCGCTAAACACTACTGCCACGATTTCCTGCGCCGGCAGACCGTGACATCAGTCGAGCGTGCAATGCGCCGGTAGCGCCCTGGACTGGATATTGAGTGGCGCCCCCTGCCTTAACGCCTGCCGCTAGCAACGACATGTTGAGGGGAGCATTTTGCAGTCGGGAAGGGTCTGGGGGAGCGCTATTTAAAGGCAAAGCTTCCTGCCTTTTTTTGTCGGTGTCATTTTTGCACCACGCATTCTGAGAGAGAGAGAGAGAGAAAGACTTCGGGAGAGATTCAACGCTGTGTGAAGGAGTTTTGGGTACTGAGCAGCACATTGCAGGTTCATTTTGATTTGACCTTCCTTGCATCGATTTAGCAGAGACTATGGGGGCTGCACTCTGAGCTCTTTCCCTGGGCCTCTCCATTGTTCTTTCCAGCAGATTTAATGTACAGGTCTCTCCAGGCTGAGATTCAAGGCTGCAATGAGCAGGATGTGGATGGAGAGCAAGATCAACCCACCCCTTTAAGAACTGGCTGGCACCAGTGTGTCTGTGTTCCATTGCTGACTGACATCACATGAGCTTCGCCAGCGCTCTGAGTTAGCGCCTCACTGCTTGGCCTTTGCGCCTTAAGACAGGTGTGTAGCGCCTGATTTAGTGTTCCAATCACCTCCAGGGGCGATAAATGGCAAGTTTGCAGTCGGAGGCGATAATTAGCGCCAGGCGCTAAACTTTGCGCCCGGACGATAATTGCGCCCCAATCGGGGGTGATAGCGAATTTCTCCCCCTAAGTCTCCAGAAGACAGGGGGATGGGGAGTGCTGTGCACATTACTGTTAGCCTGGCTGGCTGAAAGGAGAGTAACCTGCGAGGTAGTGTGTAGAGGAGTGGGGTAACCTGTGGTAGTTTGCCGATCATGTTCTTGCCCCACAAGAGGGGCTGATAGCCTCATGTTCACAATTATAGGAGTTCTGTTTGTGATAATCTAATTTCACCGATGGGCAGATCACTAACTTTAGTGGAGAAATAGGAGCATTTGATGAGCGGCATTATGGGAATTAATAACTAGGACAAAAAGGCTTTAGAGAAAATCAACCATGCCTCTCATTGCTTCCCACTGATAATAGCCTGGTTAGAAGCAGTACGCTATCTGAACATCATCAGAAGGTGTCAACAGTCCTTGTATAGTAGTTACTGAGCTCTGTGGTAGGCAAGTTAACAAGAGGTGACCTGCATAAATCTGTACCAAGATTCACATTTTTCACGACATTACTAAAGCTGCAGACTTTAAAGGCATACCAATTTTCTCAAAATATTTATGGTGCGGAAGTTATAATGAACCTTTATAAAACACTGGTTCGGCCTCAACTGGAGTATTGTGTCCAATTCTGGGCACCGCACTTTAGGAAGGATGTAAAGGCCTTAGAGAGTGTGCAGAAAAGATTTACAAGAATGGTTCCAGGGATGAGGGACTTCAGTTACGTGGATAGACTGGAGAGGCTGGGGTTGTTCTCCTTAGAGCAGAGATGGTTGAGAGGAGATTTGATAGAGGTGTTTAAAATCATGAGGGGTTTGGACAGAGTAGATAGAGAGAAACTGTTCCCATTGGCGGAAGGGTTGAGAACCAGAGGACACAGATTTAAGGTGATTGGCAGAAGATCCAAAGACAACACGAGGAAAAACTTTTTTACTCGGCGAGTGGTTAGCATCTGGAATGCACTGCCTGAAAGGGTGGAGGAGGCAGACTCAATCGTGGCTTTCAAAACTGAATTGGATCAGTACCTGAAGGAAACAAATTGCAGGGCTACGGGGAAAGTGCGGGGGAGTGGGACTAGCTAAAGTGCTCTTGCAAAGAGCTGGCACAGGCTTGACGGGCTAAATGGCCTCCTTCTGTGCTGTAACCATTCTATGATTGTATAAGTTCCCTGGCAAGATGTGAAAGCTATTTTGTTTCTCAGTTTGATCCATTGGATGGTCCTATTGTTCTGGCTACAGGAAGTGCACAGATGAATTCTAGCTGTATTTTACATTATTCCGGGTCTCCACAGGAGCACAGCTGCCATCCCTCTGTCTGATTGAAAGTAATTATAGACAAATTCATTCTGGTTGTGTGCAATCAGCATAGGCTGCTTCTAATGAGACTAGTTGTTGGTAGCAAGCAGTGAGAGCCCTTTTTCTGAAACCTATTTGCTCTTGCAGTGAATGGCCGTTGTCGTTTGTATGTACTGTGCGGTTATGTTATTAATTCAGCCTTTCCATGGTAGCCCAATAGCACCAGGACAGTGGTGTACTGATGCACTGTGCCATGGAGTAGTGAGATGTGGAAACCAGGAGGAGTCACCCATGGTGATTTGGCAAAGCTCTAGATGGCCACTTCAGTAGTGACACTGGTACTGATGCATCGATGGGGAGGAGAAATAGCTTAAAAGACAAGGGAATAAATATAAATCAAAGGAAATAAATTATGTAAAGTAATGCCTGTAGTTTACTTTTACATTCTCAGTGGACTTTTCTTACGGCCCTTGTGCTCTAAGCACTACACCTGAATTGAGGGGCAGGCATTTGACCACTCCAGAGACCAAATGCAGGCTGACACTTCAGTGCAGTGCTGAGGGAGTGCTGCACTGTCGGCAGGGCTGTCTTTCGGATGAGGCGCTAAATCGAGCTCCGTCAGCCCCCACGGTTGGATGTATAAGATCCAATATTTCGAAGAAGAGCAGGGGAGATATCCCCGGTGTCCTGCCCAGTATTTATCCCTCAACCAACATCAATAAAATGGATTATCTGGTCATTATCACATTGCTGTTTGTGGGAGCTTGCTGTGCGCAAATTGGCTGCCGCGTTTCCTACATTACAACAGTGACTACACTTCAAAAGTACTTCATTGGCTGTAAAGCGCTTTGGGACATCCTGAGGTGGTGAAAGGTGCTTTCTGCTTTCTTTTATCTCTACAAGTCAGACTGGCAGATTATTCCAAACATTTATCAGCTTTTGAATTCTGAAATTCTTCCTAATGTATTTATTTTAAATGTGCTTTCCACTTATTTATAATCTGGGTTCATCATATTTTTCATCATTTAATATTTCCTATATCTCAAGGCCTTCCCCTAACCACCCTCTTTCCAGATTGTAGACCATAAATTTCTCTAATCTCTCCTACAGAAATAAGAAGTAGAAGAGATGATTTTACTTGTGGTAAGAGTTCAAAACTCAGGGCCATAAATAGAAGATAGTCATTAATAAATCCAATAAAGAATTCAGGAGAAACTTACCCAGAGAGTGGTTAGAATGTGGAACTTGCTATCACATGTAATAGCAATGGAGCAGATAAAGCATTTTGGACAGCAAGCAAAGAAGTGGCTCCTACAATTGTTCAACCACTGTCTGGCAACACACAAGCTACCTAATATCTGGCAGAAGGCACATGTAATAGCACTATTAAAGCCTGGAAAAGATCCCTCAGATCCTAAGAGTTTTCGGCCAATTTCACTGCTTTGCCACACCTATAAGCTGTTTGAACGCCTGATACTCAATAGCACCAACTGTAGATGAGAAGACCATTCCAGAGCAAGCAGGTTTCCGCCCCGGCAAATCAACAACAAACCAACTGCTCAACCTCACACAACACATCGAAGATGGTTTTGAGCAAGGGATGGTAACAGGTGCTGTTTTTGTAGACCTGTCAGCAGCATACGATACAGTGAACCATAGATGTCTCCTCTGCAAGATTCTAGAGATGACAAAAGAGATTCACTTAACAGAGCTGTTAGAAAGCATGCTTCAGAATCGCCAGTTCTATGTTGAACTAGGTGGGAAGCGCAGCAGGTGGCGTATTCAGAAGAATGGTCTTCCTCAGGGAAGCGTGCTTGCACCGCTGCTGTACAACATCTACACGAATTACCAACCTATAGACGGTGTCACACGCCGTTTTATATATGCTGATGACTTATGTGTCACTGCCCAAAGCACTGATTTTAACACCGTGGAGAAAATGCTTTCTGAGGCCTTGGAGGGACTAAAATCCTACTATGAAGAAAACCATCTTCGCGCAAACCCATCAAAGACGCAAGTTTGTGCATTCCACCTCAGAAACCGTGAAGCCAAACGCCAGTTGAAAGTAACCTGGTGTGGAGCAACACTGACGCATTGCGAGCACCCTATCTACTTAGGAGTCACCCTTGACCGATGCCTCACCTTCAAGAACCAAATCGAGAAGACAAAGGCAAAAGTGAGCGCATGAAACAACATCCTGAATAAGCTCACTAACACAAGATGGGGAGCAAGCCCGAAAACATTGCGAACCAGTGCACTTGCTCTTTGCTATTCCACTGCCGAATACGCCTGCCCTGCATGGGAAAGGTCTACTCATGCCAAGAAGATGGATGCCGTTCTGAATGCAAGCTGCCGATTTATCACAGGTTGCTTAAAACCAACAAACACCAACAGCCTATATATCCTGGCGGGTATCGCTCCCCCTGATATAAGAAGAACGGTAGCCAGCAAGAAAGAGCGACTCCATCAAACATCAGATGAGAGGCACCCTCTGCATTCATACACCTACACCCAGCCGCCTAAAGTCAAGGAAGAGCTTCATGAACAGTGTTGTTCCATTACAATCAACCTCGTCTGAAGCCCGCATCGCCTTGTGGAAAGACCGGCTCGCCAGTCTTGAACAACCCCCAGCGATGGAAATTTTACCTGATGAAAGCCTTCCCCCAGGAGCTAATTGCAACTGGGCAACCTGGAAGTGCCTTAACAGACTTAGGACCGGTGTAGGTTGCTCAAAGGTGTCACTAAGCAAATGGGGATATTCAACCAGCCCGACAACTTGTGAATGTGGAACTGAGGCACAGACTATGCAACATCTCCTGCAATGCCCATCGTTCGAGGAACCCTGCACTGTTGCAGATCTTGCCGAATCCAACAACAAGGCGCAAAAATGTGTCCAGTTCTGGCTGGGCTATGTATAGACTGTCTGTGGACACGATAAGAAGAAGTTGAGGCGAATAGTATAGATACATTTAAGGGGAAGCTGGATAAGTACATGAGGGAGAAAGGATTAAGAGGATATAGAGTCATAGGGCTGGATTTTCAGTGTGCCGTGAGGCGGGCTTTTAGGCGTGGGGGGGCAAAAATCCTGAATTCGGGGGTCCCGACACCATCCCGCCCAAAACCCGCCTCCACGTAAGTTTCAAAGGAGGCGGGTACCCGCCCCGCACTGGGACCCGCCGACCCGAAGCGGGAAGGGATTAGTGCCTAATCCCTATTTTGAAGGGTGTCATGAGGGATTCCCGACGGCTCCAAACCACGCCAGGTTAGAGCGGGCGGGCCGTCGGGTTGAAGGACTTGGAGGGGTCGAGATGTCGGTGTTCAGGTGAGTGATGGGTGCATGAGTGCAAAGGTAAGTGTGTTTGGTATGTCTAAAGTGTGTAAAGAAGTTTAAATTACCTGTACTTACCTCTACAGCCTTCCTTCCTCTAGGATTCGGGAGTTCATCATTCGGCCGGCACAGAAAGCAGAATTGCTGCGAACTGTCAAAAGTGACAGCCTTCAGCTTTCTGTGCCGGCGTGATTTCTAACTGAGTCTGTGTAGAAGGACTCAGGTTGGAAGCAAGACTGTCAGTGTTTGACAGCTTCAAACAGCTGTGAAACACTGATATTTCATCTGTCAACACGTCTTGATAGATGAAATTTCAGTCTGTGACATCACCTGTTGCCGGGTGGCCCTTAATTGGCCTGCTGAGCCCGCCCAGCGGGCTCAACAAGGTCAATGAAGGGAAAATCGCGTGGATTGGCCGCATCTCGATGGAGACGGGACTAAAACCCGAAAGTTGTAGTCCCGCCTCCTTCCCGACTGCTGAATGAAAATCCAGCCCATAGAGTCATAACGGCACAGAAGGAGGCCATTTGGCCCATCGAGTCCATGCCAGCTCTCTGTAGAGCAATCCAGTCAGTCCCATTCCCCCACTCTATCCCCGTAGCTCTGTCAAGTTTATTTCCCTCAGCTGCCTATCCAGTCTCCCCTTGAAAACATTGAGTGTCTCCGCTTCCACCACTTCCGTCGGCAGCGAGTTCCAGGTCCTCACCACTCGCTGCGTAAAAAAGTTTTTCCTCACATCCCCCCTGTAGCTCTTGCCCAAAACCTTAAATCTGTGTCCCCTAGTCCTTGCACCATCAACTAGTGGGAACAGCCTTTCCCCGTCTAGCCTATCCAAACCCGTCATAATCTTGTACACCTCTATCAAATCACCCCTCAACCTCCTTTGTTCTAAAGAAAACAAATCCAGCTTCTCCAACCTGTCCTTGTAGCTAAGATCCCCCATCCCCGGAACCATTGTGGTAAATCTCCTCTGCACCCTTTCAAGGGCCTTCACATCCTTCCTAAAGTGTGGTGACCAGAGCTGGACGCAATACTCCAGTTGTGGCCTAACCAGCGCTTTATAAAGGTTCAGCATAACTTCTCTACTTTTGTACTCCATACCTATTATTTATGAAGCCCAAGATCCCATATGCTTTGCTAACCACTCTCTCAATATGTCCTGCCACCTTCAGGGACCTATGCACATTAACTCCTAGGTCCCTCTGTCCCTGCACACTCTTTAAAGCTGTGCCATTAAGTGCATATTGCCTCTCCCTGTTCCTTCTGCCAAAATGCATCACCTCACACTTCTCTATTAAATTCCATCTGCCACTTGTCTGCCCATTCTGCTAGCCTTTCTATGTCCCGTTGCAGTCAATTGGTATCATCCTCACCGTTTGTCACACCTCCAAGTTTGGTGCCATTGGCAAATTTAGCAATTCTACTCTGTATTCCAATATCCAGGGCATTTATATATATATATAAGTGGCCCCAGCACTGACCCTTGGGGAACGCCACTGTCTACCATCCTCCAATCTGAAAAACAGCCATTTACCACATATGCAAATAGGGTTAGGTGAAGAGGGGCGGTAGGAGGTTTGTGTGGAGCATAAACACCGGCATAGACCTGTTGGGCCGAATGGCCTGTTTCTGTGCTGTAAACACTATGTAATAATTCATCTTCTTTCACTTGGAATCATTGTCCTTGATCTTCCCTGTTCCTTTATTACATATTCCAGATCAGCCTAGGTACAAGCAACACAGGCTAAAATCTGATATCGTTGCAGTGTAAGTTCTTCAAAATCACATTTTAAACAAATCAAATCTTAGTAAACTTCAGTCACGGCCTGGCAAAAATCAAGCAAAAAAAAAAGCCTTTTTAAAGGTACCTTTTTAGAAATTAAAAATCTGTATTTTGTTTTATAAACAATTGCAGCAGATTGTTAGTCATTTACTTCTATGTGCTCAACCCAACCATAGACTTGCCTTTGGGGTGACTTCAAGAATGGACACCAGCGGAGCGGAAAAGCTTTACATCTGTGCAGGCATCTTAATGAGTAAGGATGCAGTCCAGTACTACTTTGTTGGGTAGGGGAGACGGGAAGATTAACTCACATTTATATGGCGCTTTTCACGACCTCCGGACGTCCCAAAGCGCTTTACAGCCAATGAAGTACAAGTGAGGAGAAAGAGAATCTTAGATGCTCAATTTCCTTGCTGCTCTTTTTCTTTTGTGCTTCCCCTCCCCCCCCCCCCCCACCCCCACATATCAGAACATCACTTACATTGTATCTGGAACTTCACACAACCAGAATATACAGAGTACATTGAGGCATTTGGAAACTGGGTGATGGGTCAAAGCATCATGACCCTTTCACCGGTCAAAGACAGTGCGCATTTTAAATGACTACCCTCTGCCCTACCTTGTCGCACAGAAAGAGTTGAATTATGTACTCAGTCCACCAACCATGGAGAAATATTTGCAGGCTTGCAGATGTGGTAATATTTGGTTATATTGGTCATTTGCCACGGCCATGTTTAAGATTTGCAGGTCTGTGGGGCTGGCTGTGTTCAGTGTCTACTTGCTGGTGATTTCATGCTTATTTTTAGAGTGTTTTTTCTAGTCCTGTGTGAGAGTTAATCACAGCTCAGGTTTCCTGGGCATTAGTCGGAGAGAGTACAATAGCGTTTAAATGAATACAGATTCCTGAGAGCCAAAGGGGCCCGGGTGACATCATGCTTAAAAGCTACAAATCAATCTGGTGTATGTGCGGCTCTACTGAGCCCTTCTCGCTTTCATCAGCTGGGATATATCAAAGCTGCATTGATCACTACCTTACACTTGTAAGCTGAAGACTATAGACAAATGGCAGTAATTAATACATCATGGACTCAGAGACAGTTGAGGATGAGAATGAAGGACCTTTACACAATGGCCCACTATTGTTATCGGAGCTAATTATACACTTATACTATATACATGCATATGTATGTATTGGAGATGGATCATTAAAAGCCTGGACATAGAGCTTCATTCTTTCTGAGTCACAATGCAGTGAGCGCTTATTGGTGTTGGGGCGAGTTCTCCGATCCCAGAGTCGGGGCGTGTTCTCCGATCCCGGAGTCGGGGCGTGTTCTCCGATCCCGGAGTCGGGGCGTGATCTCCGATCCCGGAGCCGGGGCGTGTTCTCCGACCCCGGAGCCGGGGCCGCGTTCTCCGACCCCGGAGCCGGGGCCGCGCCCTCCGACCCCGGAGCCGGGGCCGCGCCCTCCGACCCCGGAGCCGGGGCCGCGCCCTCCGACGCCGGGGCCGCGCCTCCGACGCCGGGGCCGCGCCCTCCGACCTCGGAGCCGGGGCCGCGCCCTCCGACCCCGGAGCCGGGGCCGCGCCCTCCGACCCCGGAGCCGGGGCCGCGCCCTCCGACCCCGGAGCCGGGGCGTGTTCCCTGATACAAGTTGTTGTTGTTGATCTATCCCACTGTACCTGTCTGCTCTCTATGTACTGGACTCGGTCTCACAGGTCATTATCTCCTCATCAAAGTTATTAGGAAAGGGAATGTTACCAAACTTGTAAGGCAAATCACACAACATCATTTTGTTGTGAATACATGATTCATGCGATTATGAAGGTCATTGTTTTGCCAAAACATAATTATGCTACTTACGAACAATGTCATTATGTCATTACTGCTACAACAACCACTTGCATTTACATTGCAGCTTTAACATAGAACATAGGAACAGGAGTAGGCCATTTAGCCCTTCGTGCCTGTTCTGCCATTCAATGAGATCATTGTTGATCTGCGACCTAATTCCACATACCCGCCTTTGGCCCATATCCCTTAATACTTTTGGTTAACAAAAATCTATCAATCTTAGATTTAAAATTAACAATTGACCTAGCATCAACTGCCGTTTGCGGAAGAGAGTTCCAAACTTCTACCAGCCTTTGTGTGTAGAAGTGTTTCCTAACTTCACCCCTGAAAGGCCTGGCTCTAATTTTTAGACTCTGCCCCCTAGTCCTCGACTCCCCAACCAGCGGAAATAGTTTCTCTCTATCTACCCTATCAGTTCTCCTTAATATCTTGAAAACTTTGATCAAATCACCCCTTAACCGTCTAAATTCCAGGGAATACAGCCCTCGTTTGTGTAATCATCCCAAGAAAAACATCCCAAGGCACATTAGAGTTGTAAATAAAGTATGCATCCAGTTTCTTCATGCTATTTTCTCCCCTCATGCAGTCTCCATCTGAGTCATGGGTTCTGAGGTCAAGGTGATGAGCTTAGTGGTCTACTCACAGTTTGGCATTGCCAATCTTCACCAAATACCAGGAGAAGCACCAGGAGGCAGAATGCCATTCAAGTTGTATGTCTTGTGGGGCAATGCCTGCCCATCTTCCAAACCTGCTCAGTGAAACTCATTAAGGGTGCAAATCAGCCACTTTGCCATAACAATGTGATCTATTTTGACACATGAATACTTTGAAATATACAGCTCCATGTTTGTCCACTTTTACTGGTGCTAAATTTCCATTTCAACTTCTACCCTGTGTTGACAAAGCTGCTCTTCTCGTCGGACTACTGACAGTCACCCTGCTTGCCAACCTATGGGATAAATTTTCATGGACTCCGCTCCCAATGCGGGATCTCGCTCGGCGGGAGTGTGGTGGTCAGTGCACCCAATTCAGGGGGCCTCCGATTTTCTGGTCATTAATTAGCGTATCACTGAGCTTCAGAGACAGTGCAAGAATGAATGCAGCGTGAGGACCGGAGAACCACTCAAACAATGCTCCATCAATGTTGAGAAAGCTATTTAGCACTTGTACCATATACCTGTGTGTGTGTGTGTCCCTGTGTGTGTGTCCCTGTGTGTATATATGTGTGTGTGTGTCTGTGTGTGTATATATCTGTGTGTGTGTGTGTGTGTGTGTCCCTGTGTGTATATATGTGTGTGTGTGTCTGTGTGTGTGTATATCTGTGTGTGTCCCTGTGTGTGTGTCCCTGTGTGTATATATGTGTGTGTATATATCTGTGTGTGTGTGTGTGTGTGTGTGTGTGTGTGTGTGTGTGTGTGTGTGTGTGTGTGTGTGTTTTGCAGGTGATTCTTTAATTCCCATTCCGATAAGCAAGAACATTTATCCCTATTTGCTTTTGATTTGGTTTTCTTTCACTTTCTCTCCTCCTGTGATCTCTCTTCAGGTTTTTAGTTTCTTTCTCCATTTCTCTGTCATTCTTCCATCCACTGATTGCTTTCCATTTATGCCTGAAAAATTCCCTTCCCTGCACCCTGATACTTCTCCCTCCATCCATTCGATATCTGAGAGATTTCCCCTCCTGTCTGCTCCTTTCCGCTCGCTCCATGCCCCCCCAAGTTTTCCTCTAATTATGCCATCTAGGTTTCCTCCTGGTTGCTCTATGCTCCATATCTTCTGAGCATTCCTTCTATACAACTAGTCATTTATGCCATTACAATTTGTGTGTTCTTGGTGTGGACAAATTAGCTGCCATATTTACCTGCGTAACACTTCAAAGTAATGAGTTGCTGCAAAGTGTTTTGGAAGGTTCATTCTTTCCATGTCCCTTGGACCTCCTGTGTGTGACAGTGACATTCACACTCAAAAAATGAATGATAGCAATGTTCCAATTCCAAGCTTATTGGGCTGCGTAGTGGAAGGTTCCATAGGCAGCACACTCAGCAGGAGGATAGATTTTGCTATTTGGTGTCTTACGCACAATAGATTAACGCTAGCTGTATCTGCTAGAGGTAGGGACTTTAAGTAGTATTAGTGATGTGATGCTCTTCTTAGAACTGTAGAATGGTACAGTAATTATTTATTCTGTTATGCTAACCTCACTTGTTAATGGTTTCCTCACTTGTTAACTGATTGCACACTGGGAGGTGAGCATAGAATTCTTAACTGATTATCGGATCAGTTCCCTGGGGTTATCTGAGTTCTTCTCTAGAGCTTGGAGTCTGATTCATCAAGTCACTTAAAGCTAAGTACAACAGAGTAAGCAAAAGAAAAGGTGCAGTGTTTGTGACTGGTAAATATCGAGTGAGAATGGGCAACTTGATGACTTGGAAGTTGTTGGAAGCAGGATTGAAGAGTCCCATCTGGTACAGCTGCAACTGTCTCCAGGAAGTACACGGGTATACCCTCATCTATGTCTTTGTTACCTCTAGACTTGTCTATTCCAACGCACCTCTGGCTGGCCTCCACATTCTACCCTCTGTAAACTTGAGGTCAACCAAATTCTGCTGCCCATATCCGAGCACGCACCAAGTCTCGTTCACCCATCACTCCTGTGCTCGCTGACCTACATTGGCTCCCGGTTAAACAACGTCTCGATTTTAAAATTCTCATCCTTGTTTTCAAATCCCTCCATGGCCTCTCCCCTCCCTATCTCTCTAACCTCCTCCAGCCCTACAACCCCCCCGAGATCCCTGCGATCCTCTAATTCTATCCTCTAGAGCATCCCCAATTTTACCATTGGTGGCCGTGCCTTCTGTTGCCTAGGCCCTAAGCTCTGGCATTCCCTCCCTAAACCTCTCCGCCTCGCTCCCTCTCTTTCCTCCTTTAAGACGCTCCTTAAAACCTACCTCTTTGACCATCTGCCCTAATACCCCCTTATGTGGCTCGGTGTCAAATTTTGTTTTATAACGCTCCTGTGAAGCGCCTTGGGATGTTTTACTACGTTATAGGTGCTACTGTATATAAATACAAGTTGTTGTTGTTGTTGAAGGATGAAACGAGGGGAACAACATGGGTATTCACTCTTAAGAATGCAGTTCCTTTAGGAAAACATTTCACGACCTCAGGATGTCTTGAAACGCTTTACAGCCAATGAAGTACTTGAAGTGTTAGTCACTGTAACATAGGAAACACAGTGGCCAATTTGCGCACAGCAAGGTCCCACAAACAGCAATATGATAATGACCAGATAAACTGTCTTCGTGTTGATGGTTGACTGATAAATATTGGCCAGCACACATGCCTGCGGATGATTAGGCTGCAAATTTGCAGAACATAGATTCAGATCTATATTAAAACAAATGTGCAAGATTAGCTAGGGCCTAGTGGGAAAAGACACTGCCTGGTGTAGCACTAAGGTATACAGGCCTTTGAAGGTCCCTGCTTTGATTATGTTCCTGTCTGATCTTTACCAGGGTGCTGATCAGGTCATTACAATTGGTCTTGATACCAGGAAACGTTAAAAATCAGCTAGCATTCCCGCTCCTGATTTCTGTCCTGTACCCTGCTGGAAAGTGTGTGAATGCGGAGCTCGGATGAGGGCAAGTTCAGGCTCAGCTCCGCAATAGAATAGCCTGGCGACAATCATTGTCTAAGCTGACTACTGGCCATTTGGGTAAGGCACCAGAAGCCTGTTGCTGCCCAACACACTGCAGAAAGGGTCATAAGAACATGAGAAATAGGAGCAAGAGTCGGCCATTCGGCCCCTCGAGCATGCTCCGCCATTCAATAAGATCATGGCTGATCCAATCTTGGCCTCAACACCACTTTCCCGCCCGCGCCCCATAACCCTTGACTCCCCCATAGCTCAAATATCTGTCGATCTCCGCCTTGAATATATTCATGACCCAGCCTCCACAGCTCTCCGGGGTAGAGAATTCCTAAGATTCACAACCCTCTGAGAGAAGAAATTCCTCCCCAGCTCCGTTTTAAATGGGCGACCCCTTACCCTGAAACTGTGTCTGCTAGTTCTAGATTCCCCCACGAGGGGAAACGTCCTCCCTGCATCTACCCTGTCAAGCCCCCTCAGAATATTATATATTTCAGTAAGATCACCTCTCATTCTTCTAAACTCCAATGAATATAGGCCCTATAAGACAACCCCTTCATCTCAGTAATCAACCTAGTGAACCTTCTCTGAACTGCCTCCAATGCAAGTATATCCCTCCTTTAAACAAGGAGATCAGAACTGCACGCAGTACTCCAGGTGTGGTCTCACCAACGCCCTGTACAGTTGTAGCAAGACTTCCCTGTTTTTATACTCCGTGTCAGTGTCTTAAAGAGAGAGACGGGGGTGGGGGGGGGGGGGGGGAGAACATTGGTCAGAAAGCACGCTGAATTGTTTTAACGTTGCTGTTTACAACTATTTCCATGGGCCCGCTGCTCCCCTAAATTACCTCCTGAAGGCTCATTGTGACAGCGAAGTGGCTTCACTGGCCTGTAGGGGGCAGGCCTGAGTGTCTCCGCTGCTCACCCTGTCAGCAACAACAAAAGACATGGTTGCCTCTGCCTCCATCAGTAGCTGCTGTACATTTACGTTGCTGTCAAAGATGGTGCTAGTGGCTAGAACCACCTTCTTTGTTGGTGTGCACTGCCTCTGGTAGCGCTAGTGTTACCTCATTTACTTCGTTGGTTTGTCAGCGATTTTAAGGCTGCCATCAGTTGCTATGATGCAGACTGTACTGCGAACGTCCTGATAGCCATTTCTTCTTGCGTTTGGGCAGTAATGGAGATCTTTAACCACTCGAGATTATGATGCAGCCTGACTCTGCGATTGTTCTGAAAACTTGGTTCATCTTCAAAATAGATGAAAGCATTTACGTTAGTACAAATTGAATGCCAACAACATTCAAGGAACAAATCTAATTGTAGCAATCAGAAAATGCTTTTGAATTTGTATTCCACCGTCTAGGACTAGAGCTTATGATCTAATTGATTTAAATCTGTTCTGTTGGAGCCAAATTTGAATTGGGGTGTGCATACTGTAAGAATACATCATTTACTACAAAAGTTTGTTGTAACTTGATCAAACTCAAAAGTTGACCATATATAATGTATCAGCACTCCTTGAGGCCAAGAGACTTTCTGCTGAACAAATGTGAAACAAACTGCTGCGACTGTGAACTGTGAAGGCTGCAAGCTGTTAATCAGATAAGGAAGTGACAGACCCTGAGCAAGAACAAACTGTTGGGCGTTGAAAGACAGGAACATCTTCAGGCAAATGGTGTGAACGGCCTTGTGACCCACTGATTAACTGACTTGGTGATAAGAAGAAAAGGAAAACAACTGCCGACCGTTTGTCACAGTTTGGGACACATACGCATTGAGGGGCCTGCCCTGGTTTTTCAGGGTATAAGAGACACTCAGGGCGGCTGCAGCCGGGCGCCCTGGTCAATTGCCAGAAATCATACTGCCGGATTGACCACTCGCTCGTGTTAGTACGTCTGTAGAGTTGGCTTATTATCGCTTGATCTTAAAGTAAAGGAATAGCTCTGTGTATGCTGAGGTATTATTGGGAATTATTATACGCCATATAACTGTCGGATGCTTACTTGTAATCTCTTGCTGATTTTAAGTAAAAGAAGTTTTTCACAGATCCATTGGCCTAGAAATTGGGTTGGGGCGCCAAAGTGGCGCAAAAGTCGCCCGAGCGCAGGATTTAGCGCAGCATTCGAGGCTTCAGCGATCGTCAGATGTTCAGTTTCATTGGGGGGGGGGGGGCGGTTAGGAGGCCGGGGACAGAGGTGCTGGCAGGCGGCCGCCCCGCACCTCCACCTTAACTTGCGCCGCTGCCGGCACGTCATCGGTGGCGGCGCAGCGCAAAAGGCTAACGCCACCATTATCGCCCCAACTCAATATCGCGGGAGGCGCAGCCAGTGGCGCTACAGCCACTACCTGCCTCTTTAGGCGCTAACAAGTGGCGCTACTCACCCAATTTCTCCCCCATTGTGTTTTGTGTTGTCTGTTTGATAGGTCTGAACTTTGGAAACTGTTGGACGGGTTAAAGGACAAGGGTGAATTTAAATGTCTTGCAATACTTTGGATGCGATTAGTATTCCCAGCATGATTTTTTTCATCCCCTTTATGTCTCCTCCCCCACACCTTGAAGTATTTCCACGTTACAAAGGCAAGTAGAGGACTGCTAATGCTGGTCTAAAAATGCCCCTTGGGAGGAGTGTCTGTGCAGCCTGGCCTGGCCTGGTTCTGTTGTCAGGAAGTGCCCAGTCTCTACCACTGTTCTACTGGAGGGTAGAGTGGAAATCAGGAACTGTGTTAAACATTCGACCTAGTACACTGGGACTTACTCCATTAGTAATGCAATGCATTCAATCCAATAGAACTGTTCCGATCAAAGTGTTCTCTGCTGCTTGACTGTCGAGACCCAGCTGGACTCGACAGGTACAGAATAAGAAGTCGCAAGGCTGCACTCTCAAAAAGCAGAAAGTTCTTGCAATGATTACCATGTTTCTATAAATCATTACATACCTCCCCATCTCTCTGTTTGCTATTTCCCACAACCTTTGTATTGTTGATGTTTTATTTTTAATTGTGGAAAGGGACACCTGTACTAAAAGGTTTAGGGTCCAAATCGGCACCGAGCACTCCTTGTTACTGTGTCTCAGCGATATCCTCTCATCTCTACACCAGAAGAGCATTCAGTACCACACTATTCCGCACCTCAGCCATCCTTGTGGTGGCTCCGAGTGCGACTGCTCGGCCATCTCAATCTTAGGAGGTTTTGCGCAATACGGACATGTTTTGGAAAGTCTTCTTTATCACACATTAAACTTTTGTCCTGGACAAATGTCTTGTGCAACACGACTCAAACCCAGGCACCAGTGTAGCTGTTTATTCTCACCACTCTTTTTTGGTCTCTGCCATTGTCTCTATAACTGGCTTTAAAAATGTGGATAAGTTGAACAAGAGCCTTGCCTGTCACTTTTTTCCCTCCCGTCCCTTTGGTGAGGTGCTCGACTTCTGCAGAACTCAGTGGGACTCAGCAAGCATTGAGCGCTCATGCAGTGGGGAAGTGTGGATGTCCCGTTTTGGCATTTTGGTCATTTTTCCACAGAAAAGATTTGGAAGAAGAGTTACTTCGGGTTTTTTTTAAAGCAAAATGTATTCTCTCAATTTTTTAAAACAGTGCACATAGAGCAAAGATGGTTAGTATAGTAATAGAGGTTGTTTCCACCCCCCACCCCAAGAGATAAGCAATTTGTTAGCTTGTCTTGATAATCGATATACTCCTCACACCCATTGTGCTGGAAAGTCATTGATCCATTTCGGGCTGTGAATTTAAAATGATCCCGACTGCCTTGAAATTACTGTGTGGGAACGGCCCTCAGTCCTCCACAATTTTGAACTTAAATTCCCAGACAAGTCTGAACCCGCTGAACTGTAGAATCTACAATTAATGAAACGTAGGGTGCAGATTTATTTTGTTGCGAGAGTGGATTCCGATGCTGGACTCCAGAGGTTGAATCTGGTGTCTTGCTGAGGTCCAATTGTTTGGACTTCAGAAAGTCGTCGTGTCTCTCAGTGAAATTTAAGACTGCCTTGCACAGATATGCTCACGGTCTGCTTCTTTTAAAAGACTACACAATCCCGTACTGGGAATCTAGAGCTATATAGTAGGGCTCTCACGGCATATATGCGTGGTAGGCATGGTAAAGGTTAATGATAGAAGTGGTAATATTCCAAGTTTGATATAAATAGAGGTCGTAGTGTTCGGTACAGATATCGGGACTGTCAAAGGCGGCTTGTATTTCCTTGCACTCAGAGTATTAGGCAGATTACCAAGAATTTTGAACCATCTGATACGCGCAGGCTGCACCTTTCTGCTGCAGGTACTGTACGAAGCAGACAGATGATCTCCAGAATCATGATCAGGAGTTTCAAAGAAAATGTCATTTAAGAAAAAAAACATGTACCCACATTTGTTACCTACCTTGAGAGTGTGAACAGCTCTGATTCTGCTCGACACACACACTTCCAACAGCCCGATCGTGAAAAGTAATTTTAAATACCAAATAAACAGGTGAGAGCACAGAGCTCTCCTGTCTGCTTGTATTCCAAACACAGGACTAGGTACAGCGGCGGGGAGGAGAGGAAGTGTTTGAAATCTTGAAGAGCAATGGCAGCTGTTGGAATGCGGTACAACTTATCTAGCATTGGATTGACTCCTTATAAGACTTGTTGACTTGACATCCTCTGGCCAGCAGTGAAGTTGTGCAATAGTAGGCTCGTGTCTCAATTACAGCATATGTACACTGTCATTAAGTTTCACCTGAACAAAAATGTGATGAATTGTCCAAGTTATGATTTCCAATCTCTGGTACAACATACCGTCCACTGGGGATTTTTATCTCCTTTTTTGGCTTTAATGATTTTGCTGACGGAATAACAAGTCGATGACTTATCCTCGATTGAACACACAATCTAGCCAAGTAGTCATCATTTAGGCGTATCAGTGTCACTTGATAAACGATCTTGCAATCTGTGGCAACAGCAGTTTGCATTTATTTAGCGCCTTTTAGGTAGAAAGGCATCCCAAGATCTTCCACAGAGGCGTGAGTAAAAAGGCACAGCGAGATTAAGAGGGGTGGCCAAAAGCTTGGGCAGGGAGGTGGATTTTAAAGAGGGTCCTAAAGGAGGAAAAGGAGGTTTACGGGTGGAGGGGTACGTGGAGGAAATTCCAGAGAGTGGAACCTAGGCAGTGAAGGAACGATCTTTTGTGGTCTGATGAAAGGAGGGGGGAAGCACAAGAGGCCGGAGTCAGAGACACAGACCGTTCCGGGGTGGGGTTTAGGGCTGGAGGAGGAAACGGAGATTGGGAGAGGTGAGGCCATGAAGAGATTTAAACACACGGTTGAGAATTTTAAATTTGAGGCAATGTGCGTTCGCGAGGATAGGTTATGGCCGAACCAGACTTGGTGTGGAAAAGGATATGGACAACAGAGTTTTGGATGACCTAAAGTTTATGGAATGTGCAGACTGGGAGGGTGGCCAAGAAACCATTGGAGTAATTGTGTGTGGAGGTGACAGAGGCATATATGACGGTTTCAGTAGCAGATGGGCGGAGGTAGGGGATGGCGGTGGATGATGTTACAGAGGTGGAAATAAGCAGTCTATGCGAGAGAGAGGATACTGGGTCAGAAGCTCAGGTCATGGTTGCGAGGTTGCGGACAGGCTGGTTCAGCTTGAAACAGTGGCCAGGGAAGAGGAAGGAGTAATGGGCTGGTTATGGAGTTTGTGATGGTGGCTTAGCTGAAAACGATGGATTCGATCTTCCCAGTGTTTAGCTAGAGGATATAGCAGCTCAATCAAGGTTGTATGTCAGACAGGCAGTCTGATAGCACAAAGGAAGGGTAAAGAGATGTGGTGGAGAGGTAGAGCTGGGTGTCATCAGCGTACCTGTGGAAGCTGACCCATGTCTGTGGCTTATGTTGCCAAGGTGTAGCACCTCGGTGAGGAAGAGGAGGGGGGGATAAGGATGTTTTCATGGGGAATTGCAGAGGTGATGATGTGGGCATGGGACGAGAAGCCATTGGTAGAGATGCTCTTGCTACAATTCAGTAGGTAAGAGTGGAACCAAGCGAGGGCAGTCCCATGGAGCTGGACAGTGGAGGGGAGGTGTTGGACAGGCAGATGATGTGGTCAACTATGTCAAAGGCTGCAAAGAGGTTGAGGATTACAAGGAGTAATAATGCACCACAGTCGCAGAAAATGATTGTGACTGTGGTTAGGACCGTTTCAGTACTGTGGGAGGGTTGCAAGCTGGAATGGAGGGATTCAAACAAGGAGTTGCGGGATGGGTATAGATCTGGGCGGCAACAACATGCTCAAGGATCTTGGCGAGGAAAGGAAAGTTGGAGATGAAGCGGCAGTTAGTGAGAACATAGGGGTTGGGGTGGGTTTTAAAAAGAGTGGCGAATACTGTGGTTTTCAAAGGGAGGGGACAGTGCCCGAGGAGGGAGAATCATTTATAACGTCAGCTAGCATAAATACCAGGAAGGGTAATTAAGAGGTAAGGGGTGGCGAGGTGGTGTGTTTTGCATTGATTGCCCATTTACATTTAGGACGGTGTGGCGGAGCCACTGTGACTCTGGGCAACTGTATATAATTCCCTTTAACGATGTTGTAACACCAGCCTAAGCCTGTACTATTGTGTTAGACATTACTGTGTTTTGTATATAGTGTTTGTATGTACGGGGCGTGGCCCCTTTAAGAGCGTGGGAAAACGCGGGCAAACGCGATGACGTCACGTCGCAAACCACGTGACTGTCCGGGCAGTCCTCGTGGAATCTCCATCTTGTTAAGACCTGTTTTCGTGGTTCTCCTGTATCGATCTCAACAAACTGTTTGAACTCGTTTAGTCTTACATTAAAGACCTGTTTGATTGATCTCCTGAGTCGACCTCAGTTATTGGTTAGGAATTCGTCAATTCCTACAACGGCACTGATAATGAAAGTCTACTCTGTCCTGCAGTTGTACGTTTCCTAAGTGAAATGAATTTGGGCAATTCAAATCTGATTCCTAGTGGATGTGAGACCACAGCACAAAACTGGCCTAAGTTTGGCAGAGATTGCACTAAATTGGCTTTCTCATTGGGAAAGCTGAAATGGGAAATGGATGAAATAATTTTGAGATTGAGAGTGGGATTGTTAATGTTATTAAGGCAGAGCAGAGGAAACTTTACTGTTATATTTTACCTGGGATTGCTCAGTGCTGACACGGCCGCGAATTTAAATCTGGAGGCGGGATGGGGCGGGTCAGCTGGTTTCCGGGTTCCGGTCCCGCCCCCAGCTGCCTCAGCTCTGCAGATGTGATTTTCCCTTGATTGGCCTTGTTAAACCCACACTGCGGGCCAATTAACAGGAAGCGGGTCTGATGACCTCATTTGATGACGCCTCATCTGCCGGTTTCCTTAAAGGGACCATGCACAATTTTATTTTGACAGTTGATTTCTCAGTATTTGACAGCATTGAGGTGCTGCAAAAACTGACAGTCACTGTACAAAGGTGAACACTTGCACCCAGGCTCTCCAATGACTCCCTTCATATGCTTATGGAGGGAGTAACAGCATGCAGGGCGGAAGAGACCTCCCCAGGACATCAACTTACCTTGCACCTCCACCCAACCCTCTCTATCTACATTATCACTTCCCCATCTCACTAGTCACCCCTCACACTCACCCTCATCCTACTCCAAGCATACCAACTGACAGCACACAAGGTTAGGCACTTGAGAGGTTTAACCAATGTCCATGTGAAGTTTCTGGCATTGCGTTGTCATACAGTATAATATCTTTTTCCAAAAGTGCCCCTTCTTGGACAGATCTGAGCGCACATTGAGAAGTGTCAAGTTCCAGTGAATGTTCATACATAACTCCCACCCCCCCCCGCCTCACCCCCCCGCTATAGTGATGTGTGTGTATGGAATGGCTTGGACATCAAAGGGATGCTTCATGGTGCAGCCAGGGTTTATAGCATCAAGTGAAAAAACCCGCGACCTCTTCCACCTAGAAGGACAAGGGCAGCAGGTGCATGGGAACACCACCACCACCTCCAAGTTCCCCTCCAAGTCACACACCATCCTGACTTAGAAGTATATCGCCGATCCTTCATCGTCACTGGGTCAAAATCCTGGAACTCCCTCCCTAACAGCACTGTGGGAGTACCTTCACCGCATGGACTGCGGCTGTTCAAGAAAGCGGCTCACCGCCACCTTCTCGAGGGCAATTAGAGATGGGCAATAAATGCTGGCCTTGCCAGCGACGCCCACACCCCATAAATGAATAAAGAAAAAACAACCAAGCTGTTATCACCTCTCTTGATCTCTCCTTTGACTCTGCAGTCACTTTTTGATCAGGCCTGTGTGAAGCTCTTTGGAGCATTTTTCTACAGCAAAGGCGTGATATAAATGCAAATTGTTGTTCAGTGGTTTCGAGTGGAGAAACCATCAAGCCACACACTTTGATGGAGCATGAAGGCCTTAGACAGTGGTTTACAGTAATTATTCAGTGTCTGTTTGTTGGTGAATGCGACAGTCGAGCACAGATAAGGTCTGGGGTCATGGAGACACGTTGGTTGTTTGTGTTGATTAATGTGATGTGACGTGGTGCCATGGTCGGACAATTAATTGAGTGTAGTGTACTTGGGAATACGAACGTAAGAACATAAGAAATAGGAGCAGGAGTAGGCCATTCGGCCCTTCAAACCTGCTCCACCATTCAATGAGATCATGGCTGATCTTCTGCCTCAACTCCATTCACCGGCCCTATCGCCATATCCCTTGATGCCCTTACCAGTCTGAAATCTATCCACTTCTGTTTTGAATATACCCAATGACTGAGCCTCCACAGCCCTCTGGGGTAGAGAATTCCAAAGATTCACCACCCGCTGTGTGAAGAAATGTCTTTTCATCTCAGTCCTGAATGGCCTACCCTTTATCTTGAGGCTATGGCCCTTGGTTCTAGACTCCCCAGTCAAGGGAAACATTCTCCGAGCATCCACCCTATCAAGCCCTGTAATAATTTTGTATGCTTCAATGGGATCACCTCTCATTCTTCTGAATTCAAGAGAATACAGGCCTAGTTTACTCAATCTCTTCTCATACGACAGTCCCGCCATCCCAGGAGTCAATATCGTGAACCTTCGTTGCATTCCCTCTATGGCAAGTGTATCCTTCCTTAGGTAAGGAGATCAAAATTGTACATAGTACTCCAGGTGTGGTCTCACCAAAGCCCTATATAATTGGAGTATGACTTCTTTACTCCTGCACTCTCATCCTCTTGTAATGAAGACCAGCATACCATTTGCCTTCCTAATGGTTTGCTGCACCTGCACATTCACTTTCAGTGACTCATGTAGAAGGACACTCGGTCCCTTTGAGCATCCGCATTCCCCAATCTTTCACCATTTAGGAAATACTCTGCCTTTCTGTTTTTTCTACCAAAGTAGATAACTTCACATTTACCTACATTATATTCCATCTGCCATGTTCTCACCCACTCACTGAGCCTGTTGAGATCCCCTTGAAGCCTCTTCACATCCTCTTCACAACTGACACTGCCACCTAGCTTTGTATCATCAGCAAATTTGGAAATGTTACATTTAGATTCCTCATCCAAATCATTGATATAGATTGTGAATAGCTGGGGCCCAAGCACTGATCCTTGCGGTACCCCACTAGTCACAGCCTGCCATCCTGAAAAAGACCCGTTTTTCCCTACTCTTTGTTTTCTGTCTGTTAACTAATTCTCAATCCATTCTAGTATATTACCCCCAATTCCATGTGCCCTAATTTTGTTCACCAACCTGTTGTGTGGGACCTTATCAAAGGACTTCTGAAAATCCAGATACACATCTACCAGTTCCCCTTTGTCTACTCCATTAGTTACATCCTCATAGAACTCCAATAGGTTTGTTAAACAGGATTTCCCTTTCATAAATCCGTGTTGACTCTGCCCAATCTTACTATTAGTTTCTAAGTGCCCAGTTATTGCATCCTTTATAATAGATTCCAGCATTTTCCCAACTACTGATGTGAGGCTAACAGGTCTGTAGTTCCCCGTTTTCTCTCTCCCTCCTTTCTTAAATAGCGGGGTTACATTTGCTATCCTCCAATCTGCAGGAACCGTTCCAGAATCTATAGAATTTTGGAAGATGACAACCAATGCGTCCACTATCCCAATGGCCACCTCTTTCAAAACCCTAGGATGTAGGTCACCTGGTCCTTGGGATTTATCAGTTGCTTGCTTAGAGGCTGCCGGTGCTGGATGGGATTTTCTTCTTTATGCCTTCCAGGTGGGATGACAGAAGCTTTTCATGAGCCTGAAGCAGATTGTGACCAAAATCAGCATGGAAGCAGAATCCGAACCTTGCAATTTCCACAGATAATGGGAACCAGTGATTTCTGAGACTTTAGGGTTAAATCTGTCAGTGCTGGCATGCTGCAGTTCTGGTGTAACACACCGAGCGAACTTTCTCTGTTTGGTGTGGGGAGCACTTCATCTTCCCCTTGTCGACAGGCAGCATTGATGTAAAGCGCCTGTGTAAGTACCTACCCTGTCACTAAACAAAGTAAATGGGGGAGGAGGACGTAGGTAATGTTAACTCTTGTTTTTGTTCAGACATTTAGGGGGAAAAATTGGGTCATGCCCCCTTTGGGGCGCTACTTTTAGCGCCCTGAAAAAATTAGCGCCCCCCGCGTCCGAAGTTCACCGGTAGCGCCCCAAGAGGGAGGCAGGGTGAGTGAATATCGCGGCGCTACGTGCCACAGCGCCACAGTCTGCGGCATGTCGCGCCGTGGTAATGCAGGACTTCCTCCCCTTCTTAAAGGGGAGGGGCCGAGCGCAGCGCGACCCGGGGCCCAGCTGGGCCACCAGGGATCGGAGTGCTGGCAAAAGAGCCCGGCACTCAAGAGAAGTGCTGGGCTCACGGAGAGCTGAGGAGGCTGGGGACGGGGGCAGGTGCTGGCAGGCTGCCAGCAACAAAAATAGCCACCCGGCACCTTCCCTTTAATTAGCGCCGTCCTGGCCGCAGGTAGGCCCCCCCATACCCCATCGCACGTAGCGTCCGATGGTAAGTCAGGGGGTGCTACCGAAGATCGTGGCCGGGGCGCTGCGCTCGCGATGACGTCATTGTCGGTGACGCAACGCCGCAGGGCGCTAATCGTGACCGCCGCCGCTAACCTCCCGCTGAATTTCGCGGGAGGCGTTGGTAGTGCCACGCACAGGCGCTAGTTGCTTTGCGCTAATTGGAGGCGCAAATCAACCAAATTTTTAGGCTGTATTATTTTCTTTTAAATATTTTATTCTTTCCAAGATTGTTTTTTGCTGACTAAACCCGAACTTTCTGTTTTATTTGTGACCTGAAAGCAGCACTGTAATGAAATCTGTTTGGCTTGCCTGTATTCGTTTTGCACTCATGTATATTACCCTCCCCCACACGGTGTATAGTTTCACTTCCTCTTTCCTGACTAACCTGGAAGGTTCCAGGTCTTGGCTCTTGGCTCCGCCCCTGACTTCTCTTACTTAAAGATCCCAGGATCTGTATGACTCATTCCTGTGAGCCAGTCGGTGTGTTGAGATGTAAGCTCTGATCTTAGTGATTAAAAGCCAACTTGTTTAAGTTAATAACTTCTAGTTTTGTGGTTATTGAAGGCAGATCAAGCACGTTTCTGCTCCCCAGCTGATCTCACCTGAATTCAAAGGGAAAAAGTAAAACTTCAAAAATCAGAAGGCCTGCTGAGTGCAGGCTCAGAAATTCCCAGCAAACTTGAAACCGCTCCCACTTGTTATTAACGCAGTGAGTTGTGATCTAGAAGAGGATTGGTTATATACTTGAAAAGGAAACTTTTACAGGGCTATGGGACTAATTGGAGAGCTCTTTCAAAGAGCCGGCAGAGGCACGATGAGCCGAATGGCCTCCTTCTGTGCTGCATGATTCTATAATAATGAAAATAGATAGCTATGTGCTGGACAGAGGATTGATTCTAGAGTGCAATTCTGTTAACTCGAAAGAATGTTTTTTTCACATTGTTTGTTGTCCCATGCAATCAGTCACTAGCAGGGTTATAAAGTCTCTTTTTTTATTGCCAATATAACAGCCTGAGGTTTTTCAGGGGTTTCTTTTGAATCAAAAATGGGGAGAACCCCTCCCCCCCAAAAAACCATCAGTGAGTCAGGTTTATATTTGGGACATCCCTAGAAATCAAGAAAACCAGCAAGGGACTAATAAAAAGGCATATTGGGGGCGATTTTAACCATACTCACTCAGCAGAATCTTGGCGGGTGGGCAGTTAAAATCACCCCTGCCTCATAGAAACATAGAAGCATAGAAGATAGGAGCAGGAGTAGGCCATTCGGCCCCTCGAGCCTGCTCCGCCATTCAATGCGATCATGGCTGATCATCCAAATTCAGTACCTGGTCCCTGATTTCTCCCCATACCCCTTGATCCCTTTAGCCTTAAGAAGTATATCCAACTCCTTCTTGAATATATTTAATGTATTGGCCTCTACTGCCTTCTGTGGTAGAGAATTCCACAGGTTCACCACTCTCTGGGTGAATAAATTCCTCCTCGTTTCTGTTCTAAATGGCCTACCCCTTATCCTTAGACTGTGACCCCTGGTTCTGGACTCCCCGACCATCGGGAACATCCTTCCTGCATCTAGTCTGTCCAGTCCTGTCAGAATTTTATAAGTTTCAATGAGATCCCCTCTCATTCTTCTAAACTCCAGCGAGTACAAGCCCAATCGACCCAATCTCTCCTCATATGTCATTACTGCCATCCCAGGTATCAGCCTGGTGAATCTTCGCTGAACATCCTTCCTCAGATAAGGCGACCAAAACTGCACACAATACTGAAGGTGTGGTCTCACCAAGGCCCTGTACAACTGCAGCAAGACATCCTTGTTCCTGTACTCAAACCCTCTCGCTACGAAGGCCAACATACCATTTGCCTTCTTAACCGCCTGCTGCACCTGCATGCTTACCTTCAGCGACTGGTGCACAAGGACGCCCAGGTCTCGTTGCACTTCCCCTTCTCCCAATCTATTGCCATTCAGATAATAATCTGCCTTCCTGTTTTTGCCACCAAAGTGGATAACCTCACATTTATCCACGTTATATTGCATCTGCCATGCTTCTGCCCAATCACCCAACCTGCCCAAATCATCCTGTAGTTTCTCGGCATCCTCCTCACAGCACACACGCCCACCCAGCTTTGTGTCGTCTGCAAATTTGGAGATATTACATCTAGTTCCCTTGTCTAGATCATCATTAATATATATTGTGAATAGCTGGGGTCCAAGGACCGATCCCTGCGGTACCCCACGAGTCACTGCCTGCCACTCGGAAAAAGACCCGTTTATTCCAACTCTTTGCTTTCTGTCTGCCAACCAGCTCTCTATCCAAGTCAATACCTTGCCCCCAATCCCATGTGCCTTAACTTTACACGCTAATCTCTTATGCAGGACCTTATCGAAAGCCTTCTGAAAGTCCAAATACACCACATCCACTGGTTCTCCCTTATCTATTTTACCAGTTACATCCTCAAAAAATTCCAGTAGATTAGTCAAGCACGATTTACCTTTTGTGAATCCATGTTGAATTTGTCCGATCCTGTCACTGTTTTCCAAGTGCTCTGCTATTACATCTTTTATAATGGACTCTAGCATTTTCCCCACTACCGATGTCTGTAATTCCCCATTTTCTCTCTACCACCTTTTTTGAATAGTGGGGTAACATTAGCTACCCTCCAATCCATGGGTACTGTTTCAGATTCCATTGAATGTTAGAAGATGATCAGCAATGCATCTACTATTTCTAGGGCCACTTATTTAAGTACCCTAGGATGTAGATTATCAGGCCCTGGGGATTTATCGGCCCTCAATCCCATCAATTTCTCTAACACCATTTCCCTACAAATACTGATTTCTTTCAGTTCCTCCCTTTCATCAGACCCTATGTTACCTGAAACTCTTCCTTTGTGAAGACAGAACCAAAATATGTATTTAATTGGTCTGCCATTTCTTTGTTCCCCATTATAAATTCCCCGGATTCTGACCGCAAGGGACCTATGCTTGACTTCACCAATCTTTTTCTCTTCCCATATCTATAAAAGCTTTTACAGTCAGTTTTTATGTTCTCTGCAAGCTTACTCTCATATTCTATTTTCCCTTTCTTAATTAATCCCTTTGTCCGCCTTTGTTGAATCCTAAACTGCTCCCAATCCTCAGGTTTACTGCTTTTTCTGGCCAATTTATATGTCCTCTCCTTGGATCGTATGCTATCCCTAATTTCCCTTGTTAGCCACGGTTGATTCACCTTTTTTGTTTTATTTTTATGCCAAACTGGGATGAACAAATTCTATAGTTCATCCATGCGGTCTTTGAATGTTTGCCATTGCCTATCCACCGTCAACCCTTTGAGTGACATTCCCCAATCAATCCTACCCAACTTGCGCCTCAGACCATCGTAGTTTCCTTTATTTAAATTCAGGACCCTAGACTCTGAGTCAACTACTTCATTCTCCATCTTAATGAAGAATTCGATCATATTATGATCGCTCCGACCCAAGGGGCCTCGTACAACAAGATTGCTAATTAATCCTTTCTCATTACATAATACCCAGTCTAAGATGGCCTGATCTCTGGTTGGTTCCTGATGCGCTATCAATTACTCATAAAAGACGGAGAGTTAGGAGAGTAACTAAAGGCTTTTATTAGCAAAGAACAGAGCATGCCTCTCGTGGTTGACTGGGTTCCAAGAAGGCAGGGGGCTGCAGGGCAATCACCTTTGTACCTGGGCCTGTGGGTGGAGCCAGGGGCGGAGCCAGCAGAGACATGCTGAGGCATGCATAGGTACAACAGTGTGCAATAACAACAACAACAGTGAACAACAATAACAGTGGTTTACCACAGTTCCTCGACATATTGGTCCAGGAAACCATCCTGTAAACACTCCAGGAATTCCTCCTCCACAGTATTGTTACTAATTTGGTTAGCTCAATCTATATGTAGATTAAAGTCACCCATGATGACTGCTGTGCCCTTATTGCATGCTTCTCTAATTTCCCTTTTAATGCCATCCCCAACCTCCACATTACTGTTTGGATGTCTATATACCACTCCCACTAATGTTTTCTGCCCCTTGGTATTTCTCAGTTCTACCCATACAGATTCCACATCATCAGAGCTAATATCCTTCCTTACAACTGTGTTAATCCCTTTAACCAGCAATGCTACCCCACCTCCCTTTCCTTTTTGCCTATCTTTCCTGAATATTGAATACCCCTGGGTGTTGAGTTCCCAGCCTTGGGCACCCTGGAGCCATGTTTCCGTAATCCCAATCAAATCATATTTGTTTACCTCTATTTGCACAGCTAATTCATCCACCTTATTACGAATGCTCCTCGCATTAAGACACAAAGCCTTCAGGCTTGTTTTTTTAACGCTCTTAGACCTATAAGAATTAATTATTTACTGTGGCCATGTTTGATTTAAACCTTTGATTTCTCTGACTGCCACTTGTTTCTCTCCTTCCTATCTTTTGCTTTTATCCTTGTTTCCCTGTCCTCTGTCCCCCTGCTCAGGTTCCCAACCCCCTGCCATTTTAGTTTAAACCCTCCCCCAGAGCACGAGCAAACACTTCCCCTAGGACATTGGTCCCGGCCCTGCCCAGGTGCAAACCGTCCAGTTTGAACTGGTCCCACCTCCCCCAGAACCGGTACCAATGTTCCAGGAATTTGAATCCCTCCCCCTTGCACCATTCCTCTAGCCACGTATTCATCTGAAATATCCTTCTATTTCTACTCTGACTAGCACATGGCACTGGTAGCAATCCTGAGATTACTACCTTTTGAGGTCCTATTTTTTAATTTACCTCCTAACTCCCTATATTCAGCTTTTAGGACCTCATCCCGTTTTTTACCTATATGCACCACGACAACTGGCTGTTCACCCTCCCCTTCCAAGATGTTCTGCAGCCGCTCTGAGACATCCTTGACCCTTGCACCAGGGAGGCAACACACCATCCTGGAGTCTTCGTTTGCGGGCTCAGAAACGCCTATCTATTCCCCTTACAATAGAATCCCCTATTACTATAGCTCTACCCCTCTTTTTCCTCCCGTCCTGTGCAGCAGAGCCACCCCTGGTGCCAGGAAGTTGGCTGTTGCTGCCTTCCTCTGATAAGCCATCCCCCCAACAGTACTCAAAGTGGTGTATCTGTTTGAGAGGGGGATGTCCACAGGGGACCCCTGCACTACCTGCCTGTGCCTAGTACTCTGTCTGTTGGTCACCCCTTCCCTTTCTGCCTGTCCAACCTTTGCCTGCGGTGTGACCAACTGATCAAACGTGATATCCACGACGTCCTCAGCCTTGCGAATGGTCCAGTATGTATCCAATCGCAGCTCCAGCGCCGCAATGCGGTCTGCCAGTAGCTGCAGCTGGACACACTTCCTGCATACATAGTTGTCAGGGACACAGCAAGTTCCCACATAGCGCAGGAGGAGCATACCATGGCACCGGGCTGTCCTGCCATGACTTACCCTTTAATTAATTACAATTAAGTTAAATCCAATCAATCCCACCAATTACACTACAGTTAAATGGTATATTTAAGGGCCCTGGTTTACCAACAGTCCCTGCTACACCACAGAGATTTTATTAGAAACTATAAACCACAGAGTTAAAGTTTAAAAAGAGAGAAATACTCACCAACCAATCACTTACCTGCTTTCTGGTGACATCACACTTCGGTTACTTTTTACTTCTCTCCCTCTCTCTGAGACTGGAGATTAGTAAGCCTACCTGAGCCTCCGCCGCTCTTTTATACCTCGCCGCTCCGAGATTCCCGCCGCCGCTCCGAGACTCCCGCCGCACTGAGGCCTACCTGAGCCTCCGCCTGGCTCTTACCTGTCCGAAAGCCACCATGATCGCAACATCATCAATTTTAACCTGCTCTCCTGAGCAGACAACAAGGACATGCTCCCGGAACCAACACGATCCTTCTTTACATATGCATGTTGTGGCTCGATGACATCATTGAGGCCCGACTGTAATTTTATCACCGGCCTGAGCAGGGAATTCCACCAGGAGTTCAAATGGGGGCCAGTCGTTTCAACTTGCAATTATTTACACACTCCAGTGGGACAGGCAAACCACTCATCGAGCACACAACACTGCCACAAGCACCAAGTTTGAGCTAAAGAACAGTTAGGATGTGTTTGGGCAACCTCAATTTCACGCTGGTTGACATTTAGATTATTGCATGAGATCAGTAATCCTTGGGTGTAAATACTACTTTAGTTTTTACTGCCCATTTTCTTATATGCAGTGACCACTGTTCCCTCGAATTTCTTTTTTCTTGCGCGGTTCCTTTAACTGGCTGAACAGCCCAAGCGCGGTTTCATCCGCGTAAAAGCAAGTGAGTGGCCTGCCCGGAACCTCCAGACCGGGAACATTGGCAGTGACCAGGCAGCATTTTATTTGTGGTTGTCAGGTAGGCCGCAGGTTTGCACTTCTTCCTTGGGAGTACCTGGGATCCACCTGTGACGCTGCTGAGTTGTACCTGAGGGCTGCTGTTGGAACCCTCTAGTCGTGTGTTATAATATTAGCCTCGTTTTTTTAGCTGGACCTGTTACTGGCTAGGGTGGCAATCACCTCTTACAAAAGGTAGGTAATCCACTGAATTATGAGGGCCAGAGTGATCTCTTGGACCAGTTTCAATCGCCTGGGGTGGGGGTGGAGGGCCGAGAGCAATTTCCCAGAATTCCCCCCCCCCCCCAAATTGTCCTGGGTTCCTATCTGGTTTTTCGTCTCTCCCAGGAGAACACATGGTTTTGGTTGGGACAATTGTATGGGACAGGCTGGATGGACCAGAGGGTCTTTTCCTGTCCGTCTTTGTTCATATGTTCGTGGGTCTTGAGTTTGATTCACAGCCTCGCCCCCACAAGCAATTAATGAGATTCAGTAGGCCTTAGCTACTGTAAAGTCCGCGCCTCAATAATACACGGACTTCGGGAGAACAGTTTAACAGGTACTTTACTGAACAAGAGGCAGCTTGAAACTGAAACTACAGAAGCCTGCTAGGGCCTTTTTATACAGGGGTGGTCACTGCTGGTACTGCAGTCTAAGACCAGTTATTCCCTTAATAAAGGTACATACACAACAGCTACCGTGTTTGATGCAATGTAAATCATGCCATTGATTTCTCAAACCATTCTGCTCTCAGGGTTGGAAAAGGAAAGACAATGGTAAAGAAGGCCAAGTATAGATATAAAGTTTAGAAAATAAAAGATCCAATTAAAATTTAGCCTTCAGGAGGAGTCATTGAAATAAGTCCTTATCCCTGTGAACAATAACCATAGCATTAACTCAAAACTAGAAAATGCAAGCCTTGCTTTTATATAATGGCGTTCACAACCTCTGGATGTGCCAAAGTGCTTTACAGCCAATAAAAAGCTTTTGAAGTGTAGTCACTGTTGTAATTGACTTCACTATTCCAACGTTCTCCTGGCCGGTCTCCCATCTTCCAGCCTCCGTAAACTTTAACTCATCCAAAACTCGCACCAAATCTCATTCACCCATCACCCCGTGCTCGCTGACCTACATTGGCTCACTGTCCGGCAACGCCTCGATTTCAAAATTCTCAACCTTGTTATCAAATCCCTCCACGGCCTCGCCCCTCCCTACCTCTGTAACAACCTCCTGCTCTACAACTCCCTCGAGATCTCTGCGTCCCTCCATGTTCCGGCCTCTTGCGCATCCTCGATTTTAAAAGCTCCACGATTGGCGGCCGTGCCCTCAGCTGCCGAGGCCCTAAGCTCTGGAATTCACCCCTAAGCCTTTCTGCCTCTCCTCCTTTTAAGGGACTCCTTAAAACCTACCTCTTTGACCAAGCTTTTGCTCACCTGTCCTAATATCTCCTTCTGTGGCTCGGTTTCAAATTTTGTTTGATAATCGCTCCTGTGACGTGCCTTGAGGATGTTTTACTACATTAAAAGCGCTATATAAAAGCCAATTGTTGTTGTTGTAATGTAGGAAAAGTGGCAGCCAATTTGCGCACAGCAAGGTCCCACAAACAGCAATGTGATAATGACCAGATAATCTGTTTTAGTGATGTTGGTTGAGGGATAAATATTGGCCAGGACATCAAAATAGTGCCATGGGATCTGTTACATCCACCTGAGAGAGCAGGCGGGGCCTCAGCTAGAAGGGAAAGCTTAATGAAATGCAAAACTGCCCTGATCTTGTACATTGTTGACCATTCATTAACCAGTTTGCCAGATTTTTCTAGAGAGGACTTTAAAAAAAAAAAAAAATTTCTATTCTCTATTATAGTCTCCATAATACTGAAAAGGGTGATTTAATAAAATACTGTACAGGAATGGCCCACGGACAATATGGTTCTTCACTGTTGAACAGAGGCGTCTGCTTGGTCAGAAATACCAAACAACAGGTTGGAAAGCCTTAAATATTCCTTTAAGTAAACCGCACCCTTTCACCAGCGCAGTAAATCTTTCTGCTTCGGAGGAGAGTCCAAGCAGAACAGTGCCATATTTTAGTTGATTCTAGACATGGACTGACTGATGAATAGTATTTAATTTGTGTAGCCTCCCCGAGGTCTTGTTTGTGAGATGCGATGTGATAAATCGGGAGGGAAAAGGCATCGGGTTTTCCTTGAGGAATACGAAAGAGGCACATAGTTTGAAAGCTGAAAGTGCCTTTCAGCCGTTGGAGGGTTAAAGCGGTTTCCATGGCTGGTGTTGGACGGCATAGCACAATGTGGGATAGAGATATGTGTTGAAGGTCTGCCTGCAGTTTCTCGTTGCAGCCAAGTGTTGATTGTAGAGCTGAATCGCACTGTTGGAGAGCAGGCGCGTGCTAGTGTATATTGCATGTTTTCCATCTGAAAGACAGACACACCACCGTGCTGCATTGTGAAGCCTTCTGTTACATCTCCTGTTTAAAAGCAGTCTTTTCATAAGTACATCTGCTTCCAAATTGAAGTACGCAAGGGCAAAAATACAACTGCTTTCCAGCCCGAGTAATATTTGACTTTTAACCAGAATAGGGTATAAACCATTTACTGCAAAATTTATTTATGAAAGAAAGCTCCTTATAACGGAATAATTGCCACTTATGAACTTTTTTCCTGTTACACCAGGAAGAAAAAAGACTCGTAAAACAAAATTGGTTAAGATGAAATCTCGCCTATTGCATAGCAGCTGACATATCCCAAGGGCACTTTCATGCCTGGCATAATAAACTTTCACTGCTATCAGATGGAGATGGCAAAGACTGCCTGTTTAAAGCTTATTTGAAGGTCTAGTGAAAGGAGCACATGTTTAAAGTACATCAGCTGGTGACTGTTCCAGACATTGGGACACACACACACTGGTTGCGATAGAGGCAACGCTGTCAAATAATGAAAAATAAGGTAAACACTATTTAATAAAAATCACACATGAAGTGATAATGTTCCTGGCCACAGTGACCTTGTTCTAAGCAGTTTATACTATATGCAATTTTTTCCTTTCAAATTCTTTATATTATGCAAGAAGCTTACATGCTCCTCGGACATGGTTCCATGCTGCAGTACACGTTTTGTAATACTTAGAGATAAATGTAGTGGGGGTTATAGTGAACAAACCCAGTTTGTTTTTTTTGCTCCATCATCGGTGGCCTAGGTCCTGAGCTGTGGAATTGCCTCCCCAAATCTCTCCGTCTCTCTCCTCCTTTAAGACGCTCCGTTATGACAGATCTCATTGACCAAGTTTTTTGGTCACCTGTCCCAATATCTCCTTATGTGGATCAGTGTCAAATTTTGTTCGATGAAGCTCCTTGGGATGTGTTACTACGCCAACGGCGCTATATCAATGCAAGTTGTTGTTGTTGTTATACTTGATCATATAGTTCTATATATTAGTGTGAGGGGGCTCTGACAGGCTGGGATTGCCCCTGGTCAGGGGATGCTAGTGATGCCAAATGCCAGGTTAGTTTGGAACGTGCAAGGGATGCCACAGGCAAGGCGGGCCTACATCCTCTACAAACATTCCATAGTATCACAGTGCACTGCATAATGCTTTATATCCTTAGCAGACCAGACGTGACTGAGTGAAATATGTTGTTGGCTTTCCTGTCTGGCATCTACCGTGGCCAGAATCTGATCTGTGATGAGTTATGCTGCTGCTGTGTGGTATATTGTGTACCCATGTACCAACTTCCTTTTCTAGTTCTGGCCACCACCACAAATACAGATTAATCTTCCATGGGCACAACCCGGGCAAGCCCATTCTTGTTCACCCACACCTGCTCCGAGGTGGGATTGCAGAGCAGGAACCCGAGCGGATTCCTCCCCCACCCTCCAGCAGCTCAGGGACACTGTGAACAATTGAAGTGCCTCAGGAGCTGAGATTGGCGATCCAAGCACAGGCCGGGGATTGAATCTTAGAACTTTCTTTAGTTTATGGCTGCATGTTGTACCACCTGGTTCACTTAGCACCTAGCTACTGGGAAGCAAGTGTTTTGCCACTGGCACACGGCAATCCCTTTTGAGAACTGAATGTCTTTTGGAACTTGCACATTTGTTAACTGCCAAAAATGTAGGGGGGGCGGTGGGGGAAAGCAGAATAATATAATTCTGTTGCTGGTAACAGAATGCTGTTTTACATTATTTGTAAAGAGGTGAGATGAGGGGACCTGAGGTGGAATAGTGGTTTAGAACAATGTCCTTCTTGTACTGGCCGCGCTAGACGTGCGCCTATCTAATTATCCAGCAAGTTAAACACTTATTCAAAATAATTCCTCGTGAAGCCGTTTGCTGTTTGAAGCTTTACTTGAACAAATTTGTGAAACTGTAAACAAAGACAAAGTATGTTTTGTACATAAACTGAGTACTATACATTCGATATTACATAAGATATAAACATATTTACAACAGTAGAATAGACTAATTGTATAACTAACTAACATTTGGACTAACTTCTGTAACTATTAAATATTAACCTTTTATAAACATAGCGTTATCAAAATACTACTCTGACAACGTTGCTATTATGCTAACAAACAAAGATATTCACAGATATTGCACTTGGCCTAACATATGAAATCAAATTACATTGGATTGAGGATGGAACCCCTCATGGCAGATTCTCCAACACTCAAGTCAGGTTCTTCCTGGAATTCTACTTCCTGGGATTCTGCTTCCTGAGTCACACAGGAAGAAAGGTAGAGAGGTCAAATGACCTCTCACACAGGAAGAAAGGTCAAATGACCTTTGCTGCATACAAACTGCTAACACGATAACCACCACCAGAGGGTGCTATCTGCATATAAAATGTCCAGAACACTTCTACTTCTGGGGATCCGATGACTTGGGGTTAAGGCACTTTATAGAGAAAGAGGGCGCAAAATTCAGCTTCAGTGAGGGTGCAAAACGGGTGGTAGCGGATTGGCAGCCCGCTGTACACCCCGCCTGACTTCAATAATGAGTAGCTGGTCGGCTACCACCTGCTTTGCGTCCTCGCTGACGTTGAATTTTACCCTCGGGGGGTATAGGGAATTTTACTGTGGCTTCTGACGTGTGCTGCACCTGACTTGGCGTGTTTGTTGTGACACTTGGTGACGAAAGTGAGAAAGATTCCATTCCTAGTGTTGACATCGATGAGCACAAAATTCACCCAAAGCTTGCAAAGGAGGTGGGGGAGTGGTAGTAGTGTCTGCAAGAGAAGACCAGGTTGAAGTATTCCTTGATTTCTCACTCCCTCCCTGTGGAAAAGTGTCCGATCTCCACTTGTTATATCCCCTGATGGCTTGGATGAGATTGAAAACTTGCCATATGATTGATTATAGGAGCCTTACCTCTCTGGGGAGTGCTGGTCAGACAACGTGTTGTGTCAACTGGATGCCTATAGGAAAACAGCACACTAAGTACACATTTTTTTTGTCCTTGCTTTCCTCAGTGCTATTTACGTGCGCATATTGCACCTCACTTTGCTTCTGGGCCTCAAGGCATAAAGGGCCCCAACCGTCAAACCTTTGCCGTCGGAAGACTCCATAGCTCTGTCAAAAACAGTTCGAATCGTAGAAATATCATAACGGAAGACCATTTGGTCATTGGACCTGTGCCAGTGCAAGCTGCGAGCTCCACACCAGAGTTGCCTACAGTAATCCCATTTCCCTGCTCTTTCTCTCAAGAGGGCAGAATTAGAGGAGTGCAGAGATCCCGGAGTGTTGTAGGGATGGAGGAGGTGACAGAGATAGGGAGGGGCGAGGCCATGGAGAGATCTGAAAACAAGGAGGCAAATTTTAAAATCGAGGCATTGCTGGACTGGGAACCAATGTAGGTCAGCGAGCACAGGGGTTGACGTAAGAAAACTACTAAGCCCTTGGTTTGAGTATAAAACAAGGCTTTAATCAACTGTTTCACAACCATGAGTTCTAGTTACATCACTAGTTCCTGGTTACAGAAACATCCTGAGCAAGCTGGGCCCACGCCCGAGTATTTATACTTTCCTTGGATGGCGCCACCAGCTGGTCTCCCAGTGTTATCTCATGAGTCATTTCTACATGAATGGTAAGATTCATGACAGAGGTGATGGGTGAACGCGACTTGGCGCGAATTAGGATACGGGCAGCAAAGTTTTGGATGAGCTGAAGTTTACGGAGAGTGCAAGGTGGAAGGCCAGCCAGGAGTGCGTTGGAATAGTCGAGTCTAGAGGTAACAGAGGCATGGATGAGGGTTTCAGCAGCAGATGAGCTGAGGCAGGGGTGGAGACAGGCGATGTTACAGAGATGGAAATAGGCGGTCTTTGTGATGGAGAGGATATGTGGTCGGAAGCTCAGCTCAGGGTCAATTTACGACAGCAAGGTTGCGAACAGTCTGGTTCAGCCTCAGACAGTAGCCAGGGAGAGGGACGGAGTCGGTTGCTAGGGAATGGGGTTTGTAGCGAGGAGCGAAAACAATGGCTTCGGCCTTCCCAATATTTAATTGGAGGAAATTTCTTTTCACCTAATCCTGGATCTGGGACAGGCAGCGTGACAAGTCAGAGACAGTGGAGGGGTTGAGAGCGAAATATTACAAAGAGCAGACCATAGACGTAAAATCAAAAATTAAGAAAAAGAAAGACTTGCATTTCTGTAGCGCCTTTCACGCCCACCGGACAACCCAAAGCGCTTTACAGCCAATGAAGTACTTTGTGAATTGTAGTCACTGTTATAATGTAGGAAATGTAACAGCCAATTTGTGCACAGCAAGCTCCCACAAACAGCAATGTGTTAATGACCAGATAATCTGTTTTTTAGTAATGTTGATTGAGGGATAAATATAGGCCAGGACACCGGGGATAACCCCCCTGAGATGGAGACTGGGGAACGGGGGCTCGGAGATAGAGTGAGATTAGTAGCAAGAGTACCGTCAATACCAATTAACATAGAATACCTGAGTATTTTTAAATCACACACAAATTGTGAATTGCTTCTATAACATCTTCATACAGCTCAGTCAATATTTCAGGCCTGAATAGGGTTCACAACCCTCCCGGAATGACCGGGAGTTTCCCAGAATCGAGGGTTCATATCCCAGCTTCCAGAAGCCAGGGAGATCAGTGATTTAAATTTCCCGCCTCAGTGTGCTCACATGTACAACAGAGACTCTGTGAGGTACTGTAGATAATTACTAACTGTTAGCCTGGCGCCAGGAGACAGAACGAGGTTAAGAATATAAGAACATAAGAAATAGGAGCAGGAGTAGGCCATTCGGCCCTTCGAGCCTGCTCCACCATTCAATGAGATCATGGCTGATCTTCTGCCTCAACTCCATTCACCGGCCCTATCACCATATCCCTTGATGCCCTCACTAGTCAGAAATCTATTGACTTCTGTTTTGAATATACCCAATGATTGAGCCTCCACAGCCCTCTGGGGTAGAGAATTCCAAAGATTCACCACCCTCTGTGTGAAGAAGTTTCTTCTCATCTCAGTCCTGAATGGCCTACCCTTTATCCTGAGGCTGTGGCCCCTGTTTCTAGACTCCCCAGCCAAGGGAAACATTCTCCCAGCATCCACCCTATCAAGCCCTGTAATAAGTTTGTATGCTTCAATGAGATTCCCTCTCATTCTTCTGAATTCAAGAGAATACAGGCCTAGTTTACTCAATCTCTTCTCATATGACAGTCCCGCCATCCCAGGAGTCAATATCGTGAACCTTCGTTGCACTCCCTCTATGGTAAGTATATCCTTCCTTAGGTAAGGAGAACAAAATTGTACATAGTACTCCAGGTGTGGTCCCACCAAGGCCCTATATAATTGGAGTAAGACTTCTTTACTCCTGTACTCAAATCCTCTTGTAATGAAGGCCAGCATACCTTCCTAATGGCTTGCTGCACCTGCACATTCACTTTCAGTGACTCATGTACAAGGACACCCAGGTCCCTTTGAGCATCTGCATTCCCCAATCTTTCACCATTTAGGAAATACTCTGCCTTTCTGTTTTTTCTACCAAAGTGGATAACTTCACATTTATCCACATTATATTCCATCTGCCATGTTCTCGCCCACTCACTGAGCTTGTCGAGATCCCCTTGAAGCCTCTTCACAACTGACACTGCCACCTAGCTTTGTATCATCAGCAAATTTAGAAATGTTACATTTAGTCCCCTCATCCAAATCATTGATATAGATTGTGAATAGCTGGGGCCCAAGCACCGATCCTTGCAGTACCCCACTAGTCACAGCCTGCCATCCTGAAACAGACCCGTTTATCCCTACTCTTTGTTTTCTGTTTGTTAACCAATTCTCAATCCATTCTAGTATATTACCCCCAATTCCATGTGCCGTAATTTTGTTCACCAACCTCTTGTGTGGGACCTTATCGACGGCCTTCTGAAAATCCAAATCCAAATACACTACATCTACCGGTTCCCCTTTGCCTACTCCACTAGTTACATCCTCAAAGAACTCCAATAGGTTTGTTAAACAGGATTTCCCTTTCATAAATTCATGTTGACTCTGCCCAATCTTACTATTAGTTTCTATGTGCCCAGTTATTGCATCCTTTATAATAGATTTCAGCATTTTCCCAACTACCGATGTGAGGCTAACAGGTCTGTAGATCCCTGTTTTCTCTCTCCATCCTTTCTTAAATAGCAGGGTTACATTTGCTATCCTCCAATCTGCAGGAACCGTTCTAGAGTCTATAGAATTTTGGAAGATGACAACCAATGCGTCCACTATCCCAATGGCCACCTCTTTCAAAACCCTAGGATGTAGGTTACCCAGTCCTTGGGATTTATCTACTTTTAGTCCCATTAATTTTGCTAGTATTGTTTTTTTATAATAATAATTTCTTTAAGTTCCTCATTCTCGCCACACCCTTGGTTTTCTCGTATTTCTGGGAGGTTTTTTGTGTCTTCCTCCGTGAAGATAGAAACAATGTATTTATTTAATTTCTTTGCCATTTCCTCATTCCCCATTATAAATTCTCCCATCTCTGACTGTAAAGGAGCTACATTTACCTTCACCAGTCTTTTCCTTTTCAAATACAGTACCTATAGCTTTTACAATCCGTTTTTATATTTTTCGCTCGTTTGTGCTCATATTCCATTTTCCCTTTCTTTATCAATTTCTTGGTCCCCCTTTGCTGATTTCTAAAAAGATCCCAATCCTCAGGCTGACCGCTTTTTCTGGCAACTTTATAAGCTTCCACCTTTGACTTAATACTGTCTTTAATTTCTTTTGTTAGCCATGGTTGGATCACTTTTCCTTTTGGGTTTCTATGCGCTAGAGGAATATATGTTTGTTGTAAATTATGCATTATTTCCTTGAATGTTAGCCACTGTATGTCCACCTTCATACCTTTTCGTGTAGTCTCCCAATCTACCATGGCCAACTTGTCCCTCATACACTTGTAGTTTCCTCTGTTTAGATTGAAGACCTTAGTTTCAGATTGGACTACATCACTCTCAAACTTAATGTAAAATTCAATCATATTATGGTCACTTGTCCCTAAAGGCCCCTTTACCACAAGATTGTTGATTAACCCTTTCTCATTACACTGTGCCAGATCCAGAATAGCCTGTTCCCTAGTTGGTTCCTCCACATACTGATTCAGGAAACCATCTTGCATGCATTCCAAGAATTTGTCCTCCATACCATTAGTGGTAATTTGATTTGCCCAGTCAATAATTAGATTAAAGTCCCCCATGATTACCGTATTGCCCTTGTTACATGCACTTCTAATTTCTTGATTGATACTGTGCCCTGCATTACCACTACTGTGAACTCATTTTAAACAGAATACATTCACAGCCTTTTCATTATAGCTCGTCACTGGCTACTGCTCAGAGCCGCCACCTGCAGAGAACTGCGATCAGCGGGGGCGGAGGAGATAGCTCTGAAATCAGGGGCATTCTGAAATCACGTGACTGCAAGAGTCAGGGAGATGAAGACTGGGGAATGGGGGCTCGGAGAGAGAGATGGAGACTGGGGAATGGGGCGGGGGGGAGAGATGGGGAATGGGGACTCAGAGAGATGGAGACTGGGGAATGGGGGCTTGGGGGAGAGAGATGGAGACTGGGGAATGGGGGCTCGGAGAGAGAGATGGAGACTGGGGAATGGGGTCTCGGAGAGAGAGATGGAGAATGGGGGCTCGGAGAGAGAGATGGAGACTGGGGGATGGGGACTCGGAGAGAGAGATGGAGACTGGGGAATGGGGGCTCGGAGAGAGAGATGGAGACTGGAGAATGGGGGCTCGGAGAGAGAGATGGAGACTGGGGAATGGGGGCTCGGAGAGAGAGATGGAGACTGGGGAATGGGAGCTCGGAGAGAGAGATAGAGACTGGGGAATGGGGGCTCGGAGAGAGAGATGGCGACTGGGGAATGGGGGCTCGGAGAGAGAGATGGCGACTGGGGAATGGGGGCTCGGAGAGAGAGATGGCGACTGGGGAATGGGGGCTCGGAGAGAGAGATGGCGACTGGGGAATGGGGGCTCGGAGAGAGAGATGGCGACTGGGGAATGGGGGCTCGGAGAGAGAGATGGCGACTGGGGAATGGGGGCTCGGAGAGAGAGAGATGGGAAATGTGTGCTCGGGGGGCAGCTGGGGGGAAAGATGGAGAGAATGGTTTTCCCTTTTCTTCGTCCTCGGTTTCCCATCTTCACCTGCTCATGGTGGGCCTCCTGGTTCTTGGAACTTGTCGCACATCAGCATGCTGGCGCGAGACCACGAATAAAGGTTCTCAACTACAGGTGACCCAACTGTTATAAGGTAAATCCATTAACAGGAGCAGAGGTTAAGTGATCCGATGTCACGGGATCAGCCATCACGTGGTCAGAACATCACGTGACCAAACCTCCAGAAATGCAAGCAACCCGAGTTGGCAACCCGAGGCCTGAATCCCAAGTAGCAACGTCTTTGCAATTGCTATGTCTCCACTTCTTTTGTTCTCTCATTGAATGGACATCAGTATTTTAAATAGTGTTTTGTTGACATTGGTGAGCATCGTATTCCAGCAACGTAGACTGTGGGGCCTTTTCATTTCGAGGAGTAAAGGGCAAGATTGGGCTGGGAAAATGACACATACAATGTGCATTGATTATTGACCGTGCAAAGAGATGCCTTCTGTCTATCCTCAGCACTTACAATAGCTGTCACGCTCATTCTAGCCTATTCGTCCCTGAATCCATTAAAAAAAAAATGAGGCTGCCCTTGTGCGACCGACAAGCAAATAGCAATGTTTGTCAGAAACAGCAAAATGACTGAAGGTTGAACCGAACCAGACAGCACTGCTGCCAGGCAGATCTTCTTAATTAAACAAAAAAGTAGACTGAGCGTGGACGGGAGAACCTGTAAGGAATAAAAGCCTGTATTGAGGAGCCTTCTGGTTACTTGGTTGTCAGAGTATATCGAGCATTCCATTTTGAAGGTCGCATAATTAATGTTTAAGTGTGTTTGGCATTTTATGTGCTCTCTAGTGTAAACCCACAAGGTAAAGCAGCAGAAGCTTCCCTTTATCACACAAGATACTCCAACATCACAGGCACCCGTGCAGTGTCACTTTGAACAAAATGCACTTCAGAAGACACTAATTCCACATTAATGCGGGTGAATTGGGATTAAGTTACTCCGAAATAGGCCCCTCCAAAGTACATATGCTGCTGCCTTCACTTGCTTGCACAGTTACTGGTCAGTGATGTTTGAAGTGTTTTTAGGTTCATTGAAACAGAAAAGCTGACCACTCGCCAGCTTAACAGCCCGCCAGCATATTGTGTAAAATATTTGATAGGTTGCAGAGATAAAGTACAGCACAGGATGGGATGCATTGGCACAGCAGCTGTTGAACTACATTTTATTACAAATATCCTTGAACAGGAACAACATCAACAGCATTTGAGCCTTTTGAGAGCCTTTAATGTAGTGAAACGTCCGAAGGTGTTTTGCAGGAGTGCATCAAGCCACATTAGGACAGGTGACCAACCAAAGAGGAAGGTTTTAAGGGGCATCTTAAAGCAGGAGAGAGAGGTAGAGAGGGAATTTCAGAGCTTAGGGCCGAGGCAGCTGAACGCACAGCCTCCATAGCATTGAATGATAATGAATTCAAGGGAAGTAGAGCAGGGAGGAAAGCTGGTTGAAATTCAGCTGAGGAGCCAAAAGGGCTGGGAGAAGGAACGGTAAAGTCCAAGTGAGTGATTGAGTGAGATGGAGGGAGAGAGCGAAAGATAGTAACAAAATGTCGTTTAGCAACCCGCTCAGAATCGTAGAAACATACAGCACAGAATGAGGCCATTCGGCCCGTCGTGCCTGTGCTGGCTCTTTGAAAGAGCAGTCGTGCTCAGTCCCACACACCCCCTGCTTTTTGTCCGTCACCCTGTAAGTTCCTCATCCTCAAGGGCCTGTCCAACTCCCTTTAAAATTATTTATGGAATCAGCTTCCACCACCCTTTCAAGTCGAGCATTCCAGATCCCAACAACTCTCTGAGTGAAAAAATGTCTCCTCTCCCCTCTAGATCTTTTGCCAGTGATTTTAGATCTATGACCTCTGGTTATTGCCCCACTCGCCAGAGGGAATAGTTTTTCTCTCTCTGCTCTATCAAAACCTCTCATCATCTTGAAAACCTATTAGGTCACCTCTTGACCTTCTCTGTTCCAACGAGAACAGTCCTAACTTTTTCGACCTCTCCTTATAACTGAAGTCCCTCATCCCTGGTAACATCCTGGTAAACTTCCTCTGGACCCTTTCTAAGGCTTTTACATCTTTCCTGAAGTGTGGTGCCCAGAATTATCCACAATACTCCAGTTGAGGCCTAACCAGTGATTGATAAAGTTCTAGCATGATCTCTTTTCTTTTATATTCTGTGGGCTAGAAATTCATTATAGCCAAGGAATGGGAGGTGTTTAGACTAATAATGGTTAATTAGCGCCATTTGAAAATCGTCTAGACTGCATGCAAAATTCATCCTCACACTTCATTAATATGATTGAGCCATGATTCTCATCTAAAAACCCAAGCTTATTGGCGGTGCACTGAAAAGATGGACCAATATCATGTGTAGTCTAAACGTAAGTAATGATTGCCACCAGCTTTTATCACTCCTTAAAGGGGAGGTCCATTGATGCTGCAGCACCTCATCCTCAGCATTGTTGGGTGTGCAGCTGCCTCAACAACCATAAGAAGGAACATTTATTTGCAACTGCTGATGGCAGATCGCTGCCCCGGGGAGAGAGCCCGGAGGTTTTCCGAGGAAGCTTTGGTTTTAGCGGTGGAGAGAAGGCGGGCGGTCCTGCACCTACTGGCAGGAGGCCCTTGCCACAAGTCTACTGGACTATGTGGAGGGAGGTGGCACACCATGTCACGGGCCGCACTGTGGTCCCCAGGTCCCACAACCAGTGCAGGAGGAAGTTTAACAAACTCACACGGGTGGTCAGTGTGAATGAAGGCTTCAACAAATGCTACATACCACCACCTGTACCACAAGCTTCACATACTGTTCAATGCACCACACCCCCAGCACTCACCCACCAACAATCTCTACCTAGCAACACTCACACCCACATCTCGCACCTTGTACACAATGATAGCTATTCAACTATGGTAGCACAAGCGTCCTTAGTTATTAAAATTAATGTGATATGTTTATAGATAAATTCATTAATGGCGTTTGGACTCTCTCATTTCACCTTTGCACCCAGGAGGATGCTGTGATATGGCGTGAGATAGGGATGGTATGATGGGGATGTGGTGAGCTACGGGGATCTGGGGTTTCATTCATTCGAATCGCAGTCTGATGAGCCCTTCTGGAAGGCCGATTGTCTCGCTGCCTCCACCCTCCCTCCTGTTCCTCCTCCTCTTTGTCCTCCTCCTCTTCCTCCTCCCCCTCCTCCTCTCCCTAGTCCTGCTCCTGAGATGGTTCCACAATCCTTGGTGGCACGGGCTGCGCCCTCATGATGGCCAGGTTGTGCAGCATGCAGCAGACCACCACGAAATGGGACACCCGCTCTGGCGAGTACTGGAGGGCTCCCCCCCGAGCGGTCAAGGCAGTGAAACCATTGCTTCATTAGGCCGATGGTATTCTCGATGATTTTCCTGGTGGCAGCATAGCTCTCATTATATGAGGGCTGGGCACGAATGTTGGGGTTGTGGAGGGGAGTCATCAGCCAGGTACAGAGCGGCTAGCCCTTGTCTCCGAGCAGCCATCCTCGAGCTTGATGTGGTGGCTGAAAGAGTGCTGGCACACCGGTCTGGTGCAGGATGAAGGCATCGTGGCTGCTGCCAGGATAGCAGGCATTGACAGTGAGGATTCGCTGTGTGTGGTTGCACACCAACTGCACATTAAATGAGTGGTAGCCTTTGCGGTTACGGAAGATCTCCAGGATTGTTACGCTGTGCTTGCAAAGCCACATGAGTGCAGTCAGTCGCACCCTACACCATGGGGAAGCCTGCTATCCTGGCAAAGCCACATGCATGCTCGTCCTGCTTCTCTCTGGTGAGGGGGAAGCCAGTGTAGTCCCTTCTCCTACTGCAGAGAACCTCTGTGACCTCCCACATGCAGCGATGGACAGTGAACTGTGAGATGTTAGCTGTATCTCCTGCTGCAGACTGGAAGGATCCACTGGTGAACAAATTGAGGGCGACAGTGACCTTGACTGTCGCTGAGAGAGCTGTAGTCACCCTGATCTGAGGCTGGAGGTCTAGTTGCAGGAGGTGGCAGAGTACTGTGATCACCTCCTTGGTGAAGTGAAGCCTCCTAATACACTGCTCCTTGCTTAATTGAACGTAGGAGAAGTGAGCTCGGAAGATCCGAGGTGGCTCCTGTTGAGAGCCCTGATGGCCCTCCTCTTCCCTCTGCGCACATGTTCCAGTCTTTCTCGCTCCCTCCACCGTAGTTCCTGGAGGGCCAGATCGACTGCCAGTACAGCCCCCATGACTTTTAGCATGTGTTGTAGTTTGAAGCGCTTCAAAAATAATGAGGGAGTTTTGTACTTGCCAGAACACTCCCTGAAAGTAAAGAATCTTGAAATGACTAAGGAAAACTATTGTAGGTGCAAGTGATTGGTGAGGATCCCTTTAAATAGCGTCGCTGGAGCCGGCTTCCTGCTGCTGCCGCCACCTCAACCTGTCGTTGCTTTTTCCAGCCGGTAAGTTCAGTGGCCAAAACGAAGTTGGGAGATCAGACATCAAGTGAGCGTTGCACACTCGCTGACGTAATGAACTTCGTGATTGTGATGTCCCTGGCGATCGAGTTTACCGGCAGCGCTACCAGCAGGACGGATAAGACATGCGGCACTGGAACCGGCATCAGCTGGCGGTAGAGCTCTGAACGCCGTTTTAGCGCCATCTTGTGGCGCTAACGTGTGGCACTAAACACACAAATTTATCCCCCTATGTCTCTATTTAGAAACCCAAGTAACTCGTATGCCTTTTTGACCACCTTATCAACTTGCCGTGCTACCTTTAGGGATTTGTGTATATGGACAGCAAGGTGTCTCTGCTCATCTACACTTTTCAAAATCGTGCCATTTATAGTCTACTGTCTTTCCATATTCCTCCCAAAGTGCATCGCTTCACACTTCTCCGCATTGAACTCCATCTGCCATGCTTCTGACCATTTCACCATCCTGTCTATGTCATCCTGAAGTCTACAACTATCCTCATCACTATTATGTTGCCAAGTTTCATATCATCTACAACCTCGTGGGCGACTCTAGAACTAGGGGGCATAGTTTCAGAATAAGGGGTCGCCTATTTAAAACGGAGATGAGGAGGAATTTCTTCTCTGAGGGCTGTGTATCTTTGGAATTCTCTACCCCAGAGAGCTGTGGAGGCTGGGTCATTGAATATATTCAAGGCGGAGATTGACAGATTTTTGAAAAACAGGGGAGTCGAGGGTTATGGGGAGCGGGCAGGAAAGTGGAGTCGAGGCCAAGATCAGATCAGCCATGATCTTATTGAATGGCGGAGCAGGCTCAAGGGGCCGAATGGCCTACTCCTGCTCCTATTTCTTCTGTCCTCATGTTATAATGCTACTCCCTACACCCGAGTGCTTAGGACAACCTTTTTTGTGGTAGAAATTTGGATTGCCTGGGATAGTACTTGTTGATTTCTCTTTCCCCACCTTTCACCCCTTTCTCACTCTTCCCCCTTCCAATTTTCCATTTACTTCAGTCGGGCTGCTATTCTGCTGCTGTCTCCTAAAAATCTACCTTTTGGATCTGTCAGCTTGTTGAGTCAGAGACATCCTGATACAATTCCATGTATTCTCTTAATTTCTGTTAATCCACAATAGGAACTGCTAAATGCAATTTCATTGCCTTCCAGCCTTTCCAGCAGCTGCTATTTCTGGTTCCTTGCCAAGGTTGTCTCTTGTAACTTTTGAGAAGCTTTCTTTCCACCTCTCTTCCATTTGGATGGTGTATGCACGAGCAGACATTCATTAACTTCCTCAGGGGACACACGTTCACCAAGCACAGTCTTCCCCTTCCATCCTCTCACAGTGCAGTGGCTGGATCATTGCATCTTGATCTTCATCTCCTTCAAGGAGTGGCGGGAAATCTGGTTTCTTTCAATTCTTCTAAAATATATTTTTCTTGGTAAATCTCGCAAGTCGAAGCAACAGCTGCTAACTTTGATGGCGACACCATTAGTCCTTCTTCATCCATCAACGTTCATGGGGCTGCTATTTCTTCCGACTTCATATGAAACTCTTAGGGGGAGAAATTTGGTGGCGCCCCCTTGTTGCACGTAGCGCATTGCAGGCATCCCTCCCCTGAGTAAAGGGGAGGGGCCTAGTGCTGCGTGCATCTGGGCCCTGCTGGACTGCCAGGGAGCGGGGTGCCGGGAAAACAGCCCGACACTCAATAGGGCTGCTGGGCTGAGCGATCGCGGCCGGCACCCCGAAGAAAAAAGGGGAAGGGGGCAGGTGCTGGCAGTCGGCCAAAAAAAATGGCCGCCCGACACCTGCCCTTTAATTAGCACCGCCGCGGCTGCAATAACGCCCCCTGACCCCGTCGGACATGTCGTCCGCCGGTCGGTCAGGGGGCGCGACCGCAGGTTGCGGCCGGGGCACGAGCGGGGCGCTGCACACGGTGATGACGTCATCACTGGCGGCGCAGCGCCGCAAGGCACTACCGACTACCGGGGGCACAAACAAGAGGTGCAAATCAACCCAATGTTTCCTCCTTAACATTTCCTCAGTTGCTGAAGTAGACTTCAAGAAATGTGCTTTTCTCTTTTGAGCCAAACACTGCTTTTCTCAACTCGGCATCTACTCAAGCCTGTCCAGGATTCCTCCCCTGTCTAGGGAGTCAGTTCTAATACTCTTGCAACCTGGATAGGATACAAAAAAAAAGGTTCTCTTCTGATAGGTGACCCCTCTCCCACCCCTTCTCTCTTTTGCAAACATTTCTCGACCGTCCCCATTTTATCAAAACCGCTGTGGTAAGTGCTCCTCCAAGCTTTCCTCTCTTTCTGCTGAGCTCCAAACATACTGTTAAAATTAAATTGCAAATGCTGGAAATCTGAAATTAAAATAGAAAATTTCAAGAGTGGGCCCTTTGTTGGAACTAGAAATTGAAAGAGAAGCAAAGCCCTTATAAGGATTGACTTGGGGGAGGGGAAACAACAGGCAACAGTCAAGAAGCAATTACTGGTTTTAATAGACTGAATATTTTGTAAAAAGCAATAAAAAGGTGAAGAAATGTTGGATGATGTACAAAGTGAGGCAGCAGAAGGACATTAGATATAACATTGGGGTAAAAGAACAGCTGTGAAATGGAGGAGAATTAAGTGGAAACTGGATAAGAGAGAGGGGGCGGGCATTAAGGTCTGAATATGCTAATGCCAATGTTCAGCTCCTATTAAAATATGTATATTAAACCCACTGAAGTTTATTTATGATAGGAATCAGCAAACATGACTTTTGATTTTTACCTGTCGTTCTCCTTCATTTTGTTCAGCCTATAAAAGGGCTCACTTGGGATGGGATGAGTGGAGAGGGAGAGAGAGAGAACAAGAACACAAAGAAGTTAGATAGCCACTCAAGAAGATTTCACTATATTATATTCAGACCTGATTGTCCCCGACCCCGATGACTCAGTCATCAGTTAGAGTGCAGTTCATTGCTCGTCCAAAATTGGATGTTGTTGAATCCTAAAACTAGTTTAAATTAAGAACCCTACACCACTGGCAAAAGCCTGAGAGCAGGTCTTCTGCCCAATATTACAAAGAATCTAAAACAGGCAATAGAAAACTCAATTTAAAAATGGTGCTATAAAATGGCCGCTCAACGTAAAATGCTCAATGTAAGCACGAGGAACAGCACCTCATATTTCGCTTAGACACTTTACAGCCTTCTGGATTCAATATCGAGTTCAACAATTTCAGACTTTAACCTCGGCCCCTATTTTTTTTTCTCTTTATTTTTCTCTCACATGACAGCTGTTGATGATTCTGCCATTACAATTTACACCTCATCTAGAGCACGGTGGCATAGTGGTTAGCACTGTTGCCTCACAGCGCCAGGGACCCGGGTTCAAATCCGGCCTCGGGTGACTGTCTGTGTGGAGTTTGCATATTCTCCCCGTGTTTGCGTGGGTTTTCTCCGGGTGCTCCGGTTTCCTCCCACAGTCCAAAGATGTGCGGGTTAGGTTGATTGGCCATGATAAAAATTGGTCCTTAGTGTTAGGGGGGATTAAATACGTGGGGTTACGGGGATAGGGCTTGGGTGGGATGGCTGTCGGTGTAGGGACCGGGTGCTAGGGTTTGGATGATCAGCCATGATCTCGTTGAATGGCGGAGCAGGCTCGAAGGGCCGAATGGCCTACTCCTGCTCCTATCTTCTATGTTTCTTAACTTGTCCCATTACCATCCCCTTTTGCCTTGCACTATCCCCTTTTGCCTTGCACTATCATCCCTTTTGTCTTTTAATCTCTCCTGCCTTCCATCCTATCACAGACCTTCCCCTTTTGTTCTTTCCTCCCCTCCCCCCTTTTCCTGCCCCTGCACTTGCTTAAAAACCTGTCACATCTCTAACTTTTTCCGGTTCTGACGAAGGGTCATCGACCTGAAACGTTAACTCTGTTCCTCTCTCTACAGATGCTGCCTGACCTGCTGAGTATTTCCAGCATTTTCTGTTTTTATTTCAGATTTCCAGCATCTGCAGTATTTTGCTTTTGCATTTGCGATAACATGGAATTGAGGTTAAATCAGAACTTCACTATTGAATCATAAAATGCTGGCATGTTTGGCCCAGCACAGCTGGCACAGTCTTGCAATAAGCTTGTCGGAATAGATCTTCATATTTCTGGAATGTAATATGCCGTATAAAGTGAAATCAAATAGGCAAGTCTTTTTATTATGTTGTGACTCATTTGTGTGCTGAACAATTTGAGTGATGTTAGTATTGGGGAGTGGAACACCCAGTGCTCCCAGTGTCAGTATCAAGCACTCCTATAGCAATTAGACGCAGAGTCAAGCTTCAACTATGTGCCTCAGCCTCAGCTTCAGGGGGGCACTCTTCACTGCACCAGTGTGCCATTTTCTAGCTATACTGTGGCCTCTATTAGTGAGATTGCCAATTCAGGGGAAGTTTTCCGATCACAGTCACGAGATTGTGGCACGGGTCCCTAGTCCAGCAGGATTCCACAGCTGTGGAAAGTGCCATGATTTTCACCCCACTGCAGAATTTCTATTCCATTGTACTTTCTCCATGTTTCTCTTCCGCAAACAGCTCTTGCAGATACAATTGCAATTGAACTGCTTCTTGGTGTTCAAAAACCATGAGTTCTGAGTCCAAACAGTTTCACTTGACACTTATCTAGTCCCTATTGATTTACAGCTCATTAATACCGATTCATTTCACACCTTGCCCAAGTCACCTGCTGATGAAGCATTCAAGGTGCAAATGGAGGTTTTAGTATACATACAGGTTGAGCGTCCAAAATCCGGAGTTCCGGAATCCGTAACTCCGGGATGATTGGTGGCAGGGTCGTCCGGAATCCGTAAAATGTTCCGGAATCCGGACACTCCGTCAAACCGCAACCTGGGCACAGGCATTTCCGGACTCGGGACGTGTTTCTGATGTCTGAAGTCCGGAAACGCCCGAGCCCAGGTTGCGATATTTCCGGACTTTGGACATCAGAAACACGTTCCGAAGTCCAGAAAAACACAAAAACCGGCTCAGCCTCTGTCCCGAGGATTCAGGATGCTCAACCTGCATTAACTTCTTAAGCTACAACAATGTGCACTTAATTACTGCATGTAGAGGAATGTGTCAGTGCTTTAAAAGGGCGGAAGACGCAAAACAGAAAGGAAAAGAATTTGGGAGGTGACAGACCAAAAGCACAGTAAAAAAAAGGCTTTTGCTGAAAGAGGGGTAAGGCAAAGTGATTTGGGGAGAGTTTCAGAGGACGGGCATACTGGCTGAAAGAATGGCCTCTGGTGGTAGAGTAGAGAGGACAGCAAGCTGTAATTCCAAGTCAGAGGAAAGCATGGTACAGGCTTGGATGCATAGCTGGAGAGGATGACTCGAGGGCATGGAAGGATTTGAAAACATGGGCAGGATCTCAAAGTTAAATCACTGGAGCACAGGGAGCAAAGGGGTTTCCAATAATCGAGCTGATAAGTGTGTGGGACTCCGCGTGGGAGAGGACTTGGGCCAGAGAGTTGGCGATTAGCTGAAGATCGTAAAAGATGGAGGCTGGTGAGGAGAACATTGGTGACGAAGCTCTGGGTGATGATTCCAGCAGCGAAGGGAAGAAGGTAGTCTTGGCCTTGGACTAGGTGTGCGGTAGGAAGCTCAGCTTGTGTGCGCACCCTTTGGCTCCGCCTGAGCGAGCAGATTGGAAGGTTGATGAAGTTGGTGCTGGAGGAGAGGTATTATAAGCGCGGGCAAGAGAAAAACAGAACGTCTTCCGTTTTGCCATCGTTGAGCCCGAGAAAGTTCAGTCTCATCTAGGACTTGATGTCATGATTGCGTGTAACGAGATTAGAACAATTACAAATTCTGTTTTTTGCTATTCTCACTTTCCGCTGAAACATGAATAACTTAGAGGAGATCGAAGGGACAAAAGGATGGTTCACAATTAGTATGAAACCAGAGACACTGATAACAGTAATAGGAATTGGACGTGGCCCAGAGGGGATTCTTTTGGCTACTGTAACCTGAATATGTCGCAACACAGTTTGATGGACTGAATGAACGTAAGGCTCTACAGAGGAGCCAGGCACATTGGATTTATTTGAGAACTAACAGTTTAAGAAAGTACTTCTGACACATCCAGGAGTGTAAGTAACAATCATCCTTACGATTAATTTTGGTTATTTCCCCCTTAAAACTGAACAAAAGAATGAACTTGCCTTTTTGTCAGACTTTTCACATTTACTGGACATGCACAGTCAATAAATGATTGCCGCAGTGTAGTCACTGTTATTAAGTAGGCAACACAACAACCAATTTGCGCATGGCAAGGTCCCACGAGCAATAAATGAGATGAATGCCCAGGTAGCCTGTTTTTGATGGTGCTGGTTGGGGATTGAATATTGGCCAGGACTCTGTGCTTATCTTCGAATAGTGCCATGGCATCTTTTACGTCCATCTGAGAGGACAGACAGAACCCTGGTGTAGTGCCTCATTCAATGGATTTCACCTCTGACAATGAAGCCCTCTCTTAATACTGCAGTGAAATGTCAGCCTAGATTATGTGTTCTAGTGCTGGAGCCTACTGACTTCGATGTGAGAGTGCTACCAACTGAGACAAGCTGAGACCTCAAGACCATCCACTGCTCTGATGAGGGAAAACATTGAAGTTTAATGCCTATGTTATAAAAAGACGTCTTCTGCTATACTTCCCATGTAACCTAAATTTGTCAACATCCCACTTTCTGTTTTTATTTGCTTTCTGGGGTTACCAGAGCTGTAAGGACTGTCCTTTATTGAGAACTAAAGAATACAGCGCCTTTCACGATTTCAGGACGACCCAAAGCGCTTTGCAGCCTATGAAGTACTTTTTGAAGTGTAGTCACTGTTGTAATGTAGAATTAATGCTGGATGCAGTTACTACACAGAACAAGACTATGGTGTTCGAAACGTCCACTGCCCTGCTGTCAGGCAGTTGTTTCAGCTTGTTCTATTTGTTTACCTCTTTGAGTTGTTAGTCAGTTGTGTTGCCATGACTGAGAGTACAGGCTAGACTAAACTGGAGTCTGGCTGATTAACGCTAGGGGTAAACAAAAGTAACAGACATTACCTATTTCAGGAGTTACTGACCAGAACAGGTTGACTTTTTTATTCGAGGAAAATTGCAGATTGTGGGGCAGTGCAGCATCACCTGTAGCTTTCTCTTTTAACAGGCCAATCGTGACCACGGTTCAGCATAAAATAATCATAAACCCTGTTATGTCTGAATAAACACTCGTATGGATGGAAATAATGTCCCCACCACTTAAAAAACGTCCATGTTTAAAGCGGGCAGTCGCTTATATCACCCAAAAAGCGACCACCATTATCCATTTGCATTAACGTCAATTTGAAAGTTGCCTGTTAGCGTGTCTTAAGCTTATTTTGGGCAGAAACAGCTGTGCTTACCTCTGAATGTTAAAATAAAATGACCATTTCAATATAGTAGCAGTAATATTAATTTAAGAAGTTGTATCAGCAAAGCAATCTTCCCCAGTGTGTGCAACACTGCTGTTCCCAATAGCGATATAATCAGTACAAGCTAATCCAAAAGCCATAAATATCCTGAATGGGGGGAATCCTCGATCACATAGGCTGGGCTTAGCAAGAGAAACAAGAAAGCTGTTTTATTTCCTGATGTTCTCCAAGAAAAGCTAAGAGGTTTGTTCCGAAAATCATGCCAATCCCGTGAACAGGTAGTCGCACCCTAGTGGGTAAGGCCAGTCAGAGAGAGATCAGAGACTGAGAGAAACACCTTTGTTGATTTATAGCATGCTCTGCAAATCTTATTAAAGGTCGTGCTCACCTGCCATACAGTCTGTCAAACATACCAGCCATCATGTACACCTGGCACCCGCCATACAGTCTGTCAAATGTTGTACTGGCCATCATGTACACCTGGCACCTGTCATACAGTCTGTCAAACATTGTACCAGCCATCATGTACACCTGGCACCTGTCATACAGTCTGTCAAACATTGTACCAGCCATCATGTACACCTGGCACCTGCCATACAGTCTGTCAAACGTTGTACTGGCCATCATGTACACCTGGCACCTGCCATACAGTCTGTCAAATGTTGTACCAGCCACCGTGTACACCTGGCAAATCGCGTTCGCACAAACGCACCTGCTATAAGCGGTGAGGAATGTAACTGTGTTTATTTCCAGACCCTTTAGAATATTCCTGTCAAAGAATAACAAGCCAATATAAGAAAAGTGCAATGTAAGATTGTGTGTACGTCCACCAGGGGACCATCTAGCGTTCAACAACAACATCAATAACTTGCATTTATATTGTGCCACTAACGTAATAAAATGTCCCACGGCGCTTCACAGGAGACATTAGGACAGGTGACCAAAAGCTTGATCAAAGAGGTAGGTTTTAAGGAGTAATCTAAAATAGTAGAGAGGTGGAGAAACAGAGGCCTAGAAATTCGGTTGGTAGCGCCGGCGCTGAGCGTCTAAAGAGACCTAGAATTGGGGCGATACCCTATGTTGGGGCGGTCGCTATGAAGATAGCGACAACTCAGATATTGACTATACATTTAGCGCCTGCGCTAAGTGTTTGCGCGCGCCCGCGAGCGCAAGCAGCTCATGACGTCATTTCAGTGTGCAACGCCTTTTAGGAGCACCTGAGCGCATATTGGGTGGCGCCCGGAGCCTTAACGCCTAGCGCTATTAGTGACAGTTCGAGGGAGGGCTAGCAGGCCCTTCTCGGAGTAGGGGGGCGCTATTTAAAGGGGACAGCTCTAGTGCAGTATCTTCAGCCACTTGGCCTGCTCATTGCGATCGTTGCTGGAGAGAGTTGGCGAGCTACTGTGGAGCGGAGTTTTGGGAATTTAGCTTTAGAGTACTTGGGACCTTCAAACCTGTCCGAAGCACTTGCAGCACTACACCTAAAAGCCTTTTGACCAACTGGCATCGGAATGGGAGCTTCTTTGGAGGGCGACGGCCTCATCGCCCAACACTGAAGGGGCAGAGAGACGGCGGGAGAGAGGGCCGGGATTGGCCAGAAGGAGGAGGGGCAATGGAGGTCGGCCAATCCGATGGGATGCTGCGAGGGTCTTTAGGCAGCAGGTGACAAGCCTTGACATGTCGGAGGAGCAGTGTTTGGGAAGGCTCCGATTCTGGAGGGACATTGTTACTGATCTGTGCCACCTGCTTGGTCAGGATCTGCCGCGTGAACGGTGCAGAACCTCTCTGTCCATGATCGCTAAACTGACATGGCCTCAATTTTTATGCCAACGGATCCTTTCAGTCAGCCATTGGGGACATTGCGACTGTCGCTCAGGTTGCAGTCCACTGTTGCATCCGACAAGTTACAGATGTCCTTTATAGGCGAAGGCGTCAATTCATGACCTTCCCTCTGACCCTGCACAAGCAGGCGGAGCGCGCGCAGGGTGTCGCTTCTATTGCGGACTTCCCCATGGTGCAGGGGGCGACTGACAGCACACACGTGGCTTTGAGGGCGCCATGCCATCATCCTTAGGACTTCCGCAGCCGCAAGGGGTTCCACTCCCTCAACATGCAGCTGGTCTGTGACCACCGCCAAATCATCATGGCAGTCACCGCGCATTTCCCAGGGTGCAGCCACGATGCCTTTATCCTGCGGTTGACCTCAGTTTGTAACCTTTTTGAGGGGCTGGCTCGAACACGAGGCTGGCTTACTGGGGACAAGGGCTATCCTCTCTGGCCATGGCTGATGACAACACTCCGTGTGGCCGACACCCCAGCAGAAGAGCTGATCAGCAGCGGCCATCAGGCGACCAGGCACAGTAAACAGCACACTATTGGTGTTGTCAAAAAGCGTTTCCGATGTCTGGAACATTCGAGGGGATCCCTGCAGTACTCGCCGCAGCAAGTGGGACACATCGTCGTCGTCTGCTGCATGCTCCACAACTTGTCGAATCGACGAACCCAGCCAATTCCAGCTGTCCCTCAACGACCAGCAGAGCAGGCGGAGGAGGAGTATGAGGAGGAGGAGGAGAAGGAGGAGGAGCAGGCGGAGGAGGAATAGGAGGAGGAGGAGGAAGAGCAGGCGGAGGATGAGGAGGAGGAGGAAGAGCAGGCGGAGGATGAGGAGGAGGAGGAAGAGCAGGATGAGGAGGAGGAGGAGGAAGAAGAGCAGGCGGAGGAGGAGGAGGAGGAGGAAGAGCAGGTGGAGGAGGAGGAGGAAGAGCAGGTGGAGGAGGCGGAGGAAGAGCAGGAGGAGGATGAGGAGGAGGAGGAAGAGCAGGCGGAGGAGGAGGAGGAGGAAGAGCAGGCGGAGGAGGAGGAGGAGGAAGAAGAGCAGGCGGAGGAGGAGGAGGAGGAAGAGCAGGCGGAGGAGGAGGAGGAAGAACAGGCGGAGGAGGAGGAGGAGGAGGAAGAAGAGCAGGCGGATGAGGAGGAGGAAGAAGAGTAGGCGGAGGAAGAGGAGGAGGAGGAAGAGCAGGTGGAGGAGGAGGAAGAGCAGGTGGAGGAGGAGGAGGAAGAGCAGGCGGAGGAGGAAGAGCAGGCGGAGGAGGAGGAGCAGGCGGAGGAGGAGGAGGAGGAAGATGGAAGGGCTGCTGAAAGTGGAAGGGCCATACGTCAGAGGCTCATCTGGACTCGTGTCGAGACCCATGTGGCGGAATGATGAGAGTCTTAACTCATGCACACTTTGGATGTTTGAAGGCCTCTGAATGCCAGCATCACTGAAAGTAGTCACATGCACCATGCCACATTGAAACTTCTGTTTATTGGCACAAAAGTCTTTCCTTACAAACAACGTAATGTCAACAGAAACCATAAGTTACAAAATAACTGTGAACTCTTCGGCAAAGCCGCAAAACTCAACAAACCTTCTGCAAATATAACAACAGGTGAGGGTGTCCTTGAATTTGGACAAAGAAACGTCTCAGCACCTCCCTCTACAACTGGCCCCTTGAGGGAGAACGACTTCTCTTTCGCGCCCGGCCCCTTCCCTCCCTGCTGCTCCTACGTAATTGGACCCCAGTGGCGGGCTCAAGGCTGGGGGACGCCTGCTGACTGTCTGGAAGTGCAGAAGCCCCTGAGGTACGGCCTGGCCAACCTCTGGGCTTGGAGGGTGCGGACGCAGGATGCTTGATGTGACCATGGCTGGAAGCAGTGTGCCCTGCAGGTGGTGGCAGCTGCAATGCAGACGTCCCAGCGCTGGCATGTGCAATGGTCTCCTGCCAAGAGAGGACACCTGCACCATGGTCGGACGACACACTGGCTATCTGAGGGGAGCGGCTCGGCTCATCCGCCACAATCGCATGCTCCACTGATTCCTGGCCTTGTATGGGACTGGAAGGGCCCGGGGTGATCCTAACTGATGCAGAGAGGGTGGCTGCAGTGAGAGATCGCGTTGCCTCAATCTGGGTGTGGAGGAGCCCAGCAAGTGACTGCGTGGCAACAGTGAGGACCTGTGTGCCAGGTGCCAGTGCTTCGGAGAAGCCCTGGACAGTTCTTCCCATTGCTTCGGACAAGGCAGGTGCCGACCGCTCCACTGCCTCGGACAAGCCCTGGACAGACCTTTCCAGGGATTGTCCGAAGCCCTGAACAGTCCTTTCCATAGCCGACTCAAAGCTGTGGACAGTCCTCTCCATTGTTGGGCCGAAGCCCTGGATAGTCCTGTCCATTGTTGCCCCAAAGCCCTGGAGAGTCCTCTCCATTGTTGCCCCGAAGTCCAACATACTCTTAGCCAATGAATCTATTGACTCGGGCATCATCTCCACTGCAGCCATCAGCTCCGTGTGTCTGACCCGGGCCTGTTTGCTCATTTCAGCCAGGTGACGCACCTCATCTGCACTCTGTGCAGCAGTCATCACTACCTGCCTTGCCCTCCGGGGAGACGGTGGCCGAACTTGCCTATCCCCCTTGCGTTGCTGCATGCCGCTTGGTCCAGCAACTGGTTCATCCTCAGAGCACCCCCCCCTCCCCTCCAGGGGACTACTATCCCCAGTCTGTAGATGTGTCCGCTCCCCGGATTCTGCAACGGCTGTTCCGGATTCCTCCTGCTCCTCGCCTCCAGTGGCACTGGCAGATTCAGTGCGTTGAGCCCGAGTTGGTGCTGATTCGTCTGAAAGTAGGGAGGTGGAAGAGTGGCTTTAGCAAAAGGACAGGTTTGCTGAAAGGCATGCCAGATTGCGGCAAGGCTCTGACATGGCTGCACACTGAGGATGCATGCTGGCGGGGGGACCAAGTGGAAGGCAACAGGTGAAAAAGGTGAGAGCCTTACCCTCGCTGTCGGAAATGGGGTCGGCAGATGCAGTGGTCACAGGACCAGACAGACGTCCTCCAAGAATCTGGTGCACACTCTCCTCCAGATCCGTGAGAGTGACCACTTGTGGAGGTCCGCCACCGGTTCGACGCTGCTCCTTTCGGATCGTCGCCAGCTTGGACTGCAGGGGAAAGAAGGGGAAGTTCTGTAACATGATGCCTTGAGACATCATCGCATGCCCCCCATGGTGAAAGAGCCCTTACATGAGGCCTTGAGACATCTGTCCATGTGTGTGCCCAGAAAGGGCCATGGGTGCTTGCTGACAGACGGCCATTGGGGCATCTTTGCAACAGGGTGCCCGAAGTCAGCTGCAGATGGAGGGAATCAGAAGTTTGCTAAACCATCACTCACCCTAACGATCCGTGTGAGGTCGTTGAATTTCTTCCTGCACTGAACAGAGGTCCTGGTCGCCATGCTGCTGGAGTTGACCCTCACAGCAACCTCCCTCCAAGATCGTCGGTAAGCCTTCTGATTCGGCCTCTTGCCATTGTCCGGATACAGGACATCTCGACGGCGCTCAACTGCAGCCACCAACTGGTCCAGAGCCTCAGTGCTGAAGCGCTCTGCTCTCTGTCTAACCTTCTCCATGCTGAACAAGTTTCTAACGCCAGAGAAGGGTGAGCGCCGATTCTGAGGCCTACAGGGCGTTGGGTGTTGAAGCTCAGGCTGACTGACCCACCCCTTTAAGAGCCGGCCGGCGCCTGGAAGTCTCGTGGTTTCCCGTAATTGAGATCACCTGCGCTGTGCCCGTCCGCGTCGATATTGAGTAGCGCCTGAACTTTTGCACCTTAGGAGCACCGTGCAACGGCTGAATTAGCGCCTCAATCCCCTTTGGGGGCGATGCAACCCAATATCTCGCCAGGCAGCGATAAGTTTCGTCTGGCGATAAACTTAGCGCACCGCCAGTTCTAGCGCCTCAAGCGGGGCTATACCCAATTTCTAGGCCAGAGAGTTTTAGGGAGGGAATTCCAGAGTTTAGGACTGATACAGCTGAAGGCACGGCTGCCAATGGTGGGGCAAAGGAAGTCGTGGATGCTCAAGAGTCCAGAATTGGAGGAAAGTATAATTCTCGGAGAGCTGTAGGGCTGGATCTATCCTTGGCCCCCTTCTATTTCTCATCTACACGCTGTCCCTTGACGACATCATCCGAAAACACAGCGTCAGTTTTCACATGTATGCTGACGACACCCAGCTCTACCTCACCACCACTTCTCTCGACCCCTCCACGGTCTTGACATCCAGTACTGGATGAGCAGAAATTTTCTCCAATTAAAGATTGAGAAGACCGAAACCATTGTTTTTGGTCCCTGCCACAAACTCCGTTCCCTAGCTACTGACTCCATCCCTCTCCCTAGCATCTGTCTGAGGCTGAACCACACTGTTCACAACCTTGGTGTCATATTTGACCCTGAAGTGAGCTTCCGACCACACATCCGTGGCATATCCAAGACTGCCTGTTTCCACCTCCGTAACATTGCCCTTCTCCACCCCACCTCAGCTCTTCTGCTGCTGAAACCCTCATCAATGCCTTTGTTATCTCTAGACTTGACTATTCCAATGCACTCCTGGCTGGCCTCCCACATTCTACCCTATGTAAACTTGAGGTGATCCAAAACCCGGCTGCCCGTGTCCTAACTCGCACCAAGTCCCATTTACCCATCACCCCTGTGCTCGCTGACCTACATTGGCTCCTGGTTAAGCAACACCTTGATTTCAAAATTATCATCCTTGTTTTCAAATCCCTCCATGGCCTCGCCCCTCCCTATCTCTGTAATCTCCTCCAGCCCCGCAACCCCCCGAGATATCTGCGCTCCTCTAATTCTGCCCTCTTGAGCATCCCTGATTATAATCGCTCAACCATTGGTGGCCGTGCCTTCTGTTGCCTAGGCCCTAAGCCTGGAATTCCCTGCCTAAACCTCTCTGCCTCGCTACCTCTCTTTCCTCCTTTAAGACGCTCCTTAAAACCTACCTCTTTCCCTGCCCTAATGTCTCGTTATGTGGCTCGGTGTCAAATTTTTTTCTTATAATACTCCTGTGAAGCGACTTGGGACGTTTTACTACGTTAAAGATGCTATATAAATACAAGTTGTTGTTGGTGTTGGAGGAGCTTACAGAGACGGGGTGGGGCGGGGTGGCGAGATTTGAACACATGGATGAGAATTTTAAATTTGGGACATTGGTGGACCGGGAGCCAATTAGGTCAGCAGGCACAGGGGTGATGGGTGGACGAGATTTGGTGCGAGTTAGGATATGGGCAGCAGAGTTTTAGATGAGTTCAGAGTTCAGTTAACAATATGCAAGTATGGTACATATCAGATTCCTCTCTGCCATGTTGATGCAACACGTAGCCCAAACACATTGCATCACCAGTGCAAGGGCATTGGTTAATGCCCTCCACCCTCACAATCTCAATAGTGGGTGGATGTCAAATGCAGGTTAAACGTATCTCCACGCAGAAAGAGAATTACCATTCTCCTCCTCGGAGTTAATTCAGCATGGCTTTGGCAGAGGTCTGGGAGCAACTGTTGCTGAGGATCTTGGCCAACTGGAGATGGAGGTGGTGGGACTCAAGAAAGAGGACTGGGAGAAGAAAAAATATTTTATTCGAAAGACAACAAAATACTCCTCACAAATTTTTTAAAAATCGTCTTATTTTCTCTAGCCCTTGTTCAACTGAAATTTGAGGAGACTTCATTTGAATTCCAATTAAAACTCCGAAGAGTAAGAACAAAACAGTCACTCTCTGAGCTTTTACCTCATCTCATTAATAGCTCATCTCCAGCTTTAGTGCAGAACCTTTCGTTAACAGCAGAGTTTTGCTCCGATGATTAATTCTAACAGGACTAGACAGTTTACTAGATGCAGGAAGGCTGTTCCCGATGGCGGGGGAGTCCAGAACCAGGGGTCACAGTCTAAGGATAAGGGGTAAGCCATTTAGGACTGAGATGAGGAAGAATTTCTTCACCCAGAGAGTGGTGAACCTGTGGAATTCTCTCCCACAGAAGACAGTTGAGGCTAATTCATTAAATATATTTAAGGAGGAGTTAGATATATTTCTTAAGGCTAAGGGGATCAAGGGATATGGGGAGAAAGCAGGGACAGGGTACTGAATTTGGATGATCAGCCATGATCGCATTGAATGGCGGAGCAGGCTCGAGGGGCCGAATGGCCTACTCCTGCTTCTATCTTCTATGTTCCTATGCACTCAGTGCTTTTAATGAATTAGCAAAAGGTTAATGAAACACCCAATGGCAAATTAACTGCAGTAATGAAAGCCGGCGGTGGTTTTATTCGTTGTATGCAAACAGCCGGTAAGTAATCTGGGATGCTTGTGTTTTTCTTTTAATAAACATAAATTTTTAAGGCTTCTTCGATGGCTCAGCAGGTAAATGCACTATGTGACGTGATACTCTGCCGCCAAGACCAGGAACGTCCCATGTTTGATTCATTTTCTGTGTTAAGGTAGCTGATCTCAGCTCGGGGTGGACAGTGGACTATTAAAATTGGCCGTGGTGTCCACACACTATGGAAGGGAAAAACCATCCAGGATTCGTGCGGTTGATAGATATCTAGGCACTCCGGTCGCGATTGTGTGTCTGTGTGTGTGTGGTGTGTGTTTAAGAGAGATTAGTGAGGATTTAACTTGATGCCCACAATAGTCAGTTAGTGTGCTGACATTCGCTGTGTAAACTGACATGGTGACAACTTGAATAATGGCCATTAGAAGAAAGATACAAGAAAACATGCCATTTAAAAAAAAAAAAATCTCCATTTGATTCATGAGGCATGGTTCATGTCAGACAACATGTATACCCTCCCCTGTCAAGGACGGTACCCCTAGAAATGCAATCTTCTCAGGGAAAGTTCTGCATAGGTACTCCCTGATCACCAAACTTGCTCAAGTGAAACTCCAGAATACTGATCCATCATCACACCTCAATTTTTCAGGCCTGGCCTGCTGCTTCTCATTAACTCCCTCCTCCAACCACCACCTTTATCCTGGAAGCCCCAGAAATGCCATACCCTTTGGAATCATAGAAGTTTACGGCACAGAAGGAGGCCATTCGGCCCATTTGTGTCTGTGCTGGCCGAAAAAGAGCTGCCCAGCCTGATCCCACTTTCCAGCTCTTGGTCTGTAGCCCTGTAGGTTACGGCACTTCAAGTGCATATTCAAGTAGAATATCCAAGTTTGGAGTATTTGTTCACCTCATGCTGGACCAAAAGCTCCCATGTTCCGAACGTAGAGGCTTCTAAAGAGAGAACTGGGTCGACTCCTTCATCTGAAGAAAGGAGAGAATGTTGCCAATGCTCATTGGTAGCGCCAGTATTGATGACATCTACAAGATGTCCATGCACTGGCCAATCCCACTCTCTTGCCATAGAAGGATGTTTTGGGCAATGTAATTTCAGGCTAGAACACAGGCAATATTACAAAAATAATGTTTAAAAGCAATAATTTGAGACATTCTGAGAAAATGACCTCTTCATTTAGATGTATTGTAATGTAGAGCACGCTCCTGAAATTGTCCAACATTTGATCTGTTCGCTGCTGCTGCTTTTGGTTCTGGTGAAGTGCACTGCTTCCATTGTATAATCAGGTGTTTTTTGGTACATCAGACGCTTTTTCCTCTCTTTCCCTTTTCTCATCCAAGATCCCATACGATGCAGGGATCTTTGTCGAATTGGTCGATGAGGAAATTGCTATTTTCTCAGCATTAAAAAAAAACTCTGTTGCGCGCAAAGGGATTTCTATCTAAATTCACGGCGATGCATATCATTTGAATATTAGGCAGATAATCCATTATAACGTGTAAAAATAACAAAAGGTCTCAGTTATGTGCCATCATTCATTCCTGCAGGCTGGAGTATTAATTTTCTCTAAAAGCATTTATAGTGCACTCAACATCTGTTGTGGGCTTTTTCTGGAAGCGCTCGAAGCCAGCATTAATATTTCAATAATTACTAGGCAGAAGTTTTTCTAGTGCCTGTCAACTGCTAACTAAGTTGCCCTTGTAGGGACTAATGTTCTGCCCATTCTGTATGACTGATTACCAGTGCTGAACAACTGTGATGATGCACCTTTTGACGTGAATTAATGCAGATCTGCAGGGTGATAGTTAGAATCAAATTGTGTGAATGGTTTTTCTTCGAATCTCAGTGGAATTGTGTGTCCCGGCAGAGAGGTTAATCAAACTGGCTCATGCCCGGTGATGGGTTGGAGCTCCAGAAACAGCTGATATTCCAAGCATGTTTACAGTACTGTGCTAGTTTGCTTACAGAAATAAATCTGTGCTTGGGTGAAAGGTTCAAAGGCCTCTTGAAGTGAAAAATGACCAAATTAATTCAGGCTTGTATTTTGTTTCTGTTTATGCTGCCGGGTTACATAGGCACAAGCAGGAGGGGCCTTTCTGACACCTGGGAGTGTGACCTTGGAGAGGGTGCAGAGGATATTTACCAGAATGGTACCAGGGATCACAGAATCACAGAAACCCCACAGGGCAGATAGAGGCCTTTTCGGCCCATCGAGCCTGCACCGACACATATCCCACCCGATCCCCGTAACCCCTACACCAACACATATCCCACCCTTTCTCCGTAACCCCACACATTTTAATCCCCCTAACACTAAGGGTCAATTTATCATAGCCAATCAACCTAACCTGCACATCTTTGGACTGTGGGAGGAAACCGGAGCACCCGGAGGAAACCCACGCAAACACGGGGAGAATGTGCAAACTCCACACAGACAGTCACCCGAGGCCGGATTTGAACCCGGGTCCCTGGCGCTGTGAGGCAACAGTGCTAACCACTATGCCACCGTGCATAGTGGTTAGCACTGTTTCTGTGATTCTGTGTGATTCTGTGATCCCTGGTACCATTCTGGTAAATGAGGGACTTCAGTTATGTGCAGAGGCTAGAGAAGCTGGGATTGTTTTCCTTAGAGCAGAGAAGGTTAAGGGGAGATTTGCTAGAGTTCAAAAATTATGAACGGTTTTGATAAGAGTAGATAGGCAGGAACTGTTTCTAGGTGCACTCGGTATCCAGAGGACACATATTTAAGATAATTGGCAAAATAGCCAGGAGGGTGATGAGGAGGATTTTTTTTTTACGCATGATCTGGATTGCATTGACTGAAAGGGCGGTGGAAGCAGATTCAGTATTGACTTTCAAAAGGGAATTGGATATACACTTGAAAATGAGAAATTTGCAGGGCTATGGGGAAAGAGCAGGGGAGTGGGATGAATTGGATCGCTCTTTCAGAGAGCCGGCACAGGCACGATGGGCCGAATGGGATCCTTCTGTGCTGTGTGATTCTATGGCTCATTTTTTGGTGCGAGCACAGAGGATTTTACACCACCTGTGCTGTACCTGACCCAGGAGCCATTGATGGTGACACTGAGCGGTTGAAATTTCAACATTGTCGGGGACGTAAAACGGGCGGTAGAGTCTTCTTTCCATTGAAGTCAGTGGAAAATCATGTGGGTTGTGGAATGGGCGGCCGATTTTCTACTGCTCGTTCTTCCCTCCACGCCAAAGTTGAATTTCACCTCCTGAATGCCCAGAGTGGAAAAGCATTCCATTCCCAACAGCACGCACGCACGCACATACACATATACATATACATATACACATACACACCTCGAATTTAACTGTGAACTTTGTTGGCTCAATATTTATACAATTTCCCAATCTGATAGTCTCAACTGATATCTGACACAATCTGCCTATGGTCCAGGTACATTTTGAATATCTCGTGATGTAATCATAGAAATCACAGTAATTTATGGCACAGAAGGAGGCCATTCGGTCCCTCATGTCTGTGTCGGCCGGAAAAGAGCGATCCAGCTAATGCATTGTTCCAGCTGCAGATACACATACCATTAGAAAAATGTGGGCATCAAATACATTGTTATTATCCAGCAACATATCCGATAACTATCATGGTTTCCAAACTTGCCGTTATTTGATATCTGTGTAAGCAAAGCAAAACAAAAACTGAGGAACATACAGCAGGACAACTGATCAAATGATGGCTGCATTCATTCTGTGTTTGATCATGTCTCTGACAAAGCTCTCAAAATACTTCATGATTTATTTTGAAATGCTGTTAGCGTTGTTATGAAGGCACACAGGACAGACATTTTGCACACAGCAGGGTTGCACAAACAAGATAATGAATACCTCTCCTCCGTTAAGACGTTCCTACCTCTTTAACCAAGCTTTTGGTCACCTGCCATAATATCTCCCTAGGTGGCTGAGTCTCAGATTTTGTCTGCTAACGCTCCTGTGACATTTGACTGAAGAGAGACTTGGTTCAGAATCATCATAGTCTGGGATGGGGTAATGAACTCGAGTTGGGAGATAGTTTGTCATAATAGGTCACAGTTTCCTAAGTAAATTCTATTTTTCTGTACCACAATGGGGCACATTTTCAGTTTAAAAAAAAATGCAATTAAAATTGTTCCTTAGCACTTTTGATGGATCACAGGGTAACTGCAATTTCAGTTACATTTAAATTAAAAAAAAAAAATATATACCCCACTGTGGTACAGACCAGGAGGGGCTCATACTTTCCACGTTTGTCTGACGTGGTTGTTTTTATCTAGGGTGATGCTAGCGATTAGCCTCAGTGTCCCCAAGCTTGGGACGGGTGAATCTAAATCGCCCAGGGTTCCCGCTCCTCGTCTCTTACTGGCGACCCCTGCTGGAAATACGTGCACGTGGCGTCAGGCAGGGAACGGGATACGGCTCAGCCGTGCTGCTGTCGTGGTTGAATAGCCTTCCGAGTGTAGAATAACGCTTACGGAATTGCATAATGCACTGAGGAATTCCTGCGGCCTTCGGAGACCTACAAAAACTGCCCTCCCTCATGGGGCATTGCCTTTGGGAGAAGAGATTGATGAGTTTTCTCTTTGTGCTCTTCGTTAGAATTTGTATTACCTGGTTTCTCAAAAATGTCCGTAATTGGTATGCCCCTCACTGCAGTCTGTTAACTGCACAGCAGTGTGATTGCTTGCAGAGCACTTTGCTGCATTGCACCGTATCCTGGGAGCCCTACAGTGGCCAAATCATTCGACGGCTGCTTGGCTGACTTGGCACTGTGGACTAGGAAGTACCATTATAAGCAGAGGGGTGCAGGACTTGAGTTATGTGGCGAGATTAGAGAAGCTGGGGATTGTTCTCCTTTACGCAAAGAAGGTTAAGGGGAGATTTAATTGAGGCGTTCAACGTTGTGAAGGGTTTTGATAGAATAAATAAGGAGAAGCTGTTTCCACTGGCAGGAGGGTCGGTGACCAGAGGACACAGATTGGCAAATGAACCACAGGGGTGATGAGAATTTTTTTAATGCAGCGAGTTGTTATGATCTGGAATGCACTGCCTGAAAGGATGTTGGAAGCAGATTCAGTAGTAACTTTCAAAATGGAGTTGGATAAATACTTCATGGGGAAAGATTTGCACGGTTATGGGGAAAGAGCAGGGACGTGCAGAGCTCTTTCAAAGAGCTGGCACAGGCAGGATGGGTCAAATGGCCGCCTTCTGTGCTGTAAGATTCTGTGACAAGCAGTAACGTAAATTCCAGTAAAAGTGGTTGAGTTACTTGCGGTGGAAGCACAAATGGGCCACCAGCACATCTGGCGTTTTGTGCCTTCAAGTCACCAATTTAGCTGATCAGCAGAAACGAGGGGCATTGCTCCCGGGACCATCTCATTAAAGCATGTCCAAATGAGTAGCTCTATTTCTTTGAGAATGCGGTTTTGCATCCTTCCCCTTTTGATGTGCTCCCAAAATACACCCTTAGTGGTGTGTGAGCACTGGCAAATAGGGTGACATTTTCCCACCCCCACCAAACTCTGCACACTTTGACGGGATGGGTGCTGGAGATCACTGGTGAGTGCATCCTGGCACATACCCTGGGATGGATGGCCGGTGGACTTTTGGCTATGTGCCTATGCTACTACCCAGCCCACACAATCTTTCTCAGCTTGTTACAAAACCATTTCCCCCCCCCCCGCCCCGAGAGCAAAGAAAACTATGATTTTGTTTTTTTTTTAGTGGCTACGGTGCTGGCATGAGCACTTCACAGAATCCAGGTGCATCAGAATCTTACTCGGAATGTCAGCAGAATTTTTGCCAGCTATGTGTGTAAAGGCAGTTTTTTTTTCCATGATGCAAGTTAACTCATTTTGTCAGCATGCACACAGCAGCACTGTGGTTATAAGCACTTGCAAACATGCTTTCAAGCCCATTGTGCTGACTTTGTCCATATGTCAATGTTGTTTTGCTATTGTGGCCTGGTCAGTAGAGTGTAATAATTTTCCTCAAAAAAGGGTTAATACAGGAAACTCTTTATTATCCGGCACCAACGGGACCGGCGTGGTGCCGGTTTATCAAAAAGTCCGGATTACAGAGAGTTATAGTTAAAAGGTACGAGAGCTCCGTACACAACAACAAATCCAGGCTTCCCTGTTGCTTAGCAACATGTGCAGGAACTCCGGCTACAGACCAAGCGTCCCTGTTGCTTAGCAACAAGTGCACGAACCCCAGTTACACAGCCACAGATCCAGGAACTGCCACTAATATGAAGTAAAACTTACCTGAACCTACTCCTGAATTTTGCCGGTTAATTTAGGTGCCGGTTAAAAGAGTTTCCTGTAGTGAAAGTCACAGTCACTGTTGTGAGGCTGTCCTCTCAGCAAACTATAAAAAGAAAGACTTGCATTTATAAAGCGCCTTTCACAACCACCAGATGTCCCAAATGCTTTATAGCCAGTGTGTGGTCACTGTTGTAATGTAGGAAATGGGGCAGCCAATTTGCGCACAGCAAACTCCCACAAACAGCAATGTGATAATGACCAGATAATCTGTTTTAGTGATGTTGATTGAGGGATAAATATTGGCCAGGACACCGGGGATAACTCCCCTGCTCTTCTTTGAAGTAGTGCCGCGGGATCTTTTACATCCACCTGTGAGAGTAGGCGGGGCCTCAGTTTAACATCTCATCCGAAAGACGGCACCTCTGACAGTGCAGTGCTCCCTCAGTACTGCACTGCAGTGTCAGCCTAGATTTTTTGTGCTCAAGTCTCTGGAGTGGGACTTGAACCCACCAGCCTTCTGATAGGATGCGAGAGTGCTACCCACTGAGCCACTAGCTGACTCGAGGAACCTATCTATTCCTGAAATATGGCTGCCCACCAATTATTTGCAGTTGCAGCTTCAGAATTCAGCCGAATGAATGAATGCTTATGCTGGGGGAATCTTTAAAGCAGGTAGACTTTGGTAACAATGGTAACATTGTTATATCACAAGGTTGAATCTGCATATGACAAGTATGTGACAAATTTGATCGTGGGTTTTTTATCACATATTCCTCCGTGTAATAGAAGTTCTGTCATATCTCAAACACAAGCATTTTAATATTTTTTAATATTTTTATATATGGCTAGAGATAAACAGATACATTTTTCTTGAAATAACAGGTCAAGATGGAATTGTCTGCTCACCATAGGCCATTTGATCCACAGATTAGCTGGGGTATAGCAATTTTGTTTGAAAGGAATAGTTGAATTAGTGGTCGTTGGGGCAGAATGGGCATTTTATTCTAGGTATTATACAAGTCATGTACTGTTGGGTACTTGCAATATTCTTCTACATTGGTGTAATTGTCTTACCTGCAAATAAATCTGAGCATTAGTTTTAACCTGAATATAACAGGCTCTCAATGTGATATTTACTGGGAATGATTATTGTTTTCACTGCCCGGGCAGTAATCTGCTGCGGCAGATCGCCCACCCTCTGTAGAACCTGCCTGGTTTTCATTCTTTTGATTTAAATTATTCATGTTTGAGTTTTGTTAGTGAGTGTTGCCAGACTATTCAATCACAAGGGAATGACAACTGAGCATCTTGTCCTCACCTGATGCCTACATCCAGCAGTGGTTGCTGGATAACGGTGGGATGTGGTGTTCCAGAAGGATCAGTGCTGGGACCACTGTTGTTCACCATTTACATAAATTATTTGTGAGAAGTCGCACAACACCAGGTTATAGTCCAACAGCTTTATTTGAAATCACAAGCTTTTGGAGCGCTGCTCCTTCGTCAGGTGAAGTGAAGAGATGCATATAGGCACAGCATATATAGTCAGAGAACACTGCCAAATGATTACAAGTAATCTTTCTAACTGCCCTTTATCACACCTCGGCAGAGAAATAATCACAGCAATCAAAGGTGTGGATGGTGTCCAAACAGGTCAGTCAGGAAAACATTACATCAAAGAACAATGAGGTGGGGGTCACAAGGGGTCAAATGTTGCAGATGCTGGGGTCTGTATGAGAAACAAAAAACAAACACAATTTTTGTTGTTGTTGCTGGAAATCACAGCAGGTCTGGCCGCATCTGTGTCAAGAGAACAAGCCAACGATGGCTCGAGTCTGGATGACTCTACGTCAGGTGGGGTTACATGTAGCGTGACATGAACCCAAGATCCTGGTTGAGGCCGTCCTCATGGGTGCGGAACTTGGCTATCAGTTTCTGCTCGACGATTTTGCGTTGTCGTGTGTCTCGAAGGCCGCCTTGGAGAATGCTTACCCGAAGATCGGAGGCTGAATGTCCTTGACTGCTGAAGTGTTCCCCGACTGGGAGGGAACATGAGACAGAGTAGTGGAGGATGCCCCGGAGCATGGTACATTGGCGAAACCATGCAGACACTGCGACAACGGATGAACGGACACCGCACAACAATCGCTGGGCAGGAGTGTTCCCTCCCAGTCGGGGAACACTTCAGCAGTCAAGGACATTCAGCCTCCGATCTTCGGGTAAGCATTCTCCAAGGCGGCCTTCGAGACACACGACAACGCAAAATCGTCGAGCAGAAACTGATAGCCAAGTTCCGTACCCATGAGGACGGCTTCAACCGGGATCTTGGGTTCATGTCATGCTACATGTAACCCCACCTGACGTAGAGTCATCCAGACTCGAGCCATCATTGGCTTGTTCTCTCTACACAGATGCGGCCGGACCTGCTGTGATTTCCAACAAAAAAAAATGTTTTGTTTGTTTTTTGTTTTTCATACAGACCCCAGCATCTGCAACATTTGACCCCTTGTGACCCCACCTCATTGTTCTTTGATGTAATGTTTTCCTGACTGACCTGTTTGGACACCATCCACACCTTTGATTGCTGTGATTATCTCTCTGCCGAGGTGTGATAAAGGGCAGTTAGAAAGATTACCTTTAATCATCTGGCAGTGTTCTCTGACTATATATGCTGTGTCTATATGCATCTCTTCACTTCACCTGACAAAGGAGCAGCGCTCCGAAAGCTTGTGATTTCAAATAAAGCTGTTGGACTATAACCTGGTGTTGTGCGACTTCTCACATTTGTCCACCCCAGTCCAACACCAGCATCTCCACATCATAAATTATTTGGACTTGGGAATCAGAAGTACAATTTGAAAATCTGCGGATGACACCAAACTGGAGGGTGTAGTTAATACAGAGGAGGACTGTGACAAAATACAGAAAGACATTAATAAACTTGCAGAATGTGCGTGTAATTGGCAAATGAACTTCAATACATTTTGGTAGGAAGAATAAAGAGCGACAAACTCTTTGGAAAATAAGGGGGGGAAATTGGGTTGCTTTACACCTTCCGTTAGTGCCCCGCAAAGCCCTTAGCGCCTGGGCGCGGCGCCACTAACCTGTCCCATGAAATTCAGCGGGAGGTTAGCGATGATGGTAGCCAGTAGCACCCTGCGGCGCTGCGCCTCCAGTGCTGACGTAATCGCAGTGTGCAGTGCCCTGCTCATGCCCCAGCCGCAAACTTCGGTCGTGCCCCCTGACCTACCGGCGGACGATATGTCTGACAGGGTCAGGGTGGCACAAATTAAAGGGCAGGAGCCGAGCGGACATTTTTTTTCTTGGCCGCCTGCCAGCACCTGCCCCCTTCTGCTTCTTCATGCAGAGTGCCGGCCGCGATCGCTCAGCCCGGCACTCCTCTTGAGTGCCGGGCTGTTTTCCCGGCACTTTGCTCCCCGGTGGTCCAGCAGGGCCTTGATGCGTACAGCACTAGGCCCCTCCCCTGATTAGGGAGGCCTGTAATATCGTGGCGCTACCTGCCGATGCTCGTGGCACTGTTGCACGTAGCGCTGCGATATTCATTGGCAGCGCCCCAGGAAGGAGGGGGAGCGCTTCCAGTAGCGCCCTGCATCTTGCTTGGGGCACTACCATTGAATTTACGGCGTAGGGGCACTAACTTTTTCGGGGTGCTAAAAGTGGCAAAGTTACTGCCCCAAAGGGGGCGCCACCGAATTTCCCCCCCTAAGTGTCTAAATGGGGTAGAGGAACAGAGGGATCTGGGGGAACAGACACACACATCACTAAAATTAGCGATGCAGGTTAATAAGGCCATGGGGTTCATTTCCAGAGGGATAGAATTGAAAAGCAGAGAAGTGATGTTAAACTTGTATAGAACCTTGGTTAGACTACACTTGGAGTACTGTGAACAGCTCTGGTCTCCATATTATAAAAAGGATATTGATGCACTGGAGAATGTGCAAAGAAGATTTACTAGAACTGAGAGGTTCTACCTATCTGGATAGATTGAACAGGCTAGGGTTCTTTTCTTTAGAAAAGAGAAGACAGTCGGGTGACCTGATAGAGGTCTTTTAAATTATGAAGAGGCTTGATAGGGTAGAGATGTAGAGAGAAGATGTTTCCACTTGTGGGGGAGTCCAAAACTAGGGGGCATAAATATAAGATAGTCTAAAAAATCCAATAGCGAATTCAGGAAAAGTTTCTTTACCCAGAAAGTGGTTAGAATGTGGAACTCGCTACTGTTACGTCCGTGTATAATCAGACACAGACTGCGGAGAACGGTACAACAGGTGTTTACTCAACGTGGCTCAGACTGCAACTGAACTGTACAGATTACTACTCAATGTTATATACAGGTGTGGTCACTGCCGGTACTACTGTATACATGAGCTGTAAAAAGTAGTTCCCCCCCCCCCTTAAAGGTACATACATTACAATTCCTCCCCTTTTAGATTAACAGTACCATAACACTCATTTAACAATTAAATATCAAACTAATTACAATTAACACATTTAACATGCAACATTAGCTGAAAATAGTCTATTTATAAATTCAGTCTTTGGGGAGGCTTCCTGATCCTTTCTGGATAGCGCCTTTCCCGAGTGTCTTGCTCTTGGTGCGGAGGCGATTCTGGCCCCCTGTCGTCGGTTGGTTCATCAGCTTCCGATGCTACTGTTTCTGGGGTAGATGCTACCTGTGCGTCGGGTTCATCACCAGGTACGTATGGGCGAGGCATGGGGTTGACTTGTTCCTGTGATTCTAGGATCTGGTCAGCATGGCGTCTCACGATGCTCTCCCCAACGTCCACTGTGTACATTAGTGGGCCCTGCCGTGTGCATATCGTTCCTGGGTGCCATTTTTCTGTTCGGTAGTCGCGGGCCAAGACTGGTTGCCCTACATTGAAGCTCCTTGTTGGCTTCTCATGGATGTGCTGGAATTGTTTACTCTCAACATCTCTTCGTACGTTTGGTCTGAGCAAATCCAGGCGAGATCTTAACCTTCAGTTAAAGAACATCATGGCTGGGGCCTGGTTGGTGACTGCATGTGTCGCATTCCGGTAGGCGAACAGGAAATTGTCCACCTTGTGCTGCAGCGGAATGTTGTCATTGTACATAGCCTTTATTGCCGCCTTAAAGGTTTGTATGAACCTCTCAGCCAATCCATTTGTGGCTGGATGATACGGGGCGGATGTGTAATGCCTTACCCCAATCTTTTTCAAGAACCTCCGGAACTCTTTGGACACAAACTGTGGTCTGTTGTCGGAGCAAATCTGTTCTGGCAAGCCATTCCTGGCAAAAATGGTCCGTAGGACTGCAATAGTTTTCTCCGTGGTGGTGGAGGACATTTTGATGACCTCAGGCCATTTCGAGTGCGCATCCACGGCTATTAAAAACATTGAGTCCACGAATGGACCAGCAAAATCAATACGCACCCGTTGCCATGGAGATGAGGGCCACTCCCATGGGTGTAGAGGGGCCTGTGGTGGTGCATTTTGGACTTTCTGGCATCCTGAGCAGCTCTTGGTCAGGTCCTCGATTTGTTTATCGATTTCCGGCCACCACACATAAGCCCTGGCTAGGCTTTTCATTTTTACCCCTCCCAGATGACCCTCATGAAGCTCATTGAGCACTCTATCCCTTAACTTGGGTGGAATTACCACTCGGGATCCACACATCAAGGTCCCCCGGCACACTGACAGCTGTTCTCTCCTTGTCGAGAATGCTGGCAACAGTGAGCCGCCATGTGCTGGCCATCCCTTCACCGTCAAATTATATACCCGAGACAGTGTCGGGTCATTTCGGGTTTCCTTTTCGATACAAGCGTTAGTTACCGGTAGGTAGGGAGGCACGGTGGCATAGTGGTTAGCACTGTTGCCTCACAGCGCCAGGGACCCGGGTTCAAATCCAGCCTTGGGCGACTGTCTGTGTGGAGTTTGCACATTCTCCCTGTGTCTGCGTGGGTTTCCTCCGGGTGCTCCGGTTTCCTCCCAGTCCAAAGATGTGTGGGTTAGGTTGATTTGGCTATGATAAATTGACCCTTAGTGTTAGGGGATTAAATACGTGGGGTTACGGGGATAGGGTGGGATATGTGTCGGTACAGGCTCGATGGGCCGAAATGGCCTCTATCTGCACTGTGGGGGATTCTGTGATTCTGTATTCAACTATAGTCGAATGGAATATTTCGACAGGATCCACTGCTGGTGCTTCCTCCGCAGTAGGCAGTGGCAGGCGTGATAGCCCATCAGCATTTCCATGCTGTTTCGTGCCCTTATATTCAATCTCATAGTGGTGCGCCCCTAGAAAAAGTGACCATCTTTGTAGTCGTTGCGCAGTCATCACCGGAACGCCCTTCTTTGGACTAAAAATGGAGACGAGGCTGGTGATCAGTCAGCAAGGTGAATTTCTGCCCGTGCAGATAGTGATTGAACTTTTTCACTCCCCACACTAGGCTGAGGGCCTCCCTGTCAATCTGGGCGTAGTTACGCTCGGCTGAGGTTAGTGATCGTGACGCAAAGGCTATTGGCCTCTCTGAGCCGTCCGAGAATTTGTGCGACAGCACCGCTCCAATGCCGTAGGGTGACGCATCACATGCCAACCGAATTGGTAATGCTGGGTTGTAATGGGCCAATACCTCTTTCAATGTGATTAGTGTTTTGCTCTTCTGGAAAGCTCGTCTACATTCGTCACTCCGCTTCCATGGCACCCCAGTTTGCAGTAGGGTGTTCAGTGGGTGTAGTATTGTAGACAAATTTGGCAAGAACTTATGGTAGTAGTTTACCAGCCCGAGGAACGACCTCAGTTGTGACACATTTTCCGGTGCTGGAGCCTTGACTACTGCCTCAATCTTCTCTGGGGACTTATGTAACCCCTCTTTATATCGATAACGTGGCCACAATACGAGATCTGTTTTCTAAAAAACTCGCATTTGGGGCGGTTAGCTCGGAGCCCATATTCCTGCAATCTAGTGAGCACCTGCTCCAGGTTGGCAAGGCGACCACTGTCTTTTTCGCCCGTGACCAGGATGTCGTCCAAATAACACTGGGTCCCTGGGATCCCTTGCAGGACTTGTTCCATTGCCCTCTGCCAAATAGCCGGAGCTGATGCTACCCCGAATACCAGCCGGTTGTATTGGTAGAGACCTTTATGGGTGTTGATTGTGAGGTATTTTTTTGATGCTTCTTCTACCTCCATTTGCAGATACGCCTGGGCCAGATCAATCTTAGTGAAGCATTTGCCTCCAGATAGCGAGGCGAAAATATCTTCAATCCGCGGAAGTGGATATTGTACGGTGTGAAGGACCGGGTTCACTGTTACCTTAAAGTCCCCACAGATGCGAACCTTCCTTGGTTCCCCAGGCGTGCTGCTCAAAGACTTTTTCATCACAGGGACGATGGGTGTAGCCCACTCGCCCCAGTCTACCTTGGACAGCACACCTGAACGTTCCAGACTCTCCAGCTCTACTTCGACGGCTGGGCGGATCGCATAAGGTACCGGTCTGGCCTTAAATTTTGGGCTTGCGTTTTCTTCAATTTTAATCGTCACTGTCATGCCTTTTAGTGTTCCGAGTCCTTGCTGGAACACTTCTTTCGCGTCAGTTAGGATCTTTGACAGTCGCCCAGGTGTGACGTCGTCATCCTTTTTGTTAGCCACAGTCAGTGCCTGTATGGAATGCCAATCCAGTTCTATTTTCCGGATCCATTCACGTCCCAGTAATGGTGGTCCTCCATCTTGCAATACATACAGGTCTAGTTTTGGTGTTTCCTTACCGTTATATATAACGGTCACCCTTATTTTTCCTTTGGGGTAGACTTTTTGCCCTGTGTACATCTTCAAAATAATTTTTGTGTCTCTCAAGTGTATGTGTGAGAATAGCCGCTCGTAGTCCCGTCGATTTATGACTGTTAGGGCTGATCCTGTGTCCAATTCCATCTTTACCTGGACTCCTGCTATCTTGAGAGTGACCCAAATAGTTCGGTGATCCTCTGTTGTGATTACATTATGTAGTTTCAGACAACTCAGTTCCCTGCTTTCGGAGTCGTTATCACTCTTTTGTTCGTTTGAACTATTCTCCGTTATCTTATGTACCTTCTTGTAGTTTCCACTGGTCGGTTTCTTATTGCTGGTTTTCTTTCCCGACCTGCAGACTCGTGCTATGTGTCCTACTTTTCCACACTGTCTGCACACTTTGTCTTTGAACCAGCAATCATTCTGGTCGTGTGTTGTTCTGCCGCAGCGATAGCACTTCACTGTTCCGTATGACATTTCATTTGTGCCATATTCTTGCGGTCTCCGTTGTATCTCTGCAGCGCCCCGTGCTGCTGCTTCGTGTGATACTGCAATGCTGAAAGCCTTGTCCAGCGTAAGATCCTTTTCTGATAGAAGCCGTTTCTGGGTTCCTTCACTTTGAAGCCCACACACAAACTTGTCCCTTAAAGTATCTGCTAGTCCCGTTCCAAACTGGCAGTGTTTCGATAGCTTGCGCAGTTCCGTTAAATACTCAGCATTACTTTCATCTTTATGCTGGTTCCTTTTGTGAAACTTAAATCTTTCTGCTATCAGCAGCGGTGTGGGGTTTAAGTGGTCCTGTAGGATTGACACTATGTTTTCAAAATCCTTTTCTACTGGCTTCTCTGGGGTTACTAGGTTTCGTAGTAAGCCATACGTTTTTGCACCCATTGAATTCAACAATACCAGTGCTTTCTTGTCATCTGGCACTTCATTCGCCTTGCAGTATACTTCTATGCGTTCGACATATGTCGTCCAATCTTCGACTTCATTGTCGAACGCTGTGATACTGCCACTCTTCGGCATTTTTGGGTGTGGTTAGACTGGCTTAAAATGGCGTCTCCCGCGCTTTCCTTTCTTCCCTGCTGCGGCTTAAAATGGCGTCTCCCACGCTGCTGCCAACGCCGCTCTCGGCGGTCCTCGTGGCAAATGGTGACACCCTGTGGGTTTCGCGCGCTGCTCCTGCGCTGCTGCCAACGCCGCTCTCTGTGGTCCTCATGGCAATGGCAGCGCCTCGCGTTTTCCTGCGCGCCTCTCTCCCCCATTGACGCTGCTCGGCCCTTGAACACCAGCTGCGCTCTGCTCTCTCTCGTCTCTCTTCCCCGTTGACGCCGCTCAGTCCTGAACACCGGCTGCGCCCTGTGCGCTCTGCCCTCTCTCTCTCCCCCGTCGACACTGCTCGGCCTTTTTCTGTGCCGCTCGGTTGGGCTCTAGCCCGCCGCTGTCCGGGAAGGGTCTGCGCAGTACCTGTTGCCAGCCCGTTTCGCTGGACCACCGTGACTGGAAAGCCAAGCCTGGCTCTCGACAGCCTCCCCTGCGATGCTCAAATCTCCGCTGGATGACTGGGCGGTTGCCCGTGGTCGACGCCCGTGCTTCTGGACTCGACCTTCTTCCACTGTTCTCCAGTAGCGAATCCCCGGGAGGTGATGCAGAGTTGCAGGTAGGTTCGAACCTTCCTCGTCGCCAATGTTACGTCCGTGTATAATCAGACACAGACTGCGGAGAACGGTACAAACGGTGTTTACTCAACGTGGCTCAGACTGCAACTGAACTGTACAGATTACTACTCAGCGTTATATACAGGTGTGGTCACTGCCGGTACTACAGTATACATGAGCTGTAAAAAGTAGTTCCCCCCCTTAAAGGTACATACATTACAGCTACCACAAGGTGTAGTTGAGATGAATAGCATAGATGTATTTAAGGGGAAGCTAGATAAACACAAGAGGGAGAAAGGAATAGAAGGATATGTTGATTGAGTTAGATGAAGAGGGGTGGGAGGAGGCTCGTGTTGGGCCGAACAGCCTGTTTTTGTTTTGCAAATACTTTGCAATACTTTGTAATAAGAGTCAAGAGCAGGAATCTTGAATGATTTTCTCCTGCCGAAATAACATCGGCTGGAATTTGATATGCGCACTGCACCTGAAACACCTGCACAAAAAGATCAGCCACTTAAAAAATCTCGCCTTTTGACTTGAATTTAGAAAACAATTTGGAGCAATGTTTTATTCTTGTTTTCTCCCATTACCTTCTGAGGATGGTGACTTGTTACGGTTTCATGAGTGCTGTCAGTTGATCTGTTCATCTCCCGAAAGGCCATTCTTCAATTGTGGTTCTGACCAAGGAGTCCTTGTCTTTGAGCCCAATCCTATTCTTGCCTCACTTCATGCCCATGGGTACACACTTTCTGGCAGTGGTCGCTGTATAGGGATCAGGAACGGGATTGCTGGCTGATATTATTTTCTGTCTTGCTTGGGGAACGTTTCCTGAATCAGTGGCATAAACATGTGGATCACCGTTTTTAGCGCAGTGTATTGAAGCTCAGTTTGTACTTTTTCTGTCTCAAACCATCTGGTCGACTGAATGCAGACTGCATTTATGGTTACCAAAACACGAAGAATTGTATCTCCTCTGCTGGAGCCAGGATTCGTATCCAGATTTCAAAGGTGAAAGGGCACAGTTTACTGCTATCCAGTCCCTAGGTCAATTTTTTGACTTTCATGGTAATCGAGCTTCAAGATAAATATATTGTATGACAAGCTTCCGATCCAGTAAGCTCCGTCAGGCTGTAAATAAACTGCAAGCGTGCAAACGAGGTTCCAGCAGTCCGCTGCTATATCTTAGCACTGCCATTTGAACTGGTTCGAAGGACAACAACAGCAACTTGCATTTATATAGCACCTTTAACATAGTAAAACGTCTCAAGACGCTTCACAGGAGCGCTATCAACCAAAATTTGACACCGAGCCACATAAGGAGCTATTAGGACAGGCGACCAAAAGCTTGGTCAAAGAGAGAGAGGTTTTAAGGAGCGTCTTAAAGGAGGCGAGAGAGGCGGAGAGGTTTAGGGAGAGAATTCCAGAGCTTAGGGCCTAGGCAGCTGAAGGCACGGCCGCTAATGGTGGGGGGTGGCGAAGAAAATCGGGGATGTGCAAGCGGCTGGAATTGGAGGAGCGCAGAGACCTCGGAGGGTTGTAGGGCTGGAGGAGTTTACAGAAATAGGGAAGGGCGAGGGCCATGGAGAAGCTTGTTTGTAGTCCTTACAATGGTTGGAAAAATTGAGCAAGCAGTGTAATTTCTCTCTTTAACCTTTGTTTCTTGGTAGGAAAAAATTGTTCTGTTATTAATAAAATTAACATCTGTCTGCCACAGAAAGAAAACGGTCAGAAATTCTACGAGTTCCAGATAATGCTTGTGTTCCTCATTACCTTCCATGGTCATATAAGGGTAGTTGCAGCAGCAATTCTTAAACACTGTGGCTTTTGTTTAGGAATTTGTGAAAACAGTCGCTCAATAACTTTTTTTTTGAAAGTCCACAGTACACTGATGCTTGGATGACGTCCAGCATCTTAAATGAAGTGTTTAGTGTATGAATATCTCAGCATATTTTTGTTAATTTATCTGCACTGTAATGCGTGATAGCGACCACTGTGACCTGGTCCTCGTATTTCACATGACTGCTTAATGGAAACACGAGCGACATGAGGAGCTCTGTGCGTTAATAGGCTCAGCAGTTTCGATCTGACTTCCGTTAAAGGCTGGGAAAGTTCACTTGGAATCCATCTGTTTTTATTTAGGGTATACTGTATTCCCAGAAGAACCATTTTTTGAGATAATTGCTAATCGCATGTATGGTAATGGCACACTATTTAAAAAAAAAAATCCAAATCACCACCGCCACTTAATGGATCAGTTGAATCCCTACCCCTGCCGCAACATAACTCCCAAATAATTCCACTTCATCTTATTTCGAATCATACCACTCTTTCCTTTTCCTTTAGCTCCTCTCTCCTTCCTTCCCTACCTCCTTCATATGTTTCATCTCTGTTTGCACCAATGAATCGAAGCACTTTTGTTTAAATTGGTTTGTGCCCCTTTTGTAGATATTTCCCGATTCCATAGTTTCTCGGCCTTATTACTATCATAAAGCTAGACCTGCTTTGTGGAACACCTCCGTTCAGTCTGTAAGGGTGACCCCGAGCTTCCGGTCGCCTGTCACTTTAATTCTCCGCCCCACTCTGACCTCTCCGTCCTTGGCCCCTTACACTGTTACAACGAAGCTCAATTTAAGCTCGAGGAACAACACCTCATCTTTCGATTAGGCACTTTACAGCCTTCTGGACTCAACATCGAGTTCAACAATTTTAGACCATAACCTCTGCCCCTATCCTTTTTTCCATTTTATTTTCTCTCTCCCACATGGCAGCTGTCGATCATTCTGCCAGTGCCATTTACACTTCATCTAGAGCCATCTTTTGTTTCTTAACTTGTCCCATTACCATCTCCTTTTGCCTTGCACCATCATCCCTTTTGTCTCTTAATCTCTCCTGCCTTCCAGCCTATCACAGACCCTCCCTTTTGTTCTTTCCTCCCCATCTCCCTTTCCCTGCCCCTGCACTTGCTTAAAAACCTGTTACATCTCCAGCTTTTTCCAGTTCTGACGAAGGGTCACAGACCTGAAAACTTTAACTCTGTTTCTCTCTCCGCAGGTGCTGCCTGACCTGCTGAATATTTCCAGCATTTTCTGTTTCTATTTCAGATTTCCAGCATCCGTAGTATTTTGCTTCTCTAAGTTCCATGTTGGTTTCAGCACTGCTCGAGTTGGTAACTCCATTTCCCCGCACTTCAAGTTCCTGATCTCAGCAGGGGTTATCCCAACAAAATATAATGTTACGTCAAGGTCCCTCCTCACAAGAGAGAATCGAAGAGCTAGTGAACTTGGGTTGCACTCCGATACCTCGCAGGCTAATTCAGGAGTGCTTGAAAAACTTGCATTCATTATAGCACCTAGACTTTCCACCCATTCACAGTCATGACTCACAGAAACATCTCGAAAGTGCTTCTCGGACAATGGGTTACTTTGAAGTGCAGCGACTGTTGTTACCTAGACCAGCACGGCAGCCATTTTAGGCACAAGAAGATCTTGTGGACACGAATGAGATGAAGGATCAGTCAATCTGTTTATTTGGACATGGGTTGAGGAAAGAATGTTAACTTGGACTCGCTGCTCCACTTTGAAAAGTGCAGTAGGATACTTAAGATCAGAATGATCCCGTGGGATACTTGGGAACTGGCTGCCTGCCTGCCTTTCGGTTAGGGAATGGTGCACGATGTGAAGGGGGAAAGTTGAATGTTCTTTTCAAGAGGAGTAATATAAATAAGAATTTAACATCTGTGGCTACAATCTAATCTACAGCATTCACCTTGAGTTAGCCAATCAGCTGTCGATTTGTTGATGAACGATATCTTTACTTGGTTCATGGCATCTACCTGCCCTCTTTATTGCTGAACTGGCAGGAAGATAAGGTTTTTGATAGCTTTGTTATTAGCCTGTAGGTGCGTAGGTTCTGGGTAAAAAAAAAGCCTGTTTATGGGCCACTTGCCTGCCTGAGTACATGTGGTAATATATAACATGCTACATAATAGATCAGTGTTGATAAATTTTGATGTGGATTTGAAAGGAATTAGATTGGCCTCTCTTGCAGCTGAAATATAACCGTTGTAAATGATACTTTGATCAATTTATGCTGAAAGACTTGATCCAGGAGTCAACATAAATTTATTGTTTACTTGCTGCGTAATCTTTCGAGACCGAGGTGCACTAGGAACACATTTCTATGTGGCTTGGGTGTGTGTGTGTTTCTTTTGGCCATAAAGTCAATATGTACAGTAGGCAGCACTGAAATTGAAAGTTTGCCCCCATTTTATTGTTGTTTGAGCAGCACAGTGTCACTCCAGCAAGAATGTGCTGATTTGTCTCCGTTTCACAGAATGAAGCGAGAGAATTAAAGCTTGGCGAGGGCTTCCTTCTAAAACGAGGCCACTGCTCAGCACGTCACCCGGCTCCAGTGGATAGCTAAACAAAAAGCAGAAATGATTGGCTTAGATGGGAAATTTGTGTTTGTTGAAATAAATAATCAAATACTCTGGGTGGGGGGGGGGGGGCGGAGGGGAAATGATGACCTCTGCTTTAAAAACATGCAAGCACATTTGTAAATAAAAATCGAAATGCCACAGATTCCAGAAACTCTGAAACAAAAAATGGGATTAATGTTAACATTTAGTTCTCTCCACAGATGCTGACTGACCTCCTTTGTGTTTCCAGCATGTTCGGTTTTTGGTTCAACACATTTATAGGATCTGCTTCCAGGTTTACAACATTGAATGATCGGCTTGGTTTCATGCCCGTTGGGCAAGGGGACCGTACTTGGACAAGAGCAGCTCATTTATTTCTTTGGAAAGGTCCCTGATCCTTCGTCTGCCTGCATCTTGTAATATTTATATTGTTCCCTTTGCAACGTGGCTGAACCCAGATTCCAATGGGCACAGTGCAGCATCAAGTTACGCCCAAAAAACACCCATTTATCAGCCTCACTTGGACGAGTTGTACAGTTGGCTGGGTGCAAGCATCTTCACTCGGTGTCTGACCTGCACTATCTTGGCAGCAATTGGTGCTGGGGCTGAGTGCCAAAGTGGGAGAGGGTAGTTCATTCCCTGCACTGACATTGCTAATGCTGAGCACGAAAAGTCACTGCACTCGCCCCCTGTGGTGTATGTAACCTGTTCCACCTTAAGAGAACTACCTTAAGAGATGTACTACTTTCTCTTGGCTGCTGTATACTGTAATACCGGTGGTGACCACACCGGTATATAAGTGTTGTGTAGGGATTTGCTGGGCAGTTCAGCCCTGACCTCTGAATAGTAAAGACCTGTTAAAAGTTATTCTTGTGGTCTGTGTCCAGTGATTTATAATAAGCATAACTGGGACACACAGACTTAACAGTGGCGACGAGTCCGATCTTACCCTGCGGCAGTTTTACATCCAAGGCAGCTTCGTCCTCAGAACGGGCGTCGAGAAGAGGCATCCGCCCTCATCATCCTGCCGAGCACCATCGCACGGGAGGCATCGAGAACCCGGGTTAAAAAGAAAAATTCTGACCACGAAGCCCTCCATCAGCGACAGGCAGTGATCATCCCTTCTACCACGGTGGTGGGTAAGCCGATCAGCGACACGAGCAGAAAGTCGACCGCGTTGACTGTGGAGTGGGGGGAGGGAAAACGGAGGAAAAAGGGCGGAGAACTCGACCACGGCCGGTGAAAAGGGCCGGGCTGCAATCGAGCCCGAGAGGCGCAGCGACTGGGGCAGCTTAAGGCACGAGAGCCGCGGAGAACTCAAACGCAGCCGGTGTAAAGGACCGGGCTGCATGCGGGGGAGTAAAAGCAGCATCTGGGAATTGAGAACCGCTGGGGAGGCGAGAACGGCAGCAGCACGGCAATCGCCATTGCAGCCAGCGGGGGAAGAAGGCAAACGCGGGAATCCGCCATTGTAGTCGGCGGGGGAAGAAGACGAGCGCGGGAAAGACCGCCAAGCGCGGGAAGCCGCCATTTTAGTAGGCGGGGGAAGAAGACAAGCGCGGGAAGGCGCCATTTTGAGAAAAAGAAAACAAATTTAAAAACTTGCAAGGATGCCTAAACATGGGAACATTAATACCTTTGATAGCGATATCGAAGATTGGACCACGTATGTAGAACGCATGGAAGTTTATTGTAAAGCAAATAAGGTACCAGATGATGAGAAAGCACTAACCTTATTAAGCTCAATGGGTGCGAAGACATACGGGCTATTGAAGCACCTTCTATCACCAGATAAACCGGCGGATCAGACTTTCGCGAATATTGTTACTGTCCTGAAAAATCATTTAAACCCCACGCCGCTGATGATAGCGGAACGATTTAAATTTTACAGAAGAACGCAGCTGAAAGATGAAAGCAACGCTGAATTTTTAATTGAACTGCGTAAGCTATCAAAGTACTGTCAGTTTGGAACAGGACTAGCAGATGCGCTGAGAGATAAATTTGTGTGTGGATTGTTAAAAGAAGGAACACAAAAGCGACTGCTTGAGGAGAATGATCTTACGCTTGATAAAGCTGTCACTATTGCAGCATCGCACGAAGCCGCAGCGAGAGGCACTGCGGAAATGCAGCTACGGTCACCGGAACTCAGCACCAATCAAATGGTCTTGGGTACAGTAAAATGTTATCATTGTGGAAAGACAACGCACGATCAGAACCAGTGCTGGTTCAAAAATCAGGAATGCAGAAAATGTGGCAGGCTTGGTCACATAGCTAAAGTATGCCGGTCAGGAAAGAAGACCAGCAACAAAAAGTCACCGCAGGAAAAGTACAGAAAGGTACACAAGGTGACAGAACAGTTCGAACGAACAGAAGTCAAATTCAGACTCCAGCAGTAATGAACTGGGTAGTCTAAGAGTACACAATGTTGGTAATGAAGCAGACCTCCAAACAATCTGGGTCACACTTCAGATAGCAGGAGTCCAAGTGAAGATGGAATTGGATACTGGATCGGCGTTGTCGGTCATGAATAAGCAAGATTACAAAAGGTTATTCCCACATATTCCCCTACGGGATACGGAGATTGTATTGAAAACATACACGGGGCAAAGAGTATACCCCATCGGGAAGATAGAGGTAAAGGTGGTCCACAAGGGCAAAGAAAGCCGAGGAATGGACTTATATGTGCTACCTGAGGGAGGTCCGCGACTACTGGGACAGGAGTGGATTAGGAAAATAAATATGGACTGGCATTCCTTAAAAGCACTAACGGTAGATTCCGGTAAAAAAGATGTCAAACCTAAACGATTGTCCAGAATATTGGACGATGCTAAAGAGGTGTTCCAACAGGGACTGGGAACACTGAGAGGAATTACGGCAAACATCAAGGTTGAAGAACATGCAAACCCGAAATTTTTCAAAGCCAGACCGGTACCTTATGCGATACGACCTGCTGTGGAAGCTGAGCTGGAAGGGCTAGAACGTTCAGGGGTACTGTCTAAGGTAGACTGGAGTGAGTGGGCCACGCCCATTGTTCCCGTCATGAAGCGTTCATCGAGCAACAAGCCGGGGGAACCGGGGAAGGTTCGCATCTGTGGAGATTTCAAGATCACTGTTAATCCGGTGCTTCACACGGTGCAGTATCTGCTTCCGCGGATTGAGGATATCTTCGCTTTGTTGTCTGGCGGGAAACACTTCACCAAGATAGACCTGGCGCAGGCGTACTTACAGATGGAAGTTGAGGAAGAGTCACGCCAGTATCTCACGATCAACACGCATACAGGCTTGTACCGGTATAATAGACTGGTTTTTGGAGTGGCATCGGCTCCAGCAATTTGGCAGAGGGCCATGGAGCAGGTATTACAGGGAATTCCAGGCACACAATGTTACCTGGACGATATTCTGATTACAGGAGATGATGACGAGGAACACCTTGCAAATTTGGAACTGGTGCTCACCAGATTGAAAGAATATGGACTTCGAGTTAATCGCCAGAAATGTGAGTTCTTTCAGAAGCGGATCTCGTACTGTGGTCATGTCATTGACCAGGAGGGGCTTCATAAGTCTCCTGACAAGATCTAAGCTGTTGTGAAGGCTCTCGCTCCGGATAATGTATCCCAGTTGAGATCGTTCCTAGGGTTGATTAACTATTACCATAAGCTTCTGCCAAATTTATCCACGGTGCTGCACCCGCTGAACGCTCTTTTGCAGAAGGGAGTACCATGGAAGTGGAGCGAGGACTGTAAGAGGGCCTTTCGCAAAAGCAAGGCATTGATCACCTCAGAGGAAGTGTTGGCTCACTTCAACCCAACGCTGCCTATTCGTTTGGCTTGTGATGCTTCTCCATATGGTATTGGGGCAGTACTCTCACACAAGTTGCCAAATGGCCTGGAGAGGCCAGTTGCATTCGCATCCAGATCATTGACCTCTGCTGAGCGCAACTATGCTCAGATAGGGAGGCTCTCAGCCTTGTGTGGGGAGTAAAGAAGTTTAATCATTACCTGCAGGGCCAAAAGTTTACGCTTCTGACAGACCACCAGCCATTGGTATCCATTTTTAACCCTAAGAAGGGTGTTTCGGTGATGACAGCACAGAGACTCCAGAGATGGTCCCTTTTCCTAGGGGCACATCAATATCACATCGAATTCAAAGGTACAAAGCAGCATGGTAATGCTGATGGGCTGTCGCGCCTGCCACTACCTACAGAGGAGGAGGCACCGACGGTTGACCCTGTTGAGTTATTTCACTCGACCATCATCGAATGTTTACCAGTCACCAATGCAAGTATTGAAAGAGAAACCAGGAACGACCCAACACTGTCCCGGGTCTACGAAGTGACAGTGAAGGGATGGCCAGCACATGGTGATCCACTGTTACCAGCATTCTCAGCAAGACGAGACCAGCTGTCCGTCTGTCAAGGAACATTGATGTATGGAACAAGGGTGATTATTCCTCCTAAGTTAAGAGAGAGAGTTCTAAAGGAACTGCATGAAGGTCATCTGGGGGGAGTCAAGATGAAAAGCCTTGCTAGGGCTTATGTGTGGTGGCCGGGTATCGACCAACAGATAGAGGATCTGACGAAAAGCTGCTCAGGGTGCCAAAAAGTGCAAAATGCACCTCCGATTGCACCGCTGCATCCATGGGAATGGCCTTCAACCCCATGGCAACGTGTACATATTGACTTTGCTGGTCCATTCATGGACTCCATGTTTTTAATTGCGGTGGACGCACATTCTAAATGGCCAGAAGTGATTAAGATGACTACCACTACCTCGGAAAAGACGATCGCGGTGCTAAGAACGATATTTGCAAGAAATGGATTGCCAGAACAAATATGTTCAGACAACGGACCGCAGTTCGTGTCAGAAGAATTCCAGAAAGTCATGAAGAAGAATGGGGTGAAACATTATACCTCTGCCCCATATCATCCGGCTACAAACGGGTTGGCCGAGAGATTTGTACAAACGTTCAAAAAAGCAATAAAGGCCATGAGCGAAGATCAGATTCCACTACAACACAAGGTGGACAAATTCCTACTGGCATATCGAAACGCCACTCATGCAGTGACAAACCAAAGTCCTGCCATGATGTTCTATAACAGGAGGTTGCAGTCCAGGTTGGACTTGTTAAAACCAAATGTGCGGAGGGAAGTTGAAAACAAACAGTTCCAGCATATAAATAACAAGACCACTCGGAGTTTTGAAATAGGACAACCAGTGTTAGCCCGGAACTATAAAAACGAGAAATGTCAATCTGGAACAATTCGTGCCAGACAAGGACCCCTGATGTACACGGTAGATATTGGTGAAAATGTAATACGGCGTCATGCTGACCAACTGGTAGAATCGAGAACAAGGGTCGAACCCATGGTTACGGCAGAGACAACCGTGGAAGAAGTTAGTGAACCTGAAGCATCTACCTCAGAAGTGAATGTACCTGATGATGATGTCCAATCCATAAGAGACCAACTAGATGAGTCACCCCAGCAACGAGAATCAGAGATCCCTGAAAGGCGTTATCCAACTCGAATCAGGAGGCCTCCTCAGAGACTGAATCTTTGAACTGTTTTGCATGAAGTTGTATATATATATGTTATTATGTTATGTTAAATGGGGATATAACTGTTAAGCTAAAAAGGGAGGATTGTGGTGTATGTAACCTGTTCCACCTTAAGAGAACTACCTTAAGAGATGTACTACTTTCTCTTGGCTGCTGTATACTGTAATACCGGTGGTGACCACACCGGTATATAAGTGTTGTGTAGGGATTTGCTGGGCAGTTCAGCCCTGACCTCCGAATAGTAAAGACCTGTTAAAGTTATTCTTGTGGTCTGTGTCCAGTGATTTATAATAAGCACAACTGGGACACACAGACTTAACACCCCCTCAAAAATTAAAACAAAATCCTTCTCATGAATGGACAAAGAACATTGATAAGCTGCAGTGTCAGCTGTGGCTCAGTGGGTAGCACCCTCGCCTCTGAGCCACTCCAGGGACTTGAGCACATAAAGCTAGGCTGACACTCCAGTGCAGTGCTGAGGGAGAGCTGCACTGTCTGAAGTGTCGTCTTTCGGATGAGAGGTTAAACCGAGGCCCCGTCTGCCCCCTCAGGTGGACGTAAAAGATCCTATGGCACTATTTCGAAGAAGAGCAAGGGAGTTATCCCCGGTGTCCTGGCCAATATTTTATCAACATCACTGAAACAGATTATCTGGTCATTATCACGTTGCTGTTTGTCGGAGCTTGCTGAGTGCAAATTAGCTGCCGTATTTCCTACATTACAACAGTGGCTACACTTCCAAAGTACTTCATTGGCTGTAAAGCACTTTGGGACATCCTGGGGTCATGAAAAGTGCTTTTTTGATATGCATAAATACAAAGGGAGGAATTTATTCTTACACAAAAATGATGCACTTATATAGTGTGTGGTAATTGCATTGGGCTGCTTCTCTGTAAATTACCAGACATCTCCATTTTGCTATTTTATTTTGCTCCTTTTTTGAAACAGTTCCAGGGAAACTTAACCTTCTGCCAAAATGTATCAGCCGCATTAAGGCATGCTGCCATGTATGGGAGAGGGAGAAGGCTCAGTCAGGAGGCAGCTGGACATTAATTTAGAGTGTAAATATATGGCCCTTCTCTTACAGATAACTAGAACCCTGAGGGGAAGAAGTGCTGCATCAAAAATGACTGCACTCCATCTCCGCAAGCAGTCTCGTTGTCAGAAATGTAGAACAAGAGATTATTTTTGTTACTTAGCAACCTGTGATCTTACAGCTGTCGCTGATAATGTACTTTCAGTTTATTTCTGTGATAGTTTTCCATGAAGGTACACTTGAGTCTGAATTAAAATTGCACTTTTGCCTTGAACATGAGGTTGTTAAAGCTGAAGTAGAATTCTGTTGCAGTAATGTTGTGTGCATGAATGTTGCTCCACTGGTTATGCAAGTACAGGAGTTCTTGAATAATTTTTCCTGTAAATGATTTTTTCGTTAATGCATTAAAATTAACGTCAGAACAGGAGTCAATTTTTCTGGAGTTCAGCATAGCTTTTGTTCACTATTAAAACATTCAAGCTGTGTTGCTTTGTTAAAGTATTTCTGGTTTGTGTGGGATCATTTTTGACCAGACCTCAGGATAGAGAGAGGGTATTGTTAAATGGTGGGGTGTCTATAATAATAGCATGTTCCTCTTGTTTTTGTCACTGCTGCAGTGCTTCCATCACCAGCCCAGAGAGAGAAAATTTAACGGGTACTGATGGTAAACAATTAGCCCTTCTTTGACATGGAATTACATAGAATATACAGCACAGAACCAGGTCATTCAGCCCAACATGCTGGTGTTTATGCTCCACAAGAGCCTCCTCCCACCCCTCTTCATCTAACCCTATCAGCATAACCTAGGGGCTGTGCCCAGTGACAGCGCCGTTTGAAGAAATTAAAACCATTTTATTCTTAACACCTGAGGAAATGTAGCTCCTTCATCTTACACTATCATGAACGGAAAGAAAAGTTTGAACGCCAGTGGAATCAAGGGATATGGGGATTGGGCGGGACAGTGGAGTTGAGGTCGAAGATCAGCCATGATCCTATTGAATGGCGGAGCAAGCTCGAGGGGTCGTATGGCCGACTCCTGCTCCTAATTCTTATGTTCTGAATTTTGTTTGAGGTGCTGTGCTTTTGAGTGATGTGCATTGGGGTTATTGAAAATGTTTTGTTTGCAAGCCTAAATATCCTAATTTGAACAAACAATGTTCATCAGTGTCCACTCAGTCTATCACCATTGCTTTCATTATGTTGTTTTTGAAGAGGTTGATTCTGACAACTTGCTTCTAGAAGGCCAGAATATGTATGAAAATCACATTGGGCCAGAAATTCGGGTCCAAATGCGTGAGTACGGTCTGGGTACTCACGCATCTGGCCGGTGGAAATGCCGGCATTCAGCACGCACAGCGCATGCGGGGAACGCCGGCATTTCCAGTCCTCTGAACGAAGGGGTTCAGAGGCACAGCGCGTGTGACTGCACAGGCAGCGCTTGCGCAGTGAACTTCGTCGATTTCATTCATGGATTCAGTGAGGGTAAGTCCTTACAAGTTACACTTGAAAAAAGCATGTGTAAAGTTGTTCCAAGGCTGCGGAGGAAGATATATTTTATCGTGGAGCTTCTGAAAGGCAATATTTTTGTTTGGGAAAGGGAGGGAAGTTATTTTAAGAAATTTTAAGTAAGTTTTAAAGTTTAAATTTTTTTTTTTTAAACGGGTTTTCAGAATGGTAGGTAGAAGGAGCAATTGTGGCTGTGTAAATGGAATGTGAAAATGAGTGTTCTAAAATGAGTAATGTAACATTTCCAGCGCTTTTAAGAAAGAAACTTTTCATCAGTAATAAGTAATTATGTATGTATGTCCGCATATATTCCTTTACGTATATGTATGTATGTTTTATATTCCTTTACTTATGTGTATGAATGTATGTTTTTAATTATGATTTTCCAATAAGTTACTTTCTCTGAAAGTCATAATTAAATAATACATTCATACACATAAGTAAAGGAATATATACATAACACGCAAAGGAATATATACAGACATACATACTTTCAGAAGCTCCACGATAAGAAATATCTTCCTCCGCAGCCTCTGGAGCAACTGTACCCATGCTTTTTTCATGTGTAAGTTGTAAGGACTTGACCTCACTGAAAGCATGAATGAAAGCGGCGAATTTTACTGCGCACGCGCTGCCTGTGCAGTCGCACGTGTTCTGCCTCTGAACCCCTTCGTTCAGAGGACAGGAAATGCCGGCTTTCCCCACATGCACTGTGCATGCTGAAAACCGGCATTTCCTCCGGCCAGACGCGTAAGTACCCCGACCGTACTCGTGCATTTGGAAGGGAATTACTGGGCCAACATTTTACATGTCAATAAAATGAAAAATTTAACAATTGCATGATTTGCCCCCTCGCATCTGCGACTGAGGGTCCAAGGAGGTGCATTGCGCAAGAGGTCATCGTTGTACGTATCCTCACACTGTTCCCTTTCGGGAACTGTATGAAGTGGTGGAAGGATTTATGGCCGTGATTAACGCTCATTCCGTGACCGTAACCATCTTTGAACCAGCCATTAGGGTGGTTAGTCCTATGGCGTGAGGGTTTTACGGGCTCCCACAACCCATCTGAGGGGGGGGGCCACCCACACCCACGGACGCAAGTATCCCGCTGGATGTCCACCCAGAATTTATAGTGGGAGCTCCGACTCCACTTGCCGGGACTGTCTGGAGTGGGGTTCGAAACCCTACTCCTTCTGGCCCAGCGGCAGGGATGCTTACTGCTACGCAAAAGGCCCACTCCGCACAAAAGGTGACACCCATACGTTTCCTGCGCCTTTTCCCTCCCCGTGACTGGAGCCCTATGCTGCCACTTGAAAGACCAAGCTATCATCTGCCCTTTTTGCGGCGCCTTTGACTTCTCATTACCAATGATGAGCAGGCGCTGCGCCTCCACCTCCTTGAGGAGATTGCTGAGGTCATCATCAGTTCAATTGTGAGTTCTTTTAATGCCGTGAATTGTGCTCATTCCAGCCATTTCACTTTGCTAATCGGATTGGGCCTTTGGCATAGCGGTAGGATCCCCGCCGCTGGGCCAGATCAGGGTAGGGTTTCGAACCCCGCTCCAGACAGTCCCGGCAAGTGGAGTCGGAGCTCCGGCTCTAAATTCTGGGTTGACATCCAGTGGGATATTTGCGTCCGTGGGTGTGGGTGGCACCCCCTCCTTGTATAGCTTGTGGGAGCCCGTAAAACCCTCCCGCCATAGGACTAACCGCCCTAATGGCTGGTTCAAAGATGGTTACGGTCACGGAATGAGCGTTAATCATGGCCATAAATCCTTCCACCACTTCATACAGTTCCCCAAAGGGAACAGTGTGAAGACACGTATGACGATGACATTGCTAAATAAATAAATGGAATTAAAAAAATTCTTTTAGGGCTTTTAAAAGTCTTTAAATTGCTTTAATTCTGTTTAAAACTACTTCAGATTCTTCAAAATAATGTAAACGTTTTTAAAAGTTTATAAAAGTTACCAAAATCTTCAAAAAACTTCCAAAAACCTATTTAAACTGCTGCTTTGCATGTAAAAATGCTTAGCAGCTTGGCAGAAACATTGGGGGCATGTCCTGTTAAACTGAGACCTCAAGGGGCGTGTCTCAGTTGCACAGCGTGCTACAGGCTTCGCGCTGGCTGCACTCCTGGGCGGCGTGATGTCATACGCTGCCCGGGATTCTTCTTTTTCAAAATCGAATTCCAGGCGTCCCTGGAGGTCAACGGCCAGCGCGTCGGGTAAGTGCATATCAGGGGCTTGCACGCGCGGCAAGCCCCCGATCTGAATTTCTGGCCCATTAAGAACATAAGAAATAGGAGCAGGAGTAGGCCGATTTTTTTTTTTTGTTGAAAAAAGAATCCAGCAAAAAATAGTTTGGTATATTATAAAATATCAAACTATCTTAACCTCTGCCTGTTCCTCCTTAGGACAGTGAATGTTGAAAATCACACAAATAAAATACCCTCTAAATGCCAGAGCTCACATGCTAAATTTCACTGAACTCTTGTACCAGAACAGTCTGTTCTGTAACGTGAAAAATACTTGCCCGTACCAGTCAGTAACCAGGGGCCATAAAGCAACAGCTGAACAGGTTTGTCCTTGTATGAATCTTACGGTTTGGAATGTTTAACTGGGGTTTGTTTATAAAGCTGCGCTTGCACATTAGTTGCTCGTATGTCTCAGGCACACTCGGTGGAGATTGGTGCTGGCACTCAGCCACCTTTTATTTGGAAATGTGTGTTTGCAGTCTGTGGCTTTATGCACGTGGGCTGTTTCTGATCAAATCAAGTCAATTAGAAATATTCCTGCCCTTCGATATAGGGCCTGTATTATAGCACACACTTCTCAAACTCCTTACATCTCCATGAAACAATTTGTTTCCTTTCATCTCAGGTCATTGGGTGCAGTTTTGGTCACCTTATCTGAGGAAGGATGTTCTTGCCATGGAGAGAGTGCAGCGAAGATTCACCAGCCTGATACCTAGGATGGCAGGAATGACGTATGAGGAGAGATTGGGTTGATTGGGCTTATACTCGCTGGAGTTTAGAAGAATGAGAGGGGATCTCATTGAAACTTATAAAATTCTAACAGGACTAGACAGACCAGATGCAGGAAGGATGTTCCTGATGGCGGGGGAGTCCAGAACCAGGGGTCACAGTCTAAGGATAAGGGGTAAGCCATTTAGGACAGAGAGGAGGAGGAATTTCTTCACCCAGAGAGTGGTGAACCTGTGGAATTCTCTGCCACAGAAGGCAGTTGAGGCCAATTCATTAAATATATTCAAGAAGGAGTTAGATATATTTCTTAAGGCTAAAGGGATCAAGGGATATGGGGAGAAAGCAGGGACAGGGTACTGAGTTTGGATGATGAGCCATGATCGCATTGAATGGCGGAGTAGGCTCGAGGGGCCGAATGGCCTACTCCTGCTCCTATCTTCTATGTTTCTATGTCATTACCCAAGCTGTTGCCCATTGTGTATTTGTAGAACAATAGAATGTCACAGGACAGATACAGGCCCTTCGGCCCATCAATTCTGCAGTGGTGTTCCTCTCCATGTGAGCCACTGAGTCTAATCCCACTCTTCTGCTTCCTCCTCGTACTCTTATTATACCTCTTTTCAAGGAACCAGCAAACTTCTTTCTTAATATAATTCATGGACTCCTCTTCAACAACAGTTTGTGGCACAGAATTCCACATTCTAAACTCTTTAATTCTTTTTGTAATAAATTTGTATATTCCTGTTACCGTCTCACTGGCCATTGGATACAATCTATGACTGTGTACCTTTTTATTATAACCCTTTATAATCTTGACGACCTCTATCAGGCCAACCCTTAACCTTTTCAGTTCTAGTGAAAATCGCCCTAATTTCTCAAGCATGTTGTCACATTCCTTCATCCCTGGTAACATCCCAGTGAATTTATGCTGCATCTTTTATATCCTTGCTATAATGGGTGCACAGTACTCTAACAAAAGTCTGGTGCAGTTCAATATTATCTCCTTGTTTTTGTATTCTGAGCCTTTCGATACAAAACAAAAGTTTTTATTGTTTTTTTTGTGGCTTTATGTACCTTTGTTGCGTCCCTTAATGACTTGTTTATCTGCTCCTTTTCTCCATTTAACATCTTTTAAGCCATATTACCATTCCATATTCTTGCTTTAAAAACCTATCGCTTCAAATTTCCAATGTAGAAAATTGACCTCCCTAATCCCCTTGTCTGTTTCTGGACTGGTTGGTGAAGGGCATTGTTGGTGTTCTGAGTTTGCTAATTGTGAGTTCCCGCTTTTTAATCTGTCCGAACTCCCTTTTCAAGACTGGAATCCTATTCTTCCCCACTCATTGGTTGCAACATGAGCCACGACTTGCACCTGGTCTTTCCATTTCCCTTTTCCCTTGAAAATGGAAAATCGGTGACTTTACTCATTCGTAAGTGACTCTCGTGGGGTGAAATTCCTCCTGTCGATAATTTTAGCAAAAGTATTGGTTTGAATGCAAAAACTGTTCTGTATCAATATAGTGGTAACAGACAATCTAATCATCCAAAATAGATAACAGAAGATTTTGTTTAAGTTGCTGTAGATAAAATCCAGATACTCCTAAAAGTGGTCATTGTTTCTTTACGTGGCACTGATTAGTAAAGTTCCCATTTTAAGCACCGTTCAGATTTTTATTACAGAACCGTGTGATGAAGATATTACCTTGACGTGTGGTTTAGCTAATTATCTGAGAAAGCCTTTTGTAATGATTTTGGTAATGTGTTATATTTTAGCACACTGTGGGATTACAGACGTTTACTATGCCCTCCTGTTGTACCTTCTCTTGGTAGTATGCAATATCTTAGCAATGGGCTATAGCATGGTGGAATACTTTAACTTGGTGACAAATTGTGTTCAGGTTAATGTACTGCCATCTGGTAGTTCAGTTTCTTGATAGAACATTGCCAGGACATTGCACACTATGTGTTGCATTTTGATGGGAATGTTTGGAATCGCTGGAATAGAGTGGGGGGGGGATTTTAATATAGGTGAGCGGGTGGGAGTGGCTGTGGGTGGGGGGTTAAATAAGGAAAAACTGGAAGCATGCCGGGAAGCCGGCTCCAACCCGCCGACTTCCGGGCGGAGGGTTGGCACTTTAAATACGATAATGAGGCTGGAAGCCTGGGATTTAACCTGCTTTGTGGTTTTACTGTGGCTGGCTGGGGTTCCCGGGCCTTGGCAGTAATCCTTGTGGGCCAGGGGGAGCAGAAGGGCTTACTCAACATCAGCCCCCCCCAAACCCACTACTCCCCTTGGGATCGGACCCACCTGGTCCCGCAGCCTCCTCCAGAGTGCTCCCCGCCCGACTAGAAGCCAAGCCTGTCAATCAGGCGGACTTCCGGGCGGGGAACCTGTCAATGACGTCAGACACACGCTGTGGCACAACTAATCCACAGTGAGAAATCTCCACCAGCAGTGAGTAGATGTTCAAAATCAGGATCCTGTTGAAAATGGGAGACTTAAAAAGATACACTGGTCAGTTAGATAATATAACCTATTGAAAACTGCAGTTTGTATCTTGGATTGGAGAAAGTATTTTGAAAAGTCATTAAAGACTAACTGCTAATTTTCTGACTTTATGCTCCCCACAGCGAGGTTTCCTCACCAGTAGCTCTTCGGTCTCAGCCATGGCTCAGTAGGTAACACACTCACCTCTGAGTCAGAAGGTTGCGGGTTCAAGTCCCACTCCAGGGACTTCAGCACATAATCTAGGCTGACACTCCACTGCAGTGCTGAGGGAGTGCTGCACTGTTGGAGGTGCCGTCTTTCGGATGAGACGTTAAACTGAGCCCTTGTCTGCTCTCTCAGGTGGACGTAAAAGATCCCATGGCACTATTTCGAAGAAGAGCAGGGGAGTGTCTGGGCCAATATTTATCCCTTCAACCAACTTCACTAAAAAACAGATTGCCTGGTCATTAATCCCATTGCTGTTTGTGGGACCTTGCTGTGCGCAAATGCTGTGTTTCCTTAATTACAACAGTGACTACACTTCAAAAGTACTGATGTGGTTGTAAAGCGCTTTGGTGCATCCTGAGGCCGTGAAAGGCACAAGTTCTTTCTGCAGCAGAATTTCAGGCTGCCTATGATTTTCCCATTATTAATTTAAATGTTCAGAAAATTCTGCTGTGCATCAAAATTCCGTTATGCTCTGTGGAATGGCCGAGCCCTCCACTGGGAATCAAAGTCGAAGAATGATTCCTTAAATCTGTTCCACTGTCTAGGGCTGACACAAAAAAAAAATCACGTAATGTAAACTTTTGGATGAAAATGTAATATAAATTCATCAAATGGCTCGGCGTACCAAGTAAAGAATAGAACACAAAAATCAGTGCTTTATTGCTGCTGCAGCTATAACACCAAGCACAAAAAAACACCCTAGTCATCAGAAAAAACTGCCCAGCTCAGCACACTAGCACTATTCTAAACATCCTGAGACCTAGCAGCACGTTCAGCTATACCTGTACTTTAAATTGGCTTTCAGTTGAAAGAATGGATAGGCACATGTGATCTCCATCTTAAACTGTAACGTAATTGGCTTGAAGCTGAAAGGTGGCGGGGATTCAGTGAAAGCCTGTCCATATAATGCGGCCTGATTGCCTCTGAATGAAGGCCACGTGCTTGGAACGTTCTTCAGTTCAGTCTCTTAATTTTCCAGTCTTTGCTAACTCTGGGGTGTTTTGGGTCTCGGTTACTTCTGATAAAATACTGGCTCAACGCCTTGATGTTACCACAGGTTACAACAGTGATAAACCTGATGAGATGACTATGAAAACAGTGGGACGTCAGATTGCTATCTTTGTTCTTATAAAGCTAACACTGTGGCCCAGAAATTTCATTTGCAGGCCTCCCACGGGCGGAGGACCTGCGATCTGGAAAAATCCGCGCCCTTACCTGAGGGCTCCCGGGAGGCGCAGAGTTCCGTTGCTGGGCCTCTCCAAACTGCCGGTGCGCAGGGCCCACGTATCCCAGAGGCGCAGGCGGTTCGCAGCGTCCCTGGGATCATGTGGGCCATGGGGAGCCAATCACAGAAGGGAATCTCCATTCATAGATTTGACAGGAAGACCTGTCAAATATATGAATAGAGATCACCCCCAAAACATAGTAAAACTTAAAAAAAAATTTAAAAATCACATTTTTAAAATGACTATAAATTATACAAATTAACTATTTTAAACAAAAATTTTAATTTTTGAAAAATATAATTAAAGTTTTTAACAGGGCTAAAAATAAAGTTACCTTTCTTTAAAGTATTTTTAAATGATAAATTGGTGGAAATTTTAAAAAACTTTTTTCAACTCTTATCCTGGTAAAAGCAGGCCAGTGCTGGTTGAACAGAAATTTCTTCTCGATTTATAAAAAAAAATATTGGGAAGACCAAAGCCATTGTCTTCAGTCTCTGCCACAAACTCCATTTTCTCCCACAAACAGACTAATGAATAAGGTTAGACCCTGCGGAGTCAGGGGACAAGTAGCGGAATGGATAGCGAGCTGGCTGCAAGATAGAAAGCAGAGAGTAGGGGTGAGGGTAGCTATTCAGAGTAGCAGAAGGTGGGAAGTGGGGCCCTACAAGTATCAGTGCTGTGATCACTGTTGTTCACAATTTATAATTTGGAATCAAAAACACAATTTTTAAATTTGTGGAGGACACCAAATTGGGAGGGATAGTCAACACTGAGGAGGACCGCAACAAATTACAAGACGACATTAATAAACTTGCAGAATGGGCGTATAATTGACAAATGAATTTCAGCATAGATAAGTGTGAGGTATTACATTTTGATAAGAAAAATAAGGAGGTCACATATTACTTGGAAAATAAGAATCTAAATGGGGTAGAAGAGCAAAGGGATCTGGGAGTACAAATGCACAAATCACTAAAAGTTGCGACGCAGGTCAATAAGGCCATTAAAAAGCAAACCAAGCACTAGGGTTTATTTCTAGAGGGATAGAATTGAAAAGTAGAGAAGTTATGCTAGACTTGAATCGACCCTTGGTTAGACCACACTTATACAGTTCTGGTCACCATATTATAATAAGCATATCGAGGCACTGGACAGGGTGCAAAATTATTCTACAAGGATGGGACCAGAAGTGGGAGGTTATACCTATCAGAAAAGGATGAACAGCCTGGGTCTGTTTCTCTTGAAAAGAGAAGGCTGAGTGTTGACCTAATAGAGGTGATTAAAATTATGAAAGGTTTTGATAGAGTAGACACAGAGAGAGTGTTTCCAGTTGTGGGGAAGAGCAAAATCAATATAAGATAGTCACCAAGAAATCAATTATGGAATTCAGAAGAAACTTCTTTACCCAGAGGCTGGTGAGAATGTGGAACTCACAGGGAATAGTTGAGGTAATTAGTATATGATACATTTAAGGGGAGGCTAGATAAGCAGATGAGGGAGGAGGGAATAGAGGGTTTTGCTGATAGAGTTAGATGAGGAAAGACGGGAGGAGGCTCAAGTGGAGCATAAATGCCGGCATGGACTGGTTGGGCCGAATGGCCTGTTTTTGTACTGTATATTCTATGTAGTTTTATGTTCCCTAGCCACCAACTCCATCCCTCTCGCTGGTCACTGTCTGAGGCTGAACCAGACCATTTGCAACCTTGGTGTCCTATTTGACTCTGAGATGAGCTTAAGATCCCTTATCTGCTCCATCACCAAAACCTCCTACTTCCACCTCTGTATCACCCATCTCTGTCCCTGCCTCAGCTCATCTGCTGCTGAAATCCTCATCCATGCCTTTGTTACTTCTAGACTTGACTATTCCAATGCTCCAGTGGTTGGCTTCTCACCTTTCACCCTCCGTAAACATGAGCTCATTCAGTACTCTGCTGCCTGTGTCCTAACTCGTACAAAGTCCCGTTCCCCCATCACCCCTGTGCTTGCTGACCTGCATTGGCTCCCGGCCTGGCAACACCTCAATTTTCAAATTCTCATCCTTGTTTTCAAATCACTCCATGGCTTTGGCCCTCCCTATCTCTGTATCCTCCTGCAGTCCTACAACCCTCCGAGATCTCTGCGTTCCTCCAATTCTGGTCTCTTGCGCATCCCCGAACTTAATCGCTCCACCAGTGGTGGCCGTGCCTTAAGCTGCCTAGGCCCTAATTTCTGGAATTCTCTCCCTAAACCTCTCTGCCTCTGTGCCCTCCTTTAAGATGCTCCTTAAGCCCTTTCTCTTTGACCAAGCTTTTGGCCACCTGCCCTACTATCTCCTTATGTGGCTCGGTGTCAAATTTTGTTTGATTAATGCTCCTGTGAAGCTCCTTGGGATGTTTTACTATGTTAAAGGCGCTATATAAATGCAATTTGTTGTTGTTAATCCTGAAATTCTTTCGTAGTACTCAGAGTTGATAGTAGCTGGAGTTGTCCCGGAGTCTCCAGGAATTAAAAATTAATCTTATGGGCACTACAGCAAGCAACCCAACGGAAAAATCATAGGGGCATTAAGAAAAGTTGTGTGTTCTTTTTCATTTTCTTTGAACGGATTTGTTTATTCGTTCTAAAACTGTTGGAAATGGGGGAAAAAAGACTGTGTAACTGGGCAGGAGGTCATGTGATGGAACCTGTCGGAGTAGGTCCAATCAGAGTTGGCAACCCTACTAGCAGCCAAAAGTGTATAGCGATTGATTAATGAAAGCGAATTCTATTTATGGGACAGTGGTGTCATGCACTTGACACCACAGTGATGCATGACATGGGTCGGTGCCCGTGATAGCTGCACACAGTAAGCTCTGTCGTAGACCGTGTTGTCAGATGTTTATGTGAGCAAGAGGCCAGGCATTTTACCAGACGGAAAGAGGGAGAATTGGAGGTCAGGTCTCCCAAGGGACTCGCTGTTTAAGAGCAGCACTGACGAGAGGCCTGGGGAATAGTCGGTGGTGCAACAGGATCTTTCTTTATATAACAAGAGTGGAATGGAAGGGGAAGATCAAGTTTTAAAAATAGGAGAAAAATAATAGAAAAAGTTCAATACCACTGGGATGCAGTTGCCGCCTGCCAGTACATTAAAATAAATGGGTTATCATGTGTCAGATGTGGCTCAGTGGGTAGCACACTCGCCTTTGAGTTAGAAGGTTGTGGGTCAAAGTCCCACTCCAGGGACTTGAGCACATAAAGCTAGGCTGACGCTCCAGTGCAGTGCTGAGGGAGTGCTGCACTGTCGGAGGTGCCGTCTTTCAGATGAGACGTTAGACCGAGGCCCCGTCTGCTCTCTCAGGTGGATGTAAAAGATCCCATGGCGCTATTTCGAAGAAGAGCAGGGGAGTTATCCCCGGTGTCCTGGCCAATATTTATCCCCCAACCAACATCACTAAAACAGATTCTCTGGTCATTATCACATTGCTGTTTGTGGGAGCTTGCTGTGTGCAAATTGGCTTCCGTGTTTCCCAGATTACGACAGTGACTCCACTTTAAAAGTACTTCATTGGCTGTAAAGCTCTTTGAGGCGTCCTGTGGTCGTGATAGGCGCTATATAAATGCAAGTCTTTCTTTAATGTCAAAATATTGGATGAAGAAGTTTCATATGAACAGGTTAACTTAATTGTACAGTGTAATTTCATCCTACAATTAACAAACTCATTAATAGAAATAATAATGCTGAGTTACAGATTCGAGTAAGTTACCTTATTAATAATTAGTCACTGTATTAATTATAGAATAGTACAGACCAGAGCTTAGATACAAATTTTCCTACATTACAACAGTGACTACATTTCAAAAAAGTACTTCATTAACTAAAGCGCTTTGGGACTCGGGAGGTCGTGAAGGGCATTGTGGAAATGCAAGTCTGTCTATTTTTTCTCTTTTAGTATAAAACACAGCTGTACGTACTATCTTTGATCAGCTTGAGATAATCAATTGTGAGGGAGTGCAGAACTTCCCTAATGAATCCCATTTACACTGAGGGCCGATGTGTATTTTGGAGCAGCAGGTGAATTGCTGCTTAAAATATGTACGAATGTAGTTAGTAGCAAAGAATCCTTACCGAATAATGGAGCCACCAATTTCAGGGCTTAATTCACTTTACGCAGCAGAGCTAGCGCACACATGCTAATTGTGCGTTGAGGTGCAGTTATGTTGTGTGTTAATAATAAGAGTAATTGCTAACTTTTGCCTATGTTCCTAAAATTGCTTCTGGGCAGTAAACAGATCTACACGTTAGCGCTGTGCCCCTGAATAAATATGTTTATTATTTACCAAAGATTATTAATTGAGGCGTGTGCACATTTACTTAAGTTACTGGATTTGCACATTGCATTAATTGTGTACACTCCACTTCCAGCATTAATACTTAATTTTCTACATACAAACAGCAACAACAAAAACAACTTGTATTTAGGTAGCGCCTTTAATGTCGTAAAACATCCCAAGGCGCTTCACAGGAGTGTTATAAGACAAAAAAATTTGACACCGAGCCATATAAGGAGAAATTAGGGCAGATGGCCAAAAACTTGGTCAAAGAGGTAGGTTTTAAGGAGCGTCTTAAAGGAGGAAAGAGAGGTAGAGAGGCGGAGAGGTTTAGGCAGGGAATTCCAGAGCTTAGGGCCTTGGCAACAGAAGGCACGGCCACCAATGGTGGAGCGATTATAATCAGGGATGCTCAAAAGGGCAGAATTAGAGGAGCGCAGATATCTCAGGGGATTGTGGGGCTGAAGGAGATTACAGAGATAGGGAGAGGGCGAGGCCATGGAGGGATTTGAAAACAAGGATGAGAATTTTAAAATCGAGGCGCTGCTTAACCAGGAGCCAGTGTAGGTCAGCGAGCAGAAAGAGCTGGCAGAGTTTGAAGGCTGAGGATGGTAGGAGATAGCTGACGGAAAGTTTCAGAGAATGGTCTTTCCATGAACTCTGCAGAATGGGCATACAGCATGTAACATAAGAAGTAGGAGCAGGAGTAGGCCACACGGCCCCTCGGGCCTGCTCCGCCATTCAATAGGATCATGGCTGATCCGAACTTAGACTCACGTCCACTTCCCTGCCCACTCCCCGTAACCCCTAATTCCCTTATCAGCTAGGAAACTGTCTATCTCCATTTTAAATTTATTTAATGTTGCAGCTTCCGCAGCTCTCTGGGGTAGCAAATTCCATAGATTTACTACCCTCTGAGTGAAGAAGTTTCTCCTCATCTCAGTTTTGAAAGGGCAGCCCCTTATTCTAAGATTATGCCCCCTAGTTCTAGTCTCACCCATCAGTGGAAACATCCTCACCGCATCCACCCGATCAAGCCCCCTCACAATCTTATATGTTTCGATAAGATCGCCTCTCATTCTTCTGAACTCCAATGAGTAGAGGCCCAACCTACTCAACCTTTCCTCATACGTCAACCCCCTCATCTCCGGAATCAATCGAGTGAACCTTCTCTGAACCGCCTGAAGAGCAAGTATATCTTTTCTTAAATATGGAAACCAAAACTGCACGCAGTATTCCAGGTGTGGCCTCACCAATACCCTGTATAACTGCAGCAAGACTTCCCTGATAATCTACATCCTAGGGTACTTAAGGAAGTGGCCCTAGAAATAGTAGATGCATTGCTTGTCATCTTCCAGAACTCGATAGACTCTGGAACAGTACCCATGGATTGGAGGGTAGCTAATGTTACCCCACTATTCAAAAAAGGTGGTAGAGAGAAAACGGGGAATTATAGACCGGTAAGCCTGACATCGGTAGTGGGGAAAATGCTAGAGTCCATTATAAAAGATGTAATAGCAGAGCACTTGGAAAACAGTGACAGGATCGGACAAAGTCAACATGGATTTACAAAAGGTAAATCATGCTTGACTAATCTACTGGAATTTTTTGAGGATGTAACTGGTTCAATAGATAAGGGAGAACCAGTGGATGTGGTGTATTTGGACTTTCAGAAGGCTTTCGATAAGGTCCAGCATAAGAGATTAGCGTGTAAAGTTAAGGCACATGGGATTGGGGGCAAGGTATTGACTTGGATAGAGAACTGGTTGGCAGACAGAAAGCAAAGAGTTGGAATAAACGGGCCTTTTTCCGAGTGGCAGGCAGTGACTAGTTGGGTACCACAGGGATCGGTCCTTGGACCCCAGCTATTCACAATATATATTAATGATCTAGATGAAGGAACTAGATGTAATATTTCCAAGTTTGCAGACGACACAAAGCTGGGTGGGCGTGTGTGCTGTGAGGAGGATGCCGAGAAACTCCAGTATGATTTGGACAGGTTGGCTGATTGGGCAGAAGCATGGCAGATGCAACATAACGTGGATAAATGTGAGGTTATCCACTTTGGTGTCAAAACAGGAAGGCAGATTATTATCTGAATGGCAATAGATTGGGAGAAGGGGAAGTGCAACGAGACCTGAGTGTCCTTGTGCACCAGTCGCTGAAGGTAAGCATGCAGGTGCAGCAGGCTGTTAAGAAGGCAAATGGTATGTTGGCCTTCATAGCGAGAGGGTTTGAGTACAGGAACAAGGATGTCTTGCTGCAGTTGTACAGGGCCTTGGTGAGACCACACCTTGAGTATTGTGCGCAGTTTTGGTCGCCTTATCTGAGGAAGGATGTTCTTGCCTTGGAGAGAGTGCAGCGAAGATTCACCAGGCTGATACCTGGGATGGCAGGAATGACGTATGAGGAGAGATTGGGTCGATTGGGTTTATACTCTCTGGAGTTTAGAAGAATGAGAGGGGATCTCATTGAAACTTATAAAATTCTAACAGGACTGGACAGACTAGATGCAGGAAGGATGTTCCCGATGGCAGGGGAGTCCAGAACCAGGGGTCACGGTCTAAGGATAAGGGGTAAGCCATTTAGGACTGAGATGAGGAGGAATTTCTTCACCCAGAGAGTGGTGAACCTGTGGAATTCTCTGCCTCACAGGGCAGTTGAGGCCAATTCATTAAATATATTCAAGAAGGAGTTAGATATATTTCTTGAGGCTAAAGGGATCAAGGGATATGGGGAGAAAGCAGGGACAGGGTACTGAATTTGTATGATCCGCCATGATCTCATTAAATGGCGGAGCAGGCTCGAGGGGCCGAATGGCCTGCTCCTGCCCCTATCTTCTATGTTTCTTAATAGATAAATGGGCTAAAGCCATCAGCAGCATGGTGCGTGCCCTCACCACTGCAGCAAGACAGTTGGATGAGCCAAGGCCAAGAGCTGAGCAAGTGAATAACCACTTAGGAAAAGGTTAATAATTTCTGTCTGTAGCCAAACGTCTTTGATTCAGGTTACTGCTGTAATTATAACCTCAGCAACCCTGTGAGAGAAAAGCATTGGACTTTTCCAGTTAATCTGGGGAGAATGAGAAAACCCTTCATAGTTGTGGTCGGCTGAGTCTGGGTTGGGTGTGAAAGTTCATGCCTGTGTAAGTATTGCACGTCGACTCATACTTAGTTAATTAAACACATACAGCAGTTTTGAGTATGTCACTGATAGTGGGGATATGCTACACAAACACAGGCTTTGCACGGCACCTCGTACTAACCGAGCGACTGTGTCCTCGAATTGGGCTCGCCGATATGGGCAGGACGTGTTGGCGTGAGCCACACTTCTTTGGTGGGGCCGCTTTTCACCTCCTGACGTGCGTCAGGCAGGTAAGTGGGGGGTGGGGGGAAGCTCTCCCGCTGCTTGCCCCATGTCACCAGCGGGTGGCCCAGTCGATCGTGGCTGCCGGGCCTCGCTTAAGTAAAATCGTCCAGCTTAACGAGCTCTTTGATGGGGAAGTCTGGCAGCTGCTCCGCGGAGCTAAGCTGGCAGAGCCACCAACGAGGTCGTGGAGGCGCGGGCGAAAAAACATTTTATGGGGCCTGGGGGGGGGGAAGAAACATTTCTTGTCATGGTTTCCTGCCTGACCCCTGGCTTTGGTTGCTTTACATTCAGACCCACAGGGGGACAGGACTTGTGCACCATGGGCTCCTGGCCAATGGACCCCGAGGGTCCCGCCCGTCTCTGACTGGAGTGCTGGTTGCCGAACTTCGAGGATCGCTCGAAAATCACGACGGGCGGGTACGAGGTGGAAACTCAGCACTTAAGTTTTTTTTTCAATTTAAAAAAATCCTGCAATGGCCTACAAAACACATGAAAATCTGAGTTTGCAGCACGGTGACACCTCTGCGAGTCAAGTCATTTATATTTACCAGTACCATTGGGATGTCTGCCGTCAACAGCACTCCTTTAAAGTAAAGGCGCCCTTACAGTGCCCTCTAATAACTTAGAACAACAATTACTGACGCCGGAAAATGGGGCATCAGTGAGACATGAATCACTCCACTTGTCTTTTCCCCTTCTGCCTCTTTCACCTAATAATGCAAGCTGCTTCTCCGTGTGCTTCGGAAAGTTTGTTTTCTTAAAATAATGACACCGATATCCCTGTCAGTCCTTATTCCGGAACAGGGGGGTACCCTACTTAGTCTGCCTCTGTTTCTCTGGGCTCGCCGTGCGCTACGAACCCAGGGGAGTTAAAAGAATTGAAGAATGATTTGTTGCCTCTTCAGTGAGTGAAGTTGTGATCTGGTCAGGAAGGCAACACCGCCCTCTGGAAGGCCAGCGGAGTAATTACAGGAGGCCCGGACCGGCTGACGTGGCCGTGCTGTAAATGCCAACTGCACACCAGTGGGAATACGAAGGACAGATGGAGCTTGTGTCACTGTTTATAGAGGCAGCAGAGTATTGCCTGCAGTATTTCATGCGTGTAGCGCAGTAACTGCTGGTTGAAAGCAGAACACAATTTTAACAGTCGCAAGGACCCGGTCAGTCAGTCCGCGCTGTTCAGCTTTGTGAGTTTTCATGGCTTTCGAGTAATTGTTGTTCTAAGTTATTAGAGGGCACTGTAAAGGCACCTTTACTTTAAAGGAGTGCTGTTGATGGCAGACATCCCAATGGCACTGGCAAATATAAATGACTTGACTCGCAGAGTTCTAACCGTGTTGCGAACTCCAGCCCCTAAACTTGCTTTCCATTTCCTGCTTTTTTTTCTAGTTCTGATGAAAGGTCTTCGACCTGAAACGTTAACTCTGTTTCTCTCTCCACGGATGCTGCCTGGCCTGCTGAGTTTTTCCAGCGTTTTCTGTTGTTATTTCAGATTTTCGGTGAAGTGCTGTCAGATTGGCACCTCCTGTTCTGATGTGCTGAAGGCACAGATGGTTCTTGCATCTCTGTGCTTGCTTGTGACAGAGCTAAATGAAGCTGTACGAGCAGAACCGGTTTGCTGCGGCTGGGTTTCACCCCCCCTACTGATTGCCGTAAAGGTTCTGCTTTCTCCTGAGATTGGAGTCGGTGGCTGTGCTAACACGGACCTCGTTATCAAAGAGGCAGCAGAACGGCATTCGAGAGAATGATGTCCACCCCGTCCCTGTTCATGCATGCGTAGCCACGGAAATCGCAGACATGCGCAAAGCTCTGGCTCCTGTTAAAAAGGGGGACTCCAGTAAGCGTTGGCTTGGAGCAGCAGGACCAACTAATGTAGACGCAGGAGAATGATGGACGTAGGTCACATGTAGGGTTGCCAACTCGGGTTGGGTGTATTCCTGCAGGTTCCATCACATGACCTCCCGCCCCCCCCCCCCCCCCCACACTCCCGCCATTGGTCCATCCTCCGGGCGCTCCGCCATCCCACGGCCAATTGGAAAGTAAACAGACTCTATTGATACCCGATTGCCAGCCAGGGGCTCAGTAAGTCGCACTCTCGCCTCTCAAGCCACTTGAGGGTTCAAGTCCCACTCCAGGGACTTGAGCACAAAAATTGAGGTTGACACTCCCAATGCAGTGCTGAGGGAGTGCTGCACTGTCGGAGGTGCTGTCTTTCGGATGAGACGTTAAACCGAGGCCCTATCTGCTCTCTCAGGTGGATGCAAAAGATCCCCTGGCACTATTTCAAAGAAGAGCAGGGGAGTTATCCCCGGCGGACTGGCCAATATTTATCCCTCAATCAACATAACCAAAAAAGCAGATTATTCGGTCATTATCACATTGCTGTTTGTGGGATCTTGCTGTGCGCAAATCGGCTGCCGCGTTTCCCACATTACAACAGTGACTACACTTCAAAAAGTACTTCACTGGCTGTAAAGCGCTTTGGGACGCCCTGAGGTTGTGAAAGGCGCTCTATAAATGCAAGTCTTAATTGGATGAATGTTGACTGTCAGCCAAACAGCATTTTTTCCCCATCTCCAATATTTTTACAACTAATAAATGAAAGTGTTGGAAGAAAATGAAAAAAACAGAATTTTTTTTAATGCCCCTGTGATTTTTCTCCTGGGTTTTGCTTGCAGCAGTGTCCTGGAGATGAATCTTTATAATTCCTGGAGACTTCCCCCTCCTCCCCCTGCCCCCGAAGTTTTGTTCAGTGTCCAATTCCATCAGTGAACATTTAAAGGCGATTCTGGCAGCCCCCTGTGTGCCATTAGAACATTATGGGAGGCCATTAAACTCATATGAGTGGGGTGAGTTTGAACTTCATATCTCTTACCAAATGCTTCCAACTGAAACAAAATGTAGAAGTTTTATTCTCCCAATGCGTAATATGATCTGCCTCTCTGCAGCTGCAGGCATGACCTCATTTCCCAGGGTTGAATTTTAATACCTGTTTATGATGGAAATTGCACCGATACATGAGAGCTCAGCGACAACCACCAGTGTTCACGATAAGCCGCTCTTTGATAGAAGGCTAGACTTTAAAAAAGAAAATTAGAATATAGATTAGAAACAAAAACCTCACCATTCTTATCCGACAGACTAAGAATGAGGACTGAAGATAGGTTTGTCAATGTTTGTCCAGTTCTGGCCTCTTGATCATCCCTGATTTTTAATCGCTACACCATTGGCGGCCGTGCCTTCAGCTGCCTCGGCCCCAAGCTCTGGAAATTCCCTCCCTAAACCTCTCCGCCTCCTCCTTTTTAAGGTGCTCCTTAAACCAACCTCTTTGTCCAAGCTTCTGATCATCTGTCCTAATATCTCCTTATGTGGTTTGGTGTCAAATTTTGTTTGATAACGCTCCTGTGAAGCGCTTTGGGACGTTTCACGATGTGTGAAAGGCGCTATATAAATGCAAGTTGTTGTTGTTAAGCGTATCTAAAACGGGGAGGGGAAACGAGAGGCTATCATGGCTTGAGTCCTGATGTTTGTTTTGCTGGTGAGAAAAATTCACTGAGAACCATTAGTAACATTTCCCACATCATAAGACACATAGGGGTAGTAATCCACATAGAATTTAAAGCACACAAAGAGTCCATTCAGTCCAACTGGTCTATGTAAGGGTTTATGCTCCACCTGAGCCTCCCCCCACCTTACTTTATCTAACCCTATTAACAGATCCTTCTATTCCTTTCTCCCTCAAGTATTTATCCAGCTTCCCCTTAAATGCATCTCTGCTATTTGCTTCAACTACTCCCTGTGGTAGCAAGTTCCACACACTAACCAATCCCTGGGTAAAGAAGTTAATTTGGACGCATAGGAAACGATACGGCCATAATGTGCGCCTGAACCACTAGACCCAAGGCTGACCTGAAATTTTTTTAAAATTCATTCGCGGGATGTGGGCAAGGCCAGCATTTATCGCCCATCCCGAATTACCCTCGAGAAGGTGGTGGTGAGCCGCCTTCCTGAACCGCTGCAGTCCGTGTGGTGAAGGTACTCCCGCAGTGACTTTGTGGATTCTGCAGCAGGCCCGGCTCCTGCTTCCACTCATCAGAGACCAGTTTCACAGAGGGGTCCTTAAACAAGCATTAGGCCCCTCATTAACATATGCAAGGGCCTTAGCGGCCATTTTAGGCGCTAAAACAGGCGTGACTAATTTAGCTGCGGCCCAAACGTGCAAGCAGATTTGACACAGGCCCTCCCGCTGCTAAATCTGTCATCGTTGCACCCGGAAAATTAGCGCAACACATACCAATTTTTACCCCATCGATTTCTGTTTCTAGAGAAAGTCAGACTTACGGGGCTGGATTTTCATTGAGGAGTCGGGTAGGAGGCGGGACTACAACTTTCGGGGTTGTAGTCCCGCCTCCATCGAGTTCTAGCCAACCCACGCGATTTTGACTTGATTGATCTTGTTGAGCCCGCCCAGTGGGCTCAGCAGGCCAATTAAGGGCCACCCGGCAACAAGTGATGTCACAGATTGATATTTCATCTTCTGACAGATGAAATATCAGCGTTTCACAGCTGTTTGAAGCTGTCAAACACTGACAATCTGTACTCCAAGCTAATTCCTTCCTGTCAGGATGATTTAGAGATCTCCCTGGAACAGAAAGCTGAATGCTGGAACTTTTGACAGATTGCGGCCATTCTGCTTTCTGTGCCGGTGAGATGAGGGACTCCCGAGACCTGAAGGAAGGAATGCTGTAAAGGTAAGTGAAACTTCTTTAAGCACTTTACACACACGAAACACACTTGCCTCTGCACTCATGCACCCATCACTCACCTGAGCACCAGACATCTCGAACCCTCCAAGCCCTTCATCCCGACGGTCCGCCTCACTAATTTAGCGTGGTTTGGAGCCATCGGGAATCCCACATTTCAACAATGAAAATAGGGATTAAGCTAAAAACTGCCTGTTAACTACCTGTTAACAGGCCGTTAATTGTCACTAATGCCCTTCCTGCCTCGGGTAGGCGGGTCCCAGTGCGGGTCGGGTACCCGCCTCCTTTGAAACTGGCATGGAGGCGGGTTGGGGGCGGGATGGGTTCGTGTCCCCCCCCCCCCCCCCCCCGATTTCGGGATTTTAACCCCCCACACGCCTCCAATCCCGCCTCCACGGCCCAATGAAAATCGACCCCATGGGGTCTGGTTTACATTTAAAATTTAAAAAAAAGAAATCTGGACGATTCACTCAAAACCTGGACTGTCTAGACTAAGATTTGCTGGGTGGAAGCTGCAATTGAAGGCACTTTTATAGCCATCACATGAGGAGAAAGAAGAATTGCCTTGTGAATAATGGCATTGAGGCAGAGTGTAAGTGATAGTGAGCTGAGATAATGTGGTTTCCATTTGACATTGGGCTTTCAGAGGAGCCAGATAGTGCTTTCTATAACAGTATTATTACGCTCAATAAATGGAACGCGCAAGCTCAGTAAAATCAAATACATTTACTAGCAAATGCTGGGCCTTCTGTGTGCCTGCGCTATTCTGATAAATGCACTGACTGAATATCAAGACAGAATTTCCTCTTCTGTGCTTGGCTGTAGATAATCACCTGGATGAGTCCGTGAAGTAAAATCGTGTAGGGAAGGTCGTACGTCCCAATGCAGCTCGCTTGTGTTTACAGTCTCAAAAAAAGTGGAAAATCTGCCCCGTCGTGTTGGAATCGGTAATCGGGGGGGAGTTGTTACGAAAGGGTACTTGCCCACCACCCGCCCCCACCACAACGCTAGCTTGTGTGACCTTTGACCTTGTTCCTGCACCAACATAACCCTGCTCACAACCTTTGACCCCACCATTAGGATTTCTACCGTTAGGATTTCATATTTGCTTGGTCAGACTGAGATAACGAGATAAATGAGCAATTTATTATATTTCTTTCAGTAAATTACATGTTGTAATAGCTTTTTTTTCCAAAAAGAATCTGTCCAAATCAACAAAATCCTGACACTAACTCACGGCACGAAATACTTTGGCGGATCTATCCTTCACCCCCACCAGCCTCATTTGGTATCTGGGCACTCTCTTTGAAACAAACAATTCCCTTCCGCAAAATAAAATTATCCCCAAAACAATTTCACCATAACCTTAAACCCAACCCTAATTCTGAACCCAAACCTAGCCCTGACTCTGACCCTAAACAGAACCCTAACCTGAAACTCAGTGCTAACTCTAACCCTAAACCCAACTCAAACCCTAACCCTGAATATGATAATAACCCGAAACATAACTCTACCCTTAAGGCCAACTGTAACCTTAACGTTAACCCAATCCTAACCCTAAACCTGATTGCAACTATGATCTTTAACCTAACGTAATCCTAAAGCTAACCCCTAAACCCAACTCTAACCTTAAGCAAACCTCTAAACCTAAACCGAACAAAAATCCCACCCCTAAACCCAACACTAACCCTAACCCCTATCCTAAACCTAACCCGCATCATAACACAAACTCTAACTTGAAATCTACACTTAAGCCCTAGTTTAACTCCAAGGTTAAGTTCGTCCATCCCGTAACCTGGGAAGATTTCCATCCTGGTCAGATTTGAAGGGAATGGATTTCCTGACACTGGTGGCAAGGTGGGTGGGTTCAGCAGCAACATGACTGAAAGCAAGGCTGGTAGGAAAAGGAACATGGTGGGCAGGGAGCGGGGGGTGGTGGGGGGGAGATCAAAAGGAAAGGTCTGTGATAAGGTAGGAGGCAGGAGTGATTAAATGACAGACGGGTAATGGTGCAAAGCAATTCCAAAGGGACCATTCTGTCCGCGACACCCTGGTCCACTCTTCAATCACCCCCAATATTCGCTCTGCTACCCCCGGCACCTTCCCGTACAAGCGCAGGAGATGCAACACCTGCCCTTTTACCTCCTCCCTTCCCACCGTCCAGGGCCCCAAACACTCCTTCCAGGTGAAACAGCGATTTACTTGTACTTCTTGCAATTTAGTAAGCTGTGTTCGCTGCTCGCAACGTGGTCTCCTCTACACTGGGGAGAGCAAACGCAGATTGGGTGACCACTTTGCAGAACACCAACGTTCAGTCTGCAAGCCGGTTGCTTGTCATTTTAATTCTCTGCCCCATTCCACAGCCACCTACACTGTTCCAATGAAGCTCAACAGCTGCTCGAGGAACAGCACCTCATCTTTCGATTAGGCACTTTACAGCCTTCTGGACTCAACATCGAGTTCAACAATTTCAGATCACAACCACTGCCCTCATTTTTTTCCAGACAGTAAATGCTGGTAACGGTTCCACTGTAACCATTTACACCTCCTCTGGACCCATCTTCTGTTTCTTTACTTGTCCCATTACCCATCTCCTTTTGCCTCACACCATCATCCCTTTTGTCATTTACTCACTCCTGCCTTCCATCCTATCACAGACCTTCCCTTTTGTTCTTTCCTCCCCTCCCCCCTTTCCCTGCCCTTGCACTTGCTTAAAACCTGGTACATCTCTAACTTTTTCCAGTTCTGACAAAAGCTCATTGACCTGAAACATTAACTCTGTTTCTCTCTCCACAGACGCTGCCTGACCTGCTGAGTGTTTCCAGCATTTTCTGTTTATATTTCAGATTTCCAACATCCGCAGTACTTTGCTTTTGGTCAAGATTTGGGAGTTAGGCGTCAGTAGGGAGATGGGCAGATTTGATGGAGGTTGATTAAGAATGGAGGCAAGATAAAAAATATACTCAAGTTTTAAGGGGAAATCAGTGGCTTGGGAGTGTGTCTGCAGAACTGGAACTGAAGCAAGCATGCAGAAGTCTTTTGCAAGTTCCAACAGCAAGTGAAAAAAGGCTGAAATTGTAAATCTCGTGAGAAAATGGAGAATTCCTGCTGTAAACTCTCAAGTGAGGCAAGAACCAAAACAATATCCCGGCACTATCTGTGCAATGGCTGTACTCTAAGATTAACAGTATCCCCAAAGATCAGTGTTATCCAACCTTATCTCCTGCATATGTTTATTGAAGAATTTTCTACAATTTGGCGCTTTTTAAATTCATTTTTATTTTTGCATACAGTGTTTACATACAGATTTGGCAATGTTTAATTCTCTGCTGATAAGACTGAAACAGTCAGTCTAAGACTGATCACAGTGTCTCCTGTGGGAAATGATGGCAGACAGCAGCAGCATTTAAACCCAGCCATAATTCCCCTCTTCCTGATAGGTGTGTTCAGGTGTTGGAGGTGAGGCACACAATCTGCTCCGCACTGCAAACTGAGTAAAAGTCTAGAATACTGTAACGCACTTTGACAGAATATTGTAAAGCACGTATCCGCGACATAACTAAGAACGTCTATTTCCACCTCCGTAACATCGCTCGTCTCCGCCCATGCCGCAGTTCATCCGCTGCTGAAACCCTCATCCATGCCTTTGTTATCTCTAGACTTGACTATTCCAATGCATTCCTGGCTGGCCTCCCACATTCTACCCTACGTAAACTTGAGGTCATCCAAAACTCGGCTGCCTGTGTCCTGATTTGCACCAAGTCCCATTCACCCATCACCCCTGTGCTCGCTGACCTACATTGGCTCCCGGTTAAGCAACACCTTGATTTCAAAATTCTCATCCTTGTTTTCAAATCCCTCCCTGGCCTCACCCCTCCCTTTCTCTGTAATCTCCTTCAGCCCCACAACCCCCCCGAGATATCTGCGCTGCTCTAATTCTGCCCTCTTGAGCATCCCTGATTATAATCACTCAACCATTGGTGGCTGTGCCTTCTGTTGCCTAGGCCCTAAGCTCTGGAATTCCCTCCCTAAACCGCTCTGCCTCTCTACTTCTCTTTCCTCCTTTAAGACGCTCCTTAAAACCTACCTCTTTGATCAATCTTTTGGTCACCTGCCCTAATTTCTCCTTATGTGGCTCGGTGTCAAATTTTTTGTCTTATAATACTCCTGTGCAGCGCCTTGGGACATTTTACTATGTTAAAGGCGCTATATAAATACAAGTTGTTGTTTTACAGTCTCTGCACATCTCAGTGCTCGGTATGTCAGTGTCTGGGTGTGTTATGTAAATTAGGCACCTTTTAGAAGCCAGAGGCTAGCCTGTAACAACAACAGAAAACGCTGGACAAACTCAGCAGGCCAGGGCAGCATCCGTGGGGAGAGAAACAATGTTAACGTTTCAGGTCAAAGACCCTTCGTCAGAACTGGAAAAAAAAAACAGGAAGAGGGATAGATTTTAAAGCAAGTGGAAGGTGAGTTCTTTTTCCGCCACCTCCGCCTCCGTGCCCATTTCTTTGGCCAGGAGTCTTCCCCCCGCACGGCTGACCCTTTCTCCCGCTTCCTGAATTCCCGTTCTACCTCCCCCTGGCCTCTTACCCTCTCTAGATCTTTTCATTGCAAACTGCCGCCGTGACATCGGCCATCTCCATTTCTCTGCTCCCCTCACTCACTCCAACCTACCTCCCTCTGAACTTGCAGCACTCCATTCTCTCAGGTCCAACCCCGACATTGTCATTAAACCTGCTGACAAGGGTGGTGCTGTTGTTGTTTGGCGAACCGACCTCTACCTAGCGGAAGCTGCATGCCAATTCTCCGACACCTCCTCCTACCTCCACCTAGACCATGACCGCACTACCGAAAATCAAGCCATCGTTTCCAAGACTGTCACTGACCTCATCTCCTCTGGAGATCTTCCCCCCGCAGCCACCAACCTCATAGATCCCCAACCCCGCACAGCCCGCTTCTACCTCCTTCCCAAGATCTACAAACAGGACTGCCCTGGTAGACCCATCATTTCTGCCTGTTCTTGCCCCACGGAACTTATCTCTTCCTATCTCGACTCTTTTTTCTCCCCTTGTCCAGTCTCTTCCCACCTACATCCGCGACACTTCCGACGCCCTCTGCCACTTTAACAGTTTCCAGTTTCCTGGCCCCAAACGTCTCCTTTTCACCATGGACGTACAATCCCTCTACACCTCCATCCCCCACCAGGATGGCCTGAGGGTGCTCCGCTTCTTCCTTGAACAGAGGCCCAACCAGTCCCCATCCACCACCACCCTCCTCCGCCTGGTTGAACTTGTTCTCACATTGAACAACTTCTCCTCACATTGAACAACTTCTCCTTTGACTCCACTCATTTCCTCCAAATCAAAGGTGTTGCTATGCGTACCCGCATGGGTCCTAGCTATGCCTGCCTTTTCGTGGGATATGTGGAACATTCTTTGTTCCAGTCCTACTCAGGTCCCCTCCCTCACCTCTTTTTCCGGTACATTGATGACTGTATCGGTGCCGTTTCCTGCTCTCGCCCTGAACTAGAAAATTTCATTCAATTTGCTTCCAATTTCCACCCTTCCCTCACCTTCACATGGTCCATCTCCGACTCTTCCCTTCCCTTCCTCGACTTCTCCGATTCCATCTCTGGGGATAGGTTATTGACAAACATTCACTACAAGCCCACTGACTCCCACAGCTACCTGGACTACACTTCCTCCCACCACGCCTCCTGTAAAGACTCTATTCCATTCTCCCAGTTTCTCCGTCTCCGCCGCATCTGCTCTGACGATGTCACCTTCCATACCAGTGTTTCCGACATGTCTTCCTTTTTCCTCAACCGAGGATGCCCCTCTACTGTGGTTGACATGGCCCGCGACCGTGTCCCTTCTATCTCCCGCACTTCTGCCCTCACCCCTGCCCCTCCCTCCCAGAACCACGATACAGTTCCCCTTGTCCTCACCTTACACCCCACCAGCCTCCACATTCAACGGATCATCCTCCGCCATTTCTGCCACCTCCAGCGTGATCCCACCACCAAACGCATCTTCCCCTCACTCCCCTTTCAGCATTCCGTAGGGACCGCTCCCTCTGCAACACCCTAGTCCACTCCTCTACCACCCCCAGCACCCCTTCCCCTTCGCCCGGCACCATCCCATGCAAGCGCAAGAGATGCAACACCTGCCCTTATACCTCCCCCCTTCCCACTGTCCAGGGCCCCAAACACCCCTTCCAGGTGAAACAGCGATTTACTTGTACTTCCTGCAATTTAGTATACTGTATTCGCTGCTCACGATGTGGTCCCCTCTACCTTGGGGAGACCAAATGCAGATTGGCTGACCGTTTTGCGGAACACCTCCGTTCAGTCCGTAAGGGGGACCCCGAGCTCATGGCGGCCTGTCACTTTAATTCACCGCTCCATTCCCACTCAGACCTCACTGTCCGCGGCCTCTTGCATTGTTCCACGGAAGCTCAGCGTAAGCTCGAGGAACAGCACCTCATCTTCCGATTAGGCACTCTACAGCCCTCTGGACTCAACATAGAGTTCAACAATTTCAGATCATAACCTTGGCCCCTATCATATATATAACAATCCTCACTTTCCTCTGGGCTTTTTTTCTTCCCTCCCACATGGCAGCTGTCCTTCATTCTGCCAGCGCCATTCACACTTCATCTAGAGCCATCCTTTGTTCCTTGAATATCTCTCAATGTCTCTTAACCTCTCCTGCTTTCTCTCTTCTTCTTAGGCAGTCCCTCAGAACCGAGGATGACTTGCTTCCACATTAAAAATGAGTTCTCAGGTGACTGATGAGTCCAATGCGGGACCTACAGTCTCTGTCACAGGTGGGGCAGACGGTGGTTGAAGGGGCAGGTGGGTGGGGTGCTTGGGTTGACGTGCGCTCCTTGCGCTCCTATCTCTGACCTTCACTTTTGTTCTTTCATCCCCTCCCTCTTTTCCCAGCCCCCACTTGCTTTAAAATCTATCCCTCTTCCTGCTTTTTTTCCTTTGATTAACTCTGTTTCTCTCTCCACGGATGCTGCCCTGGCCTGCTGAGTTTTTCCAGTGTTTTGTGTTATTTTGGATTTCCAGCATCCGCAGTATTTTGCTATCGTGCTAGCCTGTAACATACTGACAGACAAAGCCCTTTTGTTTAACGTAGCAAATTGCACTGAGGAAAATGTTTTCTCTTGTGTTGTGGTGCTAGGTGTGGCTTTGCACCATGTAAATTCTAACAAAAGTGGCAAATGGCCAAAATGTATTGGAACTCCACTGTTGGAGGACGTCGGGTACTTCTCCTTATAGTCCCATCAAAATGTTCACGCAGTGACACAGATCACGAGAATGAATCGCAAGATGCTTACCTTCCTCGCCTAAATCCCAAGGTTAGATTACTATCTGAAATAGATTCCAAATGTTATTTACAAATCTCAACGTGGTCTTTTGCTTTTGTTTTGCTCAGTAGGAGCTGATGGTATAGTAGGTTTTATAATGGGAGAGCTGAGGTTATGAACTTTTGAGGTAAGATCTGGAGATATGATGACGTACCAGGTTTTGTTTGTACAGCGAATGATATATTGGCCCAGAAATTCGGGTCGGGGGCTTCCCGCGGGTGTAAGCCCCCGACCTGCACTTACCTTGCACGCCGGCCGTTGTGCTGTGGGCCCCCGTGGAATTGCGATCGTGGGCCTGCTCCAGCTGCTGGCACGCAGTGCTTGCGTATCCCAGGGGCGCAGTTAGTTCGATGCGTCCCCTGGGATCACGTGGGCCATGGGTAGCCAATCGGAACAGGGAATGCTCCATTCATAAGTTTGACAGGAAGTGCTGTCAAAACTTAGAAATACTACGGGCCCCAAAACATCACTAAATCTTCAAATAAATTTTTTAAAAATCACATTTTTTAAATAAACTATAAATTACATGAAATAACTATTTTAAACAATAATTTAAATTTTTGAAAAAAATAATTTTATATTCTAACGGGGCTAAAAATAAACTTACCTTTTAAGTATTTAAAAATAATAAACCTGTGGAAAAAATGTTTTAATTTTAATTAATTCACCACTTACCTTGTAAAAAGCAGGCCTTACGTCTGCTTTTTAAATGTGTAACTTCTGGAGACTTACCTTCCTGGGAAAACCTGTTTTAAAAAAAAGAAAACGTAAGTTCGATGCGCGCACGCGTTCGACCTCTGAACCCCTTTGTTCAGGGGAACGGAAGTGCCGGTTTCCCGCGCATGCGCAGTACATGCAGGAAACCGGCACTTCCATTGGGCCTACGGGTGAGTACCCTGTGCGTACTCACCCGTGGAGACCCGAATTTCTGGGCCAATGTGCACTGCTTGACTGCAGTATATGGTGGTGTTTTGAAGACTGATCTATTGAATTCAGTAGGTGGCCTGTGAAATCGCAAACATATCAAACAGTTGCATCGATGCATTAGGATATTGGCTTTGAGTGACTGTGTTGTTCATATGACAGGATAATAGTGAAATAACCAATTGAGGTTTTGTTCTAAGAACATAAGAAATAGGAGCAGGAGTGGGCCATTTGGCCCTTCGAGCCTGCTCCGCCATTCAGTAAGATCATGGCTGATCATCTACCTCATCTCCGTTTTCCCGCATTATCCCCACATCCCTTGACTCCCTTAATATTCAAGTTAATATTCTGTCTCTGGTTTTCTCCCCATCTCTCCTGAAAGTAGTAACTCGTGCTAGGATATGGTTCCTGAGGTGCCAGCAGCCCTCTGATACCTTGCCCAAGTGGCACATCATGGTGAGTGACAGTAGACTGTTGGGTGGCAATGAAGACGTCACGGCTGATCTTGCTCCTGTCCTCATCCGGCATCCACATATGCACACGCACTAACAGGGGTCACTTAATAGTGATCAGGAATGCAAACTTTAGCTGATTAGGATGTGAAGAATGCAGCAATGCCAACGGAAATGGATACAGGCTCCCTGCTTCTCCAGTGTATTTCGATGGGTAAAAAATAAATAAAACGCAGCCTGGCCCCAGACTGTCCACATAACCATAACATCACGAACAACAACTTGCGTTTAAATATCGCGCCTTTAACATAGTAAAACGTCCCAAGGTGCTTGACAGGAACGTTATCGGACAGAATTTGACACCGAGCCACATAAGGAGATATTAGGACAAGTGACCAAAAGCTCGGTCAAAGAGGTTGGTGTTAAGAAGCCTCTTAAAGGAGAAGGGCGAGGTAGAGAGCAACATTCTCGCTAAACTGCGTGGCCGCGCAGTGGTTTGGCGGTCCCGCGCAGACCGCTCACTGGCTTTTACATGGAGGAAACTGCACGTGCATGAAAATTTGAATGGGCCACGCAGCCAGTTAAAGGGACCGCACATGAAAAAAAATATAGAGGGAACATTGGTAGCGAGGCGGAGAGGTTTAGCGAGGGAATTCCATTGCTGAGGACCTAGACAGCTGAAAGCACGGCAACCAATGGTGGGTGGAAGAAATCGGGGATGTACAAGAGGCCAGAGTTGGAGGAATGCAGAGTTCTCGGAGAGTTGGAGGAATGCAGAGTTCTCGGAGAGTTATAGGGCTGGAGGAGGTGATAGAAGGAGGGGCGAGGCCATGGCGGGATTTGATGGCGAAGGAAAGTTTCTTTTAACACACTGGTGCACATAGAGGGAGATCAGATTCAGCACTCTGTTTCTGAGATGATTGACCATGAAAACTACAGAGGTTGAAGGACAGATGGAGAACACAGGAATGTGAGGACGCAACAGGCAGTGCAAGTGTAATGTGTAGGGTGCCCTTAAACTGGGCGAATGAATAATGAGACAGTGGCATGTGTGAATGGGCAGCATTAAATCTCTTCCAGCTTCCTAGCAAAGACTTAGAGCAGTAAACTGCCATGTTAATACAATGCAAAGTGTTCTAGTTTATCATTTTATCAATATCCACTGGACCTGCATTACTGATAGTAAATCAAAATCGTTCATATTCTATAAACTGAGGAGTAATATTAACTGTGCTCGAACATATGGGAGTACCTTCATCGCACGGACTGCCGCGATTCAAGAAGGCGGCTCACCACCACCTTCTCAAGGGCAATTAGGGATGGGCAATAAATGCTGGCCTTGCCAGCGATGCCCACATCCCAAGAACGAATAAAAAAATAAATAAATGTCCTGCTGAGTGCTGAATTTGGCACTGGATGAAGCAATGTGTCAGCCATGGCTCAGTTGGGAGCATTCTCGCCTCTGAGTCAGAAGGTTGTGGGTTCAAGTCCCACTTCAGAGACTTTGACACAAAAATTGAGGCTGACACTCCAGTGCAGTGCTGAGGGAGTGCTGCACTGTCTGACTTTTAGATGAGACATTAAACCCAGGCTCTGTCTGCTCTCTCAGGTGGTTGTAAAAGTTCCCATGGCAATATTTCGAAGAACAGCAGGGGAGTTATCCTCGGCATCCTGGCCAATATTTATCCCTCAATCAGCATAACAAAAACAGATGATCTGCTCATTATCACATTGCTGTTTGTGTGGGAGCTTGCTGTGCACAATTGGCTGCGGCGTTTCCGACATTACAACAGTGACTACATTTCAAAAGTACTTCATTGGCTGTAAAACACTTTAGGATGTCCTGAGGTCGTGAAAGGCGCTATATAAATGCAAGTCTTTCAATAAAGAAACTAAAATAACATACAAGGTTTAAATTGAATGAGGCCCTGATCATTCAGCAAAAGCACGCATTGAAAGAACAGGAATCAACATCCTTTACTTTGCTGGAGGCATTCAGTCATTAAGTAACTCAGTCCTCAAGTTGTACAGAGCAACTTGATTGTACAATCTCGGTGTGGTGTTTAGGCTGCTCACCTGTACTCACTGTGAGCTGCCATCATCTGAAAAGCAGCAGTTCTGAGATGGGGGAAAAAAGACTTGCATTTATATAGCGCTTTTCATGACCTCAAGATGTTGCAAAGCGTTTACAGCCAATGAAGTATTTTTGAAATGTAGTGGCTGTTACATTGTTATAGTATCACATCGTTAAATGGAACTACTTTGGTATGGTGTAGTTATATTGCTATGTGGCACACTGTGCACGGGCAGTGCACAGTGCAGCGTCGGACATCTTGTATCACTCTGCACCAAGCGGCAGCACAGAAACAAAGCAGAAATACAGCTAGTAAAAGCAGTAACTAAAATGAGCTAAAAGTGTCTATTATTTATAGTAAAAGAACACAAGGAGACACAACATGGTGGCAGCGGTATAAGTGAGTAAAAAATTGTGTTATATGAACTACGAATAAGACGAAAAGTGATTTTATGAGCTGATTGTGAGTGCCGATGCCTGCGGTGATTTGAGAGTGAATCGTACGGGAAACTAAAATAACGCCTGTGCAAATGCAACCCCTCATGAACTGGGAAGCCGACGATATAGTGGAGGCATTCCGCAAGTTCAAACAGAAATGTGAGCTTACATTCAAAAGCTTCCTGAAGGGTACTACCAACGAGGAAAAGGTTAGTTACATTCTGTTGTGGACAGGAGAAAAAGGTCTAGATTTGTATAATAGCTGGAGTTTGACTGAAGACGAAAATGAAAACCCTGCGACAATTTTTGATAAATTCAGCAACCATCTAGAGCCTAAATCCAATCACCGTATACACAGATACAAATTCCAGAGTCTAAGACAGGAACCCGGTGAAACAGCTGACAATTTCCTAACAAGGCTGAGAAATGAAGCCAGCAAGTGCAAATTTAAGGAAATGGAAGAAAAGCTTGTGGACCAGCTAATATGCGGGTCAGCGCATGTAGAGGTATAAAAAGCCCTGATAGGAAAAGAAAAGCTCGGAATAACAGAGGCTTTAGATACTGCGAGAGCTCATGAAGCCATGAAGCAGCAAATGAAAACGCTGATTTCTCAAACGGCTGACATGCGGACGGCTTCTGAGACGGACAACAGAGTGGATGCAGTGAGAGAAAAGTACAACACACAAAGACATACACATGACAATGGGGGAAACGTGCAGAAATTGTGGAAGACCGCACGATTACACAGGCAAGAGGAAATGTCCAGCATATGGAACAAGCTGCAATGCATGTGGCAAACTGAACCACTGGGAAAAGAGGTGTAGAACGAAGAAAGAAGGAACATACATCAAAAACAAAGGCGGACAGCAGAACCAGAGAAAGAAACACAATATCCATGCCATGGATGAGCAGGATGATGATGATCACGACAATGCACTAAACATCGAAACCATAAAGATACAGCTTCACGAGATGTCCAGAGCGGAAAATACTCCGAGGAGAGAATTGCACACCATCATCCAAATCAAAAAAAAGATCAAAGGTCGGCCCAAAACCATCAACTTAAAGTTGAAGCTGGACACAGGGGCTCAGAGCAACATTCTCCCATTGAGACTGTACCAGCAGATCTTTCCCGAAAAGCTGAGAGAAGATGGCTACCCGAAAAATGGTTGTTTAAAGGCAAGTAATGTCACGCTGACAGCATACGGGGGAGTGAGATTAAACAACTCAGAACAACCTTTATCAAAGGGACACATAAAAGAAAGAACATGCAGTTGATGTTCTATGTCACCGACACTGAGGGGCAAGCGATCCTGGGATTAAACAGCTGTGAGAAGTTGAGCTTGATCTCAGTGCATCACGAGCTGACGGAAATGCCACTGAAGATAGACAGCAACACCCCACTGGAGAACCGCCCACAAATCAAGAGTAAAAAAGACTTGATAGACATGTATCCGGAATGTTTCGATGATACAGTGGGATGTTTCGGAGATTTCCAATACCACATCACCATCGATCCAGAGGTAAAGCCCGTTATCCATGCTCCACGAAAAGTACCCATCGAGCTGAAGACAAAGCTTGAAAGAGAGCTAAAGGTGATGGAAGAAAAGGGAGTGATCGTAAAGGTCACTGAACCCACAGACTGGGTAAACTCAATTGTGGTACGAGAAAAGCCAATTGGGTGTCTCAGAATATGTTTGGACCCCAAAGATCTAAACCAGGCGATAAAGAGGGACCACTATCCCACCCCAACGCTAGAGGAGATTACGCCATCACTGGCAGGAGCCAAGGTTTTCTCAAAACTAGATGCCAGAAATGGATATTGGAACGTGAAGTTGGATGAGGAATCAACAACACTGACAACATTCAACACACCATTTGGGCGTTACAAATTCCTGCGGCTACCATTCGGGCTAAAGGTCAATCAAGATATCTTTCAACAGAAAATAGACGAGACATGCAGAGGCTGTGAAGGAGCTATAGGAATAGCTGATGATATTCAGATCTATGGAGCAGATGAAAGAGACCATGACATGCACCTACATGAGGCCGTGAAGAGTACCAGGAAGGCTGGCATCAAGTTAAATGCAGATAAGTGCATAGTTAAATTCAAGGAATGCCAATTCTTCAGTATGATTTATACACCAGAGGGAGTCGAGCCAAATCCAGAGAAGATTGCAGCGATTGCTGAAATGAAACCACCCAAAGACAAAAAAGAGCTGAGGAGTTACCTCGGTTTGGTCCAATACATGAGTTCTTTCATCCCACACATGTCGGAACATACAACAAATCTCAGAGAGCTATTGAAAGAAGACGCCGAATACCAGTGGTCTGAATCACATGAAAGGAATTTCAAACAACTTAAAGAACTGTTGTGCAAAGAAACAAGTCTGTCATATGACAGAAGAAAACCAGTCACTCTGCAAGTAGACGCTTCTACCAGAGGACTAGGGGCAGCTCTGGTGCAGGAAGGAAAGCCGATAGCTTTCGCATCAAAGGCCTTGACGTCAGCCGAGACGAGATACGCCAACATAGAAAGAGAACTATTAGCAGTAGTGTACGGATGCGAGAAATTCCATACATACCTATATGGCAGGCGATTTACAATAGAGAGTGAGCATCGTCCACTAGAACAGATCTATAAGAAGAATCTGTGCAAAGCGCCTGCAAGACTGCAAAGACTACTTCTAAGGATCCAAAGCTATGACTTCATGCTTAAATATAAGCCAGGAAAGGAAATGGTGCTAGCAGATGCGTTGTCTCGATTGTCACCATATGAGAAACACAAGGTGGAGGGCCTAACAGTAAAAATCCACCACCGAGTGAATGTTACCCCTACAAAGCTCAGTCAAATCAGAGATGAGACTAGCAAAGATGAGGAGTTGCAACTACTCACACAACAAGTGATACAGGGGTGGCCGGAGAGAATCCAGCAGGTACAGGTGACAATTCGTCAATACTGGACGATTAAAGACGATATTGCAGTAGAAGGCGGTATTCTCCTTGCTGGATCGAGGATCATCGTGCCAAAGACGATGCAGACACAACTTCTCCATCTCATACCTGAAGGCCACATGGGAATGGAGAAATGCAAGCTGAGAGCCAGATCAGCTGTATACTGGATAGGCATGTACAAAAATATCGAACAGATGGTCTCTGTATGTGGTATATGCCAGAAATACAGAAATGCACAACAGAAAGAGGAGATGATACCTGGTGAAATACCGTCAAGACCATGGCACACTGTTGGGGCAGATCTCTTCATGTGCAATCAAGAATGGTATCTCATAGGCACGGTGGCATCGTGGTTAGCACTGTTGCCTCACAGCACCAGGGACCCGGGTTCAAATCCAGCCTTGGGCGACTGTCTGTGTGAAGTTTGCACATTCTCCCTGTGTCTGCGTGGGTTTCCTCCGGGTGCTCCGGTTTCCTCCCACAGTCCAAAGATGTGTGGGTTAGGTTGATTTGGCTATGATAAATTGACTCTTAGTGTTAGGGGGTTACGGGGATAGGGTGGGATATGTGTCGGTGCAGGCTCGATGGGCCGAAATGGCCTCTATCTGCACTGGTGGTTCTGTGATAGTGGCAGATTACTATTCCAAGTTTCCTTTTGTGAGAAGGATGAAAGACTTGAGAGCCACAACTACCACCAGGATTGCAAAGAGCTTGTTTGCTGAACAAGGAATCCCGGAAAAAGTAATCTGTGACAATGGAACCCAGTTCACATCGAGTGAATTCAGAGCTCTGGCAGAAAAGTATGGGTTCAAAATAGTAACCTCATCCCCACATTTCCCAAGGGGACACGGGTTCATCGAAAGACAGATCCAGACTGTCAAGAGAACTCTCATCAAAAGTAGTGAGATGGGGGAAGACCAAGACCTTGCCCTCCTATCACTCAGATCAACACCACTGAAAGCAGACATGAAATCACCTGCGGAATTGCTGAATGGGAGGAAGTTTAAGACTACACTACCAGCAAAAATACATCCTCCCCAGGACCAGGAGGACTTCAGACAAAAGCTGGCAGAAGCACAAATCGTAGGAAGCAAACATTACGATAAACATGCAAAGATGCTACCAGAATTGCTGAATGGACAATCAGTGCATGTGCAAGACCCGTGTTGAAAACCTGGAATCCAACCAAGGTCATTGGAAAAGCTGATACTCCAAGATCCTACTTCGTAGAGACTGAACCTGGTAACCAATACAGACGGAACAGACTCCACATCAGACCTTCACCTGAACTGGATAAGCAGCAGACAACATCAGCAACATTGACAACACCAGCTACCACAAACAGTACAACACCAGAAACAAGCGCTACTAATCAAACAACCACGAGCATGCACACTCCAACTCCAAAGGCGACAGCAACAACAACAACGAGAGCGGAACACACCAAAACACCGCAGAGAGGAATGGTCACCACCAAATCCACAAGATGGAGGGACAACATCCAACCACCTGAGCGATATCGCGAATAAAAAAAACTCACGATTCTTTGTAGTTGATAATAGTTTAGATATAATATTTGTTAATTTAAATTGTTAAATTTCATGTTTTAGTTTTTGAGAAAGAGGGATGTTACATTGTTATAGTATCACATCGTTAAATGGAACTACTTTGGTATGGAACTACTTTGGTATGGTGTAGTTATATTGCTTTGTGGCACACTGTGCACGGGCAGTGCACAGTGCAGCGTCGGACATCTTGTATCACTCCGCACCATGCGGCAGCACAGAAACAAAGCAGAAATACAGCTAGTAAAAGCAGTAACTAAAATGAGCTAAAAGTGTCTATTATTTATAGTAAAAGAACACAAGGAGACACAACAGTGGCTGTTCTAATGTAGCCAATTTACGCACAGCAAGGTCCCACAAATAGCAATCTGTTTTAGTGATGTTGGTCAAGGAATAAATATTGGCCAGGACACCGAGGAGAACTCCCCTGCTCTTCTTCGAAATAGTGCCATGGGATCGTTTGCATCCACATGAGAGGGCAGACGGGGCCTCGGTTTAACGTCTCATCCGAAAGACGGCACCTCCAACAGTGCAGCGCTCCCTCAGCACTGCACTGGGAGTGTTAGCCTGGATTATGTGCACAAGTCACTGGAGTGGGACTATGAACCCACAACCTTCTGACTCAGAAGCGAGAGTGCTACCCACTGAGCCACAGCTGACACCTAGCGAGTGCTTCCTGTACCAGTTAAAATTCTGATTGGTAAATTGGCACAATGGCTGGCTACCTGGTGCAATGGGTTTCCACTCAATGTTCCGATGTCTGAAAATCGAGCCTGCCCGACTGGAAAGCCGACCCTACTAAAGTCACACTTCAGTCCACAATTTAGCACTGAAAGTGCCTCTGGCGGTTCAGTTCCCTCCTGAAATCCACTCTTCCTGTGTATGAGCTGCAAGTGTGAGGAGATAAGAATCTTTGCTTTAAAAGCCGAGAAGTCTAATGTGCTGCCCAAAAATGTATAAACACAATCAGCAGCCAAAGTCGAGGGGGGGGGGGGGGGGCGGGGGGTGTTATTTGCTGGCTGAAAAGTGTCTGGGAATGTGAAACGACATCAATAAAAACCCCACAAGTAAGCAATAAATCATACAGTAGTATGTTTCACTGCCCCGCAGTGTTGGAAAGAATATGATATAGCTTGCCATGCTTGTGACTTCACGTTCCCACTCCAGGGACTTGAGCACATAAAGCTAGGTTGACTCTCCCAGTCTCCCAGTGCAGTGCTGAGGAAGTGCTGCACTGTCGGAGGTGCCGTCTTTCGGATGAGAAGTTAAACCAAGGCCCCGTCTGTTCTCTCAGGTGGACGTAAAAGATCCTATGGCACTATTTCGAAGAAGAGCAGGGGAGTTATCCCCGGTGTCCTGGCCAATATTTATCCCTCAACCAACATAACAAAAACAGATTATTTGGTCATTATCACATTGCTGTTTGTGGGACCTTGCTGTGCGCAAATTGTCTGCCACGTTTCCCACATTACAGCAGTGACTACACTCCAAAAAGTACTTCATTGACTGTAAAGCGCTTTGAGACGTCCGATGGTCGTGAAAGGCGCTATATAAATGCAAGTCTTTCTTTTTTACCCCATTGTACTGGGGGAAGAAGTGTGCAAATGGATTTTGCCCCCTTGGCAAGTGCAACACATTGCCTCTCAAGTCATCACTTTTCGGCCTCCCATTGGTGCATGTGTTGGAGAGCTTAGACGTGAGCTTACTGGAAGGGGCTAGCACACTAACAGTGGCAGGGGGAACAATAGCAGTGCTGGGCACGTTATTTTCCTGGACCTGCAATAGCACACCTGAACCTTCATTTTCCGCCAAGTAGGCCCTGATGTTCAGGTGGGTTAGGAAATGGGATGAGGACCCGTTATGCACTCGCCTAATTTTCCTTTCAGTTCCAGTTCAGTTCCAGTTTTTTGTTACGGGCGCATGTAAACAAAGCAATAATGAGACGGTGACACCCTACAGCCCATTTCCAACCCTTCTGTCTCACTTGGTGATCCATGTGAATCACGGCTGTATAAAATGGGCATCCTGGGAAAAAAGGTGGAAGCTATTTTAGACAGCCAAGCACAGACATTTGTAAACTTTACAGAATTCTTATTTCTCTAACAATTTTGGATTTGTTTTTTTTTGCTCCTGCAAACACTTTACCAGATGCAATTTAGCCATTTACTCAAGAGATTGCCATTTCCACCCACCCCTCAGAGACAGAGAGAGAGAGGGGCACATTAGGCTCTCCGATTGGGGAGCCCCCTCTACCTTTGCGCACTGGCTAATGGAAGAGTGACAGGCCAGGCTGCAACTGTGGAGCAAGCACAGACTCTCCTTAGGGTCCATGTTGTGGAGGCCACCAATGCAGATCTGCTTGGAGCTACCACATCTCTGGGGTTGGCGGCAATGCTGCGAAGCCATCCATCATAGTATCGTACACGTGGTTAGTGGATTCCTCCACTCGCTGTGGCATCTGTCATCTGGCGTAGCCCCTAGTGCCTGCCCATAGACTTGCTGCTCTGTAAGCATGTTTTAAAAACAAGGCCCATGAGATCTGGGTCCCCAGACTTGTCATTCTTGAAGCGATGAAGTGTTTTGGGATGTCCTGAAGTTAGAATCAAAGAAATTTACGGCACAGAAAGAGGCCATTCGGTCCATCGTGTCTGCGCTGGTCGAAAAAGAGCTGCCCAGCCTGATCACACTTTCCAGCTCTTGGTCTGTAGCCTTGCACGTTACGGCACTTCAAGTGCATATCCAGGAAACTTTGTGCTATCCGGCACCGACGGGACCGAGCTGTTGCCGTCCCATCAAAACTGCCGGACACACCAGCGCTAATGTTGAAACATACGGAGATTTTGAGCTCCGTATCTGGCAACAAACCCTGTTGCTTCTAAACAGTCGGCCATACCTTGCAAGCGTCTCTGTAGCTTAGCAACAGCTTCAGCGAGACCTTGCAGAGCCTGACTGGTGGAAAAAAAAAGCTAACTAAACGGCTCCTGATTTTTGCCGGTGGCTCGAGCATTCCGGACAGTTAACCTCCGGATAATACAAAGTTTCCTGTACTGTTTAAGTGTGATGAGGGTTTCTGCCTTGTGTAAGGTGCTATATAAATGCAAGATCTTTCTTTCTTTCTTTCTGCTTTGCAACTTTTTATTTTTGTTTATAAACATATTGACAATTAATTATTTGTTAAGATTTTTACAACTTCTCTGAAAACTTTCTAGGACATGGACAAGTAATGTTGTTGCTGCAATAATGATTTATTTTAACCCTTTGCTCTTGTGCAGAGAATGAAAGTGTTTTTGTTTAAATGGCTGGGCTCTTTGGTGCATTGTGACTACTGGGTGCTTCTGGAAAAAATAAAATGTAAGGAGGTTTGCGCTAGGCATTTTTTTGAAATTCAAGTTTGAATATTTGTGTAATTTATCCTTCTAAATGTATATTAATTTGAAATAAAAGAAAAGAAAGACTTGCATTTGCATTTCACGACGGCCAATGAAGTGTAAAATGAAATGGAGCAAAGTTCCAGCACACATTACAGAATCTATATTTTTAGCGTAGTTTTAGAATCTGTAAGTGTCCGCTTTGGCTCCGTGGCAGCACTCTTGCCTGATTCAGAATGTTGTGGGTTCAAGGCCCGCTGCAGGATTTGAGCATGTAATCTAGGATAACGCTTCAGTGCAGTACTGAGGGAGGGTCCATATTTCGGATGAGATGTTAAAGTGAGGTTAAATAGAAGCACATGGTATTAAAGGGACGGTGGTAACTTGGGTACGTAATTGGCTAAGGGATAGGAGGCAGAGACAGTAGTGGTGAACGGATGTTCCTCTGACTGGAGGGAAGTATACAGTGGCGTCCCCCAGGGGTCAGTACTGTATTAGGAACATTGCTTTTCTTGTTATATAGAAATGACCTGGACTTGGGTATAGCGAGTACAATTTTGAAGTTTGCAGATAAAACAAAACTTGGCAATATAGTAATTAGTAAGCAGGATAGTAGCAGACTTCAAGAGGACATAGAGAGACTAAAGAAATGGGCAGATGCAATTTAATTCGGATAAGTGTGAAGTGATGCACTTTGGGAGGAACAACATGGAGTGGCAATATAAACTAAATGGTACTATTCTGAGGGATTTGCAAGAGCAGAGGGATCTGGGGTACATATAAATCTTTGAAGGTGGCAGGGCAAGTTGATAAGGTGGTTAAGAAAGCCGATGGGATACTTGGCTTTGTAAATAGGGGTATTGGATACAAAAACAAGGAAGTCATGTTAAACCTTTACAAAACACTGGTTGGGCCTCAGCTGGAGTATTGTGCACAGTTCTGGGCACCACACTTTAGGAAGGATGTCAAGGCCTTGGCGAGAGTACTGAGGAGTTTACCAGTGATGAGGGACTTCAGTTATGTGGAGAGATTGGAGAAGCTGGGATTGTTCTACTTAGAGCAGAGAAGGTTAAGGGGAGACCTAATAAAGATATTCAAAATTATGAGGGGCTTTGACAGAGCAAGTAGGGAGAAGCTATTTCCTCTGGCAAGTGGGTCGGAAACCAGAGGTCATAGATTTAAAATAATTGGCAAAAGAACTAGAGGGGAAAGAGGAGAATTTAATTCACAGAGGGTTGTTAAGATCTGGAACGCACTACCTGAAAGGGTGGTGGAATCAGATTCCATAGGAACTTTCAAAAGGCATGTACTGTACTTGGAGAGGACTCATTTGCAGGGTTATGGGGTTAAAGTGGTGGTGTGGGACTAAATTGGCCAGCTCTTTCAAAGAGCCGGCACAGGCACGAGGGGCCGAATGGCCTCCTTCTGTGCTGTAAGATTCTATGAGGCTCAGTGTACCCTCTTCCGATGGATGTAAAAGATCCTGTGGCGCTATTTGCCCTGGCCAACAGTTAGCCCTCAACCAGCTCCACTAACACAGATTGTGGGATCTTGCTGTGCGAAAATTGACAGTTGCATTTCTCTACGATTGACGACAGTATTCACTCTCGGGATTGTCCTGTGGCCGTAATAAATGCAAGTTCTTTGTGACCCCCCCCCCCCCCCTGAATAAACCTTTTATTAAATGAAGCCAAAGATTTGAATGGCTTTGCAACATATAAAAAGTACTGGTGAGATCTAATTTTGCTATAAATACAAACTGAGTCTGAAATGTGGGTTGACTCTCGAACAGGAAACCAGTGGAATGAATAAACTGGGCTTCAGTGTTGAGGCCATGCAGAGTTATGTTATCCAGTGGAATTGTTCGGAAGTACTGCTGAATGACATCATAATTAAACAGATAACATCTGGACGGTTCCTTATTTCAAATTTGCAACTGTCAAATCCTACCCACAACTGCATTTCTAAGCGGGGAACCACAGAAACCAAATCAGTTCAGTTCAGAGAAAGATATTTTAGCGCCGAGAGGTTCCTCTGCATGGTGTTTCACTTGAGTTTGCCCCCGGGAGTTTACAATGGCTCCGCCCTCGTACTGGATTAAAAAGGTACCAGCTAATTTTAATAAGTAAAACTTTAAAAATAACCATGTAAATATCTGTAGTGCGGTGCTTATTTTTTTTGCTGTTAAGTTTGCAGGTTGCTTTTAAATAATTTACAAATGATATTTATTCAGGTTAAGTCTGGAGTTGGTCTAATATGCCATTTTTTCACTAATTCATCTTATTGTTCGGAGGTTGTTAATGTACAAGAAAGTAGAAGGACTTGCATTTCTGTAGCGTCTTTCACGACCTCTGGAACGTCCCAAATCGCTTTACAGCCAATTAAGTACTTTTTTTTTTGAAGTGGAGTCACTGTTGTAATGTAGGAAATGCGGCAGCCAATTTGCGCACAAGAAGATCCCACAAACAGCAATGTGATAATGACCAGATCTTCTGTTTTAGTGATGTTGTTTGAGGGATAAATATTGGCCAGTCCACCGGGGATAACTCCCCTACTCCTCTTCAAAATAGTGCTAGGGGATCTTTTACATCCACCTGAGAGAGCAGACGGGGCCTCGGTTTAACGTCTCATCCAAACGACAGCACCTCCGACAGTGCAGCACTCCCTCAACACTGTGCTGGAGTGTCAGCCTAGATTTTTGTGCCCAAGTCTCTGGAGTGGGACTTGAACCCACAACCCTTCTGACTCAGAGGCGAGAGTGCTGCCCACTGAGCCACAGCTGGCACCACAAGGTGTTAGTAATGTGCTGTAGTCAGCTGGAAAGGTTTGGTTTTAGTGTGCCTTATTGTCCAAGTTCGATCGACTTATCCAGCTACAAAAATAAGGTTGTCTTTTTCTTTCTTGAGGACCATAGAAACATAGAGGATAGGAGCAGGAGTAGGCCATTCGGCCCCTCGAGCCCGCCCCGCCATTTAATGAGATCGTGGCTGATCATCCAAACTCAGTACCCTGTCCCTGCTTTCTCCCCATATCCCTTGATCCCTTTAACCTCAAGAAATATATCAAACTCCTTCTTGAGGCTGCACTCCCGGTGCACAGGCTAGTTAAACGCACGTGTAGGTCAGAGAGTTGGGGCTATACTGCTGGAAATTCCGCTGGAGATTGTTGAAAGGTGGATCTTTGGTCTCTTACCCTTTTCTTCCTGTTCCTTTAGGTTCCTGATGTTATCAGCGGCATCCGGCAAGTCTCCAAGGCCGCCTTAAAGGGGGACACGAAACCCCGGCAAGTCAGCGAGGATGCCTTTTACAACTCGCAGAAGTACGAAGTGCTGTACTGCGGCAAAGTGGTGGTGACGCACAAGAAGGCTCCGTCCACCGTTATTGACGACTGCATCGAGAAGTTTGCCCAGCACCAGCTGGAAAGGCAGCGGCTGAAGCTGCTGAACGAGAAGCCCCTGGCCACCGCTGGCCAGGAGGAAAGAGATGCCGGGGGGGATTCGAAGCGGCTCCACGAGGCGGCCGAGGAGGCAACAGTCAATACCAACCTGCCCTCGGCCAGCGGCAGTCAGAGCGACCTGTCGGGCCCGGGCCTGGGCTCAACTCTGACTGAGCCCAGCCTGGGGGACGCGCCCTTCGAGGAGGAGCAGGCCGAGTTCCGCTCTCGGTGTAACAGCGTCGCCAGCATTCGGCCCATGAGGATGCCCGACCTCAGCACCAAAGTGCAAACCCGACGCCGTCATGCCAGCGCTCCAAGTCACGTCCAACCCTCCGACGCAGAGAAAAATAGGACAATGTTATTTCAGGTATGTGTGTTTATCACTTTTTGTGAAGAAATATGTACCATAGAAGATAGATGGGTATACATACTGAAATCAGCAAAGCTTGTGACCTCGATTAATGCAGGATGGAGAGGTACTGAAGCACCTGCACCAGTGCAGAGATTGGGGGTTCTGAGATTGATGCATAGATGCAGCGGAGATGGGCATCATTATGTACTGGCTTATTGACATGCCTACCCATGCACAGATTGCTGAGGGGAAGTACTGTAACTGACCAGGTGATTTTAAACTGCTGATTTACTTTCAGTGGCCTTTTCTGTGAGTTTTGGAGAATTCATAGGGGGGAATTTTAATTTTAAAGAAACGGGTGGGTTGGGGGCGTGGGGCTAGTTAAATCGTTAAAAATCGGATTCACGACCTGAACCCGCCTCCAACCCGCCCACTTCCGATTTTAACAGAGGCGGGACGGGGACGGCGAGGGGGTGGGTGGTGGGCAGCCAGCCCGCTCCCAGGAGGTGGGACGTCAATTTAAATATTATAATGAGGCTGGACGCCTCTTCTTTTACCTCCATTTTGTTTTTAACTGCCTGTGGACGGGCTTTACACACTTCGTAAAACCCGGCAGTTCCAGCAATCTGGCTGGCTGCGGGCGGGAAACCGAGGCCTCGTATGCAAATTAAGGTCGGCAGGGCCTTCAGGAAAGCCGGCCTACCCTTTAATTCGTGTTTAACATTTTTTTGAACACTAATTTGACACTTTCCCTTTCAGTGCTCCAATCACTGAGTAACCACGAGGCTACTTATACAGTGTTGCTGTTTTATGTTTGTGACGTATGTATACAGAGGGAAGATGAGGAGAATATTTTTTTTATGCAGCGAGTTGTTATGATCTGGAACGGTGGTGGAAACAGATTCAGCCGTAACTTTCAAAAGGGAATTGGATATATACTTGAAGGGGAAAACATTTCAGGGCTATGGGAAAAGAGCAGGGGAGTGGGATTAATTGGGTCGCTCTTCCAAAGAGCCGGCACAGGCACGATGGGCCGAATGGCCTCCTTTTGTGCTGTTTGATTCTATGATTTGAATAACATACAAACATGGCTGGCCATCAGCATATTTCAGTCTGATGAATGGTTATTAATAAGGGTCTTCGCTAGCTGATTTCCCTTGGTGTTGCTGTGGACAATTTAAAAACTGGACACTTCTGAATTCTTGCAAACCCTAGGTAATGATTGCTGGGGTTGCTGGTGTAGACACATCTTAAAGGCACTTGTGAAGATTTGCTGTATCCAGTATTTCTAGTGGAATTCTTGACATGTTTTGTCAATGTTTTGTCTGATTATGCTCCTGTGAAGCACCTTGGGATAGTTTTGTATGTTAAAGGTGCTATATAAATGCTTGTTGCTGTTGTTGTGCTAAGTTTTCTCAAGAAACTTCCTCCTCCAGCTACAGATCCTAAAAGATTTGCGGGGAAAAATTCGGTATTGCCCTGTTTGGGGCGCTAATAACGGCTGGGCGCAAAGTTTAGCGCCTGTCGCTAATTATCGCCTCCGACTGCAAAATTCGCCTCTATCGCCCCTGGAGGTGATTTGAGTGTTAAATCAGGTGCTACACACCTCTCATGACGCAAACATCAGGGAGCGAGGCGCTACCTCAGAACGCTCCCGAAGCTCAGGCGATGTTACCCCACTATTCAAAAAAGGTGGTAGAGAGAAAACGGGGAATTACAGACCGGTAAACCTGACATCGTTCGTGGGGAAAATGCTAGAGTCCATTATAAAAGATGTAATAGCAGAGCACTTGGAAAACAGTGACAGGATCGGACAAAGTCAACATGGATTTACAAAAGGTAAATCGTGCTTGACTAATCTACTGGAATTTTTTGAGGATGTAACTGGTAAAATAGATAAGGGAGAACCAGTGGATGTGGTGTATTTGGACTTTCAGAAGGCTTTCAATAAGGTCCCGCATAAGAGATTAGCATGTAAAGTTAAGGCACATGGGATTGGGGGCAAGGTATTGACTTGGATAGAGAACTGGTTGGCAGACAGAAAGCAAAGAGTTGGAATAAACGGGTCTTGTTCCGAGTGGCAGGCAGTGACTAGTGGGGTACCGCAGGGATCGGTCATTGGACCCCAGCTATTCACAATATATATTAATGATCTAGACGAGGGAACTAGATGTAATATCTCCAAGTTTGCAGACGACACAAAGCTGGGTGGGCGTGTGTGCTGTGAGGAGGATGCCGAGAAACTCCAGGATGATTTGGACAGGTTGGGTGATTGGGCAGAAGCATGGCAGATGCAATATAACGTGGATAAATGCGAGGTTATCCACTTTGGTGTCAAAAACAGGAAGGCAGATTATTATCTGAATGGCAATAGATTGGGAGAAGGGGAAGTGCAACGAGACCTGGGTGTCCTTGTGCACCAGTCGCTGAAGGTAAGCATGCAGGTGCAGCAGGCGGTTAAGAAGGCAAATGAGATGTTGGCCTTCGTAGCGAGAGGGTTTGAGTACAGGAACAAGGATGTCTTGCTGCAGTTGTACAGGGCCTTGGTGAGACCACACCTTGAGTATTGTGTGCAGTTTTGGTCATCTTATCTGAGGAAGGATGTTCTTGCCATGGAAGGAGTTCAGCGAAGATTCACCAGGCTGATACCTGGGATGGCAGGAATGACGTATGAGGAGAGATTGGGTCGATTGGGCTTATACTCGCTGGAGTTTAGAAGAATGAGAGGGGATCTCATTGAAACTTATAAAATTCTGACAGGAGTGGACAGACTAGATGCAGGAAGGATGTTCCCGATGGTCGGGGAATCCAGAACCATGGAGCACAGTCTAAGGATAAGGGGTAAGCCATTTAGGACAGAAATGAGGAGGAATTTCTTCACCCAGAGAGTGGTGAACCTGTGGAATTCTCTACCACAGAAGGCAGTAGAGGCCAATTCATTAAATATATTCAAGAAGGAGTTGGATATATTTCTTAAGGCTAAAGGGATCAAGGGGTATGGGGAGAAAGCGGGGACCGGGTACTGAATTTGGATGATCAGCCATGATCGCATTGAATGGCGGAGCAGGCTCGAGGGGCCGAATGGCCTACTCCTGCTCCGATCTTATATGTTTCTATGTCAGTTACCATGGAAACCAGACAGACTGGTGCCATCCAGTTCTTAAAGGGAAGGGGCCATCTTGCTGGCCAGCCACACCCTGCTCATTGCAGCCTTGAATCTCGGCCTGGAGAGACCTCAAAAGCAATTGTGTTGGAAGCACTAATGGATAGGCCCAGGGAAAGAGCTCGGCACTTAGGAACCTAAAAAGTGGTGCTGAGGGCCAAAACTCCTTAGGACAGCGTTAAAACCAAAAATTCTGCTGACAAGAAAAGGCAGGAAGCGCCCGCCTTTAAATAGCGCTCCCCCAGCCCCTTCCCGACTTGAAGATGTTCCCCTCAGGCGCGACTCAATATCCAGTCTGGGGCGTTGCACGCTCGACTGATGTCACGATCTGTGGGTGCAGGAGATCGTGGCGGTAGTGTTTAGCGCCAATGCTAAAATCGCTGCGCTCAGGTGTTAAGTTCCTAGCGCCCTGTTAGCGACCCCCAGAGGCGCTACCAGGAGGCGCTAACCAACCAAATTTTCCCCCCTTGGACCCTACAGGGCCTGCTGGTAAAAGGCGACTGCTATCTGAGCAGGAGGATCGACAGGGATCACTTGAATCTGACTAGGAGTGTGGAGGCATCGGGCAGGATTTTCATTGGGCCGTGGAGTCAGGATTGGAGGTGTGCGGGGGGTTAAAATCCCGAAATCAGGGGTCCCGACCCCATCCCGCACCCAAACCTGCCTCCATGTCAGTTTCAAAGGAGGCGGGTACCCACCCTGCACTGGGACCCGCCTACCCGAGGCAGGAAGGGATTCGTGCCAATTAACTGCCTGTTAACAGGTAGTTAACAGGCAGTTTTTAGCCTAATCCCTATTTTGAAGGTTGAAGTGTGGGATTCCCGATGGATCCAAACCACGCCAAGTTAGAGGAGGCGGGCTGTCGGGATGAAGGGCTTGGAGGGGTCGAGATGTTGGTGTACAGGTGAGTGATGTGTGCATGAGTGCAAAGGTAAGTGTGTTTGGTGTGTCTAAGGTGATTAAAGAAGTGTAAATTACCTTTTCTTACCTTTTCAGCCTTCCTTCCTTTAGGTCTCAGGAGTCCCTCATCTCACCGGCACAGAAAGCAGAATGGCTGCGAACTGTCAAAAAGCTCTTGATAGATGAAATTTCAGTCTGTGATGTCACCTGTTGCTGGGTGGCTCTTAATTGGCCTGCTGAGCCCGCTGGGCGGGCTCAACAAGGTCAATCAAGTTAAAATCACGTGGATTGGCCGCATCTCGATGGAGGCGGTACAACGCCGAAAGTTGTAGTCCCGCCTCCAACCCGATTCCTGAATTAAATTCCTGCCCATGGAGTCCACTCGCCATATTTCCGTAGGGAATCTTCTCCGGATTACAGTCTTGCCACAGATGGTGTGATTGCTCCGAGAACTTTTACAGAGACACAGGTCCTAAGCGCAGTGTTGTTGGGGGCTCCACTCTCGTGAATACTCTCACTGCTGCTAATGCTTTCCTGTCCAGCTTCAACATGCTGGCAGTGGGGGGCGGAATCACATTGAGAGAGCCTTGAGGCAGGGCTATGGGGAAAGAGCAGACCACATTGCTTCCTACAAACATGTTGAGGGAATGTCCCACAGGAGGTGGGGGTGGGTGGGGGGCCATGGCTGGAGAAGGCTGCTGGCTCTAAACGCCAGTGCTTGGTTTGCTTTTTTTATGGCCTTGTTAACCTGTGTTACTACTGTTAGTGATTTGTGTATTTGTACTCCGAGATCCCTTTTTTCCTCTACCCCAGCCAGACTCGCACCCTCCAAATGATAAGTGACCTCCCTATTCTTCCTACCAAAATGTAATGCCTCACATTTATCTGTGTTGAATTTAATTTGCCAATTATATGCCCATTCCGCAAGTTTATTAATGTCCTCCTGTAATTTGTTGCAGTCCTCCTCAGTATTGACTATCCCCCCAATTTGGTGTCATTCACAAATTTAGAAATTGTGTTTTTGATTCCAAAGTCTAAATCGTTAATGTAAGTTGTGAACAACAATGGTCCCAACACTGATTGTTGTGGAACACCACTACCCGCCTTCTGCCACTGTGAATAGCTACCCTTTACTCCTACTCTCTGCTTTCTGTCTTGAAGCCAGCTAGCTATCCATTCTGCTACTTGTCCCCTGACTCCGCATTCTCTGACCTTATTCATTAGTCTAATATGTGGTACCTTATCGAAGGCCTTTTGAAAATCTCGATAAATTACATCTACTGCATAACTCTTGTCTACTCTCTCTGTTACCTCTTCAAAAAATTCAATGAGGTTGGTCAAGCAAGACTTTACCTTTTGCAATCCATGCTGACTATTCATCCTTATTATATTTTTGGATTCTAGATGTTCTTCTGTTTTCTCCTTTAGTAGGGATTCCATTATATTTCCTACCACCGAAGTTAAGCTGACTGGTCAAGAGTTCCCTGAACATGTTCTGTCTCCCTTCTTAAATATAGGTATTATGTTAGCTATCCGCCAGTCCCCTGGCACTACAGCTTTTCTAATGAATTATTAAATATGTGTAGTAATGCCTCTGCTATCTCTTCCCTAGATTATTTTGAAATGCGTGGATGTAAACCATCCGGACGAGGTTTTTTTTCCCTCTTGGAGTTTATTTAGTTTAATTAATATATCTCCTCATTTTATTTTAAATACAGTTATCTCATTACTAATCTCAAGATCCAATGTCATGTCCACCTGTTCTATCTCCCTGGTAAACACTGAAGCAGTGTCATTATTTAATATTTCTGCCATCTCTCTATCACTGCCTGTGTTATTATCCTGTCTATCCCTTAGTGGCCCTATTCCCATCCCGACCTTCCTTTTTTTATTCATGTGCCTGTAAAATATTTTACTATTTTGTTTTATGTTCCTTGATAATTTAATTTCATAGTTCCTCTTTGCCTTCCTAATTGTTTTTTGGACTTCTCTCCTAATCTCTTTGTATTCTCCCTTATCATGCACTCCCCTGCTGTCCATGTACTTAATGTATGCCTCTTTCCTTACCCTCATTTTTTCCCTTCTGGCTTTATTCATCCATGGTGTCCCATTTGTGTTTAGTTTTTTTTTAGTGGAATATATTTTCCTGGTCTCTGTTGAACTGTTTCCCATTGCTGTTCTACATTATTGTTTGCCAATATTGTTGTCCATTTTATTTTCCCAAGATCTGTTCTCAGCCCCTTCACCAACACCAACACAGACCAGTACTGTCAGTGTACAAAATCTGACTGACCAATTAACTCTGTTGCCTATGAAGAAGTGGTAACCTTAAACAACAGACCCCATTAGGGATGTGATTTTTGTTTCTTTACTTCTGGGCTACCCACAGAATGATTGAGGCACTACTCTACAGTATTTGAATAAGTAATTTTGTTTTCATGTTAATTTACCCTGTTTTCTAGTTATCCCATCTCCTCTGATATGCATCACTCCCCTGGCTGAATAGACACACACTGAACCTGCTCTCAGGCCTCTGCCAACTCAACCTGCAGGTTTCCCAGAATGATACAGCACAGAAGGAGTCCATTTGGCCCATCGTGCCTGTGCTGGCTCTTTGAAAGAGCTCTCCAATTAGTTCCACTCTCCTGTTCTTTCCCCCGTAGCCCTGCACATTTCTCCTTTTCAAGTATTTATCCAATTCTCTTTTGAAAGGTAATCTTGAATCTGCTTCCACCGCCCTTTCAGGCAGTGCATTCCAGATCATAACAACTCGCTGTGTAAAAACATTCTCCTCATTTTCCCCCTGGACTTTTTGCCAGTTATCCTAAATTTGGGGGCGATTTTCTCACTGGAGGCGGGTTTCAGTTTGGGTGGGTTTGAAACCCGCCTCCACTGATAGTTTACAAAAATTTGCGATTTTCCCCTGATTGGCCACTTGATTTCAGAGGTGTGGGATGCCCTTGGTCAGTTAGTGTTTTGGGACTGAAACTTGCCTCTGTTGACAGCACTTTTCCAGTCTGATTTTATGGTTTTTTGCTGCCTTGGCTCATTCCACAGCATTTCTGCCTATACTGCACCACCTGCACATATTCTGAGAAACCATTATGTCCAATTCCAAGGCAAGGGCCTCCCCGAGGCTCTCGGATGAGGCGCTGCAAATGTTGTTTGAGGGGGTGACAGCTAGCATGGAGGTGCTCTTCTACTCATCTGGGAGGAAGAGGCCTGCCAAAGAAACCAAGGCTGTGTGGATACAGCTGGCAAGGGATATAACCTCCAGATCTGTGTGCAGATTGGGAGAATGTTTCTGTGTATTGATGAATGTTGGAAAGCATTAAAATGATTTGAAGTCAAAATGTTAGTGTTATGCCATCTGTTCTTTCGCCTAGGCAGCTCCAGATTGCGGGCTCTGCCACACTTGCATTGTCAGGTTGGTGGCCTGAGTGAAAGGAGGCCAGAGAGTCATGTCCATTGTCAATGATGTCTTAGGATGGAGCCAAGGACATGTGCCAACTCAAGCAACCTATGGAAATCTGGCCAGGATAAGTTCATCCCTTGAATCCCGGACAGCCATGTGCTTGCGTGCTGCCGCTGCCACTGGTCGACACACCAGCGCTCTGACCTCCTCCTGCTCCTGCTCTTCCTCCAGATCCTCCCCCTCAGCCTCCTCCTCCTCCTCTTCATCCTCATCTGAGGTCCATGCAGAAAGAAAACAAATGGTTCCCATGCTGCTTGCAGATGCCTCTTTTGGGGAAGTGCTCATTGCAACAGGAAGAGGGTCTTCCAAGGAGGTCCCACAGTTGATTGATTCAAGCTGCAGCACCTCTGTCTTTGGAAGGCCTTCTAAAAGTGCTCAGAGACCTTTTAAATTCAAGGTCTGGCACCTGCAAGTAATCCTGGATGCAATAAACGATGTCTTGTTAGTCCTGCAGCTGTGAGGAGGCCACTCACAAGTCAACCCGTCAGGTTTACTTGGCGTGGTTTAGGAGGTGCGTGGAGCATGCCGAAATGCTCAAAGTCACGAGGGCCTCTCAAAATAGGCTTAGAGAGGCCCTTAACGAGCATTTAATGATCACAAGTATCGCTATGGCCAGCTGGAGGTGGGACTGTTTCCCGACCTCCAAAACCGGCACTGGCAAAATCCCGCGGAGGCGGGTTGGAGGCAGGTTCCGAACCCGCCCTCATTGAATCTGATTTTCCCACCTTTCCCCCCTCCAAACCCGCCTCCTCTGACGTCAGAAAATCGCCCCCTCTGTATCCTCTGGTTACCGACCCTCATGCCAGTGGAAACTTCCTTACTTCCCAGTAGGAGAGTGCCTGATAGCCACACACAACTGGGGCACTGCAGTTTTAAGCGTGTCCTTTACAAGAGTCAGGATTCTCCCACATTCATTTTTATTATGTAGATGATAATCTGTATAATATGTGCAATTTATTTCAGGTTTATAGCTTTGCAGTTCATTCATGCATATCGCGTATCTAACCAGCAGATTCATTGCTGTACAAACACATTAATAAAAATGAATCCATTCATCGTGCATCTAAACAGGTCCATTCACTGTTTAGAACCTAGTGGAGTTCAGGCAGCTTAAAGTCATGATTTAATTACTTAACAATGGCACTGTCATTACACAATCAATTCAGAAAAACGTTTTTTTGTCTTTGTTGGACACGACGGCGTAATTATTCCAACCACAAAGCAAAAATATTAATTGCTTACGTCACTGCATCACTACAGTGCAAGTGACACATGCCTATTCCAACTCTACCCCTCCACCACATCGAACACAGGGGGCTAGGTTGTCCTGACCATGTGCTGTGATTGTTAATATAAGCAGTTGTTTCCACTTGGGATTCTCGTATACCTCTGAGTGGATGGAGGTTTTGGAGTAGGTTGCTTGCATACCTGCCCTCTGAGCCATAGATCATGCCTGCCACAAGGAGATTGGGGAAAAATAGAAGGGGAACAACAACAACAACTTCGATTTATATAGCGCCTTTAACGTAGTAAAACATCCCAGGACGCTTCACAGGAGTTTTATAAGACAAAAAAAAATTTGACACCGAGCCACATAAGGAGAATTTAGGGCAGATGACCAAAAGCTTTGTCAAAGAGCATCTTAAAGGAGGAAAGAGGTAGCGAGGCGGAGAGGTTTAGGTCGGGAATTCCAGAGCTTCGGGCCTCGGCAATGGAAGGCACGGCCACCAAAGGTTGAGCGATTAAAATCAGGGATGCTCAAGAGGGCAGAATTAGAGGAGCGCAGATATCTTGGGGGGTTGTGGGGCTGAAGGAGATTAGAGATAGGGAGGGGCGAGGCCATGGAGGGATTTGAAAACAAGGATGAGACTTTTGAAATCGAGGCATTGCGTAACCGGGAGCCAGTGTAGGTCAGCAAGCACAGGGGTGATGGACGAACGGGACTTGGTGCGAGTTAGGACACGGGCAGCCGAGTTTTGGATGACCTCAAGTTTACGTAGGGTAGAATGTGGGAGGCCAGCCAGGAGTGCGTTGGAATAGTCAAGTCTAGAGGTAACAAAGGCATGGATGAGGGTTTCAGCAGTGGATGAGCTGAGGCAAGGGTGGAGATGGGTGATGTTACGGAGGTTGAAATAGGCGGTCTTAGTTATGCTGTGGATATGTGGTCGGAAGCTCATTTCAGGGTCTAATATGACACCAAGGTTGCGAACAGTGTGGTTCAGCCTCAGACAGATGTCAGGGAGCGGGATGGAATTTGTTGCAGGGACCGAAAACAATGGCTTATGTCTTCCCAATATTTAATTGGAGAAAATTTCTGTTCATCCAGAACTGGATGTCGGACAAGCAGTCTGACTATTTAGAGACTGTAGAGGGCTTGAGAGAAGAGGTAGTGAGGTAGAGCTGGGTGTCATCAGCGTACATGTGGAAACTGACTCTGTGTTTTCGGATGATGTCGCCAAGGGGCAGCATATAGATGAGAAATAGGAGGGGGCCAAGGATAGATCCTTGGGGAACACCAGAGGTAACGATGCAGGAGCGGGAAGAGAAGCCGTTGCAGGTGATTCTCTGGTTCCGATTAGATAGATAAGAATGGAACCAGGCGAGTGCAGTCCCACCCAGCTGGACGATGGTGTTGGAGAAGGATGGTGTGGTCAACCGTGTCAAAGGCCGCAGACAAGTCAAGAAGGACGAGGAGGGATAGTTTACCTTTGTCACAGTCACAAAGGATGTCATTTGTGACTTTGATGAGAGCTGATTCGGTACTGTGGCAAGGGCGGAAACCTGACTGGAGGGATTCAAACATGGAATTGCAGGAAAGATGGGCACGGATTTGGGAGGCGACAACACATTCAAGGACTTTGGAAAGGAAAGGAAAGGGAGGTTGGAGATGGGTCGGTAGTTTGCAAGGATGGAGGGGTCAAGGGTTGGTTTTTTGAGGAGAGGGGTGATGACGGCAGATTTGCAGAAGAGGGGAACAGTCCCTGAGGAGAGAGAACCGCTAACAATATCAGCTAACATGGAAGCCAGAAAAGGAAGTTGGGTGGTCAGCAGTTTGGTGGGAATAGGGTCGAGGGAGCAGGAAGTGAATCTCATGTACAAGATGAACGCGGAGAGGTCATGAGGGGAGATCGGAGAGAAACTGGAGAAAGAGAAATGCCAAAACAAAAATAATCCGCTTTTAATTTTGTTTTTGCTTTTAAACAATGATAATTATGTGTGTTTGGTTTGCTGTTTCTTTAAACGAAGGAGGACTGAAAGCTGGCTACAGCTGCCCCTGTGTATGTTTGTGTCACAAAGAAATCTTCCTTCTTTCATCAAGCACGTGGTTGTCACGGGGCAGAGCTGTAAACGTACATATCCCAAGGCAGTGTCATACGCTTTCAACACAATGAGGATCTTAACAACATTCGTCCTGTGGTTCTGTGGGTGTACTGACTGAAACACAGGCTGTTTTGTTTTATTTTCAAAGGGAATCATATCTGTGTTTTGTTTTCATAGGTCGGTCGGTTTGAAGTTAACCTCATCAGTCCCGATACCAAAACAGTTGTACTTGAAAAGAATTTCAAAAATATTTCCTCGTGTTCTCAGGTTTGTAGTTATCTGGCTTTTCCAGTGTTTATCTTCACTTTTTATTTAGTTATTGTATAATTGGTATAATTAGGCGCTGTCCACAATTGTTATCATTTTCACAACAAGAGTGGTTCGAGGTGTGTTTCAGGATTATCTCCCCATGCGATTTTTTTTGAGTTTTTCACTGATGGGTATACTTTGTGATGAGTTATTTTACATTTTATTTAAAAAATTTAAAAAATAAAATCGCCTCAGTTTGACTGATCTCCTTGACAAGGCTGCAATCTTGTTTGTGGCATGGACGCAGATGCATGATGGTCTGTTGCTCAGTCCTGGTACGGTCTGCCGCTCATTTCTGAGAGGTTGTTAAGTGCCGGGAGCTTAGGAGTGGACAGTAAATCTCAGGAAAAATGGCTTCCTGGACCATCAGGCCAGCATGGCAAATGGAAGAGCCTCTTTTTTCCACGAAAGATCATTTGACAAACCTTACAAACACCTGGGTTTGCCAATCCTCCAGGATTGCTGTGAGCCACCCTGGAGAAAAATCAAAGGGACATTAAAAGAAATGTGTGGTTTTTTTTTCAATTCTATGAACACTTTCATTTTTTAGTTATAAAATGATTGGCGATCGGGAAATTAGGCTGTTTGATTGGCAGACAAGAATTATCCCATCGGGTAATAAAGAGTTTGTTTACTTTTTTTAATTTGTTTATGGGATGTGGACGTCGCTGGCAAGGCCAGTATTTATTACCCATCCCTAATTGTCCTTGAGAAGGTGATGGTGAGCTTCCTCCTTGAACTGCTGCAGTCCATGTGGTGAAGGTACTCCCACAGTGCTGTTACGTAGGGAGTTCCAGGATTTTGACCCAATGACGATGAAGGATCAGCGATATATTTCCAAGTCAGGATGGTGTGTGACTTGGAGTGGAACTCGGAGGTGGTGGTGTTCACATGCGTCTGCTGCCCTTGTCCTTCTAGGTGGTAGAGGTCGCGGGTTTGGGAGGTGCTGCCGAAGAAGCCTTGGCGAGTTGCTGCAGTGCATCATGTAGATGGTACACACTGCAGCCACGGTATGCCGGTGGTGGAGGGAGTGAATGTTTAAGGTGGTGGATGGGGTGCCGATCAAGTGGGCTGCTTTGTCCTGGATGGTGTCGAGCTTCATGAGTGTTGTTGGAGCTGCACTCATCCAGGCAAGTGGAGAGTATTCCATCACACTCCTTACTTGTGCCTTGTAGATGGTAGAAAGGCTTTGGGGAGTCAGGAGGTGAGACACTCGCCACAGAAAACCCAGCCTCTGACCACCTCTTACTTTCCAATTGGCGTGGGAAGGAAGTGCGGCGTGAGGATGGAGGTGTTGGACAACCAATGGAGTATGGGGGAGGATCGGTGGGGGGTGGGATCTCAAGCAATTAAACCTCCAGGAATACATCCAATCAGAGTTGACAACCCTACAAACACCTGATGTGATGATGTAAATTCCGTTGAATCTCCGCAATCCAGTTCCTATAACTTTGCCTGGACCAACTGTAAATTCTGCTTAGAAACTATTTTTAACTCTAGCTTGCTTCATTCTGGCGAGCTGTTTGGTAATGACTTCCCTCAGGAGACCAATTACAGTCAGTATCATAAAATCCCCATAAAACCTGAAAAAAAACTTGACAGCTGGAAATGTTACAAATAATTTGTCGGCAAGCATGAGTTCATGACTGCACAGCCTAAACTGGGTTAATCCTTACAGTGGCATTTAGAAAATATTTCTAACCTAGATTAAATTACCTTTCTGGTTTTTTTAACCAGTCATTAAGATGAGAGTTTGCGCTTGGGGGTAGGATTGGTATTCTTGCTCAAGTACAAATCAATAAAATTTCAGTTACTAGTCATAAAAATATTGGAGATGGGGAAAAAAGGCTGTTTGACTGGCAGTCAAGAATCATCCCATCGGGTTTACTTTCCAATTGGCGTGGGAAGGAAATGCGCCGTGAGGATGGCGGTATTGGACCACCAATGGAGGCGGGGGGGAGAGCAGTCAGCAGTCTGTAAATGATGCCAATCCTTGTTAGGTGGCATAATGACAGTGTTCAGCCAGAGGCTGTCCTAACAAGAAAAGGTGGTATTTTGTCAGTTTAACCCTGGTGGTTGCTGATGGGAAGACTTTCAGAAGTTGCTTCTACTCTTTTTACTGATTGCCTTATATCTAACCGGCATCTTTTAACTGTATCCTTCCAGGGTATAAAACACGTTGACCATTTTGGGTTCATTTGTCGAGAAAGTGTTGAACCGGGACTAAATCAGTATGTGTGCTACGTGTTTCAGTGTGCCAATGAATCGCTGGTAAGTCCCTTCTGTATGGTGGCAATTGCGCATCTAACCTTTCAGAGTAAAACTTTATCAGAAACTGGACTATAAATGTGAAAATTGTGTATTGCTGTGCTTAAAAGTGGTTCTCATCACAAGCCAATTAGGCAACCATTACCAGGACTAATATAACTGGTCTCTTTCAGGTAGAATATATTTGGCATGGATATGTTGGATATTAGGAGGTTTCAGACTGTTGTACTGAATGCACTCAGGCCATTTTTATCTCTCTTCTGGCTGTTTAGGGTATAACTGACTTTGCAAAAGCAGCTACTTGAGAAAGCTGCCGTGTCTAACCTAGAAGCATAAGGCGCACAAAGTAAGCGAGATCAAATCAAATCAACTTTTATTGTCATTGTTAGTGCACAAGTGCAGTACAACGAAATGTAGGCTTGCGGCTCCCGAGAGTGTACATTTGGATTAAGACATTTAAACATTCAACATACATTTGGCTTGTAGTATATTAACATAAATATAACCATAATAAAGTGCATTGGCAGATGTGCAGGCTTTAGAGTTTATTTGTGGAGTTCAGTAGGATGACAGCCCTGGGAAAGAAGCTGTTCCTAAATCTGGTCGTACAGGTGCGAATGCATCTGTAGCGTCTCCCAGATGGCAGGAGGGCGAACAGACTGTGGCTGGGGTGGGTAGGGTCTTTGATGATGGACCGTGACCTCCGTAGACAGCGTTTCTGGTATATGTGCTCTATGGTCGGTAGCCGGGTGCCGGTAATGCGTTGGGCAGTTTTGACTACCCGCTGCAGGGCTTTCCGATCATAGTAGCTACAGCTGCCATACCATACCGTTCTCGGATGGCTTTGGGGAAGTATCTTGCAAACCATGCAGCCTCTTCCTGTCACAAGGAAGCTGCATAGTTCTCCATGCTGATCTTGAAAGAGCAAGAGGGGCATCGTTCACATGACCATGACCACTTGAGAAGATTTCCTCTGTGGATTGTGTGTGTCAAATAATCGAAAACCTGCTTACAAATGGGTTTACAATTTCAGCGCACAGAGGGTATCTTTCTCCTTGCTGAGGTGGATATTACTCACAATGGACGCAAATTAACTTGGAAAACAGGAAGCTCTGGAACGTATGACCAAAGCCATTGATTTGCGGTTTTCATGGAAAAATGAGCAAAATTATATAATTAGATCTCCAAAAAACACTGGTGAAAATCACATGTAACAATTAAATCTCACTAATTCAGCCAGCATAAACCAGTGGACTTAATTATAAACAGGCGCACTTGAGGAACCTGATCCTTAAAACAGTGTTAAAAATCCCATGCAATAAAAACAAAATTTGACTTCAACATGAGACCTTCAGTTTGCGAGTCAAGAGCCCAATGACTTCAGCTGATGGAGCCATGCTGTGGGTGCGATGCATTCATTTGTTAATTTGATGAGAAATTTATTTTGAGACTAAATATATCAGTTTAGGTGTCAGAATGGATAGACTGGGTAACGGCTTGAAAAAAGGGGCAGTAGGCTTCTCAGTGAAAAATCAGATCAGTTATTAGCTATTTTATTTAGCCATTATTTTGCATTGCAACAAAACAGGCCATTAGCACGTATTTAGTACAATCTACTCCGTGACGGCAGAGTGCTTTTTTAAGAGGCTGGTTACGATCACTGTGGAAAAACACTTGGACTAGAGATCAGTTCTATTTTAATGTGGAACACTAAGGGCTGGATTTTGTCAATGGGGAGCTTTTGGAGGCGGGAATCCCACTTGTCGGGTTTTAGTCCCGTCTCCATCAACTTGTGGCCAACCCACGCTATTTTCCCTTGATTGACCTTGTTAAGCCCGCCCGGCGGGCTCAGCAGGCCAATTAAGGGGCACCTTGTTACTGGTAACGTCAGTGATTGACATTTCATCTGTCGAGCTTTTGACAGATGAAAAATCAGCGTTTGACGGCTCTGTGAAGCTGTCAAACACTGACAATCTGTCTTCTAACTTGAGTCCTTCTACTCAGACTCAGTTAGAGATCTCTCCAGACCAGAAAGCAGAGGCTGCAGCTTTTGACAGTTCAGCGGCCATTCTGCTTTCTGTGCCGGTGAGCTGAGGGACTCCCGAGAACTGAAGGAAGGAAGCCTGCAGGAGAAAGTAAAGGTAAGTAAAGCTTATTAAAACACTTTACACTTAACTCACACACTTACCTCTGCACACATGCACCCATCACTCACCTGCACAACGGACATCTCGACCCCTCCAACCCCTTCAGACCGTCGGTCCGCCTTGCTAACTTGGCGTGGTTCGGAGCCGTCGGGAAGCCCACACTTCAGGGCTAAAAATAGGGATTAGGCAAAAAACTGCCTGTTAACTAGCACTAATCCCCTTCCCGCCTCAGGGAGGCAGCTCCCAGCACAGGTCGGGTACCCACCTCCTGGGACATTGGCACGGGGGCAGGATGGGTTCCTGCCCCTCGATTCTGCAATTTTCCCACCACTCCTGCCTCCAAACCCGTCTCCTCAGGGATTGGAAATTCGAGCCCTAAGAATCTATGGGGTGAAATTACTCATTTAACCAAAAGGGGAGAATGCATGTTCCCAGCATTAATGACATGCTAATGTGATGCAGTATTAGAATGTGTGATTTAATGACATTTCAGTAGAAGGCTGTTAATTATTGGGGAAGAAGATGCAACCAATATTCCACATCACAGTAACATTGTGACGGGATTTATTAATCCGCCAATGCAATGCTCAATCTAATGATGGCATTTTTCCCCGGAATTATTTAAGATCTTTTTCCAATACGTGAGGCTTAGTCGGAAAATCAAAGTCTGCAATTTAATGTAGGAGAGGTCCAAAAAAAAAGCACTGGAGTTCTGGGCCTGGACTCGGATTTCAGCATTCGTGCATCCCAGCATTAAGGGGACTGGGTGTTGCAGTGTTTTAGAAGTGGGTCCTGTTTATCCCTGTTTATTTTAGGCAGACTGCATTGAGATTTCTCTGGTGGTCGCAGAGGATTGTACCATGCGAGATTGGGCTGGCTCACACCAGTCCCTGCTAGGCAGCAGGAGACATTGCCAGCCGCAAGTGCTCTTGAATTCAGTCCTCATTGCACAGGTTAGGCAGTGTCGCGCAGAGAAGCACAACAGAATTATGGCTGTGGAAATGGAAATGCCAGACTGGCGCTGTAGGGAGCGTTGTCCTGAGGCAAGTTATTTGGCTCCTGCATTGAATCTGACCGTCACTTCAGTTAATAGTACGTTTGGCGGGAGTGTGCGCACGCGCGCGCTTCCTGCCCGCCATTTTGGCGTCTCAGGAGGCTGCATAGCGCCTGGAAAACGGGCGCTAAGAAATCCAATTTCAAGGCCATAATTGTATCACATGTTTGGGTGTCGCAACTCCAAAGGATCGCGTGTCTGTCTGGCAAACAAAAAATAATTACTGTCTCAAAGGACCATTTATCTGTCCAATTATGAAAGAAATATGGGATTCAATAAATGGCCTCAAATCAAAAGCAACAAAAATACGACAGAGGAGCATGTAACCAGCAGAGAATTGAGGGATCACCACTCCGCTGCCTCCGCTCAATATGTTTTTAAAGCTGTCACTCATCAAGCTGCAACGGTAAAGCTGGCTCATCAGATGATTTCTTCGCACTCTTTAAAACTGCCAGTTTGCTCCTTCGTTCAGGTTGAATGCACGAAGCTAAAAGTGACATTTTGTTTGTAACAAACATAATCCCTGGGAGAAGTTATCACAGAATCATAGACTGATACAGCACTTCAGCCATTCGGCCCATCATGTCTTTGCCGGCTCTTTGAAAGTGTTATCCAATTAGTCCCACTCCCCGGCTCTTTTCCTGCAATTTTTTACCTTCCAGTATTTATCCAATTCTCTTTTGAATTTTACTATTGAATCTGCTTCCACCACCCATTCAGGCAGTGCTTATCACCACATAAGCCTGTCCTTCTGTCAGGAGCTTGAGACACGAGGTAGATTATACCTGGGCTTTGAGTGCTTTGGTTTCCAGCTGCATTGGATATATTCTATGTGTGTGAGGTGGTAATGCATCATGCGTTAGGGTTTTCCCTCTCTTGTGGAACTATACTACCCAATGTGCATCAATACAGCTCATGACACATGGTCCCTGCCTCAGCTCATCCGCTGCTGAAACCCTCAACCATGCCTTTGTTACCTCTAGACTAGACTGTTCCAACGCACTCCTGGCTGGCCTCCCACTTTCTACCCTCAGTAAACTTGAGGTCATCTAAAACTCAGCTGCCCGTGTCCTAACTCTCACCAAGTCCCGTTCGCCCATCACCCCTGTGCTCGCTGACCTACATTGGCTCCCGGTTAAGCAACACCTCAATTTCAAAATTCCCATCCTTGTTTTCAAATCGCTCCATGGCCTCGCCCTTCCCTATCTCTAATCTCCTCCAGCCCCTCAACCCTCTGAGATATCGGCGCTGCTCTAATTCTGGCCTCTTGAGCATCCTCGATTTTAATCGCTCAACCTTTGGTGGCCGTGCCTTCAGCTGCCAGGGTCTAAGCACTGAATTCTCTGCCTAAACCTCTCCACCTCTCGTTCCTCCTTTAAGGCGCTCCTTAAAACCCACCTCTTCTGCCCTAATATCTCCTTATGTGGCTCGGTGTCAAATTTTGTTTGATAACGCTCATGTGAAGCGCCGTAGGAAGTTTCACTACGTTAAAGGCGCTGTATAAATACAAGTTGTTGTTGTTGTAATGTACAACTGAGGCAAGGAAACTCTTTTGGAGGGTGGAGAGAAGAATACACAAATAAATAAAGTGCTTGCACCTTAAGTAAACTGCAAGCCCACCATAGTACATAGAAGGGAGGGGAGAATAATGTTTTTTTTTGCAGATTAAACAAGTTTTTTTTAAAGTGGTTGGTAAATAGTGCAACAAATATTAAAGCTTAGGTTTGTATTGTTCAGTATCTGTAAGTGCGTGATATTTTACTTCGTCATGTGGTTTATATTGTTTTGGTAAGTTTGCTGTGCTACAGTGATAGACAATCTGCAGTTGTGTTCAAGCAGTTGGACTGCAGTAATGATTAGAAAGCACACGGCAGGTCCTGGCTATGAGCAATGCCACAGGCGATCCACAAGTATCCAGCACGCAATTGCCAGAAATGAATCGGTATGTTTATAGATACATATTGCATAGAATTTACAGCCCAGCAGGTCTATGTCAGTATCTATGCTCCACACGAGCCTCCTCCCACACTACTTTATCTAACCCTATCGGTATAACCTTCTATTCCTTCCTCCCTCATGCACTTACCCAGCTTCCCCTTAAATGCATCTATGCTATTCGTCTCAACTACTCCATGTGGTAGCGTGTTCCACACTTTCTCCTGAATTCTTTATTGGATTTATTCGTGACTATCAGAAAGAAATATTTCACAGATGGCCTATTTTGGATGATAATGAAATCAGAGCTCCCTCCAAGTTTGGCATCTTCCCATTTCTTTTTTTTCTCCAATTAAGTTAATCAAGTAAAAAATGTGCTTTAAAGAACATGTCAGTAGTAAGCAATAGCCTATCAAGCACAGGCTCTTGCGTGTGTGTTTTACACTCATCCTTCTGGTTGCTTTTGTCTCTCTAACTGCAGGACTATTTTCACATAAAGCCCTGTCTTTGTATTATCACCTGACCCGTTTCCTCACATGATGGTCACTCCCATATGAAGGACTCCAAGTTGAGTAGCGCATTTGACGAACAAGAAACTGCCTGTTTGCAGAAGTGACAATTTCTGGTTTCCAGGCAAAAATGAAAGACGAACTCCAAGCCAACAAAACCTCTCTAAAGGAATGAGAGCTCACCATCATGATTTCTTTTATAAGTCATGAATTAATATGATTAACTTGAATATTTGTTTGATTTCCCCCCCCTTGTTTATTTTTTGATGCTCGTTTAAACGGAATGTTGATGTCATCTTCGTGGGCGTTAGCGGCAAAGAATGACTGTGTGAGAGAGCTAAGCTAACACATATGCTGTCTTTAATCCAATGCGCTACAGGACTTTATTATTTTAACTGTATTTTTTTAACGCTATTCCCTCACAACTGCCAGGTTTCAGTGTGTCGTTGCAGCTGTGAGCCCAATGTTGTCATCCACTCACATTATTAAATAGTCTTGAAAAACAAAAGGATATTATATTTATGCTCTCCTTCCAGCTTGTACCCTCCATAAACGTGAGCTCATCCAAAACTCTGCTGCCCATATCCTAACTCGCACCAAGTCCCGTTCACCCATCACCCCTGTGTTCGCTGACCAATATTCGTTTCCGGTCCAGCAACGCCTCGATTTTAAAATTCTCAGCCTTGTTTTCAAATCCCTCCATGGTCTCGCCCCTCCCTATCTCTGTAACCTCCTCCAGCCCTACAACCCTTCGAGATTCCTACGCTCCTCCAATTTTGGCCTCTTGCGTATCCCCGATTTTAATCGCTCCACCATTGGCGGCCGTGCCTTCAGCTGCCTAGACCGTTGGGGTTGGAATCCCCTCCCTAAACCTCTCCGCCTCGTTACCTCTCTCTCCTTCTTTACGGTGCTTCTTAAAGCCTACCCTGTTTTACCAAGCTTTTGGTCATCTGTCCCAATATCTCATTACGTGGCTCGGTGTCAAATTTTGTCCGATAAACGCTCCTGTGAAGCGCGTCGGGACGTTTTACTACGTTAAAGGCGCTGTATAAATGCAAGTTGTTGTTGTAGTAAAAATAAATGTTAGCCGTTGGATGGTGTGCTTTTTGCTCTTTCCTGAGCAGTAGATACTCGCTTTGTGCAGTGATTCATTTGAACTGTGCCCCTTGACAGGTGGATGAAGTCATGCTGACCTTGAAGCAGGCCTTTAGCACTGCGGCTGCCCTGCAGAACGCTAAGACTCAGATTAAGCTGTGTGAGGCGTGTCCCATGCATTACCTGCATAAACTCTGTGAACGGATTGAAGGTAACTATGCGGCACCAGCCAGCTAGGACTTAACCCCAGCTGCAACCTCTGGGATTCAGTAATTATCTGCACCTATCAAATGATATTGTAGAATATTCTCCCTGCTCCTAAATCGGAATGAGTGAGGTTCTCCTCCCCTTTGCCGCCCATTTTCGGGCAGTTCCAAAATGGAGGCGGGAAATCGGCCGGGCGCCATTACGCTGGCTTCCCATTGGACGCTGCCACTTCTGGGATTTCCCTCCAGAAGTGATAGCGGACACGAAATATGTCGGTGGGTGAATTTAAATAGCACGCCGTTGGAGGGAAATAGGCTATCTGATATATTTTCCTTCATTAACACCTTGGTAATGTTCAGTGTCAGGAACCCCCATTGTGTTCTGGCATTCAGTATTGCTGAGGAGGTGGGGTTCAATTTTTAAATGGCTCCCCTCCCCCTCACTAGTGACTCATGGAGGGATCGATCGCACTCGCTCAGCAGAGCTTTTTTCAATGTGTTGCAAATATGTGTCCACTTCTTCAGCTGCCCTGGAAGCAGCCAATGCTCTACTGCTGCAGGTGACTGAGGCTTGTACAGGCAATATTCCACTCTTCCAACCCCCGCCCTCGCCCACCATCCAGAGGTAGGCTTCCTGGCATTGCTTAAAATACCAGCGGGATCCTACCAGAAATAGGCAAATAGAGTTAACCCTGGATATCCGCCCAGGTCAGTGTCAGCCGCCACGAGTGGGCACAAAACCCGCCCTGCAGCAGTTCCAGCAGGCTTTCCACTGTAGAGGAAAATCTAGGTCAATTTGCTTTGAATATTCCCAGCCCAGGGATGCAGAGGTCAGCTGGTGGAAGTGCAGTACTGAGCGAGTGCTGCATTGTCCTAGGTGTCATCATTCAGATGGGATGTAAAACCGAGGCCATGGGGTTCTGCTCAGGTGGACTTAAAAGATCCCATGACACTATTCAAGGAAGAACAAGGGAGTTCTCCCGGTGTCCTGGCCAACAATTTTCCCTCAGCAAGAGCAGCAGGCGGATGGGAACACCACCACCTCCAAGTTCCCCTCCAAGTCACACACCATCCTGACTTGGAAATATATCGCCGATCCTTCATTGCCACTGGGTCAAAATCCTGGAACTCCCTCCCTAACAGCACTGTGGGAGTACCTTCACCACACGGACCGCAGCGGTTCAAGAAGGCGGCTCACCACCACCTTCATTTGGGCAACTAGGGATGGGCAATAAATGCTGGCCTTGCCAGCGACGCCCACATCCCATGAGCGAATTAAAAAAAATATATGGTGATTTCACTTGTTTATTATTTGTTCAAACTTGCTGTGTACAAATTGGCTGCCGATATAATAACGCTTAAAACACTTCAGAAGGAAAGTTGATTGACTGTGAAGCTCTTTGAATGCCTTGGGAATGTGAAAGGCACCATATCAACACAAATTCTTTTTGGGATAAACCGAAATCTGGTACTCAGCCGTAAAAAAGTTAGATACACTATTAAAAAGGAATATGAACACTCTGCCAATGACTCTTTGGGTAAAGACACCATATATGAATTTGGGCCATATAGAATAAGAAGGTCCTGCTGTTAATTCTTGGACTTTACTTGATTGGCCGCTCTGAGCTGGGATACCGGTGATGCCTCGACGTTCCAGGGCTAGGAATGTTTGAAAATCAGCCAGGGCTTCTGCCCCTGCTCACCACCCTTGAGGACAGGACAGAGCTCAGCAGTGAATGTCCCCTTCTCCCTCATACTCTTTTAATCAGATAGCATGCCAACACATACTGTCTGGGTTCACACATAAAGAATGGCCACCTGCCCATGGAGACGTAACTCAAAGACGTGTTGGCAACGTTGAGTTAGTTGGCACAGTAAGTAGTGTAGATGGGAGTAGAAAGTTGCAAAGGGACATTGATAGATTGAGTGAGTGGGCAAAACTGTGGCAGATGGAGTTCAATGTGGGACAGTGTGAGGTCATCCACTTTGGACCTAAGAAAAATAGATCAGAGTATTTTCTAAACGGCAGGAAGCTAAGAACTGTGGCTGAGCAGAGAGATTGAGGGGTTCATATTTAGAAACCACTAAAAGCTAGTAGACAAGTACAGAAAGTAATTTAAAAGGCTAATGGAATTTTTGCCTTTATCTCCAGGGGGCTGGAATAGAAAGGGATGGAATAGAAAGGTTACAGTTAAATAAAGCTCTGGTTAGACCGTATCTGGATAGATTTTTGTTAGGTAAGGGATATTGATCAAAAGCGGGTAAATGGAGTTACAGGTCAGCCATGATCTAATTGATTGGCGAAACAGGCTCAAGGGGCTGAGTTGCCTACTCCGGTTCCTCTGAGTCACTTCAACATCAGTCTTCAGCAGAGGAGGGGAGAAAATTGGAGCAGAAACATAAAACTGTTCAGGGAGTTTATGTGGGTCAGGTTACGAGAAGTTTGTTAAAGACAAGTGTAGAGCCTTGAAAATAAATGATTCCAACATTCCCTTTGTGCTTCATTTTCTGAGTGTTTATAAAGTATGAAAATGGTATGAAACGTGCAAGTGAGTTCTAAAACCACTTTTGTTCTGATAAGGTTACATTTCTGGGTTTACACGATTGCGAGCACTGAAGGCTTTTCAGCATATTTTTTTATTATTCATTCTTGGGATGTGGGCGTCGCTGGCAAAGCTGACATTTATTGCCCGTCCCCAGTTGCCCTTGAGAAGGTGGTGATGGGCTTCCTCTTGAACCGCTGCAGTCTGTGTAGTGAAGGGACTCCCACAGTGCTGTTAGATAGGGAATTCCAGGACTTTGACCCAGCGACAATTAAGGAACATTGGCCCAGAAATTCGGGTCTCCACGGGTGAGTATGCACGGGGTACTCACGCGTGGGCCCGATGGAAGTGCCGGTCTCCTGCATGCACTGCGCATGCGCGGGAAACCGGCACTTCTGTTCCTCTGAACAAAGGGGTTCAGAGGTCGAACGCGTGCGCGGGGGAGTCTGCGCGTGCGCTTTGAACTTATGTTTTTTTTACAGGTTTCTCCGGGAGGGTAAGTCTTTAGAATTTAGAAATGTAAAAAGCAGTCGCAAGGCCTGCTTTTTACAAGGTAAGTGGTCAATTAATTAAAATTAAAACATTTTTTCCACAGGTTTATTATTTTTAAATACTTTAAAGCAAGGTAAGTTTATTTTTAGCCCTGTTAGAATATAAAATTATTTTTTTCAAAAATTTAAATTATTGTTTAAAATAGTTATTTAATGTAATTTATAGTTTATTTAAAAAGTGTGATTTAAAAAAAAATGTATTTGAAGGTTTACTGCTATTTTGGGGCCGTAGTATTTATAAGTCTTGACAGGTCCTGTCAAGACTTATGAATGGGCATTTCCCTGCTCCGATTGGCTGCCCATGGCCCACGTGATCCCAGGGGACGCATCGAACTAACTGCGCCCCTGGGACACGCAAGCACTGCGCGCCGGCAGCTGGGCCAGGCCCCGGATCGGAATTCCACGGGGCCCTACAGCTCAACTGCTGGCGCGCAAGGTAAGTGCAGGTCGGGGGCTTGCACCCGCGGGAATCCCCCGACCCGAATTTCTGGGCCATTGATTCATGTCCAAATCAGGATGGTGTGTGACTTGGAGGGGAATTTGGAGATGATGGTGCTCCCATGTACCTGCTGCCCATGTCTTGGTGGGGATTGCGGGTTTGGGTGGTGCTGTTGAAGAAGCCTTAGCGACTTACTGCTACACTTTGAGACATCTCTAACAAGGATGGATGTTACACGATAGATTTGATGCCATAATGTGACTGGTAGTATAAAGCAGGTGCCTGAATTTTGCAGTAGTTTAGTCCAAAACAGTAGAAAGAATTGCAGCTTGTTTAAGCAAATCGAACAATTAACTGGAACATTGATCAACGCTCCTCTGTTTCTCCAGGTCTCTACCCACCACGTGCCAAGCTTGCCATACAGAGGCACGTTTCCCTTTTGAGTGACAATGAGCAAGCCGATATTTTTGAACGTGTCCAGGTAACAATGTAAAGCCTCTTTGGAAAGGGCTCACTAAAGTTATATATTGATTATTGGAAGTTGTCATGATAAATATGGATTATATAGATTATGTATGGGTTGTGACAGTTATTTTAACTCTTAATAAAAGATCAAACTGAAATTTCTGATTCGATCATTAATTTGTGACTATAATCTAAATTAATTATGACAGTACTTGTTACAGTTTTGCCTCATTTTGAAAGGTCATTGCTTGCTAGTAAAGACTCACTGAAGATTCAGAAATAATTCTTCTTAATGTATACACCCTCAACACAGATGCCCCGCCCATCTTCACCGATGCCTTCCTAGCTCTAGCCCCAAAACTTACCCCAGTACGATTATTGGTGGGGATTGTCTACTGGGCCCACATGCATATAAAACACCAGTGTCAGGATTGCTTTGAGTGAGATGACAAAGGCACTTAAAGAAGCAACATAAAGAACATGGGTCTAGTCTTATGCCAAAGACGAAACCCAAAAGGACCTGATTTCACCCTTTATTGCAACCCCCCCCCCCCACAGACCCTATTCCACAATCAATTAATTCTTCTTTCCAAAATTGGAGCTGGCCCAAGTACAGACTGGAAGCTTGTGTTGGACTACTGTTCACCACAAGAGATATCCTCCCTTCCATGGAGACATCATGGCTGGTGATTGAACACCTCCCTCCTCAGGGTGCCAGCTCCCGTCTCTACCTGTGTGAGAAGCTAGCAGATTACCTTGAATAAACACATGTGGAAAGTGCCCTCACTCTGCTCTGGGACAGTGCCCAGGTGGTGTGATATACGCTACCCGGGCAAAGAAGGCCATCCGAGCCACCCAGTAGAGAGTGTAAAAGAGAGAATGTATGCACTCGAATAACAGTAGAAGGCTCCCAAAATGGAAGGTGAGACCAAAAGAGAACTAGACTGTCTCCTCATGGGTACCACAAAGCAGCTGATCTGCATTATGTTTGTGTAATATTATGACCTATGCACTCTAGTCTCTGATCTGCATTCCCATTGAGTGAGGCTGTGCACCGGGAGTGGAGTCTTGTCATTTTAGGGCTGCTAACTCCATGGCCATTTCCTGGAATAAGTTTTAGGTCATCCACTATCCACACCACTCCGCAAAGCTCACTCACTGTCTTAGTGCGCCATGTTTTTTGTAGCATACACACTGGGATTGTAACAGATGTCCATGTACTGTCACTAAAAACAATTGCAATAAAAAAAATGCCGTCCGCAATTACAGCAGAAACCATTCACAGTTTAGGAACAACTGGAAAATAACTACCGAACAATTGGTGACCTCTAGTAGGCGGCTTTTTGAGACTCTTATCCTTATCTGAGGAAGGATGTTCTTGCCATGGCGAGAGTGCAGCGAAGATTCACCAGGCTGATACCTGGGATGGCAGGAATGACGTATGAAGAGAGATTGGGTCAATTAGGCTTATATTCGCTAGAGTTTAGAAGAATGAGAGGGGATCTCATTGAAACTTATAAAATTCTAACAGGGCTAGATAGACTAGATGCAGGAAGGATGTTCCCGATGGCGGGGGAGTCCAGAACCAGGGGTCACAGCCTAAGGATAAGGGGTAAGCCATTTAGGACTGAGATGCGGGAGGAATTTCTTCACCCAGAGAGTGGTGAACCTGTGGAATTCTCTGCCACACAGGGCAGTTGAGGCCAATTCATTAAATATATTCAAGAAGGAGTTGGGTATATTTCTTGAGGCTAAAGGGATCAAGGGGTATGGGGAGAAAGCAGGGACAGGGTACAGAATTTGGATGATCAGCCATGATCTCATTGAATGGCGGAGCAGGCTCGAGGGGCCGAATGGCCTACTCCTGCTCCTATCTTCTATGCTTCTATGAGTAATATTAACGAATTATCTGTGTCGACAGAAAATGAAGCCAGCTGATGACCAAGATGAGAATGAACTGGTGATTCTCATTCTGAGGCAGATGTGCGAGACCAAACAGAAGACCCACGCCCACCTTGGAGAGACCCCTATGGTACAGCGCTTGTCCTTATTCACATCGGAAAAGCAAAAGGCTTGAATTTGTGACTGCGGAGTTACGCATTGATGACTGTGACCCATATCTGTGATTTTTTAATATAAAGTTTTGTTCAAATGATAAGATGGCCTCTACCAGCTGCATGTCATAGCTGCCAGGATTTCAGATACAATCATGTAGGAAATTAGTTCAAGAGCATTCACCACCCACATAGTAACTGTGACTGCGCTTCAAAGTAATTGATTGTGCATGAAGCGCTTTGAGATGTCCTGAGAAACTTGATGAGGGTTCTATATAAATGGAAGTCTCGTCTTTCTTTCTGTCGTGGTTCAGGCAGCAGAGGAGCAGATTCTAGCATTTGCACCCAGTATTTCACATTGTTAGCCTGACTTTATTTGGGTTACCTGCTTCAGTGGGTTTACTGAAAATCTTGCTCACCCACAAAACGGTTCTTGTTTCCTTTCCAAAGCCTGTGCCAAACAACATGATCCCAGAGCACTCCGCGAGCACGGGCAGGTTTAAACTCGATGTGCTGAAAAACAAGGCAAAGAAATCTTTAACCAGCTCTCTGGAAAATATCTTCTCACGGGTAAGGTGCATGGGACTTGGTTCTGAGTTTTAGCGTGACTTGTTGGCTGGTTTTATGCCCATCTCTTGAGAGGTCAATATGTGGTACCTGTTTTAATGTTGAAATAGGATGTCTCCTAACGTAGTGTTTGGTCCTTACGTACCCTGCCCCACAGTATACAAGAGAATGCTGAGAAAGGAGTCACTATTTCTAGCTGGCACATTGAACACTTTATACAACACCATCCTAAACAACTGCTATGACAGGAATGGACAAGAATGTTCACTGCTCACTCCCTGTCTATTGCCCTGACTACACACTCCATATCCCTGAATGTTGAGGGCAGGTTTTCAACTTGCTGCCCGGGCATCAAACTGCCATTGCGAATTGTCCGCCCGTTACTGAAATGAATGGAATGAAAATCGGGCGGATTCTATGATGCACGGCCGATCTGCAATGCCAGTTTTACACCCGGGCAGCAAGCTGAACATCTACCCCATGGTCTCCTGAGCTTCACCTGTGTTGCTGTGGCCTCTACCTTCTTGCGACAGTTTGCAAGACTGTACAAGCAGAGTGTGCCACTTGCACCCTGAGTTAAAACTGGCTTTGGCCACTCCTGAAGTCCCACACTGCCTCAGGCTTGGAAATGCTCCTCAATGTTTCATTCAACGTGGTTGAGAATAAACAGGCTTGTTTGTTATCCTCAGATCAGCCCAGACTAGCACGTAGCTCCCCTACATAGCCAAGCACTTCCGATACAAACATCATCTGAAGACTCCCTCTGACCCACCTAATGCCACTCATTGTTTGAACTCATAGACAGGGAATTTGTTTTTAGTGTAGTATATGCGCACAGTGAAATAGGCAACAAACCTGAGTGACAACCTTTCTTTGGTGACCAGCTTCTTGTGATGCGCCTCTTGCTACGCTGTAACTTAGACGCAGTTCATAACATCATGGTATAGTTCAGACTTAGGAAAAATATCTGACAAATGATGCTAGCAGCCCTGTGAAAATATTTTTATAAAGCCCTACTACTGTTTTTATTTAAATATTTAGTTCCAAATCCATCTGGAAATGTTCCTTCTCGTCTTTGATCAGCAGCTTACACCATTCTTTGGTTGCTGTTCTTCAGCCAAGATGATTTTTATGAGGAAGAATATAAAAGGATACAGAGAAAGAGCTGTGAAATGGGAGTAGAGTAGATAGTTCTCGTTGAAGAGCGAGCGATGGGCTGAACGGCCTCCTTCTGTGTTGTAATAGCCATGATCCTGTGACTAGGAGCTGTGTTAGGAGCAAAGTTGAAGTTTTTCTTTTTTCCCCTCACTCGTAAAGCTCTTATCTTCCACTCTAAGCATGCACCACCCAAACCTCCTCCAAACTGTGCCTCCTCCACCCAAACCTCCTCCAAACTGTGCCTCCTCCACCCAAACCTCCTCCAAACTGTGCCTCCTCCACCCAAACCTCGTCCAAACTGTGCCTCCTCCACTCAAACCTCCTCCAAACTGTGCCTCCTCCACTCAAACCTCCTCCAAACTGTGCCTCCTCCACTCAAACCTCCTCCAAACTGTGCCTCCTCCACCCAAACCTCCTCCAAACTGTGCCTCCTCCACCCAAACCTCCTCCAAACTGTCTCCTCCACCCAAACCTCCTCCAAACTGTGCCTCCTCCACCCAAACCTCCTCCAAACTGTCTCCTCCACCCAAACCCCCTCCAAACTGTGCCTCCTCCACCCAAACCTACTCCAAACTGTGCCTCCTCCACCCAAACCTCGTCCAAACTGTGCCTCCTCCACTCAAACCTACTCCAAACTGTGCCTCCTCCACCCAAACCTCCTCCAAACTGTGCCTCCTCCACCCAAACCTCCTCCAAACTGTCTCCTCCACCCAAACCTCCCCCAAACTGTGCCTCCTCCACCCAAACCTCCTCCAAACTGTGCCTCCTCCACCCAAACCTCCTCCAAACTGTGCCTCCTCCACCCAAACCTCCTCCAAACTGTCTCCTCCACCCAAACCTCCCCCAAACTGTGCCTCCTCCACCCAAACCTCCTCCAAACTGTGCCTCCTCCACCCAAACCTCCTCCAAACTGTGCCTCCTCCACCCAAACCTCCTCCAAACTGTGCCTCCTCCACCCAAACCTCCTCCAAACTGTCTCCTCCACCCAAACCTCCTCCAAACTGTCTCCTCCACCCAAACCCCCTCCAAACTGTGCCTCCTCCACCCAAACCTCCTCCAAACTGTGCCTCCTCCACCCAAACCTCCTCCAAACTGTCTCCTCCACCCAAACCTCCTCCAAACTGTGCCTCCTCCACCCAAACCTCCTCCAAACTGTCTCCTCCACCCAAACCTCCTCCAAACTGTGCCTCCTCCACCCAAACCTCCTCCAAACTGTCTCCTCCACCCAAACCTCCCCCAAACTGTGCCTCCTCCACCCAAACCTCCTCCAAACTGTGCCTCCTCCACCCAAACCTCCTCCAAACTGTCTCCTCCACCCAAACCTCCCCCAAACTGTGCCTCCTCCACCCAAACCTCCTCCAAACTGTGCCTCCTCCACCCAAACCTCCTCCAAACTGTGCCTCATCCACCCAAACCTCCTCCAAACTGTGCCTCCTCCACCCAAACCTCCTCCAAACTGTGCCTCCTCCACCCAAACCTCCCCCAAACTGTCTCCTCCACCCAAACCTCCTCCAAACTGTGCCTCCTCCACCCAAACCTCCTCCAAACTGTCTCCTCCACCCAAACCTCCTCCAAACTGTCTCCTCCACCCAAACCTCCCCCAAACTGTGCCTCCTCCACCCAAACCTCCTCCAAACTGTGCCTCCTCCACCCAAACCTCCTCCAAACTGTGCCTCCTCCACCCAAACCTCCTCCAAACTGTGCCTCCTCCACCCAAACCTCCCCCAAACTGTCTCCTCCACCCAAACCTCCTCCAAACTGTGCCTCCTCCACCCAAACCTCCTCCAAACTGAGTCTCCTCCACCCAAACCTCCTCCAAACTGTCTCCTCCACCCAAACCTCCTCCAAACTGTCTCCTCCACCCAAACCTCCTCCAAACTGTCTCCTCCACCCAAACCTCCTCCAAACTGTGCCTCCTCCACCCAAACCTCCCCCAAACTGTCTCCTCCACCCAAACCTCCTCCAAACTGTCTCCTCCACCCAAACCTCCTCCAAACTGTGCCTCCTCCACCCAAACCTCCTCCAAACTGTCTCCTCCACCCAAACCTCCTCCAAACTGTGCCTCCTCCACCCAAACCTCCTCCAAACTGTGCCTCCTCCACCCAAACCTCCTCCAAACTGTCTCCTCCACCCAAACCTCCTCCAAACTGTGCCTCCTCCACCCAAACCTCCTCCAAACTGTGCCTCCTCCACCCAAACCTCCTCCAAACTGTCTCCTCCACCCAAACCTCCCCCAAACTGTCTCCTCCACCCAAACCTCCTCCAAACTGTGCCTCCTCCACCCAAACCTCCTCCAAACTGTCTCCTCCACCCAAACCTCCCCCAAACTGTCTCCTCCACCCAAACCTCCTCCAAACTGTGCCTCCTCCACCCAAACCTCCTCCAAACTGTCTCCTCCACCCAAACCTCCTCCAAACTGAGTCTCCTCCATGCCATGCCTCCTTCACATCATACTTCCTTTAAACTATACTATCCTTGGCATTGTTTGCCCATGACCATGCCTCCTCGCCATATCATGCTTCCTCCGTACCATGCCTCCCGTGCACAATGCCACCTCCAAATTATGCCTCCTCTCTGCCATGTTTTCCTTCGACGTTCTTGACTGAAATTAGAAATGTGGATAATTGTAGAGGAAAATTTCAGTTCTACCACTCGAGGTACAGCGCTTAATTAATCATCACGCTGTGTCATTGGGAGGCCAGACCTGCCAGCTTATTGAGGTTGTGTTCCTAGTGCCATAGTTCAGAACTCTCAGTCAGTATCTCCGCTTTGTTCCAAATGCCAAAATCAGAGGGACTAAATTTAGCAACAGGAAAGCAGGAGTAATAAATTCTTAACCATATAGTTCTTACAAATAAAGACTGGGTGGACTTGTTTTTGTGCAGTGTCCCGTCGCAGAGTGCATGTTTCTTGGTAATAGTCGCGGGCTTCCCATCTAAATCAATAGCGCTGAGCATATCACCTGCAGATGAAATGAAGACAGATGGAATTGGGACTGCATGATACCAATTATTTGAGGTTGTAATCAGCATTCACACACTGAGATGGGTACATGGGGTATAACACTGTTCTAGTAAAGCTGCAGAAAGCAACTCGGTATAAATAGGGGGCTTATTATGAATTTAACGCCTGGGCTGAAAGTCCGTGGCATGACGTTTATTTACATTGTTGTGTTTAACCCCTAAATGAACCCTTTACTTGGTGCATGACCTGAAGCAGTGGCAGTTTATTCAGTTTGAATTCCTGTGTGGTCGCCAACGTTAAACCATAACATTGTTGTGTGGATGCTGTCGGCATTTCCATCTGATAGCAAGAGGTTGGGCCTGTACAGTACATCACTGTGGATTCATAGAGTCATGGGGTAAAATTGGGTAATGCCCCCTTATTAAAGGGGAGGGGCCTGGCGCAGCGCGTCCCGGCGCCTAGCTGGGCCACCGGGGATCGGGAGTGCCGGCAAATAAGCCAGGCACTCAAGAGGAGTGCTGGGCTCACGGAGAGCAGCCGGCACCCCGCGGGGGGTGGGGGGCTTCACGGGGGCCGGGGACAGCAACAGGGGCAGGTGCTGGCAGGCGACCAGCAACAAAAATGGCCGCCTGCCACCTCCCCTTTAACTAGCGCTGCCCCGGCTGCAGGTAGGCTCCCCATAACCCGGTGGACATAGTGTCCGGCGGTAAGTCGGGGGACGCCATCCAATATTACAGCCGGGGCGCTGCACGTGGTGGATGACTACATCGCCGGCAGCGCAACGCCGCGTGGCGCTAACAGCTAGCGCTGCCGCTAACCTTCTGCTGAATTTTGTGGGAGGCGTTAGCGGCGCCGTGCCCAGGCGCTAGTTGATTTGCACCCAGTTAGCGCCCCTTAGATACAAATCAACCGAATTTAGCTCCCATAGAGTCATAACGGCACAGAAGGCCATTCAGCCCATCGAGTCCTTGATGGCTCTCTGTAGAGCAATCTAGTCAGTCCTATTCTCCCGTTCTATCCCTGTAGCCCTGCAAGTTTATTTCCCTCAAGTGCCTATCCAGTCTCCCCTTCAAAACATTCCACCACTTCCGTCGACAGCGAGTTCCAGGTCCTCACCACTTGCTGCATAAAAAAGTTTTTCTCACATTCCCCCTGTATCTGTTGCCCAAAACCTTAAATCCGTGTCCCCTGTAGGGGGGCATCTTTTAACGGGTTTAAGGTAATTCACCTGGTCAGACAGCCTTTGCCTGCACTCTGACCAATTCCAACCTTTTACCTGGTTTACGGTAATTCACCTGGTCAGCAGCCTTTTGCTGCTACACTGTAAACCAATTTCCAAACAGCGGTTTCGAATCGCTACCCCACCTTCCCGTTCTGACTGGAGGGCTTATAATTAATGATATATTAAAACAGACAAGTGGTTTTGATGTGAGAAAGTCAAACTTTTATTAAACTAAAGAAACTATAATCAAACTTTAAACTATACCACACGAACACAGTAATTCCAGTAAAATTGCTTAAATGGGGGAAGGCAGATGGCAAAAACGAGAGATTAAATGGCTACAATGTTGATTAAACAATCTTAGTAATATCCCCTTAATTACCATCCCCTAACTAGGTTGCCTTGCTAAGGAGTCAGAAAACCTGCTCACCTGTGGTCCAGCGAAGTAAGAGAGAGATAGCTTCTCGGGAGCTATCTTTATAGCTGAAAAAGTCTGTCTGCAAAATTCGCGCCCAAAGTTCCAATACACAAGAGAAACGCTGTGATTGGCTGATTCATAGTGGTTGGAATGGGTTAATGTGTCTGCACTGTGGGGCCGAAATGTTCCCGCCCACATCCAGAGCCTACCTGGGCTAAAACAAAAGGGAATCCAGCTGCCCTATTGTTCAGAATGATGGGTGATTCAAACCCATCCATTCCTAAACTGTTGCATATCAAAGAGTCCGTTCCATGGCTTCAGTATCTCCATTGTGAGTGAGTGCTTTGAATGGTTTGAAAACCACTGTGTAAACAGAAGCAGTTTCAATCGATTGTCCTGCAGTTCGTCTCAAGTGGGCTAATCTCTTATGTCAATAGACAACATCGATTGCTTAGAAGGGAACCTCCCTTTGATTGGCAGGTCTTTGACTGCCACTGTTGATTCTCCCACACAGACATACTCCAAGCTGCTTCTTTGTCCTTTTGCCATGCTTTCTCTGCCATGTTTTTACTGATGGCCATTTTAAAACCTCTTTGAAATATACAGTTCAAAACTCAGAGGTACCATTTTTAATAAAAATGTAATGTCTTAGATCCTGATGTTGCCCAAGTGCTGCTCTGTCCAACGCAGCTTCTCACGATTCTGGGTATGTTTTAAAAACATTGTCCTACCCAGAGGCAATTCAAAACATATAATTCTTCATCCACGATGTGGAACAGTATTTTCAATCTTCAGGGAAAATAGGGGAATTTTGCGAATCCCTACACCCCTAGTCCTTGCACCATCAACTAGTGGGAACAGCCTTTCGCCGTCTAGCCTATCCAAACCCGTCATAATCTTGTACACCTATCAAATCACCCCTCAACCTCCTTTGCTCTAAGGAAAACAAATCCAGCTTCTCCAACCTGTCCTTGTAGCTAAGATCACCCATCCCCAGAACCATTCTGGTAAATCTCCTCTGCGCCCTCCCAAGGACCTTCACATCCTTCCTAAAATGTGGCGACCAGAACTGGACACAGTACTCCAGTTGTGGCCTAACCATTGCTTTATAAAGGTTCAGCATAACTTCTCTACTTTTGTACTTAATACCTCTATTTATGAAGCCCAAGATTCTATATGCCTTGCTAACCACTCTCTCAATATATCCTGCCACCTTGTTCTTGGATGTTTGGGCATAGTCCATCCATGGCACCCCATCCACCACCTTAAACATTCACTCCCTCCACCACCGGCGCACCGTGGCTGCAGTGTATATCATCTACAAGATGCACTGCAGCAACTTGCCAAGGCTTCTTCGACAGCACCTCCCAAACCTGCGACCTCCACCGCCTAGAAGGACAAGGGCAGAAGGCACATGGGAACACCATCACCTCCAAGTTCCCCTCCAAGTCACACACCATCCTGACTTGGAAATATATTGCCGTTCCTTCATCGTAGCTGGGTCAAAATCCTGGAATTCCCTCCCTAACAGCACTACAGAAACATAGAAAAATAGGAGCAGGAGTAGGCTATTCGGCCCTTCGAGCCTGCTCCGCCATTCAATATGATCATGGCTGATCCTCTGTCTCAATACCATATTCCCGCTCTCTCCCCATACCCCTTGATGCCCCTTGTGTCTATGGGAGTACCTTCACCACAAGGACTGCAGCAGTTCAAGAAGGCGACTCACCATCACTTTCTCAAGGGCAATTAGGAATGGGCAATAAATGCTGGCCTTGCCAGCAACGCCCACATCCCATGAATGGATAATAAAAAGTCTCAGGTTAAGGGGTCGGCCATTTAAGACCGAGATGAGGAAGAATTTCTTCACTCAGAGGATGGTGAATCTTTGGAATTCTCTACCCCAAAGGGCTGTGGATGCTGAGTCGTTGAGTATATGCAAGGCTGAGAGTGACTCTAGGGGAATCAAGGGATGTGGGAATTGGGCGGGAACGTGGAGTTGAGGTCGAAGGTCAGCCATGAGCTTATTGAGAGGCGGAGCAGGCTCGTGGAGCCGTGTAGCCTATTCCTGTTCCTAATTCTTATGTTCTTAGGTTTACTGGAAAAGAGTTGGTAGTTGCCAGCATTTCTTTCAGTTTTATGTTAGGCAGAAATTTAAAATTTTTTTTTTATTCGTTCATGGGATGTGGACGCCACTGGCAAGGCCAGCATTTATTGCCCATCCCTAATTGCCCTTGAGATGGTGGTGGTGAGCCGCCTTCCTGAACCATAGAGGGCAGTTAAGAGTCAACCACATTGCTGTGGGTCTGGAGTCACATGTAGGCCAGACCAGGTAAGGACAGCCGACTTCCTTCCCTAAAGGACATTAGTGAACCAGATGGGTTTTTACAGCAATCCAGTAGCTCCATGGTCACCGTTACATCAGCTTTTTATTCCAAATGTAATAAAATTAACTGAATTTAAATTCTCCAGCTGTTGTGGTGGGATTTGAACTTATGTCGCAGGATCATTAGTCCAGATTTCTGGATTGCTAGTCCAGTAACATAACCACTATGGTACCATGCCCCATAGAAATGAGATTGATCCAGCGAGCTTCATAACTGAAGTACCTGTACAGTATAGCAGTTACTTTTGATGGTTGTGCATCACATATAAGGCCTACCACTCCTTTAACCTTCCTGGCAAAATACATTAATCACTGTCTGGTGAGCAGAGCATAAAGGAGAAGGTAACTGTGTAAGTGTATACATCATTGATGCGTTTAAGCTTCCTCCGTAATGTGCAGGAAGCCACAGAAGCATCATTCAGGCCCCACTGGTCACTTGTACCATTTAATTGAATTCTTTTTGCCAAAGTAACTGCTCTGTTTTGGGCTTGTTCTCCCAGTGATGACTGATTCTTATTACCAAGGGTCCTATATTTTGTACTTGAACATACGTTAGAATGTATTTTTTAATACACATATGTATATGGTGGATAGGGATGCACTGAGTAAAATGAGGAACAACAGAGGAGAAATGGCAATCGACACAAGGGAGCTTTTTGGGAGACAGAAGCTTTGTATTGTTGACGCTCAACTTGTATGAGATTTTTTTTTGGAGGGGGGGTTTGAGGGTTTGATCTATCTTCCCCTGCAGTGCAGATATTTTGTTTCTGGACCTCAGCAAAACTCTCACTCTAAGAGTGATGCTAGGGCAATGCATTTTGGGTGCTGCCATATAGGTGAAGATTCCCACATTTAATATGGGAATTCCTAATGAAAATGCAGACATAGAAAGAAATTCCCAAGATTCATTATTTTAGTGGAACTCTCCGCTCACTGACTTGGGTTTTTAAAATGGCAGTGAGGGAAAACTGTAATGAATTCAACGTGACGCTAATTGTTCTTCAGCACATGCTCCACAAAGCTGAATGAGGCAGCCACATCAGACGACTCCCAGTTGGCAGGTAGCAAATGGGTGTGAATCAGCAGGCTAGCAATCTATGAGCTACACACTTCACAGTGAGAAAGGCGAGATGGAGAGAAATAACGGAGAAAGGAGCAAAAGGAAGGGAGGGAGGGAGGAGGACAAGAAGAGTAGCGAGATAAGTAAAAGGAAACTAAGAAAGGGGTGCGAGCGAGATACTGAAAAGGAAAACAACAGTGAGAAGAAATAGAGAGAAGCAAAGAGAACAATGTTAAAAGATGTCAAGAAGCATGTGCGTTTTATGGCCTTTTCAGCAGTGAGGGGAAGCACACCGACAAAGATGGAAACTGTTCCATACCTTTTCCTTGGTGTGATTAGGCGCATGAATATTTCCAGGACAACACACAGCGATAAAGTGCAGTGTACATGAATCAGAATATGGAAGCTCTCTAAACTCAGGAGCCAGCAAAGCTGGGTCCATTTGCTGCCAGCGAAACCCTACCTCATCGAAACATAGAAACACAGGAGCAGGAGTCGGCCATTTGGCCCTTTGAGCCTGCTCCGCCATTCAATATGATCATGGCTGATCCTTTATCTCAATACCATATTCCCACTCTCTCCCCATGCCGCCATTCAAAAGGAAAACTTTTCTCATTCACGACCGCTTTTCCGAGCTGCTAGCAGCAGTAACGTTGAGCTGCACTAACCCTGGACGTACGGCGCACGTGTCACAATTTTCTGCGGGTTTCTTTTACAGCTGTGTTGAAAGTGAGCACGCACTTTGCACAAACGTCTTCCCGTTTTCGCCCCTTCCCTTCGGAAGGCGCTGCTTTTTGTATCACGGGCGTCCGGCGCTCACTGTTACCTCTCCCGATTGCCAAGACAAGCAGTTTCAGCCGGCATGGGACCATCACATTTGAGCTTTATCCTCTCCTGACCTAATGTTTGCATACATGCATTTCCCAGCCCGGGTCATTGAGTCGTGATCAGGAGCCAAGCCCTACTTCATTCCCTAGCTCAGCAGTTCTAAGGCCAGTGGTAGCACCCCAACTGTCACTGGCTGTGAGCAGGTACCTCAACATAGACCAGGAATACAAATGTGGATCTTCCTGATTGGGCCCCAGTTCCACACTAGACAATGGACTCAGCAACTGAGCTCTCATCAGGAGACCTTCTGACAGCTTAATAGAGATTCTGTAGATTCATCTGAAGAAACTCAGCAGTTGTTTGGTGACAGTGCCATCTACTGTCTTAGCACCATATTGTATTGTAGTGCTTCATTCTGCTGGCTTAAGAAATCCTACAACAGTAGAAAGCCTTTGCCTGCCGCACCATGGTAATCATAATACAATCATGGCAGTAATTAGCTTCCAGCGTCACAGTGACAAACAGACGGAAAATCAAAAAATATTTTGTGACTCTCGAGCTTGACTCACTTTCACAAAATGTTTGACCCCTATTATAACTGAAAACCCCTCATCTGTGGCAATACAGTGGCGAGCTGGGGAATTGACCCCTGTTGCTGTCCCACAGTTGGTGTCAGCTTGGCTCAGTTGGTAACGCTCTTGCTCTGAGTCAGAAGGCAGTGGGTTGGACCCCATTTCACGATAATCTGGCACTTCGATACAGTGCATTATTGAGGGAATGCTGCATTGTCGGAGGTGGACAGGAAAGCAACAACAGGCCAGCAGCCAGGAACCGAATGTAGTACCATCCACCACAATGACCGACGGTGAAAACAGTCCCACCACGGGCACCTACATTTTTAATCTTAATCATGAGTATGTACAGTAAATGGGCCCAGCTCAGACCCTTGTTGAAGCTGTACCCAGAGTTAAGCTGGAGGCAGTGCAAAGAACCCAAAGAATGCAATGGGTTAATGTTCTGTTTTTTTTTGTTAGCTGTTGTTTAAGAGCTGTTGATGAATTACAGTTGCGAACTATAGTTGTGGAGAGGGAAGCAGTGTAATCTGCTTCTCGTTCTAACTTCCTGGTCTTTTTAACTTCCCATTCGCACCTTTATCATGGATACAGTATTTAAAGAAACCTCCACCAGGTCAGATTGTGCACAGTATAGGGTAAATCCAGCGATGCTGTGCACTTCAGTCGATGAGAGTGTGGGTCACAGAGAGGTCACCTAATATGTTTGGGCAGCTTTTGTGACCCACACTCAACAATAACAACAACAACTTGCATTTATACAGCGCCTTTAACATAGTAAAACATCCCAAGATGCTTCACAGGAGCATTAACAGACAAAACTTGACACCGAGCCACAAAGGGATATTAGGATAGGTTGTTCGAGTTTGGTCAAAGAGGTAGATTTTAAGGAGCATCGTAAAGGAGTAGAGAGGCAGAGATGTTTAATGAGGGAATTCCAGTGTTTAGGGCCTTGGCAGCTGAAGACACAGCCACCAATGGTGGAGCGATTAAAATCGGGGATGCTCAAGAGGCCAGAATTTGGAGGAGCACAGAGATCTCGGAGAGTTGTAGGACTGGAGGAGGTTACAGAGATAGGGAGGGTCGAGACCATGGAGGGATTTGAAAACAAGGATGAGAATTTTAAAATCGAGGCGTTGCCGGACCGGGAGCCAATGTAGGTCAGCGCGCACAGGTGTGGTGGGTGAACGGGAGTTGGTGCGAGTTATTGCACATATTTGGTAATGAGTGATACTGGTGGGCAATGGAACAAACTGTTGCCTGCTGCGTCAAGGAACCTGTGCAGAATGAGTGAAACAGTTTTACTATTTTTAAAAGTAAACGTCTCTCCTGGGGTATAATGCCATATTTTTGCAGTTATTATTTCTATTACAGCATCCTATGAACTTTTTGCTCCTAAGAATTTCAATGAAATAGGAGAATGGGTAATATTACTCAACGGGGCCATTACTTGGGATAAATATAGGGTGAAGTGGTTTCATCATTAACACGCCTCTCACCTAGGTAAAGTTAAAAGTATTTTCAGTCACTCTTACTGAGTAGGAAAGATTTTGGGGGAAAAATTGAGTCGTGCCCACTTTGGGGCGCTAACTTCACCGGGGCGCTACCTTTAGCGCTCCGAAAAAATTAGCGCCCCCACGGCCGAAATTCACTGGTAGCGCTCCAAGCGGGAAGTGGGGTGCTACTGGAAGCACCCCGCCTCTCTCTTGAGGTACTGCGAGTGAATATCATGGCGTTACGTGCCGCGGTACTGCAGGCCTTCCTCCCCTTCTTAAAGGGGAGGGGCCTTGCGCAGCACGACCCGGGGCCCTGCTGGGCCACCAGGGATCAGAGTGCCGGCAAAAGAGCCCGGCACTCAAGAGAAGTGCCGGGCTCACGGACCGCAGCCGGCACTCCGCGGTGGGGCTTCAAAGGAAGCCGAGGACGGCAGAGGGGGCAAGTGCTGGCAGGCGGCCAGCAACAAAAATGGCTGCCCGGCACCTTCCCTTTAATTAGCGCCGCCCCAGCCGCAGGTAGGCCTCCCTGACCCCGTCGGACATAGCATCCGGTGGTAAATCATGGGGCGCTACCGAAGATCGCGGCGGGGGGCGCTGCGCATGGTAATTACGTCATCGCCGGCGGTGCAGTGCCGCGGGGCGCTAACGGTTACTGTCGCCGCTAACCTCCCGCTGAATTTCACGGGAGGCGTTCGCGGTGCCACGCCCGGGCCCTAGTTCATTTGTGCCCTGTTAGTGCCCTCTTAGGGCGCTAACTGGAGGCGCAAAGCAACCGAATTTTAGGCCTTTAAGTTTAACATCATGTCGTTATTAATGTGTAAATCGACCAGCAACTGGTGACGAGGAAGAGATACCTTGTGAATTGCGAATCGCCACAAGTTGCTGGATGATTTGCGCCACTCCATTGTTAGCCTCGCGAAAACGACATCTAGTAATTAATAGCGCAAGTAACTATTTACCAACGTGATAATTGTTAATGACTGCCAATCAACCTCTCTGGCCCAGAAAGTAAACAACTAAAAGTGTGGGGTGTCAGTGAATTGTTGTTGGAGGTTTTAAAAATGTCAAATTAAAAAATTTTTTAAATCTAACTTTTCCTTTTTTTTCTCTCTCTCTCTTTCCCTCTCTCTATTTTTCTTTCTGTACCTGAATTGACATTGAATTCACCCACTCTAATGCACCCTCCTTCTCAGTCCTTCCTCTGTTTATTTCTCAATCCTTTACTCTCATTGGCTAAGGAGATAGACTGTTCCATCATTCACCAAGGTCCCAGATGCCCTGTTGCCCTCGCCGCGCCGATATCAGCTCGCACTTTCAGTAACTTTGTGGGAACATTTTTTAAAAACCTAAACAGGCCGGAACAAGTCTAACTAACAGGGCACCCTGCAAGATACCCCTTTCCAGCAAAATCTGGGCCATTATCTTGTCCTCCATGGAGGGTGTCTGTAATCTGCAGGGAGCCAGTCAGCTACACCACAGTGCTGAAGATTGGGATCCAGGACCAGTAGCAATGTATATCCCGTAGCTGACATCAGTTGAGTGCCTCTTCATTGAGTCAAGAGACCAAAGGGGAATTGCTGTAAATTTAAAACCCTACTGGTTTGAAGCGTTTAAAAAAGGTTTTCATTTAAACAATACAATTTTCTTCATGGTGAAAATAATCCCACTCATTTTCTCCTTCAATGATGAAGATGTCTTGTTGGAAATAAAAATGCTGGATTTTGATTTGGTTCTCGTTTGAGGTCAAATTTTTACCTGCACAATATGAACAAGAGTGACCCAAATGAAATATTCTCTTGCTGTAAGTACAGGAAACTCTCGATTTACCGGGCACCCAAACAACCGGAAATCTCGGTTAACCGGCAAAATTCAGGAGTAGGTTCAGTTAAGTTTTTCTTCATATTAGTGGCCGTTTCTTGATTCTTGGCTGTGTAATCGGGGGTTCCTGCACTTGTTGCTAAGCAACAGGGACGCTTGGTCTGTGGCCGGGGTTCTTGCAGCTGTTGCTAAGCAACAGGGAAGCCTGGATTTGTTGCTGTATACGGAGCTCTCGTACCTTTTAACTATACCTCTCTGTAATCCGGACTTTTTGATAAACCGGCACCACGCCGGTCCCGTCGGTGCCAGATAAAGAAGAGTTTGCTGTAGATAGCTGTTATACTCCTGGAGTTTATAAGGAGACATGTATCTTTCCCTATAATCTGCATGAGTATAACAGCTATCTACCTACAGCCATGGAATATTTAATGGGACGTAATGCTTCCTTTGCGACAGGCAAGGCCACTAGAAAATCACGGCTGTGGTTTTGTCACAGAATCCATGAAACACCTGCTGCCGCACAAAAATCATCTCGGACTTGCCTGTCAGCGCCATTCCTGGCTCCTGCCTGATGCTGCTGCTCACTCGAGGATCAAACACCGCGGCATGCCGTACTTGAAACATTCTTGATCACCGTGAATTTTGTGAGATCAGACGTTCCGCCGCAGTATGCTGCAGTGTTCGACCAACCAGGACAGTGGCATCATCGGGCACTTAAGGGGAAGCTAGATAAGTACATGTGGGGAAAGGAATCAAAGGATATGTTGATAGGGCGAGATGAAGTAGGGTGGGAGGAGGCTCGTGTGGAGCATAAACACCAACATAGATCAGTTGGGCTGAATGGCCTGTTTCTGTCCTGTTAATTCGATGTAAAAATTAATGGCCCGTAATTTGCGGTCAGCAGTGAAGCAAAGGCGCTCGCCGCAGGCCTCGAAGAAAGCGATCTCTGTGGCGAGAGTTTTGAATTACTCGACGTGCAGTTAATTGTAGCGCAGTGTAATGGGACTCTCCAGTGAAGAGCTGCAGTGACGCCAACAAGCTGTCTGAGCAGCCAATCACATTGAAGAATTCTCACAGACAGCAAACCAGGAAATGAAAAGCAGCTTTTATCCGGACTTTTTAAAAATGTTACAGAGAGGACAATGAAGATTGGGACTTTCACCTGGGGTTAAGGTAGAAGCAGAAATATGATGAACAAATTGTAAGCTTTATTATAATGGAGAAATTTGACACGCCACAAATATAAAAATTAGTTTTTCAGGCCTAGAATGGTGGTTTAGCAGTCAATACGCTGTTAAAGCCCTGGTTACACCCTCTCCAACAAGGCTTAATATTTAATGGGGTATTTAACAGTGCTATTACCGCAGGAAAAGCCCAAGTTTTCATCAGTTCCACTAATTTCCAGCTATTGTGGGGGGGGGGGGGGCGGGGCAGGGTCCACAGCGCAGTTGTGTCGGAGCAGTGAATGTCTGACCGCAACTTCAGGATTTCCACGTGTAGGTGAGCATGCGCTAAATCCTGACGTTGTGGCCAGTTTCAGAGGGGTAATGACGGCGAACGCTGCCATTTCACCATCATTGCCCACTGCAAAATCCGGGCCAATATGTTGCCATCTGGGTTGCACCTCGTACCTGACCTTTGGGTTTTTTGCAGCTGGGAACTGGGCCAACTTTGTTTCATGTTTCTCTTAATTTCAACAACAACTTGCATTCATATAGCGCCTTTGGCGGAGTAAAACTTCCCATGAAGCTTCACAGGACAAAATTTCCCAAGCAGTATTCGAGTATGTTTAGTCAATTGAGGCGGAAATTTATTTCGGAATGGAGCATAAATCTTCGTCACAGCTGCAGTCAAATATTGATAGTGGAACTATGTAAAATAATTGGAAACACTGAGTCGAACGAAATGGCTGCTCACTGTACAGTAACACTGAGCCATCTTAAACACGGATCATTGTAATCACATTTTCACAGCCATTTCTGAACCCGTGTTTCAAATGCTTCATTCCTTTAACCAGTTTATTTTCTTCAGTGCCCTGTCATGCTGAATTAGGAAGTTGGAAAGTTAAATATTGACAGCACTGTAGAATCGTGAGTCGGCTTGTGGGTTTCATTTATCATTGCTCCTGGCTAATTATTCTCCGTTAAGTAAAGTTTCTGGCTGTTTACATCTCTTGTGGTTGTTTATTACATTGTGTTTGATTAAAATGTAACCATATCTCATGCTTAGCAAGGGGGGAAATAGCCAATGTTTCTGTTCTTTCAGTCCAATGTTTTTGCTCGTTACATTTTCATCATTGTCCGAGCATTGCGTGCCGTTGATATTTGATCATATTCACACTAAAAATTTATCAATTGTGAACATTATTGCAACAATGGCCAAATTATTTGACGTTAGCTCCCAATAAATGATCTATAAATATAAATCTTGTAAGATTTAAAGTGTTTTTCACCCTGGAATCACCTCGAGTAGTGACCTTGCAGTCAGTTATTCCCTGTCCATGTTGCACATTGCTCCAATCTGAATGGCCTTCCTGGTTATCAGTCTGGATCTCCCCCAGCTTCCTGTGACAGGCTTGGCAGACTCCACAGTGCTGCCGCAGATCTGCAAAGGATTGTAAACTTGCTGCTAACATAGTCAGGAATTTGTGAAGTGTGTCATATCACGGTGCTCCTTATTTGGCTCCTCAAGAATTTGCAAAGTGTTTTTCTTTCTCTAAAGCCTGTCAGTGCAGTGTTAAGCAAGGGAGCAATGAGAGAACAATGTATATCTGAGTCATGTGCTGTAGCCTTATTTATACCTTAAAGGGAGTTTGGGAAAGAATCCGGTGTGCATTGTGTTGCTGATTAAAATGGAGACTGAAGAAGGTAAGGAGAGAGTGAATGTGGGCTGTTGGATGCAGTGCACCCAGGTCTATTGTGTGGGGTGTTCCTAATGAGACTTATTTTTAATGTACTGCTGCTTGAAAAACAGCCACAGCCAATGTACCTGCCGATCCCGCCAACAGTGGCTCCCTATAAGAAAGTGCAGAGCCTCTACTTTCCATCCACCCAACACTGGCTGATCTTGTGAATTCCCCTTGGGGGAGGTAACATGGGTGCAAACCCACATCCTACCAGCCTTGACTCTCATGGCAGTTCAGCAGCAGCAGACTCCTCTTTCGAAGCTGATCATCATCTGTTGAAGCCCCTGGTTACTGATTGTTCCATTGTTTCTGGTTTGAGGATGTGAAAGTTGAGCGTGTGCTGGGACATCAGCTGATGCGCAGCACTGTTTGAAATAGAACTTGCCTGTCCAGAAGACAAATCAGTGATCAAGCCACAGAATGCACCCAATATTGAAGAAGAATTGTCGCCTTATTGCAGTTGAATTCTGCTGCCCGCATCCTAACTCGCACCAAGTCCCATTTACCCATCACCCCTGTGCTCGCTGACGTACATTGGCTCCTAGTCCGGCAATGCTCGATTCCCATCCTTGTTTTCAAATCCCTCCATGGCTTCACCCCTCCCTATCTCGGTAACCTCCTCCAACCCTCCGAGATCTTTGTGCTCCTCCAATTCTGACCTGTGCGCTTCCCTGATTTTAATCGCTCCACCACTGGCGGCCGTGCCTTCAGCTGCCTAGGCCCTAAGCTCTGGAATTCCCTCCCTAAACCTCTCCACCTCTCTACCTCTCTCTCCTCATTTAAGCCGCTCCTTAAAACCTACCTCTTTGACCAAGCTTTTGGTCACTTGTCCTAATATCTCCTTATGTGACTCGGTGTCAAATTTTGTCTGATAACGCTCCTGTCAAGCACCTTGAGATGTTTTACTACGTTTAAAGTGCTATATAAATACAAGTTGTTGTTGTTTTTGTTGAATTGTCGTCTTTACTGCAGTTGTTAGAAAAAGTTTGATGTAAAAAGACTACTGAGGGCTTGGTTTGAGTATAAAACAAGGCTTTAATCAACTGTTTCACAACCATGAGTTTCTAGTTACCTCACTAGTTCCTGGTTACAGAAACATCCTGAGCAAGCTGGTCCCACGCCCGCGTATTTAAACTCCTTGGACGGCGCCACCAGCTGGTCACCCAGCGTTACTTCATGAGTCATGATAAGATTCATGACAAAGTTACTCCTCTCTTTTTCCAACATAACAAAACAGATTATCGGGCCATTATCACATTGCTGTTTATGGGAGCTTGCTGTGTGCAAATTAGCAGTTGCGTTTCCTACATTACAACAGTGAGAACACTTCAAAAGTACTTTGTTGGCTGTAAAGCGCTCTGGGATGATCTGAGGTCATGAAAGGCACTGTATAAATCAAAGTCCTTTTTTCATTCTCTGTTTACAAATCAGTGACATGACCACGTCTAGCATGTCACCAGTGCACGATTCTCATTGACAAAACTGTGATAGCATTGTGGCAACAATGACCGCGCACCTTGTGGTGTAATCAACCCCCCTCCCGCTGGCCATCCCCTCACGCCCCCCACCAACGCAACGTGAAGCTCACTTTATTCAGGAACTATCAGGGATACCTTATTAACAACGTGTCTGATTTTACTCTTTATGTGCTTGCGGTTTTATTTTTTAGGGCGCCAAGATGCGGGGTCGGTTGGGAAGTATGGACAGCTTTGAACGTTGCAACAGCTTGGCATCGGATGCATCCAGGGTGAGTCCCGGGGTCAGTGGCGCCCTTTGAGTTCCCCGCCCCCCCCCCCCCCAATCTCAGTGCTTTGTCTGATTGAGTTGACCAGTGATACTTTTCAAATGATAGACTTGTTTTGTTCAGATACTTTCCATGGAGCAGGAAGTCAGCTGGTGAAATGCAGAGGAAGTGCTTGCGAAAGCAGTTCCAGCCTTCGAGGATCACTTTCAAAACACTGAACATAAGTTCTCATCAGCAAGAGAGAGGTGGAAAGGCTGGTCCCCTGCACACTTTATGTAGAAAGCTTGAAATTTAACTTACTTATCAGCAGCGCGCAGCAGTATTTGTAAGTCTTCACTAGATTAAGAGGGGCAGGATATGGGAGTTGGTGAGATAGCACAAATTAGCATACAATGGGAGTCTGAGACTGTGTTGACAGATTTACAGGATTTTTGCTCTGCTGTCAGCTTTTTAGAGCAAGCAGTGTCACTGCTTTTTTGTTCCCTGACCTGTGTGTTGGTTCTGGTGCAGGACGGTTCTCCAGCCGAGTCCCCTCCCAATTCTCCGCCGGTCAGCCCTCGGGCTTCACCCGTCTCCTCGCTGGGCCAGCCGTTCGCCGAAGAAGACCCCGACTCGCCCCAGTTCCGGAGACGGGCTCACACCTTCAGCCACCCGCCGTCGAGCAGCAAGCGGAGGATCAGTTTTCCCGATGAGAAGCCGCACCACGGCAGGACTCCGATCTTTCGCCAGCAGTCGGAGATACTTCGGAGCAGGTAAAAAGCTTGTGTGTGGCGGGGGGGGCGGGGGTGTGGGGTGCAGAGGAGTGCCATTGTCTGGAGATGAGTACGTTTGGAATATTTGTTCCACGTGACGTCTGTAATTACTTCTCTTTCTTTCTCTCTGTACCTTTGTTGTGTGGAACTGTTTATTTCCTAACGCTGCAGTGATGATATTCCTCTTCATGCCTACGCAGTGTCACAAGATCCTGTCCCAAATCAAACGAATCCTTAATTCACAATCAAGCTACCTTTACAAAAAAAGGCAACTGTTTAGTGAGGAAAACAAAAGGTTAAAACTATATAGGAATCGGTACATGTGTATACAAATTTAAAAAACAATCTAATGTACAGCGACTGTTGTATTCCTTGTAAGATGCGATATAGTTGATTCCAGACAGACGCATGGCTGATCCAAGCATTGCGCTCATTGACAAACTACATCTCATTAATTCCTTCGTTCTCACTGATGCTGTTTGTGTTTCTCCAAATAATTACCCAGAGCCATTCTTTGCACCACTATCAGGAAATATTGAAAAATTGAGCTTTATTTAGCAACCTTGTAATTTATTGACAATATCAGTGTTTGTGTAAAAGTCTTGTTCCATCACACATCTGTCACAACTCAAAAAGTCACACTTTGCACAGGAGCAAAACAATCTTTGAAGAATAGAGAAGGAAAGCCCATCATTGACCTGGAGCCTGAAATTTACTCTCAATGATAACTGCACTCTGATTGACCTCAGCAGCTTATATGTCGCTCCAGTTACCTAGACTTGCCTGTTTAGAGCAGTGAACTTAAAAGGGCCGGCCAGGTAAACTTTACGAGCCGTGCTTCAGACTCGAGACACCACGGGAGATCAGCTAGTAGTTTATTGAATTGTTTTCTAAGTGATAAATGTGAACCCAAGTAAACCACCAGACTGAAGACAAGTGGCAAAATTTCAATTATATCACTCGAGGCAGAACTCAATCCAGTGACGTCGGACCATTGTGTAGAATTGCTGATCCAGGCGTGATTCCGATCCAAGCATAATGCTTAAATCTCAAACCTTGGCTCAAGCATCGAGTGTCTCCTCAGATACTCAGGGAAGGTTTTCCCCTCTTCACCATTTCTAATGAAACTGTAAACACATTCTTTACATTCCGATTTATGATTTTGCTACAAAGGGAGGAAGCTTTTCCCCGGAGTTTAATGATTATTGCGCTGAACCAACCTCATTTCAAACAGGGACAGCGGCATATTTCAGACATCCAGCCAGTGCTGCAAACTGTTTGCCTGTCGTGTCTATTCAGAGTGGTTTTCCGCATGGCGTGCTCACTCTAGATAAGATATAAATTTACCGATTGGCAACTTTGTTTTTAATCTAAAGTTTGTGGAACTCCTGAACTAAGCAGAATTCCAATTGAATGACTTTTCTTACAAGTTGAATTGCGTTTATCAGTTTGTTCTTTTCTGAATGTTTAAAAAAAATTAAAGGTTTTATCATTAATCTCAAATTGTATACAGTTTTTTAAAATTTCACGCCTACATTAATTTTATTAAATGAGCTGTCGTTTTTAAAATTGTAATTGAATCAATAAACGGCAGTTAAAAACGGCAGATTTTCTGGAATTTGTTGTGCTAAATTCTTCTTAAATACATCTCGGGTTTCATTGTAGGGTAATGTTTTCTATTAAAGTGCCTCCATTGTTTTGCATTTTTATCATCTCTTTCCTCTCCGGCGTGGTTTTCGTACCACGGACTCTGGACTCTGGTTAAGGGGTAGAGATAGGTCGGTGGACATTTCCATAGCTTTTGTAGGTGCCACACTCTGAGAGTGGCTGGGGACTGCTGAGGTGCAACGCGGTATGTAGCCTTCACTCTTACGTTTTCGCTCCCTCCTGCCAGTCAGCTAACTTGACTTCATGCCCAAATATGAATGCCAGGTGAGGTGAGGGTTTGTACCATGATCTCGTGCTGGTGCACTTGCCAGGTGCCCACTCATGATTGTGCTTTGTGAAGAGCGGTCCCTTAAATAATTCCAAATCTCTTTTTTCTCAACATGAAAATCTTAAAAGAACTTTTCGATGACCTATTTTGATTTTTAAAAAATATTTGAATTTTGTTTACACAAAGGCTTGAGAATATGTGTCACAGAGAATTAAGTCTTGCATTTAAGCCCTGATTCCTCACACATGCAGTGTTCTCAAACTCAGACATAATGCAGCTACGGAGGGGGAAGATCAGAGAGCAGATGGTTTCCTAGAGGATGGGAAAATCAGAGCGTGGCTCCTCAATAGCAGAATTGGCAAATTTCCAGAAACAGCTTGGATACCTGGCCTCTCAGTCAGAAGGTTGTTCATGACATAGGGGAGACCTAAATAGAGGAGAGCAAAGAATTAAAAGTAAAGTTTTATCTTTAGTGATCCCAGTGCAGAGCGTTGTGGGCCAGGAGCACATATTGGGAGTTCACACATGCATGAAACATTGTGGGGAGGTGAGGATCCAAATTCCTGATAAACGCTCCTAGCCTGCAAGTGCTAAAGATGGAAGATTTTTCCCAGGGAGGAACATATAAATCAATGTATCTGGACTTCCTTTTAAAAAAAAAAGCACAATATTTTTAGTCTATCCGTAGATTAACTGTGATATGTTACCGAATTATTTCCATCTAAAGTCGTATAAATCTTAATGTTAACGTATCAAAGTGTGTAAAATGCTCTCTGCAGTGTAGTACAGAATACAGTAATACACTGAAGAAACGATACACCAACGTGTTTAATTTGAAAAGTTAGAAGTTTTGAGATACCATCAAATAACTTTCACATAATCAGCTCCATATATCAGTTCAGGGTAGCATGCAATGTTAGGTTGAATCTGTTTCCAAATGTTCAGTGATCTAATTTACAAGCTGCAAATGAGTTATCATTGTTTAAAGGGGGCGGTCTTCATGAAAAATTCCCACATCGCAGCCAATGGATCTGTATAACGGGCGGCCGATCCGATACCGGCCGTTTTGCACCGAGACAAGTTTCAGGGCTAATGTTTCGGTCGAAGACCCTGCATCAGAATTCAGAGTATTTACCCAAAATGATAATCTGTCTTTCTCGAAGCTGCCAGATCTGTTGTGTATTTCCAATATTATCAGGATTTAAAAAAAAATCTATCTCCTGGGGAACTCCTGCAGTTTTCTACTTAGAGCGCTTTTCACTCGACAGACTGTCGCTCCTCACCTCCATCATTTGACTGTTGATTTTTTTTTCTGTGTTTTTTTCCCTCCATCTTCTGGTTCCCCTTGCTCAGCCCCATCAATATCGTGAGACGCAATCGCGGTAACTCAGAGAACGAATCCACTTCCAGCAGCCTGCCCTCCTCCCTGTCCACCCCTTCTTTCTTGAAGTCCTTTTACGCCAACTCGGGCAAGCTGCTGCAGCAGTCGGAGAGTGGGACCTCCAAGAGGTGAGAGCAGCCTGCGGCCTGCTTGCAACGTCTGCCCTAATACTGCACCTGTTGCCTGGTCCGTGTGACTAATTGATGTGCCTGTGGTCGTGTCGGCTGTCTGTCACTGTTTCATTGATGCTCTAATTGCTGTGGTCTGCAGTGAATCAATATTTACGAATCTGTGTAGCAAGCTTACACCGTGTTATCCGCTTTTGCTTGTGACAGCCGCACAAGTTGTCACAAAGTGTGACTTAATGTTGGTAAGAATGTCAGTATGATTTTAAGGAGAGAATCTCACCATTTAAACTCCTTTTAAAAATCACGGAAGAATTATACTTTTATTTGATTTATTTTTGTTAGGCAAGGTTACTAAGGGTTACGGAAACCAAGGCAGGTAGTTGGAGCTAAGCTGCAGGTGAGCCAAGATCTCATTGAATGGTGGAATAGGCTCGAGGGGCTGAATGGCCTCCTTCTGTTCCCATTTTGATCTGTCACAAGATGATTACAAATGAGGAAGGCTATTCGTCCCATCTTAATTAATTCATCCATAAATACACTAATGTACCCCCCCATTGCAGCCTCCAATTATTACCAGGTTCTTTGCCTCCACTACTCTATTTGGAAGTCCATTCCGCGCATTGATCACTCTTTGGGGTAGATTTTGACTTCGTGCAATAGTGTAAAATGGGCAATAGTGAATCAGAGAATCAGAGAAATTTACAGCACAGAAGGAAGCCATTCGGTCCATTGTGTCTGTGCTGGCTGACAAAGTGCTATCCAGCCTAATCCCAATTTCCAGCTCTTGGTCCATAGCCCTGTAGGCTACGGCACTTCAAGCGCATATCCAAGTACTTTTTAAATGTGGTGAGGGTTTCTGCCTCTACCACCCTTTCAGGCAGTGAGTTCCAGACCCCCACCACCCTCTGGGTGAAAAAAGTTCTCCTCAACTCCCCTTTAATCCTTCTAACAATTACTTTTAAACCTATGCCCCCTAGTTATTGACTTCTCTGCTAAGGGAAATAGGTCCCTCCTATCCACACTCTTTAGGCCCCTCATAATGCTATACACCTCAATTAAATCTCCCCTCAGCCTCCTCTGTTCCAAAGAAAACAACCCCAGCCTATCCAATCTTTCCTCATAGCTAAAATTCTCCGGTCCTGGCAAATCTCCTCTGTACCCTCTCTAGTGCAATCACATCTTTCCTGTAATGTGGTGAGTACATCACTCCTGGTTTTTATTTAGGTGTCAGCTGTGGCTCAGTGGGTCGCACACTCGCCTCTACGTCAGAAGGTTGTGGGTTCAAGTCCCACTCCAGGGAATTGAACACAAAAATCTAGGCTTACACTCCAGTGCAGTGCTGAGGGAGTGCCGTACTGCCTGAGGTGCCGTCTTTCGGATGAGATGTTAAACGGCTGTTCCCTCAGGTGAACGTAAAAGATCCCATGGTGCTATTTTGAAGAAGAGCAGGGGAGTTATCCCCGGTGTCCTGGCCAATATTTATCTCTCAATCAACATAACAAAAACAGATTATCTGGTCATTATCACATTGCTGTTTGTGGGAGCTTGCTGTGCTGCCGCGTTTCCCACATTACAACAGTGACTATACTTCATTGGCTGTAAAGCGCTTTGAGACGTCCGGTGGTCACGAAAGTCACTTTATAAATGCAAGTCTTTTTATTGATTTCAATGGAAGTAAAAATGGGGAGCGATGTAAAATGTTCTGCCGATTCACTATCACCCAATCACTGTTGCACAAAGTCAAAATCTACCCCTTTGTGTGACGAATAACTACTACCTTGTGCTCATATTTGTTTCAAGCTTGTTTGCATATTTATTATGGATCTAGGGGGGAAAATTTGGTTGCTTTGTGCATCCCGCTTAGTGACATCATGGGTATGGGCACAGTGTATTTAAAAACAGTCCACAAGGGGTTTTGGAACGGTGTTTCATTGCTGGACCTGATTAGCGACAGGACTTTTGGGTGAAGCAAATGGGGTTTGTCTTCGGGTAGACCTTCCAGATGCCATGTTGTCTGTGGCTACCAGTCCAATCCTGGCTACAAGCCCACAGCTCCACACTGCCCATAATTTAAGACCGATGAGCATGGTGAAGTGACAGCTTCTGTCTATGAGAAGCTAAATGGCTGCTAATTATGGGAAATGTTAGGGGAAAAAAAACGTCACGCTGATGGGATGCAGACTGTTTTCCTGAGGCTGGAGGCATGATGTTGAGAAAGGAACGAATGTCATCCTAGGGATGAGGAGGGTCAGGGCCTAGTGGGAATTGTTTGGTGTGATTGCTCTTAATTTATTATGTGTTCAGGGTTTCATGAGAATCTGCAGCCTGTACGTCTAAGGCAGTTTTTTTGGGCTGCTCCATTAGTTAATTGGTAGGAGAACAACTCCTCATTTGACGAAGGCAACAGGCAAAGGTAAAGCTTGCCCAGAGAGCTTGGCTGACCGCACACTTGGCTGGGAATCACAAACTTCTCTGCCAAAACAGCTCTTAAAAGGCTGCAGCTCTCTATAAGGAGGAAAGTTGTGGTGACAGAGAAGTGAACTAATTGTTCAGAATGACACTGAGGGCAAAACTGCTCCCCTTTGAAGCTGAAGAGTTGAAGGCCCTATTGTAGAAGGTGCCATTCTCCAGTAAATATACAGGCGCCAACTAAATAGAGGGAGGTTGCTGCCTGAGTCAGGGGTGTCACTCACCTCCCTTATACTTGCCTGTAACCGAGGAAGAAGTGTGCCTTTGTCAGAAGCAAGGCAAAGGTGAGTGTGTCCCTTACTGGCACACACTTTTTTCTCGGCACACACTTTTTTCTAGGGCCTATCAGCATGGGCAATGCTTAGCTGGGAACTCCCACACCATCTAGGAGGTACCACTTGAAACATTGGGCACAATCGTTGCCGTTTTCACACTTTCTCTCGTTCTGCCAAAGTTGTGTGCCGCACTTTTCTTGAAAATGGAAGTGGCAGCCCAGGAACAGCAAACCGCTGCTGAGGTGACCTGACTGAGACGCTCTTCTGCTTTCTCAGTGGGGCCAGCAACCTTGGATGCAGAGGAGAGCCCTGTCTTTCAAAAGAACCAATCCACCCTGTGTTTCTCCCCCTTCAGATAATGTGGGCACCATGGAATGCCATGCAATGAAGGCATCATGGCTGGACAACAGCCACCGATGTGCATGGTGACATCGTAAGACATATTTCCTGTCACATGTATATCTTTTGAATACACCTCTTCTTCTTAGGCAGTCCCTCGGAACCGAGGATGACTTGCTTCCACATTAAAAATGAGTTCTCGGGTGACGGATGAGTCCAATGCGGGGCCTACTGTCTCTGTCACAGGTGTGGCAGACGGTGGTTGAAGGGACGGGTGGGTGGGGTGCTTGGGTTGACGTGTGCTCCTTCTGCTTGAGCTTGGTCTACGCTTGCTCCCGGTGAAGAGACTCGACATGTTCGGCACCTTCCCGGATGCTTCTTCTCCACTTTGTGTGGTTTTGGGCCAGGGATTCCCAGGTGTCAGTGGGGATGTTGCATTTTTTCAAGGAGGCTTTGAGGGTGTACTTGAAGCGTTTCCTCTGCCCACCTTGAATACACCTACCCATATTAAGGCAGACATATTCTACCTCTCCTATCACTTTGGGAAAAACCCAGTATTGCTGGCGAGCCCACAGAGTACCCGCTCTCACGGCACTTATTAAATGAACAGAATAACCAGTGCACTTTGTACAAGTTAACAGTATTGAGGACTGCGATAGGTAGCTAGTTTGTAGCAGATGGCAGGATTTGCCCATGTCAGACCCCATGCTAAGCTTGGCATGTGGCCATGGCTAGTGGTGCACTTGGTGTATGGAGAATCCATAGTGGCTGTCAGGACACTCCACCAAGGTAATTTAGATTCCTCTCCCAACCCAACCCCCCCGTGCCATCTGCTTCTAATGATTTGTCTTTATGTTCAGCAGTGCAGTACAACGTGATGCAGAACATCATGCCAACTGCTGCTTGACTCAACTAAAACTAGATCATTTCTGATAGAGCTGCTAAGCAGTGGCTATGGAAACATTTTGTGACAAGGTGGTGCCGCTGGCACTTGCCGAGCTTGTTGTGTCAATGACCTTATCTTCCTTCCGAAAGCTCATGTTGCCAAGGCAAGTATTCACCCTTCCAAAATCGGCGTCAATTCCTGTCTTATCAACTTGTACTTTCCTTGTTACTTTTATTCAGTGTTTTTTTTTGCATGACTGTACACAAACTGTTATATTTTCATTGTGAACATCAGATCATCAGCTGCTTGTGCTGGCGGTGGTTGTGGGGGGGAGAAAAAAGGGAAGGAAGGATGTTAAGCTCCAGCTGTATATGTCTTTGAGCAGTAACGTGGGACCCTTGTATGCTGACTCTTCTTCATGTGGTAATTGCCAATTAAAGGGGCACAACCAATTAAAAAAAAAACCTGTAACTTAACAAGAAACTTTAAAGAAAACTTAACAAATCAAATTAAAATTTTGTTGCTGGGGGTGATGATGCACTCCAGTCCCTGCGGTGCCCACTGGTCGCGGAAGGCCTCGAGCGTGCCGGCGGACACCGCGTGCTCCATCTCCAGGGCCACCCGGGCCCGAACGTGGCCGCAGAAGAGAGGCAGGCAGTCGGGCCGAACTCCCTCCTACACTTGTAGGCGGGGGCAGTTTGCCACTTGCAGTAACTGTATGCAAATGTACTCTTCACCACTTGTCCATTAGTCATCCCCAGTCAACGTGGTGGTGTCCGGGCAAGCATTTCAAACATCAGGAGCAGGATAGCAGGTCTCATTCCATGTTGCTGGCCCTTTCAGTGATGAATTAGGTCAACAAACCAGTCCATATTATCAGGGATACAGAGAATATCAAATCATTTTTACAGTGAACAACAGTAAAGATGTTCCCCTATCTCTCTTCCCCCAACTTCACCCCCTCCCTTCAATTTGGCAGATAAATCTTAGTTACTGAAACTATTAGATTCTGAAGAAGAAAGACAACTAACTCCTCTGTATCTGGTCTGGTAAGTTCATTTATAATGTTGTACCAATCACTCTGTTTGGCTAGATAATAGCCCATGCAATTTAAGGTAATTAACATTAAAATACCACTTTATGTGACATTAATTGACGCATTTGTAATGCCCATTGCTTCTTTCTATCCTGCATTCTGTAGATCTGAACAAAATTGTTCATACAAACTTAACAGTGTCCTTTCAAAAGCTCGATGGTCGTACCCTCACGGATGATTTACCCGCACCCCAAAAAAACTGCTGCCTCTTATGTCACTCAGGAAGAAGGTGACAGCGGAGGGAGCAAGTCTGAAAGTTCTCTCCCGCTGACTAATTTATACCAAGCGTAATCTCACGGTCGAGTTGCAGTGTATCATGCCACAAAGCCGGACTCCACCAGTAGTCCAGGTTAGCTCAGTAATCAGTCTACTGATTGCACTGGGATAGGATCAGCCACCCATCTTTGTCACCAGCCAGGCATTCCTAGAATCACTTGGGTGGCCGTTTGGGTGGGATTGAGGAGAGACCCCACTGATCTCGGGATGTCCCTGTGGAGATTCTTACAACAGAATCTTGTGGGATATTAAGCAATATCGTGCATATTCATTTTTAATAACTGCTTTGATAGTGAAAAATATAATTTTAGAAATTTTGCTTTTTCTGTGTTAAAAATTAGAATGTCGTTTATTTACCTCCTAAAATAAACTTGATTTTCATTACTTTTGTTTCCAGTTCATTTTTTATCTAGTGTAGGAAGCCAATTTGGATCTAATTGGTTTTTAAATTCAGAACAAAATTGTTTTTTATTTGACCTTGCTCTTTTCACCTTTGCTCTTTCATGTTTCCTTTGCTCTGTTTTTTGATCTGTTCTTTTTGCTTTTCTCTTTTCACTTTATGCTGTTCCTTCTGATCTGTGTTTTTTCTCATCTCTGTGCTTTTCTCCCACTCTGGTTTTTCTTATTCTTTCTGTGTTCTCTTTACCCTTTCTTTCCTCGCAACTTTTTATCGAATCCTTTTGCTCTGCTCTCCATTTTGCTCTTTATTTTACTTTCTGCTCTTCGTTTTTCTCTCTGCTCTTCCTCCGCTTATCTTGTCTTTCTATTTCCATTTTTCTCATTCTGTTTTTCACCCTGATCTTTATTTTTACTCTGCTCTGTTTTCTCTGAGAACCTGTTTTTTCAGAGCTTTTTGTTTCTCTCTTTGGCTTGGCTCCTTTTCTTTCTCTACTTTGCTCTTTAGATTTTTCCCTGATCTTGCTATTGTTTCTTGGCCCTGTTGGCGCTCCTCTAATTATGGCCTCTTGCGCATCCCCGATTTTAATCACTCCACCATTGGCGGCCCTGCCTTCAGATGCCTGGTCCCCAAGCTCTGGAATTCCCTCCCTAACCCTCTACCTCTCTCTCCTCCTTTAAGATGCTCCTTAAAACCGACCTCTTTGACCAAGCTTTTGGTCGTCTGCCCTAATAGCTCCTTACAGTATATGGCTCAGTGTCAAATTTTGTTTTATAACACGCCTGTGAAGCGCCTTGGGAAGTTTTACTACGTTAAATGCACTATATAAATACAGGTTGTTGTTTTTCTCTCTGATCTCTCGACTTTTCCTCATTTTTTTCTTCGCTTGTTCTCTTTTCTATTTGCTACAGGAAACTCTTTATTATCCGGCACCAACGGGATCGGCGTGGTGCCGGTTTATCAAAAAGTCCGGATTACAGAGAGGTATAGTTAAAAGATACGAGAGCTCCGTACACAGCAACAAATCCAGGCTTCCCTGTTGCTTAGCAACATGTGCAGGAACCCCGGCCACGGACCAAGCGTCCCTGTTGCTTAACAACAAGTGCACGAACCCCAGTTACACGGCCACAGATCCAGGAACGGCCACTAATATGAAGTAAAACTTACCTGAACCTACTCCTGAATTTTGCCGGTTATCAGAGAGTTTCCTGTATTTTGTTCTTCTGTTTTTGATTTCTTTCTGATAGTTCCATTTTCTCTGTTTCTTCTTTCCTCGTTACTTTTCTCTGCTTTCTGTGTACTCTCTCTGAACTTTCTATGTGTCTCTTTTCCGCCTGTTCCCTTTACTCTTTTTGAGACTAACCAGCAGGGACATTTCGGTTATGGTTTATTTGTTATCTCTTGCAAAATAAAACTAGATTTTTTGCAATCATGTAATCCATATGAATCTGGAAATTAAACTAGTATTGTACAAACACTTAATGAGCCTTTGTCACACTCCTTTAGTCCACTATTTTAGCACCTCTGTTAAAATAGCAGAGGAATTTCAAATAAATGAGTTAAATATTTGTACGGATAATGTTGCAAAGTATCATTTCCAGGCCACGGTCCAATGCATTTATGAACCATGTCTTTTTATTTTGATATTTATCTCGCTTAACATTTTTAGGGCCTCTTTCAAATTAAACATTCTTCAAGGCTGAAGCAACTCCAGCTGCGCAGAATGTATGATGTAAACACAGCAAAATGCTTGCACAAGTTCTGAGGTCATGTGAGGGACCCTGAGTTTACCAGCAAGCACGGTCATATGTACATTCACAAATGACTCACTCTGACCTTTGGGGCCATCTTTTAATCTTTGCTCACACATTTCTGCAACGCTTCTCTACAATCTCTGGCTCTTTGTATCACTTCCTCTCTCTTCTCATTTTCGATTCTTTTTTGTTTATGTTTCTGCCCTTTTTAAAAAAAAAAAAAATCTTCATAAAGCTACTTGATATTGGCCCGTAATTTCCGATAGGAGGCTTCCTGCGTGCGGAGGCCTCCTATTGGAAAAAAATCTACACTCTTACCTGAGGGCACCCGAGGTCCAGACACTTCTGCTCCTGGGCATCTCCACAGTCGAAATGCGCAGGGCCCTCGTATCCCAGGGGCGCAGGCAGTTCGCAAGCGTCCCTGGGTTCACGTGGGTCAGGCGAGCCAATGGGAGAAGGGAATCTCCCTTCATACTTTTGACAGACAGACCTGTCAAAAGTATGAATGGGGATCACTGAAAAAAGACACTAAAACATTAAATAAGTTTTAAAAAAACCATCACGTTTTAAAAATGAGTTAAAATTACATTACATTAAATTAAATATTTTAAACAAAAATTTAATTTTTTGAAAAAAATAATTAAGGTTTTTTTTACAGGGCTAAAAATAAACTTAGCTTTTTTAAAAGTATTAAAATTATAAATGAGTGGGGAAATTTTTTTTTTTTTTTTTCAACCCTGCTTTTACCAGGCGTAAGATTTCTAAGGGTTTTCAGCGGGCGTAGGTTCTGCAGAAAGCGGGACTCTCCACCCGCAGAGGCCCTTCTCCAGGGCAGGTGTCCGATCTGTCAAGATCATTCGTGACTGATCGGAAATGCCGGTTTTCAGCGCATGCGCTTCGCATGCCTGAAACCGGCATTTCCGATGTCCCTACGGGTGTGTACACAGCTCGTACACACCCGTAGGGATCGGAAAATACGGGCCATTGCTTATTTGTCTTGTAAGATATTTATAAATTTGAATTTGACACGGTCAGCTCCCCAGCAGTTGATGGCTCGGGAATATTTTGCCTGTGCCCACACAAGTAGTGTGTCCTGTACATGACAATAATGCAGATGGACAGTAAGATCACCTACCTGGTGTCGTGTCCATGGGCACAGCTTGTCTTTACATCCTGACTGCATTGGATGTGACAAGCCTTGCGTTTGTAGCTGCTTACCACAGCTTCTGTTTCCCACTCTCCCCGAACCAGTGAGGCGATTTCTTCTCTGTCAGACTGTTCACAACCTTGGTGTCATATTTGACTCCGAAATGAGCTGTCGACCACACATCCGCGCCATCACTAAGACTGCCTATTTCCACCTCCGTAACATCGCCCGACCCCACCCCTCTCCGCTCATTCGCTGCTGAAACGCTCATCCATGCCTTTGTTACCTCTAGACTTGACTATTCCAACGCACTCCTGGCCAGTCTCCCACATTCTACCCTTCGTAAACTTGAGATCATCCAAAACTCGGCTGCCCACGTCCTAACTTGCACCGAGTCCCGTTCACCCATCACCCCTGCGCTCGCTGACCTACATCGGCTCCCGGTCCAGCAACGACACAATTTTAAAATTCTCATCCTTGTTTTCAAATCCCTCCATGGCCTCGCCCCTTCCTATCTCTGTAATCTCCTTCAGCCCTACAGCCCCCCAAGATCTCTGCGCCCCTCCAATTCTGGCCTCTTGCGCATCCCTGATTTTAATTGCTCCACCATTGGTGGCCGTGCCTTCAGCTGCCTGGGCCCTAAGCTCTGGAATTCCCTCCCTAAACCTTTCCGCCTCTCTACGTCTCCTCCTTTTCAGACACTCCTTAAAACCTACCTCTTTGACCAAGCCTTTGGTGACCTGTCTAATACCCACTGTCCAGGGCCCCAATCACCCCTTCCAGGTGAAACAGCGATTTACTTGTACTTCTTGCAATCTAGTATACTGTATTCGCTGCTCATGATGCGGTCTCCTCTACATTGGGGAGACCAAACGCAGATTGGGTGACCACTTTGCGGAACACCTCCGATCTGTCCGTAAGGGTGACCCCGAGCTTCCGGTCGCCTGTCACTTTAATTCACCGCTCCATTCCCACTCGGACCTCACCGTCCTTGGCCTCTTGCATTGTTCCACGGAAGCTCAGCGTAAGCTCGAGGAACAGCACCTCATCTTCCGATTAGGCACTCTGCAGCCCTTCCGGACTCAATATCGAGTTCAACAATTTCAGATCATAACCTCGGCCCCTATTACATTTTTAGTTATATTTTTTCCACCCCTTTGTTTTGGGTCTTCCCTTCCCCCCCCCCCCCCCCCCCCGCCCCCCTTTCCTTTTTTTTTTCTCTCTCCCACATGGCAGCTGTCTCTCATTCTGCCAGTACACTTCACACCTAATCTCAGCCGTCTTTTGTCTCCACTGTCCTATTACCATCTCGTCTGGTTTTGAATACCTCTTAATGTCTCTTTTACTTCTTTTGTTCTATCGCAGCCCTGCCTTCGATCTATTTTATTTCCTTTCCAGTTTTGAAAAAGGGTTTCGACCCGAAACGTCAACTCTAATTTCTCTCCACGGATGTTGCCTGGCCTGCTGAGTTTTTCCAGCATTTTCTGTTGTTATTTCGGATTTCCAGCATCTGCAGTATTTTGCTATCGTACTAATATCTCCTTATGTGGCTCGGTGTCAACACTCCTGTGAAGCACCTTAGGACGGTGCACCATGTTAAAGGTGCAATATAAATGCAAGTTGTTGTTATTATTGACAGTGGAAACTGGGTGGGTGTATCTTCCCACCGGCATAAATGCACTTGACATAATTTCCAGGGCAGGAACATCTCGAAGTTGTGTTTTTGTGTCGTACTTAAATCTACTAAAATAAATATTTTGAAGCTGCTGATCCATATATTGCTAAGCGTAGCGCCCAATTTGCTCCTGATTCTGTATATATAATGCAAGTTGTTGTTGTTTTGGTTGTCTATGTGGCTGTACATGAAAAGGATCATTGATTTGGTGATTTTAGAGAGGTTTATTCTCCCAAGTGCAGATCAGTTTGAGCGAAGGTACAGCTGAAAGTAGAACTTAAAAATAAGACGGCACAGTGAAAAGTGCAGCAAGTCTCAGCTTGCTCGGCTCCTGGGCGAAAGGATTTCTGGAGGGTGGATGGTTATGACAGGCACTGAAAACCTGCGTGCTGATTGCAGTGATCTGTCATTGCAGCTATCAAAGAGCTTGGGCAGACTGATCTTGTGGAATGCATTTCTAATGCTGATAAAGGAGAGTTGAAGTGGCTCATTTAATGGAGATTTGTGCGGTTTGCAGCTGGGGTCTGCAAACGTGGAGGCAGTGGGGTGGTTCGGTACTTGACAAGAGTGATCAGCAGACACCTAGACATGGACAGCAATGCACTGCTTGCCATTTAAAGGTAATTCTTTCTGTTGCTCGCTGTGAGAGAGACAGAGTAGTGAGTTTATATTTTCCTTCAAGTCTGAGGGAGGTGGTTTGTTGCAGTGTAACACAACTTTGAGGAAACAATGCTGTTCTCAAAGTAATAAGTACAACTGATTCCGTTTTTTAATTAATCCAATTTAGTGACTCGCCCCTCTGCTGTCTCTTGGTGCTGCGACCATTCAGCAGGACATTGAACCGAACACAACTATAGATTCCTACATCACATGTAAATGTGTCAGCCAATAGCGGGTGTGTTCCTGCACGGATGGGCGTGGCTGAACAAAGCCCCTCCCCCCACCTTCTGATTCCATATTTATCGGGATAAATGATCTTCAGTTGTGAGGATACTTTGGAAACGTTAGGACTGTTCTCCTTGGAACAGAGAAGGTTAAGAAGTGACCTAATGAAGTTTTACAAGATTGTGAGGGTTTTTGATAGAATAGATAGAGACAGGCAGGTGAGTGAGTCAATAACCAGAGGTCATAGATTTAAAATCATTGGCAAAAGATCTAGAAAGGAGATGAGGATTTTATTCACTCGGGATCGGGAACGCTCCACCTCAACAGGTGGTGGAAGCTGATTCCATAAATAATTTTTAAAAGGGAGTTGGATGGGTCCTTGAGGATGAGGAAGTTATAGGGTTACGGACAAAAAGCAGGAGTGTGGGACCAAGCACGACTGCTCTTTCAAAGAGCCGGCACAGGCACGATGGGCTGAATGGCCTCATTCTGTGCTGTAAATTTCTATGATTCTATTCAGGAATACTCAACCTCTGTGCTGAGGACCACAATTGTGGGCAAGGTCTTGCCTGGTGGGCTTTCTCACAGACCCACTATAAAGCAAATAAACTCTTTGCATCGAATCCTCTTTCTGTCTCTCACACACAAACTGCGGGCAGGGTCTGAATTGAGGCCGTAGGTACATGTAGTAGCAGGTCTCTTGAGAGCCGCAGGTGGGAGGGAAGAGATCCTCCACGTGGCCCCAAGGCCATATTAAGAATGCTGTCGCTCCACATCTGGTAGAAACTAATGAGACTCATCAGTCAAAGCGAGGGAAGATTGCACTCGGTTCCTACCAACATGGATCTCCGTTTGCAAACTGTGCTCACATATTTTTGAGAGAATGTAAGGCCTTATTTAAATGGAGCAAAGCTATTGATTGCCATTCACGTCTCAGTAAATGTCATGTATTTCTTCCATTCTGCGGGCCTGAGTTTGAATCCTGACATTGGCTACACTCTATGGGTTTTCAAGTGTTATTGGTGAAGCGTTTCACTTTGAGCTGCTGCAGAAATCATCAGAGCGCTTCTCCTCACTCAAACTGTGCTTAAGAAGGATTCTTTGAGGTAATCTGGCATTTTCTTGCAGCTTAAAGAGGAACTGAAAGGTTGGGAGCATGACCAGATGATCAGATCGTGTTTTGAAGTGGGATCGCTCAGAAGTGAGTTAATAGTGATTTTAATTAGAGTGACACAGAGGGACCCTGGACAACACCTTTTAAAGCAAATGACCACAATGAGGGAACATTGTGCAGGCTGGTACTGGATTTCAACCCTGAGCGATGTGAAGCTTGGTACTGAATTTCAAACCTCAAGTACAGGAAACTTTCGATTTACCAGCACCTAAATAACCGGAAATCTCGGTTAACCGGCAAAATTCAGGAGTAGGTTCAGGTAAGTTTTATTACTTGCCTTCCTCGATCTGTTGCCGTGCAAGGGTGTGGCTGCAGCTGTTGCTAAGCTACAGAGACGCTTGGAACTTGTGGCCATTGTTCTGAACCTGCTGCTAAGCAACAGGGTTTGCCGTATCTTTTACTATAGCTTTCGGTTATCCAGAATTTTTGATGAACCGGCACCACATCGGTCCCGGATAAAAAAAAGTTTCCTGTACTGTTCTTGGATTGCAAACTATGTGGTTGGTGTTGGTTTGTACTGTGCGACTTTGGTAATTAGGGTCTGCTGTATTGGGTGTCAGCTGTGGCTCTGTTGTTAGCACCCTCGCCTCCGAGACAGAAGGTTGTGGGTTGTGAGTCCCGCTCCAAAGACTTGAGCACACGATCTAGGTTGACACTCCAGTGCAGTGCTGAGGGAGTGCTGCACTGTCAGAGTCTTTCGGATGAGACGTCAAACGGGAGTCTGACAACTCAGGTGGACTTGAAAGATCCCATGGCATTATTTCGAAGAAGAGCGGGAGAGTTCTGCCCGGTGTCCGGGCCGATATTTATCCCTCAATCAACATCACTAAAAATAGATTATCTGGTCATTTATCGCAATGCTGTTTGTGGGATCTTGCTGTGCGCAAATGCACTGTCGTGTTTCCTACATTACGACAGTGACTGCATTTCAAAAGTATTTCATTGGCTGTGAAGCTCATTGGGACATCCTGAGGTTGTGAATGGCGTTTTATAAAAACAAGTCTTTTTTCTTTCTTTTACTCTGGCCTAGTGATTGAGGTGTCGCCTTTGCAAAGGAGACTGTGCTTCAGTTCTAAGAAACACTTGAAAATTCTGCCTTAGCATTGGAGGAGAGCTTATTAGCAGGAATACCATTGAGGTCTGCCTCCCTCCTTAACCTCAACCATAGAAAGTACTCTTTCAGGGCGAGGCACTTACTTGGAATTGGACCAGAGCACAGGCTCCCTGGCACATCGGTAGGCGCAAATAGAGTTAAACGATTATGATTTGATTGGGTTTACGGAAACATGGCTCCAGGGTGGCCAAGGCTGGGAACTCAACATCCAGGGGTGTTCAATATTCAGGAAAGATAGGCAAAAAGGAAAGGGAGGTGGGGTAGCATTGCTGGTTAAAGAAGGGATTAACACAATTGTAAGGAAGGATATTAGCTCTGATGCTGTGGAATCTGTATGGGTAGAACTGAGAAATACCAAGGGGCAGAAAACATTAGTGGCAGTGGTATATAGACCTCCAAACAGTAATGCGGAGGTTGGGGATGGCATTAAAAGGGAAATTAGAGAAGCGTGCAATAAGGGCACAGCAGTCATCATGGGTGACTTTAATCTACATATAAATTGGGCTAACCAAATTAGTAACAATATTGTGGAGGAGGAATTCCTGGAGTGTTTGGTAGAGAGAAAACGGGGAATTACAGACCGGTAAGCCTGACATCGGTAGTGGGGAAAATGTTAGAGTGCATCATAAAAGATGTAATAACAGAGCACTTGGAAAACAGAGACAGGATCGGACAAAATCAACATGGATTTACAAAGGGTAAATCGTGCTTGACTAATCTACTGGAATTTTTTGAGGATGTAACTGGTAAAATAGATAAGGGAGAACCAGTGGATGTGGTGTATTTGGACTTTCAGAAGGCTTTCGATAAGGTCCCGCATAAGAGATTAGCGTGTAAAGTTAAGGCACATGGGATTGGGGGCAAGGTACTGACTTGGATAGAGAACTGGTTGGCAGACAGAAAGCAAAGAGTTGGAATAAACAGGTCTTTTTCCGAGTGGCAGGCAGTGACTAGTGGGGTACCACAGGGATCGGTCCTTGGACCCCAGCTATTCACAATATATATTAATGATCTAGACGAGGGAACTAGATGTAATATCTCCAAATTTGCAGATGACACAAAGCTGGGTGGGCGTGTGTGCTGTGAGGAGGATGCCGAGAAACTCCAGGATGATTTGGACAGGTTGGGTGATTGAGCAGAAGCATGGCAGATGCAATATAACGTGGATAAATGTGAGGTTATCCACTTTGGTAGCAAAAACAGGAAGGCAGATTATTACCTGAATGGCAATAGATTGGGAGAAGGGGAAGTGCAACGAGACATGGGTGTCCTTGTGCACCAGTCGCTGAAGGTAAGCATGCAGGTGCAGCAGGCGGTTAAGAAGGCAAATGGTATGTTGGCCTTCGTAGCGAGAGGGTTTGAGTACAGGAACAAGGATGTCTTGCTGCAGTTGTACAGTGCCTTGGTGAGACCACATCTTGAGTATTGTGTGCAGTTTTGGTCACCTTATCTGAGGAAGGATGTTCTTGCCATGGAAGGAGTTCAGCGAAGATTCACCAGGCTGATACCTGGGATGGCAGTAATGACGTATGAGGAGAGATTGGGTCGATTGGGCTTGTACTCGCTGGAGTTTAGAAGAATGAGAGGGGATCTCATTGAAACGTATAAAATTCAGACAGGACTGGGCAGACTAGATGCAGGAAGGATGTTCCCGATGGTCAGGGAGTCCAGCACCAGGGGTCACAGTCTATGGATAAGGGGTAAGCCATTTAGGACAGAACTGAGGAGGAATTTCTTCACCCAGAGAGTGGTGAACCTGTGGAATTCTCTACCACAGAAGGCAGTAGAGGCCAATTCATTAAATATATTCAAGAAGGAGTTGGATATATTTCTCAAGGCTAAAGGGATCAAGGGGTATGGGGAGAAAGCAGGGACCGGGTACTGAATTTGGATGATCAGCCATGATCGCATTGAATGGCGGAGCGGGCTCGAGGGGCCAAATGGCCTACTCCTGCTCCTATCTTCTCTGTCTCTGTTTCTGTTTCTATGTTTTCAGGCAGTGTAGTTGGTGGTTCAGGTATTTCAATTACAGTTCCAAGACATGTCTGTGCTGCTGTGGATGGTTAACATGATTGTGGTTTGGCAAAGACTTCCACGATGGCCTCTTCTCACAGATAACAACAACTTGCATTTATACAGCTTCTTTAACATAGTAAAACGTCCCACAGCGCTCACGAGAGCGTTACCAATCAAAAGGAGACATTAGGACAGATTACCAAAACCTTGGTCAAAGGGGTAGGTTTTAAGGAGTGTCTTAAAGGAGGAGAGAGAGGTGGGGAGAGGTTTAGAGAGGGAGTTCCAGAGCTTAGGGCCTCGGCAGCTGATGGTCGCCCTCCTTATACAAGGCAGATACCAGAGTTTATAGTTATGGAGCCTTGCTTCAATGTGTGCCTGCGCCTTTCTGTTGTGAGTAGCCTTGTCATACAAGCAAGGAAGTAGTGAGCTTTTGGTAGTGCACATAAAGTGACATGAAAGTACCTATCCTGCAGCTCATTGTGGATGTGAGTAGACGAGCATGCAGCATGAATGGTTTTATTATGAGGGTGTGAGTAATGAACATTTGGTACGCATGGCTTTATTGCAATAAATAAATTCTTGGGTGAAGCTCTTTTAAGATGTAAACATTCAAAAGAGTTTCAGTTATAAGTTGGAGCTGAGGGGGGTGATTTTCATTCAGAAGTCGGGAAGGAGGCGGGACTACAACTTTCGGGGTTGTAGTCCCGCCTCCATCGAGATGCGGCCAATCCACGCGATTTTAACTTGATTGACCTTGTTGAGCCCGCCCAGCGGGCTCAGCAGGTCAATTAAGGGCCACCCGGCAACGGGTGACGTCACAGACTGAAATTTCATCTGTCAAGACGTTTTCACAGATGAAATATCAGTGTTTCACATCTGTTTGAAGCTGTCAAACACTGACAGTCTTACTTCTAACCTGAGTCCTTCTCCACAGACTCAGTTAGAAATCTCTCCTGCACAGAAAGCTGCAGGCTGTCACTTTTGACAGATCGCAGCCATTCTGCTTTCTGTGCCGGTGAGATGAGGGACTCCCCGAACCTAAAGGAAGAAAGGCTGAAAAGGTAAGAAAATGTATGTAAAATTTATTTAATCACTTTAGACACACCAAACACACTTACCTTTGCACTCATGCACACATCACTCACCTGAACACCGACATCTCGACCCCTCCAAGCTCTTCAACCCGACGGCCCGACTCCTCTAACTTGGCGTGGTTTGGAGCCGTCGGGAATCCCACAGTTCAAGCTTAAAAATAGGGATTAGGCTAAAAACTGCCTGTTAACTACCTGTTAACAGGCAGTTAATTGGCACTAATCCCTTCCCGCCTCAGGGAGGCGGGTCCCAGTGCGGGGCGGGTACCCGCCTCCTTTGAAATTGGCATGGAGACGGGTTGGGGGCGGGATGGGGTCGGGACCCCCGATTTCGGGAATTTAACCCCCCGCACGCCTCCAATCCCGACTCCACAGCTCAATGAAAATCGAGGCCGAAATCTCTGCCTGCTGCTGTATAGGCAAGCCTGATAATCATTGCATGGGCTGTAAGGCAGTCTGAGTTTTGTTTATTCATTCTCTGGGATGTGGGTGTTGCTGGCAAGGCAGGCATTTATTACCCATCTCTAGTTGTCCTTGAGAAGGTAGTGGTGGGCTTCTACTTTGCACGGGGCAGCAGTCAATGTGTAACAGGTGAGGAGATACTTTATGGCCAATTGCTTTGCCCATCTACTTCCTGTAAATGGGAAATTGTTCAACCTCCGTCGCCTCCAGTCCAGATCCAAGGTCGTCCCATCCTCTATCATCGAATTACAGTATGCAGACGATGCTTGCGTCTGCACTCACTCGGAGGTCGAACTCCAAACCATCGTCAACACCTTCACCGAAGCATATGAGAGCATGGGCCTTACACTAAACATCCGTAAGACAAAGGTCCTCTACCAACCTGCCCCCACCACACAGCACTGCCCCCCTGATTATCAAAATCCACGACAAGGCCTTGGACAACGTGGACCACTTTCCATACCTCTGGAGCCTACTGTCAACAAGGGCCGATGTTGACGACGAAGTCCAACACCACCTTCAGTGTGCCAGTGCAGCCTTCTGTCGCCTGAGGAAAAGAGTGTTTGAAGACCAGGACCTCAAACCTGGCACTAAGTTCATGGTCTACAGAGCAGCAGTGATACCCGCCCTGCTGTATGCCTCAGAGACATGGACCATGTACAGCAGGCACCTCAAAGCACTGGAGAGGTACCACCAACGCTGTCTCCGCAAGATCCTGCAAATCCATTGGCAGGATAGGCGCACCAACGTCAGTGTTCTTGCTCAGGCCAACATCCCCAGCATCGAAGCTTTGACCACGCTCAATCAGATCCGATGGACGGCTCACATTGTCCGCATGCCTGATACGAGACTCCCAAAACAAGCGCTCTACTCGGAACTCCGACACGGCAAGAGAGCCCCAGGTGGGCAGAGGAAACGCTTCATGGACACCCTCAAAGCCTCCTTGAAAAAGTGTAACATCCCCACCGACACCTGGGAATCCCTGGCCCAAGACCGCACAAAGTGGAGGAGAAGCCTCTTCGCCGGGAGCAAGCGGAAGCCAAGCACAGGCAGCAGAAGGAGCGCACGTCAACCCAAGCACCCCACCCACCCGCCCCTTCAACTACCGTCTGTCCCACCTGTGACAGAGACTGTAGATCACGCATTGGACTCATCAGTCACCTGAGAACTCATTTTTAATGTGGAAGCAAGTCATCTTCAGTTCCGAGGGACTGCCTAAGAACTACTTCCTCTAAAGTACAGGTTGAGCGTCCCAAATCCGGCAACCTCGGGACCGAGGCCGAGCCAGTTTTCGGGTTTTTCTGGACTTCGGAACGTGTTTCTAATGTCCGAAGTCTGGAAACACCCGAGCCCAGGTTGCAATATTTCCGGACTTTGGACATCAGAAACACGTGCCGAGTCCGGAAATGCCTGGGCCCAGGTTGCGTTTTTGGTAACCCTCCCTCAGGGTGTGCGGATTCTGGAGCATTTTACGGATTCCGGACCCCTGCCACCAATCGTCCCGGATTCCGGAACATTCCAGATTTGGGACGCTCAACCTGTACTGGCAAGTAGCCTTGTCTCAGTTGAATGGTTTTTGAAGTATGCAAACTTTTTTCTCTTATGCTGGCAAGTCCATCAATGTAGGATTTAGCATCACCCCACCCTAGCCGGGCGTCTAATTCGCTCTCTTGTGGGGAGCGGAAAGGGTGGTGTTCTGGAGCGCTAAAAGAGCACCCCTTTTTCGCCACTTGCTGCAACAGCAACTCTGCCTTGGTACTGTTCCGTCATATCAAGTAAAGAGTTACCTGCAATGATTACATTTTGTAACAGCCGAAAACCTCCCCTTCCTTTGAAAAGGGGGCCGCAGTCTTTGAACTAGCTGCTGCAGTGCTGGATATCTGTATTGAGCACTGGGAGTTCACCGTGACCCCATAATGAAGCCTAAAAATAGGAAAATTGGAACAGGAGTGGCCTTGCAGTATGTAGGGATGCAAAGTTCGCTGCACATTGTTCCTGCTGCTGCACTGCACGATTCCAAACATCTACCCTATATATCTGTATACAAACTGTCTCCATATCAATTAGGTGGAGGGACAGATTAATACGAGAGGAACGATGGCAGTCAATCATTCAGATCTTGTTTGGCCCTTGGTACAGCACAAAATTGAAATGCACGATGTAATTTGACCGTACTGTATTTCAAGTCAGCTCCTTACTTTAACTACTTAACTCTGGGCTCTTATGGTAATTAAGAGGGGAACTTGGGACTAGAGTCAGAAAAGAAGAGAATGTGTGAGGAGCTCCAGAATGGGCAGTGCCTCAAGAATAGGGAACTAACCCAACAATGCACCCAGACAAGGTAGTTTGGTTTCTTTGCAGTGCTGCCCAGCTATCAACATCCACCCCCTTGAAAAAGAAAGACTTTCATGACCTCAGGACATCCCAAAGTGCTTTACGTTAAGTACTTTTAAAATGAAGTACTTTTTGAAGTGTAGTCACTGTTGTAATGTAGGGAATGCGGCAGCTTATGCACACAACAAGGTCCCACAAACAGCAATGTGATGACCAGATAATCTGTTTTTAGTGATGTTGATTGAGGGATAAATATTGGCCAGGGCACCGGGGATAACTCTCCTGCTCTTCTTCGAAATAATGCACTTAAGAGAGAGCAGATGAGCCTCAGATCAACGTCTCATCCAAAAGATGACGACACCTCCGACATAGAAAAATAGGAGCAGGAGTAGGCCATTCGGCCCTTCGAGCCTGTTCCGTCATTCAGTATGATCATGGCTGATCCTCTATCTCAATACCATATTCCCGCTCTCTCCCCATACCCCTTGATGCCTTTTGTGTCCAGAAGTCTATCTATCTCCTTCTTAAATATATTCAGTGACTTGGCCTCCACAGCCTTCTGTGGTAGAGAATTCCACAGGTTCACCACCCTCTGAGTGAAGACATTTCTCCTCATCTCAGTCCTAAATGTCCTACCCCGTATCCTGAGACTGTGACCCCTCATTCTAGACCCCCCAGCCAGGGGAAACATCCTCCCTGCATCCAGTCTGTCTAGCCCTGTCAGAATTTTATACATTTCAATGAGATCCCCTCTCATTCTTCTAAACTTTAGTGAATACAGTAATAGTCGACCCAATCTCTCCTCATACGACAGTCCTGCCATCCCAGGAATCAGTCTGGTGAACCTTCGCTGCACTCCCTCTATGGCAAGTATATCCTTTCTTAGGTAAGGAGACCAAAACTGCACACACTACTCCAGGTGTGGTCTCACCAAGGCCGACAGTACTGCGCTGGAGTGTCAGCTTGGATTTTTGTGCTCAAGTGTCTGGAGTGGGACTATAAACCCACAACCTTCAGAGGCGAGGGTGCTGGCCACTGAGACACAGCTGACATAAGGCTCGAAGTTATTGGTGGCAAAAGTGGATAAAGGTTTAACGTATCTATAGTTTTCCTGTCCACTATTTTAAGAGTGGTGTTAAACAGGTTAATGTCAGCATCGCCAGCAAAACACACGACTCTGAAGCATGTAACACTACTGTGCTAATATGAGCAAGTATGACTACAGATTGATTTATCCAAGTCTGCTCCTGTAATTATTGCAAGCAAAAGGTGCAAAGACATCAACATGTAAACCAGTGTTAATTTCTGGGGGGAAAAGCCTCCTCAAATGAGAATTTTTTTTCAAATAAATCACAAAGATTCAGTGTATTAGAAAAGGAAAGTGCACATGGTTTAACAGAGGTAAATATTTTGCAAATAGCGAATCACTGAAAAAGTAAATGCCCCGTGTTGTGGGACTGTGCAATCCCATTGTCACACTTCTTGGTGATGCTGGAGGAAGATTTTTGCTGTTCACTGTAGTGAAGTTATAGGCTTGCATATTTACAACTGTTCTATAATAAGGAATAGCAGAAAGCTTCCTCGTTAGTTTTTCAGTGAACCGTCGCTTCACAGTTTATCTTCTATGTGCCCTCTGCTCCTGAAAAAACTAGGCATAGAATCATGTATGTAATTCTTGCACACTTGGGATGATTTCTGAGGGGGAATCAGTTTGCAAAGGCAGTGTTGTCAGCTGCTTGAAAACGGGGAGACGATTGCACCGAGTCTGTAAGTATGGTTTCATGAAGTCAGCCTTTCAGCTGTGTTATCACCTGTCCTTTAACCCGTGCTACACGTTGCCCTAACAAAACCGGCCTTGGTAGTTGCCTTGTAAAATGATCAGTCTTGTTCTTTTGTTCATTCTTTACTGCACTAATCTATGCGTTCACACAAATAGGCTGAACTTCCTTCTTCACAGGACCGTCGAATATGTGTGCGTTGTTCTTGTCCGCTCCTTAATGCCGCATGACATGGTCACTTTTTACTAAACCATCTAATGCCAGTGAATTGTTTACTTCCTTACCCAGTAGCGACCAACGCTCGAGAGGCTAAGAATTCAACCCTTTTGAGTTTTGACATTTGTCTCTAAATGCTTGTCCCTTTTCTGCTTCAGTGATGGTGAAAGCAGGAGAAGGGCCTTTTCTGGCTGCAGCACCGAGTCATTGAGCGGGGGAGGGATTGTCCTCACTCCTCGCCGGATTTCGTGGCGCCAGCGGATCTTCCTACGTGTCGCCTCGCCCATGAACAAGTCCTCTGCAGCCATGCAGCAGAAAGGAACATTGGAAGGTACGGTGTGCCAGAATCGTGGGCAGACGCCAATCTGAAATGGTCTACATAGCCAAACAGGCGTAACCTGACGGGGTACAAATTCAAGGGGCGTTCTACCATGGGTGGGCAATCTGCTCCGCTAGATTACCGCAGGCGTTGAAGATGAAAACTTATCCCATGATCTTGTAATAGTGGCTGGAGTATGAATTAAGCGATTGACATTGAAGAGTCACCATTGACCGTTGTTCTCTTTACAAGGAATGAGATTGAAGGTTAACGAAACACAATGGTTTTGCTTGATTACTTTTTTGAGGATCAGGGAAGAATTTTGTGTAACTCGCCCACAATTGAAGTAACTGGGGCAGAGACGCGACGGGCATGATGAATGGCCTCTTTGCATTCTGTGATTTCTTGCGATCTTGTATAAACATGATCCCGGAGACGCATGGCTGTGTTGTGTTTTTCTCAGGCCAGATGGTTGGCATAACAAGATTGGATTTTCTATTTCTGTAGATCGTTTTGGCGGCATTGAGTTGCCACCTCTTTCTCCACTCGCGCCAGCTGTGGAGGAGGACCCCTTGGCCTCTCTGCTGATAGGGGATGACTTCCAAGTTGGGGAGAAGAAGAAACAATCCTCGGAGGAGCTGCGGATCATGTGGAGGAAAGCCATCTATCAGCAGATCCTATTGCTTCGGATGGAGAAGGAAAATCAAAGGCTGGAAGGTTAGTTCTCTCAGAAATATGAAATGTATTGTCAATGATCATTAAAATACCTGCCGTGGATATAATGCATTTGAGTTTCCAAATTGTATCAGAGGGAGAGTCGTTCCTCCAAACACCTCTGGGGAAGAAACAGGCGCGAATGGGTCCAAAATGGCATGTGGTGTACACTTGCTCATTCCGCACCAGGATTGGTTAGGGCGCTCCCAGGCACATATTAGGCCCATTTCCGATGCAAATCCATTGCCTAACGCTCGTTTCAGGCCCCTTCCCAAAAATTCAATCGCGATCGACCAATGTGGCCAGTTTTCTCGGGCCTATCACAGCCAAACCAACGGTCCTTAAAGGGGCCGCTGAGGACTGCCACCAGTAGGTAAGTTTATATATATTTTTTTAATGGATTACCAGAATGAGGAGCCAGGAGGAACAGGAATCCTCCTCCTGGCTCCATGTTGAAACTGTGGCCTGTTGTCAGACACTGCCCGACCCTCCATCCCTCCCTCCCTTTGGCTGGTCCCGCCCTGATGGCTCCTGAGGATCAATATTACGTGAACCTCTTGCATCAGCTTTGACATGGCAGTTGTTGCCATCGCTGGGTTTAATTCGGGCCGAGTTTCGGGTGAGAACCAATTTCCAGGCCAGTCTGTCTCTTTTCACTCAAGGAATGTTTGGAGTGCAGGTGAGATCTATAAAATTGACAAAATGAAAAAAAATACATGTATATTTTAGGTAAGGGGTCATCAAAAATTGTCATCCCTGGCCTCAAAATAATAGAAACTGCTCCTTCTCTCTTTCCCTCTCATATTCGTACAGGAACGGACTTCCCTTCCCCCTCCCGAAAATTCCGCTGCTCTTGCGAAAATGTTAACGGTTGTCTCTGACGATACAATGCTTAACTATGAATATCAAAGGGTTGGGTGAGATTGAATTCAAGATTTATACCAATAACATATTGGAATTAACCTGATGCATTGAGGACAAGCAGTTCTTGGGGTATTCTGTGGCTTCCTGACTCCCCATCACCTACAAGCCACAAGTCAGGAGTGTGATTGAATACTCTCCACTTGCCTGGATGAGTGAAGCTCCAACAACACTCAAGAAGCTCGACACCATCCAGGACAAAGCAGCCCACTTGATCGGCACCCCATCCACCACCTTAAACATTCACTCCCTCCACCGCTGGCGGACCGTGGCTGCAGTGTGTACCATCTACAAGATGCACTGCAGCAACTCGCCAAGGCTTCTTCGGCAGCACCTCCCAAACCCACGACCTCTACCACCTAGAAGGACAAGGGCAGCAGGCGCATGGGAACACCACCACCTCCAAGTTCCCTTCCAAGTCACACACCATCCTGACTTAGAAGTATATCGCCGATCCTTCATCGTTACTGGGTCAAAATCCTGGAACTCCCTCCCTAACAGCACTGTGGGAGCATCTTCACCACACGGACTGCAGCGGTTCAAGAAGGCGGCTCACCACCACCTTCTCGAGGACAATTAGGGATGGGCAATAAATGCTGGCCTTGACAGAGACCCCCACATCCCAGGAATGAATAAATTTAAAAAAAAATTCTACTGAGTCTGAAACGATCAACTAAAAGAGTGTTTAATTCAGTGAGAAATCCCGACGTCACTTACTTTTCACGTTGAATATAGATTTCAGCGGCAACCTATTCTGATAAACCCCTTCACAAGCTCTTGTATTTGAGAGCTGCTTGCTTTATTTTTTTATATAAAAATATACAAGAGTCAAGTTTGCAAGGCTCTGCTCCATTCTTGGAGGATTTATTCCAATCACCAAAAAGTCAAAATTGCTGTCAATCAGACACACTGACCGCATGCTGCCGTCGATGTGAGACTCGAAGCTGGGAGTGAAGCCTCATTGAAATTTCCCTGATGGTTGTTCTCATGAGGGTACGATTTATATTGTAAAAAATGGTGTTAAATTAATAATTAAATGAATAGTCAGGGAATCTCGCCTCCCTTCACCCTGGCTCAGGGTCAGTTGCAATGACTGAAGCCTTTTGAGCCTATCACCAAACCACGTGTTGCCTTGGAAACAAGGTCAGGCTGCCGGTAGGCAGGATGTCCGGCTCCAGTTCACTAAACCTGCAGTGCACGCACCACACAATGGCCCTGGCAGGGTAGCAAGAGTAGTACTTCATATGGGCCCGGAATTTGCGGTTGTAACGACGGCGAAACTGTCAGCGTTCTCCGTCATCACTGTGTAAAACTGACAGCAACTTCTGGAGTCTGCACATACTCATTTAAACGTGGAAATCCTGAAGTTGCTGTCAGTGATACCCTGCTCCTCCACAGGGTGCGCTGTTGCAGTCCTCACAGATGGAAATCAATTAAAATCATTGAATTTACGCTCTATTCTCGCTATAAAAACCAGTGAAAAAGTTAAGCCATGTTGACTGAAGTGTAACTGAGTTTTTAACAGCATACTAAGTCATAATTAGTGCTAAACAATCTCTCTGACCCTGAAAAACTAATTTTATATTTGCAGATTGTCATTTTCTCCATTATGATAAAAATTCTGTAGATTTTTAAAATAATAAAAATTAATTTTTAATTGTTTTTTTTTAAAGTTTGTTTATGATAGTTCAGTTTCTACCTTAATCCCATGTGTAGGTCACAATCTTTATTTTGTTTTCTGTAAAATTATTTTTAAAAAGTGAATGATAAAAGCTGCTTGTTACTTCCTGGTTTGCTGTCTGTGAGAATTCTCCGATGTGATTGGCTGCTTAGCCTGCTTGATGGCATTACTGTTGCCGGACACCAGAGATCCCCTATAGGTGGCGCCAGAATGAAATTAATGTCAGAAAAGGTGAAATTGATGCCACAGAGCCCGCTAAAAGTTTGTGGGCAGCTTTCTTCCAGGTCAGCGGCGAGCGCTGTCCCTTCGCTGCTGACTGCATGATTTGGGCCACTGTATCTGAGTAATTAAGTTTTGCATCTTGTGCATGTTTGTGTTGCAGTATTACATTTTATTTGAAGGCATCGCAACTCAAGAGTGTGGGACCTCACAGGCATCACGCTGTAAAAGAATCGCAGCTTCCCCTCATGATTGGCAACTTCACAGACACTGATTATTTAAATCAGTCAAACTCCAGTTGTACTGACTGTGAAGGGATCCACTCACACAGCAGGTAGCACCAATCAGGAACAAGAGACCAGCACCAAACCCCAGCAATCAGAGCTACCATTTGCAAACCAACCAATCAAATTCTTCAAAATATTCTGCTCCAATTTCTTTCAGCAGCCCTGACTAAATGCTTTTAGAAGTTAAATTGACAACGTAATACACATTGTTTTAAAATGTTCTCAAATAATGCACTAAAATTAGCCATAAACCAAAACGCCCCTCTACATGTGCCTGCCCCTATCTCTGTGCCCAGTTGCTGAAATGACGAGTGTTCTGGTGCTTGAGTCAGCTATCCTGCTGGTATTTTTTTATTATTTGTTTCCCAAGCTCTGAGCACATTCCGCCTGTTTGCTGACTGTGATAAGTAGGAAAGTGCTTTCTTATGACAGGTAAAAAAAATCACTGGCTGCAAAAATATTCCTACCCTAACTTCGGCAGGAATCTAGGCCGGGAACTAGGGGTGGGATGAGTGCAAATCGCACTTGCCGGCCTAAGTTTCAGGCCAGGCTCGGTATTTTGAGCCCTGGGCCTCATCTACATGCTGCCGATCAGTTGGCCGCCCAAAAACGCGAATGTGTATTTATCAGGCTGATGGTTGGAGCAAGAATTGTAACGCCATCGCTGCTGTTGTCAGCAGTGACAAGCCAATGGTCTGCAGCTCCTTCTAATTGACTCATAGAAATGACAGTAGAGAAGGGTGCAGTTCAACATGCCTGTGCCAGTGCTGGCTCCTCACCTGGAGCTATCTGCTGCGATCCCATTAGAGGAATCACGATGGTGCTGTGGCAACATTGCATAGAACCCAACAAACAGGACACGCTTCATTCACCGCCTCAACAGCAGGATATAGCGGGGGCGCCGCGATTAAGAATATGATTTCAAATCGAACCTCGGGGTGGGGGTGGGATTGGGGTGGGGGCAGATCTGTCGTGTCTCACAGAATGCAGCTGCGCCTCTGCTCTGTGATAAAGGGAGTGCTCCCGTGCAGCTGTTTGATGCTTCAGTGGGGTTTGATCCCGACAGTAATGTTCTGTGGGAGGGTGGAGCAACGCATGACTGCACACCTTCAGCAAGTACACTGCTCTTGGATGCGCTATTGCTTTTCAAGTGCATGTATCTCAGTCTTAGAATGAAGAGGCATGAATGGGTTCGTTACATTTCTTTTTATTACACTGAAGGCTCGAGAAAATAATTGATACTCTTGCTTGCTAGACACTAAGGTGGAGATTTTTCCTTTTGCAAAGCATAGGTTTCATCGCCCATGCAAAATGGGCCATACAACGCTTAATCGAAAGCACTAATTAATCTAGCATTCTGAAGCCAAGAATCCATTCAGCCCACCAGATCCAATTCTTATGAATCCAATATCAGACTTGTGGAGTCAAACTGAAGTCAAGGTTGATGCAGTAATGACCTTCTGCTTGTAGATAGCATTAGCATTCTTGGGAATCTATGATTTTACATGGATTTTACAGCCCAGGAACAGGCCATTCGGCCCAACTAGTCTATGGCGGTGTTTATGCTCCACACGAGCCTCCTCCCACTTTACTTCATCACATCCTATCAGCATATCCTCCTAGTCCTTTCTCCCTCATGTGTTTATCTAGCCCCCCCTTAAATGCATCTCTGCTATTCACTTCAACTACCCCATGTGGTAGCGAGTTCCACGTTCGAACCACTCTCTGGGGGAAGAAGTTCCTCCTGAATTCCTTATTGGATTTATTAGCGACTATCTTATATTTATGACCCTAGTTTTGGATTCCCCCCCACAAATGGAAGCATCTTCTCTAAGTCTACCCTGTCAAACCCCTTTACTTTACTGTGGCTCAGTGGGTAGCACACTCGCCTCTGAGTCAGAAGGTTGTGGGTTCAAGTTCCACTCCAAAACACATAAAAAAAACTAGGCTGACCCTCCAGTGCAGTGCTGAGGGAGTGCTGCATTGTCGGAGGTGCCGTCTTTCGGATGAGACGTTAAACCGAGGCCCCGTCTGCTCTCTCAGGTGGACGTAAAAGATCCCACGGCCACTATTTTGAAGAAGAGCAGGGGAGTTATCCCCGGTGCCCTGGCCAATATTTATCCCTCAATCAACATAACAAAAACAAATTATCTGGTCATTATCACATTGCTGTTTGTGGGAGCTTGCTGTGTGCAAATTGGCTGCTGCGTTTCCCACATTACAACAGTGACTACACTTCAAAAGGATTTCATTGGCTGTAAAGTGCTTTGAGACGTCCGGTGGTTGTGAAAGGCGCCATATAAATGCAAGTCTTTTTCATGATTTTAAAGACTTCCAGGAGGTCACCCCTCGGATTTCTCCTTTCTAGAGAAAAGAGCCCCAACCGGTTCAGTCTTTCTGATAGCCTTTCCAAGACTTGGTGTGCACTAAATGCATTGGTGGCATCTATAGGAGGACATCAGTACAGGAAACTTTGGTTTATCTGGCGGTTAACTGTCCGGAATGCTCGAGCCACCGGCAAAAATCAGGAGCCGTTTCGTTAGTTTTTTTTTCTTTTCGTTGCTTTTTTTTCACCAGTCAGGCTCTGCAAGGTCTCGCTGAAGCTGTTGCTAAGCTACAGAGACGCTTGCAAGGTACGGCCGACTGTTTAGAAGCTAACAGGGTTTGTTGCCAGATACGGAGCTCAAAATCGCCGTATGTTTCAACATTAGCGCTGGTTTGTCCGGCAGTTTTGATGGGACGGCAACAGCTCGGTCCCGTCGGTGCCGGATAGCACAAAGTTTCCTGTATTGCAATTTATATTTATATAATATGGGATGCGCCATCCAGTTGTAGTGATGGGACCCTCGGGACAGACAGACAGTTGAATCTATCATGGTCCAAGGATATAATAAGCCCTGCATTGATCTTGTTCTTTTGAGCAATAAAGCCATCATTTCTCCTGAAGTAGTCGATCTGTAATCTGTTTAAATCATGTTTTGTTGCAAAGCTAATCTCAAGTTTCGTGATATCACATGTAATTGACGACTGTTATACTGTCACATTCTTAATGCTGTCGAGGAGATTTCAGTTCTTTTCAAATATGGTGCCTTTGGTAGAAGGTAAGAGCAGTTCCATTCTAATCTCGAGTACTGCGAGTGAATGATTGTAAAGGAGCCTTTTTAATAGGAATAGAAACTGAAAAGTTGTGGCAATGCAACAGGTCTGGTGGCCTTGCGAATTTATTAATGTTTTTGACCAGCCACGCCTTGCTAGTTGGGAGCACCTGATCGTGGAATCAGCCTGCACGTTTAGTGTTGAGGGTTACCAACTGCAATTGCAAACAGAGAGGCACAGAGTGTTTCCAGCTCCCGCACAGAAAATCTTAAGAGCTTTTAGCAAAGCTTATGCTCCCGGTAAATAGAAGGAATGCAGGCTTTCAGTCATGGTTTCTGTTAGTGAAACGAGGGTTAAAAATAATTGGTCAGCACGTCCCGAGAAGGCAGCAGATGCGCTGTCTCGCGGGATAACCGATTCGACCAGCAAGGCCCCTAAGCTGTGATCAGCAGTCTGTACCGATAGTCGGTCACGCTGGCCGCTAAAGGTGCTGCAGTTGGCCTCAGCATCTCCAGGCCAAGTGAGCAGGGTCACCAACCCGCCCGGATTGCCCTGGAGTCTCCCGGAATTAAAGACTAATATCCAGGACACTGCTGCCAGCAACCGGGGAGAAAAATCATCGGGGCAACACCCTACAAATGATAGAAGTAAATGTCACCAATGTTCCCTCTCTTTTTTTGGGTGCGTGGCCCCTTTAAGGGGCTGCGCGGCCCACTCAGATTTCCGCGCCTGAGCAGTTTTTCTATTTAAAAGCGGTGAGCCGGCTGCGCGGAACCTCCAGATCGCTGTGCGGCCGTGCAACTTAACAGGAGCATTGGTTGTCACCCCTGGTCGCTATCCAGGGCTCACAGCCGCCCTTTGCCGGAAGTGCATGTGTTGAGTGAGGGCAGGATCACACCTGGCTGCACTGCCCCGTCCCACGAGTCAATAGTTGGCTGCCAGCTCACACGGGAAGACTGGCGGCACGGCTGAGCTAGCGCAAGGGCAGCTGGCAACTATGATACCGCAACTCGGCCTGAAGCAACGCCTTTAGTGGAGGAGGCAGGCGACCTTTTGTTTATCAAGTGACCATAATCTGCTCAGGCCTTGCTCAGCTGTAGTCATTGCTCATGAACGAGGAGGAGAGATGTACAATGACATGAATCAGTCATTCATGAAAGAAAGACTTATGAAATAATACTGAGCAGCCTGCGGGTGGCGCTGTCCAGGGAGAGTATAAATACTCGGGCACGGGCCCAGATTGCGCAGGACTTTCTTTAACAGGAGCTAGTGAAGGACACAACTAGACCTCCATGTTGTAAAACAGTTGATTAAAGCTTTGTTTAACGCTTAGACCAAGTGCCGAGTAGTTTTCTTACATCATACTGTTTGAATACTGTGCTGCTGTACGGTTCCTGAATTATTAATTTGATGGATTTTTTAAATATAAAATTACAGCAAGCAGGGACGAACTTCAGGCCAGAAAAGTGAAATTGGACTACGAAGAGTTTGTGCTGTGCCAAAAAGAGGTGTCTGCCATTTGGGATAAAATGCTAACCACTCCGGGAAGGGCGAAGGTGAAGGTTGACATGGAGAAGGTTCACACTGCTCTTAGTCAAGGTCAGTGCTTGATTACTAACTGTGCTTCCCACAGTATCGGACTCCTCCTCGCCTCCCCTCGGATCTCAGCAATCGCTGTTTCTACAAAGATGTTCATAGAATTGTAAAGGCAGAAAATTGGTGGAATAAAATGTGTAACAAAAATAAAGATATAAACACATTGGCCCAGAAATTCGGGTCGGAGGCTTCCTGCGGGTGCAAGCCTCCGACCTGCACTTACCTAGCGCGCCGGCTGTTGTGTTGTGGGCCCGCGTGGGATTCCGATCCTGGGCCTCCTCCAACTGCCGGCGCGGAGTGCTTGCGTATCCCAGGGGCGTAGTTAGTTCGAAGCGTCCCCTGGGATCACGTGGGCCATGGAGAGCCAATGGTAGCAGGGAATCTGTATTCATAGATTTGACAGGAAGACCTGTCAAATCCACGAATACAGTTCAGCCCCAAAACTTCACTAAAACTTCAAATAAATTTAAAAATAAATCACATTTTTAAAATAACTATAAACTACATAAAATAACTATTTTAAACAATAATTTAAATTTTTGAAAACATTAATTACATTTTCTAACGGGGCTAAAAATAAACTTACCTTTCTTTAAAGTATTTAAAAATAATAAACCTGTGGAAAAAATGTTTTAATTTTACTTAATTCACCACTCACCTTGTTAAAAGCAGGCCTTGCGACTGCTTTTTAAAAGTGTAACTGCTGGAGACTTACCCTCCCGGAGAAAGCTGCAATAAAAATATAAGTTCCAGGCGCACGCGCTGCCTCTCCGGCGCACGCGTTCGACCTGTGAACCCCTTCCTTTAAGGGAACGGAAGTTCCGGTTTCCCACGGATGCGCAGTGCATGCACGAAACCGGCACTTTCGTTGGGCCTACGCGTGAGTACCCAGCGCGTACTCACCCGTGGGGACCCGAAGTTCTGGCTGACCATACCCTGTGTAACCATTTAATTTATGAAAGGCCTCCTTTGTTAAATGAAATCCAAAATGTCAAAAAGAATTACCTCGAATTTACAGCACAGAAACAGGCCATTCAGCCCAGCAGGTCTGTGCTGGTGTTTATGCTCCACACGAGCCCCCTCCCACCCTACCTCCCCTTGCCCCCTCCCACCCTACCTCCCCTCGCCCCTACCTCCCCTCGCCCCCTCCCACCCTACCTCCCCTCGCCCCCTCCCACCCTACCTCCCCTCGCCCCCTACCTCCCCTCGTCCCCTCCCACCCTACCTCACCTCGCCCCCTCCCACCCTACCTCACCTCGCCCCCTACCTCCCCTCGCCCCCTCCCACCCTACCTCCCCTCGCCCCCTCCCACTCTACCTCCCCTCGCCCCCTCCCACCCTACCTCCCCTCTCCCCCTCCCACCCTACCTCCCCTCGCCCCCTCCCACCCTACCTCACCTCGCCCCCTCCCACCCTACCTCACCTCGCCCACTCCCACCCTACCTCCCCTCGCCCCATCAACACATCCTTCTATTCCTTTCTCCATGGAAACAAGTGAATTAATTTATTACCAGTTGTTGGTTATTGCACAACCTGAGGGTGTGGAGTTGGAAGTACAAGTTGCAGTGCGTGCTGCGATCTGCTTTTAAAGAGGGTGCCTTTGTGTGACAGGTGTCCCGAAGGGTCGGAGAGGAGAGATCTGGCAATTCTTGGCTGAGCAATATCACTTGAGACACCGGTTACCGGAGAAACAGCAACCTGGAGATATTTCATACAAGGAACTTTTGAAACAGCTGACTACTCAGCAACATGCCATCCTGGTGGACCTTGGTAAGACTTCTTTTTAAATTACCTCGCTGACACAAAAATCCAAAGGAGAGTGGCCCTTAATCATTTAGTACTGCTGGGGTAGGATTTGTAGGTTTATCATGTGTCGCTTCAGGATAAGAACAACAACAACCTGCATTTATACAGCACCTTTAACGTAGTATAACGTCCCAAGTGTCTTCACAAAAGCCTTTGTTACCTCCAGACTTGACTATTCCAACGCACTCCTGGCTGGCCTCCCACATTCCACCCTATGTAAACTTGAGGTCATCCACATCTCAGCTGCCCGTGTCCTAACCCGCACCAAGTCCCGTTCACCCATCACCCCTGTGCTTGCTGTAATACACTGGCTCCTGGTTAAGCAACGCCTCGATTTTAAAATTCTCATCCTTGTTTTCAAACCCCTCCATGGCCTCGCCCCTCCCTATCTCTGTAATCTCCTCCAGCCCCACAACTCCCCGAGATATCCGCGCTCCTCTAATTCTGCCCTCTTGAGCATCCCTGATTATAATCACTCCACCATTGGTGGCCGTGCCTTCTGTTGCCTGGGCCCTAAGCCTGGAATTCCCTGCCTAAACCTCTCCGCTTCTCGACCTCTCTCTCCACCTTAAGATGCTCCTTAAAACCTCCCTCTTTGACCAAGCTTTTGTCCATCTGCCCTAATTACTCTTTATGTGGCTCGGTGTCAATTTTTTGGTCTTATAAAACTCCTGTGAAGCGCCTTAGGACGTTTTACTATGTTAAAGGCGCTATATAAATACAAGTTGTAGTTATCAATCAAAATTTGACACAGACCCACATAAGGAGATATTAGGACAGGTCAACTTGGTCAACGAGGTAGGTTTTAAGGAGCGTCTCAAAGTAGGAAAGAGAGGTAACGAGGCACAGAAGAAAAATAATAGATTAATTTTCCCTGCTCATGAAATGTCCCTATTCCTTTCAAAAGTAGAGTACTTAGGCCAAAGCAAAGACTTTTTTCCGTGCAGTAGCATTTGGTGGCCAGCAGATGGTGACATTACACATTCTATTTTACTGTAATTTTAACATTTAAACAACTGCAGCTCCACGCTTGTCCTCTGGTTTGATTTCCTCCTCTCCCTGTTGCTTATCTTGCCTCTGACTCTTGTATCTTTCTTCTCCAGTATAATTATTCCATACTCTTTTTTGTCTTTCAGTTATTTTTCTCTCCAGTTTCTTTTTCTCAGACTGCTGTGTTTTAAGTTTTTTTGTTGTATCTGAATTTCTCCTGTGTCAGCTTAAGTGTACTTTTTTGGCTCTTATTTCTCTCATCCCATCTTCCTACCGAATGCAATGTTCTCTCTTTATTGCTGCTGCCTTTTCTTACTGCTAGATCTTCTTCTTAGGCAGTCCCTCGGAACCGAGGATGACTTGCTTCCACATTAAAAATGAGTTCTCAGGTGACTGATGAGTCCAATGCGGGACCTACAGTCTCTGTCACAGGTGGGGCAGACGGCGGTTGAAGGGGCGGGTGGGTGGGGTGCTTGGGTTGACGTGCGCTCCTTGCGCTGCCTGCGCTTGGCTTCCGCTTGCTCCCGGCGAAGAGACTCGAGGTGTTCGGCGCCTTCCCGGATGCTTCTCCTCCACTTTGTGCGGTCTTGGGCCAGGGATTCCCAGGTGTCGGTGGGGATGTTGCACTTTTTCAAGGAGGCTTTGAGCTAGATACTCCCAACACATTCCCTTGTGTTCCTACACGGGGCATCCTCGAGTTCAGTCATAGGACCTTTAACTGCTGTAGTAAAAAAAGAAAGAAAGACTTGCATTTCTATAGCGCCTTTCACGACCTCAGGACATCCCAAAGCACTTTACAGCCAATAAAGTACTTTAGAAGTGTAGTCACTGTTGTAATGTAGGAAACGCAGCAGCCAATTTGCGCACAGCAAGGTCCCACAAACAGCAGTGTGATAATGACCAGATCATCTGTTTTTAGTGATGTTGATTGAGAGATAAATATTGGCCAGGACACCGTGGAGAACGCCCCGGCCTTCTTCAAACAGTGCCACTTTTACATACACCTGAGAGCAGATAAAATCCCGGTTTAACATCTCATCCAAAAGACGACAGCTCCAACAGTGCAGCACTCCCTCAGTACTGGAGTGTCGGCCAAGATTTTCTGCTCAAGACCCTGGAGTGGGACTTGAACCCACAACCTTCTGACTCAGAGGTGAGAGCGATACCCACTGAGCCACCGGCTGCTTGTACCACAGTATAGCGGCAGCGGTACCGTGCTCGAATCACTGCTCACAACAAACGCCCACACGAGCAGCATTCTGCCATTCTAGTGCCGCCAGCTCTACCCTGATGGGTCTCAGCAGCTGTACTTGGACAAGCCTGGCAGGACACGTACTGTTGACTCAGAGGGACAACTGTGGCGAATGTCTCACCTCCTGACTCCCCAAAGCCTTTTCACCATCTACAAGGCACAAGTCAGGAGTGTGATGGAATACTCTCCACTGGCCTGGATGAGCGCAGTTCCAACAACACTCAAGCAGCTCGACACCATCCAGCACAAAGCAGCCCGCTTGATTGGCCCCCCATCCACCACCTTAAACATTCACTCCCTCCACCGCCGGTGCACCGTGGCTGCAGTGTGTACCATCTACAAGATGCACTGCAGCAACTCGCCAAGGCTTCTTTGGCAGCACCTCCCAAACCCACGACCTCTACCACCTAGAAGGACAAGGGGAGCAGGCGCATGGGAACACCACCACCTCCAAGTTTCCCTCCAAGTCACACACCATCCTGACTTAGAAGTACATCACCAATCCTTCATTGTTGCTGGGTCAAAACCCTGGAACTCCCTCCCTAACAGCACTGTGGAAGTACCTTCACCACACGGACTGCAGCGGTTCAAGAAGGCGGATCACCACCACCTTCTCAAGGGCAATTAGGGATGGGCAATAAATGCGGTGAATGTTTAAGGCGGGGGATGGGGTGCCAATCAAGCGGGCTGCTTTGTCTTGGATGGTGTCGAGCTTCTTGAGTGTTGTTGGAGCTGCACTCATCCAGGCAAGTGGAGAGTATTCCATCACACTCCTGACTTGTGCCTTGTAGAGGGTGGAAAGGCTTTAAGGAGTCATCTTGATGCCAGTTCAAGTAACTTTTTGTCCTCTCTTTGATAGGATCTTCTCTGCTTCTTGTGGTAAAGCTAAATATGTCACCTTGAACCAGCAATTGATACTACCTTGAACTGGTTGGGGGGACTCCGTAATAATCACTGTCCACATACAGCGACATGTATTTTACGTGATCGATTGCTTTTGCAGTATGAAAAAAATAAACAGAAAATGCTGGAAATACTCAGCAGGTCAGGCAGGCAGCATGAAAGAAAAAAACCTTGCTTCTTTTCTGTGTTCTTACAGGACGAACATTTCCCACCCATGCATATTTCTCGGCCCAGTTGGGAGCTGGCCAACTCTCGCTGTTTAATCTCCTCAAGGCCTACTCGTTGCTGGACAAGGAGGTGGGCTACTGCCAGGGCATCAGTTTTGTGGCCGGCGTGCTCCTTCTGCACACAAGTGAAGAGCAGGCCTTCAAGATGCTGAAGTTCCTGATGTACGACCTAGGATTCCGCAAACAATACAGGCCCGACATGATGTCATTGCAGGTATCGTGTGAGTTGATCAGCTTCTAAAAAAGGAATGTTTTTTGATTTACAATGCGCTCAAGTATTTTGACCTGCAACAATCAAATCTTCTCAGCTTGGGTGCAGAATTACTTGTATTGGCCTGGAGTTTCCAATCGGAAAATCTACACCATAGCATTCAAAATGGCCTCGTTTCACCAAATGAATTATTGGGCACAGTGACCTGATCCTTGCCCTACATGTCCTTCAGATAGATCTAGTCTGAGAATCAATATTTATGTTTTCATGGGGTGGTTTCAACAATTAAAGTGCTCAAGTTATCTGTTTTTGTATTTACTGTGGGGTGTATGACTTGAAGTTTCAAATAAAGCTGTAACAATAATGCACCCTTTAATTGCTAACTTAAAGGGGAAGGCACATCTACTGTGAATACTTTCTTATTCAAAGTACCATATTTGCTGATTTTCTAAGAGAAAATAATGTAGACACCAAGGCCCCGATTTTCTGCCAGCCGTCGGGTGGCTTTCCAGGTGGCCGGGGGCTGAAAATCGCCGAAAAAGCGGGTCGCGGCCCCCCCCACCCGATTCCCCACCCCGTCCGACTTTCGGACCGCCGTTTCCCCGCGACCTGAATCAATCCCGCCCGCCACTGGCGGGACTGGCCGTTGGAACACTAATAAGCAATTATTACCTTGTTTAAGTCGATTTTCAGGGGCCGTTGCGATTTTGGGGCTTTCCCCACATCAAACACACCTGCGGGGAACCCCGCTGATGAAACCTGGCATGAAGCTTGCCGGCTTGCTAGCTGTCAGCTACTGGTCATTCGGAAAAGCTGCGATTTAAAGGGACAGCACTTGTATGTTGAAGGACCTTGTTGCTGAAGGCTTGGGGCTACTTCTTCAAGGCTTAGGCACAGCTGTGGAAGGTTGGAGCCTCACACACTTCTCCAATGTGATCTCCTGGGAAGCCCCTCTCGCCACCCTCACTCAGCACTTCCTCAGCGGAGGCATCTGCGAGAAGCATGGGACGCCTTTTTTTCCTTCCCTTCTTGCCATTAGAGGATCTCCAGCAGCAGAGGCGGCAGCAGCAGAACCAGGAACAGCAGGATGAGCACCAGGAGCACCAGGCTGCTGCTCACTCACCTGAAGCTGCACAGGCCAGAAGGGGCCAGCGCTTGGAAGTGGCTTGAGAGCACCTTGCTGCGCTTTAGGGGGCCATGGGGATCCGTTTCTGCACTGGCAGTCCTACTCGGAAGGACTTCCATGAAGATCTGGTTTCTCTGTTCAATAGATGGCCAACGCTCCTCAAGAGATGTCATTCTCTTATGAGCACTCACCATGTTTTCCGTACCCTGGCGAGTTATCTCCTCCATGGAGGTTGCCAACCTTTCCATGGTGATGCGTTCATGCGCCAATGACTCTACAAAGGCTCTGCTCATGGTCGCTCTGGACTCCTCCATTCGCTCCACACTCACAGCGACCCTGGAGACAAAACCTGCCAGAGACTCCTGCATCTGTGCATGGAGATCCATCACCTCTTCTCTTGCGGATGGACCCAGAGGTAGAGGGTCGACATGCAGCGCAGCTGAGCTGAGCTGGCAGAGTCCTGCGCCCTCCGACGAGGACTCTCCACTGCTGTCTCTGTCTCCAGAATCTGCTGAGGCTCACTTGTGAGCTGTGAAACACCAGGTGACAACACTACTCTATGTCCCGAAGGTCCCCCCGAGGTGTGAGTGTCTGCGCTGGTGCTGGGTGCGCTTACTTCTGCTGACGCTGCGCCCTCAGAGGTTGGAGCTTCCTCTGAGGAGTCTGGCTGCACAGCCTTTTCCTCCTCCACAGTGGGGATGGGGGCTGTGGATGGTCCTGTGGGGGAGCAGAGGAAGGAGTTAGAGATGTGATGCCAAGGTTCTTCTGGTGACTCCCAGTGAGTTGGCATCTGCTGACACCTGCATCCATGCAGCATTGGTCTCAGTGGGAGGCCTCTTCCTCCCTGACCTAGGGAAGAGGACCTCCCTGTGGGCCCTAACCCCATCCAATAATGCCTGCAGTGAAGCCTCGTCGAATTTGAAGGCAGCTCAGGGTTTGGCACTGGCCACAGCTGCTGCAGGCTCCTCTGCCATCCTGTATGGTTCAGAGAATGCAGTGCTTGCTATGGACCTTGAAAGCACCACGAATGATGACATCATACTGTGGGGCTTTCTGACTAGAAATGGACAATTAACAAGGCTGCCCACATGCTGGGAATTAATTGGCCACTTGAGGGAAAATTGCGTGGAGCTGGCTGACATTTTTTCGTGTGTCAGAACCCCACATTCGGGGGAATCCGACCATTTCCCATACAAGCCACAAAATCGGGCCCCAAAGGTTTGTTTAAAAGAAAACCCATTGATTATCTCAGCTTCTGGAAGCCACTTGAGGTTGACCCTCCGTCCCTTCTTGCTGATCCGTTCTGTGATGTTGTCGATTAGGAGTGTTCCCGAAGGGATCTTTTGCACACGGTGGAATTCTCACTGGCCTAAAAGCCATTCTTCCCCATGGGAACCCTGGGAAAACTGCGGGGCAGGCTGGAGACTCTGCACCCCAGCTAGCAGTGTGCTTTCCCAGGATCCGAATCAGCTGCAAGGTCTAGTCAGAAGTTGTTGCTTGGAATGGAGCCACTCTGGAGGCTCCCCATTTGTAACGTCACATAGCAGCCTAGCAGGGAGGGAAGCCTTAGATGATGAGAGGCTGTTTCCCCTGGCTGGAGAGCCTAGAACTAGGGGTCACAGTCTCGGGATAAGGGGTCGGCCATTTAAGACTGAGATGAGGAGAAATTTCTTCACTCAGAGGGTGGTGAATCTTTGGAATTCTCTACCCCAGAGGGCTGTGGAGGCTCAGTCGTTGAGTATATTCAAGGCAGAGAACGATAGATTTTTGGGCACTAAGGGAATCAAGGAATATGGGGATAGTGCGGGAAAGTGGAGATGAGGTAGAAGATCAGCCATGGTCTTATTGAATGGCGGAACAGGCTCGAGGGGCTGTATGGCCTACTCCTGCTCCTATCTCTTATGTTCTTAGTTATTATTTGGGAGCAACATGACTTATCAGGGCAGAAAAGGTGCTGTAAGAGGTGTATTAGAGAGACCGTGTGATTTAACTCCTTCTTTAAATCGTTCAGCCTTTGTCCAGAAATGTGTTTCCTAGGCAACCTACAACACTGTTGGTCTTGATACACTAACTTTCTGCTTATATTAAGATTCATGAATTCATCCGAGATGGTGCCCATGGAGGTTTGCCTAGGGCCTATCCTAGGTCCCAAGCTGGATCAATAGCTTACCTGTTTATTTTCTATGGTGGTGGATGTCCCACAGCATTGCTTGTCTCAATGGATAGTAGTCTGGCAGTGAGGCTCTGTTGTATAGTTGATGTGGGGCTTGGGAGGGGAGCAGCTTAAATGGTACTCGTGCTGTGGCTGGCCCAGCATTGAGAAAGGAGAAGGGGAGCCTGATGGTGTCGGAGAAGGAGCAGGCAGACCACAACGGGGCAATCAGCTGGGGAGCGGAGAGTGAGCAACAACAGCCAGAAACTAGTAGTTAGAATCATCGAATGATGCAGCACAGAAGGAGGCCATTCGGCCCATCTTGCCTGTGCCAGCTCTTTGGTGGAGCTATCCAATTAATCCCACTCCCCTGCTCTTTCCCCAAATGTTTTTCCTTCAAGTATTTATCCAATTCCCTTTTGAAAGTTACTATTGAATCTGCTTCCACCGCCCTTTCAGGCAGCGCATTCCAGATCACAACAACTCGCTGCGTTAAAAACGGTTTCCTCCTGTCGCCTCTGATTCTTTTGCCAATTATCTTATATCTGTCTCCTCTGGTTACCGACCCTTCTGCCACTGGAAACAGTTTCTCCTTATTTACTCTATCAAAACCCCTCATGACTTTGAACACCTCTATCAAATCTCCTCCTAACCTTCTCTGCTCTAAGGAGAACAACCCCAGCAAATTTCTCCTCACTCTCGCCAAGGCCTCGTGTCAGGCTTGTCATTGGAGGAGAGCGCGGGAATCCCACAGGGACAATGCCCTGGCAGTGGTGGGGCGGGGACATCAATTTCAAAATCCGATTTATTCATTTCAGAGTGCAGCTTGTGTTTTTTTTAAAATAGTAACGCAATGACATTTAGGCACTGAACAATGGTCGAGCTTCACTAAGAGGAGCTGTGCCGCAGGGAAATCTCACGGCAAGATAATATTGCATATTGTGGAATGTGCGTCGTCATTTTTGTGACTGAACCAGTCCGAAATTACAAAATAGACACCAATGAAAATAGAAACCCGAACGTGAATGTACACTGACCCAATCGACACCTGCCTCAGACTCTGGATGAATGGAGAGGACACAGTCTGAAAACATCAAGGCCTAAACATTCGGTTGCTTTGCGCCTCCTGTTAGGGCGCAAAGCAACTAGCGCGCAGGCGTGGCGCCGCCAACGCCTCCCGCGAAATTCAGCGGGAGGTTAGCGGCGGCGGTAACCGTTAGCGCCCCGGTCGCGATCTTCGGGAGCGTCCCCAACTTACCGCCGGACGCTATGTCCGACGGGGTCAGGGGAGCCTACCTGCGGCCAGGGCGGCGCTAATTAAAGGTGAGGTGCTGGGCGGCCAGTGTTGCTGCTACTATGCTACAGTTCCTTCTCTGCCACTACACTGAGACTCCTCTCTACCGGAAAGTTCAAAACAATTGGGGGGAAAAATTGGGTCGCGCCCGCTTTGGAGGGCTAACTTCGCCAGGGCGCTACTTTTAGTGCCCCCCCGGCTGAAATTCATCGGTAGCGCCCCAAGAGGGAAGTGGGGCGCTATTGAAAGTGCCCAGCCTCCCTCTTGGGGCGCTGCGATTAATATTGCGGCATGGCGCTGCGGCACGTCACGCTGCGGTACTGCAGGCCTTCCTCCCCTTATTAAAGGGGAGGGGCCGAACGCAGCATGACCCGGGGCCCAGCTGGGCCACCAGGGATCGGAGTGCCGGCAAAAGAGCCCGGCACTCATAGAGTCATAGAGTTTTACAGCACAGAAAGAGGCCCTTCGGCCCATCGTGTCTGCGCCGCCCATCCATCCCTGTCCAGTCTAATCCCATTTTCCAGCATTTGGTCCATAGCCTTGTATGCAATGGCATTTCAAGTGCTCATCCAAATGCTTCTTGAATGTTGTGAGGGTTCCTGCCTCTACCACCCTTTCAGGCATTGAGTTCCACATTCCAACCACCCTCTGGGTGAAAAAGTTCCTCCTCAAATCCCCTCTAAATCTCCTGCCCCTTACCCTGAATCTATGCCCCCTTGTTATTGACCCCCCCACTAAGGGGAAAAGTTCCTCTTTATCTACCCTATCTATGCCCCTCATCATTTTGTACACCTCAATCAGGTCCCCCCTCAGCCTTCTTTGCTCCAAGGAAAACAACCCCAGCCTGTTTAGTCTTTCTTCATAGCTGAGGCGCTCCATCCCAGGTAACATCCTGGTGAATCTTCTCTGCACCCTCTCCAAAGCAATCACATCCTTCCTATAGTGAGGCGACCAGAACTGCACACAGTACTCCAGCTGTGGCCTCACCAGCATTTTGTACAGCTCCATCATAACCTCCCTGCTCTTATATTCTATGCCTCGGCTAATGAAGGCAAGTATCCCATATGCCTTTTTAACCACCTTATCTACCTGTTCCGCTGCCTTCAGGGATCTATGTACATGTACACCAAGGTCCCTCTTACCCTCTGTACTTCCTAGGGTCCTACCACTCATTGTGTATTCCCTTGCCTTATTTGTCCGTCCAAAATGCATCACCTCGCACTTTTCAGGGTTAAATTCCATTTGCCACTTTTCCGCCCATCTGACCAACCCGTTTATATCGTCCTGTAGCCTGAGGCTTTCCTCCTCGCAATTTACCACCCCACCAATTTTCGTGTCATCTGCGAACTTACTGATCACACCTTTTACATTCTCATCCAGATCATTTATGTAGATCACAAACAACAAGGGACCCAGCACCGATCCCTGAGGTACCCCACTGGACACAGGCTTCCAGTCACAAAAGCAACCTTCGACCATCACCCTCTGCCTCCTGCCACTCAGCCAGTTTAGGATCCAACGCGCCAAGGCACCCTGGATCCCATGGGCTCTTACCTTCTTGACCAGTCTCCTATGCGGGACTTTGTCAAAAGCTTTACTGAAGTCCATGTAAACCACATCCACAGCATTTCCCTCATCCACCCCCCTAGCCACCCCCTCGAAAAATTCAATCAGATTTGTCAGACATGATTTACCCTTGACAAAGCCATGCTGACTATCCCCGATTGATCCTTGCCTCTCCAAGTGGAGACTAATTTTGTCCCTCAGAATTTTTTCCAATAATTTCCCTACCACAGATGTTCGGCTCACTGGCCTGTAATTCCCTGGTTTATCCCTGCTACCCTTCTTGAATAATGGTACTACGTTAGCTGTTCTCCAGTCCTCTGGTACATCCCCTGTGGCCAGAGAGGTTCTGAAAATTTGTGTCAGAGCCCCTGCAATCTCCTCCTTTGCCTCCCACAGCAGCCTGGGATACATCTCGTCCGGGCCTGGGGATTTATCCACTTTTTGGCCTGCTAAAACCGCTAGCACCTCCTCCCTCTCGATGCTAATATGTTCAAGTATGTCACAGTCCCCTTGCCCGATTTCTATGTCTGCATCGTCTTTCTCCATAGTGAACACAGATGCAAAAAATTCATTTAAAACCCCGCCTACATCATCTGGCTCTACACACAGATTGCCTCTTTGGTCCCTAATGGGCCCTACCCTTTCGAGAGAAGTGCCGGGCTCACGGAGCGCAGCCGGCACTCTGCGGGGGGGGGGGGGGGCTGCAGAGGGAGCCGGGGATGGCAGAGGGGGCAGAGTGGTTAAGTGGTTATGTTACTGGATTAATAATCCAGAGGCCTGGAGTAATGATGAGTTCAAGTCCCACCACGGCAGCTGGGGAATTTAAATTCAGGCCGGAATTTTGCCGGTGCTCAGTGGATGGGATGGGTGGTGGGTCAGCTGTTAAATTTAAAATGATTGGCAGCGGGTCGGGAACCCGCTGTCAAAACGCACACACTGGACTTTCCCGATGTCGGGTCTGCCAGCGCTGAGCAGACCCGACAGGCAGCGGCGGGGGAGGCAATTCAAATCATTAGTGGCTTGTTTACAGCCACTTATCAATGTTTTTTTTCCCAGCTTTTTGGATTTGACAGGTCGCCCACCGGTTTCATAGAGTCATAGAGTTTTACAGCACAGAAAGAGGCCCTTCGGCCCATCGTGTCCGCGCCGCCCATCCACCCCTGTCCTGTCTAATCCCATTTTCCAGCATTTGGTCCATAGCCTTGTATGCAATGGCATTTCAAGTGCTCATCCAAATGCTTCTTGAATGTTGTGAGGGTTCCTGCCTCTACCGCCCTATCAGGCAGTGAGTTCCAGATTCCAACCACCCTCTGGGTGAAAAAGTTCCTCCTCAAATCCCCTCGAAATCTCCTGCCCCTTACCCTGAATCTATGCCCCCTTGTTATTGACCCCCCTACTAAGGGGAAAAGTTCCTCTTTATCTACCCTATCTATGCCCCTCATCATTTTGTACACCTCAATCAGGTCCCCCCTCAGCCTTCTTTGCTCCAAGGAAAACAACCCCAGCCTGTTTAGTCTTTCTTCATAGCTGAGGCGCTCCATCCCAGGTAACATCCTGGTGAATCTTCTCTGCACCCTCTCCAAAGCAATCACATCCTTCCTATAGTGAGGCGACCAGAACTGCACACAGTACTCCAGCTGTGGCCTCACCAGCGTTTTGTACAGCTCCATCATAACCTCCCTGCTCTTATATTCTATGCCTCGGCTAATGAAGGCAAGTATCCCATATGCCTTTTTAACCACCTTATCTACCTGTTCCGCTGCCTTCAGAGATCTATGTACATGTACACCAAGGTCCCTCTGACCCTCTGTACTTCCTAGGGTCCTACCACTCATTGTGTATTCCCTTGCCTTATTTGTCCGTCCAAAATGCATCACCTCGCACTTTTCAGGGTTAAATTCCATTTGCCACTTTTCCGCCCATCTGACCAACCCGTTTATATCGTCCTGTAGCCTGAGGCTTTCCTCCTCGCAATTTACCACCTCACCAATTTTCGTGTCATCTGCGAACTTACTGATCATACCTTTTACATTCTCATCCAAATCATTTATGTAGATCACAAACAACAAGGGACCCAGCACCGATCCCTGAGGTACCCCACTGGACACAGGCTTCCAGTCACAAAAGCATCCTTCGACCATCACCCTCTGCCTCCTGCCACTCAGCCAGTTTAGGATCCAACGCGCCAAGGCACCCTGGATCCCATGGGCTCTTGCCTTCTTGACCAGTCTCCTATGCGGGACTTTGTCAAAAGCTTTACTGAAGTCCATGTAAACCACATCCACAGCATTTCCCTCATCCACCCCTCTAGTCACCCCCTCGAAAAATTCAATCAGATTTGTCAGACATGATTTACCCTTGACAAAGCCATGCTGACTATCCCCGATTAATCCTTGCCTCTCCAAGTGGAGACTAATTTTGTCCCTCAGAATTTTTTCCAATAATTTCCCTACCACAGATGTTAGGCTCACTGGCCTGTAATTCCCTGGTTTATCCCTGCTACCCTTCTTGTATAATGGTACTACATTAGCTGTTCTCCAGTCCTCTGGTACATCCCCTGTGGCCAGAGAGGTTCTGAAAATTTGTGTCAGAGCCCCTGCAATCTCCTCCTTTGCCTCCCACAGCAGCCTGGGATACATCTCGTCCGGGCCTGGGGATTTATCCACTTTTTGGCCTGCTAAAACCGCTAGCACCTCCTCCCTCTCGATGCTAATATGTTCAAGTATGTCACAGTCCCCTTGCCCGATTTCTATGTCTGCATCGTCTCTCTCCATAGTGAACACAGATGCAAAAAATTCATTTAAAACCCCGCCTACATCATCTGGCTCTACACACAGATTGCCACTTTGTTCCCTCATGGGCCCTACCCTTTCCCTGGTTATCCTCTTGCCCTTAATATGCTTATAAAACATCTTAGGATTTTCCTTTATTTTGCTCGCCAGTGTTATTTCATGGCCCCTCCTCGCCCTCCTAATTTCTTTTTTAAGTATGCCCCTGCACTTTTTATACTCCTCTAGGGCTTCTTCCGTCTTTAGTCTTTTGTAACTGCCAAAAGCCCCCCTTTTATTTCTAATGCATTTTTGTATATCCCTTGTCATCCAAGGTTCCCTTTGCTTGTTGGTCCCACCCTTGACCTTTACAGGAACATGTTGGCGTTGTACTCTCTCTATTTCCCTTCTGAAAGTCTCCCACTGTCTTGATGTGGATTTTCCTATAAGTAGCTGCTCCCAGTCCACTTTGGCCAGATCCTGCCTTATCATATTAAAATCGGCCTTCCCCCAATTTAGAACCCTTATTTCCGGGCCGTCTTTGTCTTTTTCCATGACCACCTTAAATCTCACCGAATTATGGTCACTGTCGCCAAAATGCTCTCCTACTGACGCTTCCACCACTTGCCCGGCTACATTCCCCAGAATTAGGTCCAGTATCGCCCCCTCTCTTGTAGGACTTTCTACATGTTGGCTCAAAAAGCTCTCCTGGATGCACTTTAAGAATTCTGCACCCTCTAAGCCTTTCACACTCTGACTATCCCAATTTATATTGGGGAAGTTGAAATCCCCCACTATTATTACCCTATTATTTTCGCACTTTTCTGAGATTTGCCTACATATCTGTTCCTCTATCTCCCCCTGACTGTTTGGGGGCCTATAGTACACTCCCAGCAAAGTGCTTGCCCCCTTTTTGTTTTTAAGTTCTACCCATATGGCCTCATTAGAGGAACCCGCTAATATATCATCCCTCCTTACAGCAGTAATTGACTCCTTAATTAATATTGCAACACCCCCTCCCCTTTTACACCCCCCTCTGTCTCGCCTGAAGATCCTATACCCCGGAATATTGAGCTGCCAGTCCTGACCCTCCCTCAACCATGTCTCCGTGATAGCAACAATATCGTACTCCCATGTGTTCAACAACAACTTCAGTTCGTCCACCTTATTTGCAAGACTCCTTGCATTAAAATAAATGCCTTCCAGCCCTGCCATATTCCCTTTTGCCTTCGCATATTTGCTCTGCCTTGTTTTTTTCTCTGTATTTGGCTGTAAATCACCCCCTGCTTTTGCTCCACTCTGTACCCCATCCCCCTGCCAAGTTAGTTTAAACCCCCCCCAGCAGTGCTAGCAAACCTCCCCGCAAGGATATTGGTTCCCCTCTGGTTCAGGTGTAAACCGTCCGACTTGTACAAGTCCCACCTTTCCCAGAAGCAGACCCAGTGATCCAGGAAACTAAAGCCCTCCCTCCTGCACCATCCCTTTAGCCACGCATTCATCTGTTCTATCTTCCCATTCCTATACTCACTAGCATGTGGCACCGGGAGTAATCCAGAGATTACAACCTTTGAGGTCCTGCTCTTTAATCCTTCACCTAGCTCCCTAAATTCTTGCTGCAGGACCTCATCCCTCTTTTTACCTATGTCGTTGGTACCAATGTGGACCACGACCTCTGGCTGTTCACCCTCCCCCTCCAGAATGCCCTGCAGCCGCTCAGTGATATCCTTGACCCTGGCACCAGGGAGGCAACAAACCATCATGGATTCACGTCTACGGCCACAGAAACGCCTATCTGTTCCCCTTACTATAGAATCCCCTACCACTATTGCTCTCCCACTCTTTTTCCCCCCTTCCTGGGCAGCAGGAGCACCCCCAGTGCCAGGAAGTTGGCTGCTGCTGCCTTCCCCTGGTGAGTCATCCCCCTCAACAGTATCCAAAGCGGCATACCTGTTTGAGAGGGGAATGGTCACAGGGGTCTCCTGCACTACCTGCCTGCTTCTATTGCTCCTCCTGGTGGTCACCCATTTCCTATCTTCCTGTGCAGCCCTTCCCTGCGGTGTGACCAACTCACTAAACGTTTTATCCACGAACCTCTCAGCATCGTGAATGCTCAACAACCCATCCACCCGCAGCTCCAGCGCCTCAATGCGGTTTGCTAGTAGCTGCAGATGGATGCATCTCTGGCACACGTGGTCATCAGGGGCACCGGCAGTGTCCCTGAATTCCCACATAGAGCAAGAGGAGCATATCACGGGGCTGGGCTCACCTGGCATGACCTTCCCTTTACTTAATTTAAATTAATTTACTATCACCAATTAAAAATATCTCTAAGGCACTTGTACAGTCTACCAACAGTCCCTGCTACACCAGAAAAGACCCTAGTAACTATAAACTACAGAGTTTAAGTTTAAAAAAGAGAAATACTCACCAACCAATCACTTACCTGCTCCCTGGTGACGTCACACTGATTACTTTTTACCTCTCTCCTCTGCTGTTGATTTGGTACGCCTCTGCTGAACCCGCCGGTTTTAAGTGCCGCCGGTCGCGCTGCTGCTCTCCCACAGGTCCAAGCTCTCTGACCTCGCCTCTGCTGAACCCGCCGGTTTTAAGTGCCACCGGTCGCGCTGCTGCTCTCCCACAGGTCCAAGCTCCCTGACCTCGCCTCTGCTGAACCCGCCGGTTTTAAGTGCCGCCGGTCGCGCTGCTGCTCTCCCACAGGTCCAAGCTCTCTGACCTCGCCTCTGCTGAACCCGCCGGTTTTAAGTGCCGCCGGTCGCGCTGCTGCTCTCCCACAGGTCCAAGCTCTCTGACCTCGCCTCTGCTGAACCCGCCGGTTTTAAGTGCCGCCGGTCGCGCTGCTGCTCTCCCACAGGTCCAAGCTCTCTGACCTCGCCTCTGCTGAACCCGCCGGTTTTAAGTGCCGCCGGTCGCGCTGCTGCTCTCCCACAGGTCCAAGCTCTCTGACCTCGCCTCTGCTGAACCCGCCGGTTTTAAGTGCCGCCGGTCGCGCTGCTGCTCTCCCACAGGTCCAAGCTCTCTGACCTCGCCTCTGCTGAACCCGCCGGTTTTAAGTGCCGCCGGTCGCGCTGCTGCTCTCCCACAGGTCCAAGCTCTCTGACCTCGCCTCTGCTGAACCCGCCGGTTTTAAGTGCCGCCGGTCGCGCTGCTGCTCTCCCACAGGTCCAAGCTCTCTGACCTCGCCTCTGCTGAACCCGCCGGTTTTAAGTGCCGCCGGTCGCGCTGCTGCTCTCCCACAGGTCCAAGCTCTCTAGACCTGTGTCTAGACCTCGTCTGTGAAGCTGAGGCGGGAGGTCAGTGGCCATTGAATCAGCTGATGAGTTGACAGCTTCAGCTGTCGAGACAAAGATCCCAGCTGATTGAGAAATGTTCCCTTAACCACTAGCTGCTCTAAACTGCATTTCCATTAGATTCAGAATGCTGCAAGTCTTTACACAAGTCTCCATCCAGCCTGACCTCATTACCTGTCCCACAATTTAAAGATCACTTGTGTCATCTCTACTTCACTTGCCACCTATTCCATCAGCATAGATGCCCTTGAAACTCTCTCACCTTGGTCCTCAGAATCTGACCACGATCAGCCTCAACACCAGCAGCAGCAACAACAACACCAACCTTCTTCGCAATCACCTGGTGCTGTACAGGACACAGGGCATCAGCACTCGACCACATTGCTGCCAGGGATGGCCTCACCATGGCCACGTTTACTTCACTTGACGCTGTACACTCTGGCTGCCACATGATGTGCCAGGTTGGCACCAACCCACACCAACACCACAAAGCATCCCTACAATGTCCAAGCCATTTCTTTCACACTCATCACCATTGCAGGGGGTACCGTTATGTCTCACCATTCACTGCAACTCATTAAGCCAAATCCAAAGATTCACACAAATCTGTCCAAGAATGCAAAGTGTTGAAACTAAAGATTTCAATGTTTCACAACATATTAACAGAAACTTTACATGAACATTGACTAAAACACCCAAGTGGCTACCCTTGTGTGTTGTTAGTTGGTATGATTGCACTAGGGAGTGTGAGGGGTGCCTAGTGAGATGGGGAAGTGATAATGTAGATAGAGAGGGATGGGTGGAGGTGCATGGTAAGTTGGTGTGAGTAAGGATGTGCAGGAGGAGGGTAGGGAAGGCAGAGTGATGAGGATGTGATGAGTGGCACAGCAGGATGAGGTTGAGTGTGGCTTTGTAGTAACGTTTCATGATCTACTGAGATCATTGAAAGGTTTGCACCACTGCAGCCAGGGACCCCTGACCACATCCCTGCTTATGCCCTCCTGTGCAATGTGCAACCAGGCTGCGTTGGTCTCCTGGGGAGGTCTCTTCCACCCATGGGAAGGGAAGAGGACCTCCCTATGTGCATATGGAGGGAGTCATGGGAGAACCTGGGAGCAGCCCTGCACCTTTGTGCAGTGCTTGTCAGTGTTAGCAGCACCTCATTGCTGTAGAACACTGCCAGCAGACATGCCAAAATAAATTTGGGCCATGGTTCCTTTAAGGAAACCGGCTGATGATGCGTCATAAATGATGTCATCAGACCCGCTTCCTTCAATTGGCCAGGTAATGTGCTGGGTGGGCTTAACAAGCCCAATCATCGGAAAGTCATTTTGGAGGCCAGGATGGAGCCAGCAGCGGGACCGAGACCCACGACCGACATCGCCTGCCACGGACCCGCCGAGGTAGGGGAAATCGTGGCTTCAGTTAATTAAATAAATCTGGAATAGAAAGCTAGTATCAGTAATGGTGACCATGTAACTACCGGATTGTCGTGAAAACCCATCTGGTTCACTAATGTCCTTTAGGGAAGGAAATCTGCCGTCCTCACCCGGCCTGGCCTATATGTGACTCCAAACCGCTATGACACACCACACGGACTGCAGCAGTTCAAGAAGCCGGCTCACCGCCACCTTCTCAAGGGCAATTAGGGATGGACAATAAATGCCGGCCTTGCCAGCGAGACCAAATCTGCAGACATTTGTCATTAAAGGAGCTACTGGAGCAAGCCTGTCTCTTTACAGCTGTTTGCAGCACAGGCGGTGGGCAGTGATGAGACCCGCTTTTGATCCACAGGAATTTTAGAAGCCTATATAAAGCTGGCAAACACAGAAGGCTAGAGTTGCACTAACTCAGTTACTTTTAGACATTGGAAATCGCACGGTTTCCTTTGGGCTCTCCTCAGCTTTCTTTTCTCTCTAAAGGCTGCTGTGAAATTCAGCCAAGATGAAAAGCAACGGGAGGTGAAGAATTGATCCGGTAATACGAGCACAGCCTTGTGCGTGTTGCATGACTCAGTGTCACCCGGGCAGGCACATGCAGTTGGCTGCAGCAGTATATAATGAGACTCAGCAGCAAAGTGATTGTGTTCAGTGCGGCTCTGGAAATGATAAATGAGTGAAATAATAAAAAGGAGGGCATCCATTATTCAGAATAACGCACAGTGTGAACTTGGCAACCAGGTGAAATCAATTCTATTTCACTTTCTGCAGTAGGAAGTAATGCACAAGGAGTGCAGCAGCAATAGAATGCCTGTTTCCGAGAATGCGACATACAGGATAACACACAGATGGGAGTATGATGTGAGGGATTGCCATGTTTCTGCATTCAGATGGCGGCCACAGAAAGAAAGACTTATATATTTATATAGCGCCTTTCACGACCACCGGACGTTTCAAAGCGCTTTACAGCCAATGAAGTACTTTTGAAGTGGAGCCACTGTTGTAATGTGGGAAACGCGGCAGCCAATTTAAGCACAGCACACTCCCACCAACAGCAATGTGATAATCTGTTTTTGTGATGTTGATTGAGGGTTCAAAATATTGCCCAGGACACCGGGGAGAACTCCCCTGCTCTTCTTCAGAATAGTGTCTTGGGATCTTTTACATCCACCTGACAAAGGAGACGGGGCCTCGGTTTAGCGTCTCATCCGAAAGACGGCACCTCCGACAGTGCAGCACTCCCAAAGCACTGCACTGGGAGTGTCGGCCTAGATTTATGTGCTCAAGTCCCTGGAGTGGGACTTCAAACCCACAACCTTCTGGCTCGGAGGTAAGTGTACTACCCACAGAACCACAGACTGCAAGGGTGAAGCTCGAGCAGTTCATCAGCATCATCTTCATCTCGAGATGTGTCACTGTGCAGACAGCTCCTCTGTACGTGTTATGCTGGCCAAGGGTGTATATCAGAAACATGCGAGCCTGGTGCAAACACGGTTTCGTTGCTCAGCTGCCTAGTATACAAGGGACCGGTGTTACTTTGACACGAGTGTTTAAGCAGTATACATGTACAGAAGTACTTTCTGTTTTCGGAAGATGCAATTTAACAGCGACTTCCTCAATCTCAGACACCCCGATTGAACCCCGTGACTCGTATTGCAGTGCTACATCACATGACTAATCCTATCGTAATATGGCCTTTCGTTTCACTGTAATTTACAGGGTAATAGCAATCAGTATATCTATTTGAAAGTCATTCAGTTCAATTCAGGTATCAAATTTTCACATGGAGGAATCATAGAATGATACAGCATAGAGGGAGGCCATTCAGCCCATCGTGCCTGTGCCGGCTCTTTGAAAGAGCTCTCCAATTAGTCCCACTCCCCTGCTCTTTTCCCATAGCCCTGCAAAGGTTTCCTTTTTATGTATATATCCAATTCCCTTTTAAAAGTTATTATTGAGTCTGCTTCCACCACCCTTTCTGGCAGCGCATTCCAGATCATAACAACTCACTGCGTAAAATAATTCTCCTCACCTCCCCCTCTGGCTATTTTGCCAATTATCGTAAATCTGTGTCCTCTGGTTAATGACCCTCCTGCCAGTGGAAACAGCTTCTCCCCATCTACCTTATCAAAACCACTCATAATTTTGAACACCTCTACGAAATCTCGCTGAACTTGAACTTGTACACTGTAAATAAGGGAGACAAATTAAAAAAAAATAAAAGCTCCTGGTTTATAATAACATAGTCATTTTCAAACTTTTTGCAGTTTAGACATTTATTTCTGAAAGTTAATTCCAGGAGCAGGTGGCCAATTGAGCCATCCCAATAACAGCATAAAGTGAATGATTGAAGTTCAGGCAATTTATTTGAGCCTTGTGTCTAGACAGTGGCAGGCATAGTTTTAAAACAATTGCACTCATCTATTTATTGTCCGTTAGATTAGACATTCAAAACGATGCACCTGCTCTTGCTTAGAAATAATCCCCCCCAATTATCCACTTTCCTCAGTACTGGAGACCATTACCACTGGTCCCCGGCAACTTCCCTCTGCCGGCCCGATTTTAACGGCCGGGCAGCTGTTTTCCGCTGACTTCCCGGCAGTTTTGGTCGGGGAGGTCAGCCTGCAAATGAGGCCCGGCGGTTAAAATCGGCCTAAAATCTGGCTGCTGCCCCACCCGGACAGGAGTCATAGAGTCATAGAGTTTTACAGCACAGAAAGAGGCCCTTCGGCCCATCGTGTCTGCGCCGCCCATCCATCCCTGTCCAGTCTAATCCCATTTTCCAGCATTTGGTCCATAGCCTTGTATGCAATGGCATTTCAAGTGCTCATCCAAATGCTTCTTGAATGTTGTGAGGGTTCCTGCCTCCACCACCCTTTCAGGCATTGAGTTCCACATTCCAACCACCCTCTGGGTGAAAAAGTTCCTCCTCAAATCCCCTCTAAATCTCCTGCCCCTTACCCTGAATCTATGCCCCCTTGTTATTGACCCCCCCACTAAGGGGAAAAGTTCCTCTTTATCTACCCTATCTATGCCCCTCATTATTTTGTACACCTCAATCAGGTCCCCCCTCAGCCTTCTCTGCTCCAAGGAAAACAACTCCAGCCTGTCCAGCCTCTCTTCATAGCTGAGGCGCTCCATCCCAGGTAACATCCTGGTGAATCTTCTCTGCACCCTCTCCAAAGCAATCACATCCTTCCTATAGTGAGGCGACCAGAACTGCACACAGTACTCCAGCTGTGGCCTCACCAGCGTTTTGTACAGCTCCATCATAACCTCCCTGCTCTTATATTCTATGCCTCGGCTAATGAAGGCAAGTATCCCATATGCCTTTTTAACCACCTTATCTACCTGCTCCGCTGCCTTCAGGGATCTATGTACATGTACACCAAGGTCCCTCTGACCCTCTGTACTTCCTAGGGTCCTACCACTCATTGTGTATTCCCTTGCCTTATTTGTCCGTCCAAAATGCATCACCTCGCACTTTTCAGGGTTAAATTCCATTTGCCACTTTTCCGCCCATCTGACCAACCCGTTTATATCGTCCTGTAGCCGGAGGCTTTCCTCCTCGCAATTTACCACCCCACCAATTTTCGTGTCATCTGCGAACTTACTGATCATACCTTTTACATTTTCATCCAAATCATTTATGTAGATCACAAACAATAAGGGACCCAGCACCGATCCCTGAGGTACCCCACTGGACACAGGCTTCCAGTCACAAAAGCAACCTTCGACCATCACCCTCTGCCTCCTGCCACTCAGCCAGTTTAGGATCCAACGCGCCAAGGCACCCTGGATCCCATGGGCTCTTACCTTCTTGACCAGTCTCCTATGCGGGACTTTGTCAAAAGCTTTACTGAAGTCCATGTACACCACATCCACAGCATTTCCCTCATCCACCCCACTAGTCACCCCCTCGAAAAATTCGATCAGATTTGTTAGACATGATTTACCCTTAACAAAGCCATGCTGACTATCCCCGATTAATCCTTGCCTCTCCAAGTGGAGATTAATTTTGTCCCTCAGAATTTTTTCCAATAATTTCCCCACCACAGATGTTAGACTCACTGGCCTGTAATTCCCTGGTTTATCCCTGCTACCCTTCTTGAATAATGGTACTACGTTAGCTGTTCTCCAGTCCTCTGGTACATCCCCTGTGGCCAGAGAGGTTAAATGGAGGCCGGCCTACTATCTGCCTCACTTTGAGCACCGCCGCGAGTGGCATGCTAGTATTTTTTTTTAAAGCTGTTCTCCATTCGATAAAGCAACAAGGTTATTAAGCAGGCACATTTTGTGAAGTATTACTCAATAAGATTGACTGGCCTAGAGGAGTAAAGGCGATGTATCGTCCTGTTTCAGATCCAGCGTGGGATTAACCTTGGCTCCTCCGTGTGCTACAGTATTTTACATTTTGGGAACCTGTTCCGTTTGATAAATTGCAGGCACGTAAATAATTTCACAGCTGTTCGGTGATCTTTTTACCTCTGGTTATTGCTCCCAGCTTTTTGCTCAGCTCTTCTATCATTCTCCTGAAAGGATTGCTGGATAAGGGCTGAAGAGAAACCCTGCAGAAGCAGATTTTACAGCCAGCCGGTTTCCTGTCTGCGTTACACGGCACACCAAGGTTCTTAATGCGATGGATTTTTACAAAAGAAAAAAATAATTTTCAGGTCTACCTCGAGGAGTCCCGTCAGCACAGTTTTCCAAGTTTACGGTCGTGCTTTAGAACGCCCCTCTGCTGCCCATCAGGCAGGTCTGAGTCAGTGCCGCAAAGCGGGCTCGTAGCAAGCCCGTTTTAAACCGCGCCCGATTTTCCAGCGACTTCAGTGTCCGGGCGTGGCGTAAAGCGGGCTGCCGATTCGCCACGAGCCCGTTTCGCGCTACTGGACCAGCTCGACTTCACCCCCTTGATGTTTACACTTGAGAGCGCTCTGAGGCTCTCAGTCCATCCACGGTGGTCGGTGTACAGGATTTAGGAACTTCGGAACAGGACTAGGCCATTCAGCTCCTAGATCCCGGCTGATCTGTAGTTTTAACTCCCATCGACTCGCCTCGGTTCCTTCACACCCTTGCCTAACAAAAATATTTGAAATTTTCAATTGCCCCTTAATGGGGGAGAGAGTTGCAGATTTCCACTGTCCTTTGTGTGAAGAAATGCTTCCTGACATCATCCCTGAACGGCCGAGCACTAATTTTAAAGTTATGCCCCCTTGTTCTGGACTCACCCAACAGAGGAAATAGTTTCTCTCTCTACACGATCAACTCCTTTAATCATCTTAAACACCTCAATTGGATCACCCCTTAATCTCCTACACTCGAGGGAATACAAGCCTAGTCTATGCAACCTGGCCTCGTAATTTAACCCTTTTAGTGCGGAAGTGGGACTAAGGATCGCTCTTTCAAAGAGCCGGCACAGGCAAGATGGGCCGAATGGCCTCCTTCTGTGTTCTACGATTCTATGAAATAATATAGCAAGTTAATTGCACATAAATTTACAACTGTCTAGTGATCTTTTCACCTTTGACTGTTAATGGCAGGAAAAGTAACCCCACCAAATGAGAACGTTCACTTGAATCTTATCACTGGAAGACAAATCCCCTCGCCTGTAGAAAGGGCACTGCAGGAGCTCCTCTATTCTACTTTAAGTATGGCCTGTATACAGATATAGGATGGAAAATAAGGTAAAGGTGGTAATCTGGAAGGGAATGATAGTGAAAGAGCAAGAAGGTATAGTACCAGTTGAGATCATTATAAATCCTCCACATCAATGTGCCGGGCATCACCAAACTAGCAGTTTTTAATGCGTGGTTCTAATGAAAGCAATATTTCTGGGCTAATGAATGACTGCAAAACTCAATTACTATTTTGCAAATCACCGGTTTCAGTGCTTCCAGACCTGCTACATTTCCAGTACAGTGAGCATTCGGGAAAAGTTTAGGAAAGTCGATAAAGAATATAGTGGCAAAAAACATAAACAGAAACTGTCCGTTTGACCCATCAAATCTAAACTTATTGCCACTTGAGTGCCTCACACCCTTCAATATTCTTCAAGCAACAATCCAATGCCATTTTAAACACACTTATGGTTTCTCCATCAACAGCAGTAAATTCCACATTCTAACCACATCTTGTGTGAAGAAGCTTCACGTGAGATTTTTTTCTAACCAGATCGCATCTTAACCTTCTACTCACTCGTTACCATCTCACCAACCAATGTAAACAGTCTATCGCCATTTACCTTATCATAACCCTTCCTAATATTGAGGACCTCTATCTGGCCGTTTCTTAACCTTTTCAGTTTCAGTGGAAAAAGACCAAAGCTCTCAAAGCTTTCTTCATAACTGGGACCTCATCCTTGTTAACGTAACAATGAATCTGTGACGCACCTTTTACACTGCTTTTACATCCTTTCTGTAATGGGATGCCCAAAACTGTGCGCAGTACTGCACCTGCGACCTAAGGTTTTGTGCGCCTTCAGTTTATCTCCTTGCCTTTGTATTCTGTGGATGCTGTTTTTATTGCCTTATCTATTCATGTTGTCACCTTTAATAACCTCTGTATCTACATACCAGGGTCACCCTGCTCCTCGCCTCCATTTTCAGTCTTACCATTTAAGGTATATTTTTACTTCAAAAATATACTTCACATTTCTCCACAGTGGACTGCATCTGCCACCTAACTGCCCACCCTAGTTGCTTATCTATGTCCACCTGCAGTCTTTCACAGTCCTTGTCAGAATTTGTTATTCCCACCATTCCCCCTACCTGATTTAATGTAATCAGCAAATTTTGATACTGTTCCTTCAATTCCTAAGGCCTGGTCATACACAGTAAATAACAGCAGCCTGCATGTAAACCCTTTTGGAACACCACTCTCCATGTACCCTTTGTTTTCTGCCCTTTAACCTCTGTGTGGCTGCCTTTCCCTCAATTCTGCTGTCATTATTTTTACCACAAGTTTCTAGATGAAAATCCACGTAAAATATGTCCAATGTATGTGCTTTACCAGTGCTCATTTACCATTACTTTAATTGACCCCCTGATTTGAAACAGGGCTGGTGAGTTGAGCATTTGCTACTGTACAACCAGCTGAAATATTCCTTCACGAGAGGTGTAGAACTGCTTATTAAAATTAAAGTTCAGGTGAAGCGAAAAACTGAGTGAGACTGCAAGAAAATTATCCTCTGCAGTGCTCCATGACTAAAGCCATTTCTCCACAACTGACCCTTGTTTTTTTGGCAGTTTTCGATACACTAAAAACGCTTTACTAATGGTCTCCGCACCAAATAGATGAACATCCTGCATAATGCTGTCAAGCCAGTTGCCCACTGCGAATGTTAATCTTAACAGGTCCGTAATTTCTTGGCCCTTATCTCACACCCTTTTTCGGATATCAATATAACATTGGGTTTCCCTCCAATACTTAGGTACAGCCCCAGTCTGTTACATGTCACCGGCTAGATACTATATAAGCAAAGTGTGTCACCTCCCACAGAAACCTGTCATTGTGGGCTTCCACTCGTGTCCTTAACCATTCCAGCAATGTTTGGTACAAGGATAGGGTGCGTGCTATAATGGTACAGGGTTGGGAAATGTTGCATAGTGTTTACAGCAAAGAAAGAGGCCATTCGGCCTAACTGGACAATGCCGGTGTTTATGCTCCACACAAGCCTCTTTCCACCCCTTTTCATCTGACCCTATCTGCATATCCTTCTATTCCTTTCTCCCCCGTGCTTATCCAGCTTCCCCTTGTATGCTAAATCTGGTTGTCCCTACAGCTGATTCTTGTTCCCACCATTTGCTTTTTTTCCTCTTCCGTTCATTACCAGCCGGTGTGCAGATCAGTCCAATGTCTGGACTCATACAGAAATGAATGGAATCACACTGGAGTACGTCTAGGTAGCCTCCATAAACCACATCACCAAAGTGACTCAGGATTTGAGAAGAGACCCAATATGGCAGATCTTTCTTGGTGGTGTACATGCGGCTGAATGTTTTTGCTTGAACTATGTAGGTGGTGGTGGGGGGTGGGGAGTACTTTATATTGTGGAATTATAATATTTTGTATCTTCACTATTTATTGCACCTGTACTGGGCAAAAAATAAATCCAGCACTGTACTTTTGAATAATATCAGCTGCACTGCGGGACCCTTTGGGTTGAGAATAATTCTGTTTAAAGTTGCAATAGTTAATGCCGTTGTAACAGAGCATAATGGTTCCTTCAGTGTTCGGAGTCTGACTTAAGACAAGATTTCAAAGATGGTGGGCAGTAAAAAAAAAAAAAGGGGTAAAGATTCAGGCAAATTTTAATGTAGGAGGTGCACCATTTATACCCATTTAATTCAAAAGAGCTCAGCAGATCCTTTTACATTCAAACTTTTCCAATTCTGAATGGAAAAAAATTGACTTTTAGACATTAGAATAATGATTTTTTTTTTTTTTAAATCCATATGGTAAGACTAGGAACATGATACCAGATGTGTTTATTTGTTCTGACCTACCATAAATCATCTAGTGTTTAAAAACAAAGAATGGAAGGTTCAAGGGGTTTGACAGAACAGCCTCAGGACTTCACAGTCACCTCCTGCCTTGGAACATTTTTTATTGTGGCCAAGAGAAGGATTACATGTTAAACGATGATATATGGTTGGATTTCTCCTCAAACATCTGACCAGCTAGAAAACCTCAATAAAAATGACTATTTAAAAAAAAATATATATCTGAAAGCACTAACCCTAACCCTAACCTTGGGTATTAGTCCAAAAAACAAGAGAGTTTAGCTGCCCTGTGATTGTCCTACCTCTCTCTCTCATATCTCATTTATGCTCAGTGCCACAGATGGAATGTATTGAAAGGGGATAAAAGACAAGCGGACAGGGCCGCACAGACCCTGCCCAGCGGGCCTGCCCTCTCATTTAGTGGTTTAAACCACCTTTCTCTTTTGGCCATTTTAACTTCAGAGGGAATATATGAGAATTCAACAAAACAGAACAACATTTGCGCGTGCATCACTTATGAGTCATTATACAATGCTGTGAATTCTGCCACATGCACTCTCCACACAGTCTTTCACTGTACACTTGATAAACCCGTAAAGATGGTAACAATTAATACAACTCGGGACTAGATGAGAGAAGTACAGATGAGGCAAGCATTATGGTGAATGATCCTAACTATGGTTTCAATCTCTTGACAGTCTCTGTTATATTAACACTCCATTATATTAATACCACTATGGTCAGCGCTTTTCTGAGCGTTGCTGCTCCTGAACAACACGTACACTGTTCTACAGGCTCTTCCTGCTCTGTACCTCATCACGCTGCTGAAATCAAGGCTCACCGTTCATTCCCAGGACGTCGAAAGTGTGGGAGTGCTTTGCCCTCTCAGCCTTCCCTTCCTCCCACAATCTTCAGGCTTTTTAAACCCAAACTTGGCACTCTCTAAGCACCACTCCCTGATTTACTTTATTTTCTCTTCTACACATTACAACCATTTGAACTTATGTCCTATATTAGATGTTCTATTCTATTAAAAAAAAAACTTTTAAATTCAGAGGCATTTTCAAAATAACTTTTTTTAACAAAAGAAATTGATTCATTAGCATAATAATCCCTCTCTTAATCCACATATATCTTATCCTACAATGTGGGTCTTCACCCTGCACATCTGTTTCCCATTAGTTTTTTCTCCTCGCCAATTTGTGTCCCTCCCTCCTGAAGCTGTTGACATGTTCCTGGCGTACAGTTGCCATTGCAGAGGTTGTTCTCCAGTACCCCAGCAGAGTAGTTGTTCTTCCTGTTTGGAGCCTTGACCTTTGAGTGTGGGCAGGCTATTCTCTGCAGTCGGGGTTGTGGCGGGGGCGGGGGGATGAGGCTGGAGCCAAGCCCAATACTGCTCTTGTGCATTTCCAGCAAAGGTCACTGGATACTGCTCGGCCCTGGGAATCTTGGTTGTGTTTTTCCGTTCTCCGCGACCCAGGGGGCACTGAGGCCACTGTAGCGCTGGCCAGGGTGAGATCCGCTAACCCACTGAGCCTTTGGGAGAGTTGCGATCTTGTACCCTTAACAAAAACGTAAACTACTGCAAGCAGAGGCGGCGGTGAAAATTTATGGAATACATTTTAGAGAGTGATCAGTGCAATTGTAAGTCCACTGGCTCATGTTAGTCAGTGTTAACATTTCAGCTACTCTAATCTCTTTGGTGGTTAACCAGTAATATTCTAAAAAGTTTATACTTTTAAATCATATGTAATATATAAATACAGGGTAAGCTTGCACAAATACCAGCCGGGAGGTATTTTAGTTGACATTATGTGTGTGTGTTTAGATCGGTGAGCTCGTGAATCCGCTCAGCACAGAGTGGCAGGAAGATGTGTACGCTGCCTGCTGAAAACATACTGAAAGCACTTTGTCCTTTGGGCAGATTCAGATGTACCAGCTGTCAAGACTTCTGCACGACTACCATCGGGATCTGTACAACCACCTAGAGGACAATGAGGTCAGCCCCAGCCTCTACGCAGCCCCCTGGTTCCTCACCTTCTTCGCCTCCCAGTTCCCATTGGGATTCGTAGCCAGGGTCTTTGGTAAGTGATGGTCTTCCTGTTCAGAATGTCATAGCTGACGTAGAACAAGCATTTCCTGCCAATTGGGATTTTGGGTAACGTTTTCCTTGAACACAAGCAGGCTTGGATCAAGAAAGGACTGTTTGGCCTGTCAAGCTCATTTTTGCTGAGACCGTCTCTCTTAGCATGGACTCCACTACACCTACCTAATCTCCTGAGGGAAAATTCCGTATAAGTGCCCTCAGTCCCAAAGGTAATCATGCAAAAATCTCGGAATTTGTGACCTTCCTCACATCTCCACTGTTCTACCCCACCTAGCTGGATCCCATAGAAAACATATTCCTTTCTCCTTCCCATTCCTTGGCCTGCTGTAGCGTAGGAACAATCATGTCCTGTGGGACATTTCATCAGCACAGTTTGTAACTATCCCGCTTGTAACTGGGCAGCAGATGGATCTGAACCCTGTGTACAACACAGCAGATACCACAATGAAAAATGGTTAAACATACAAATGGTGAAACTTCGCCCCTTTCCCTTCCTAAAGTTTTCCCATACTTCAAACCACCCCAGGATAGATAATTAGAAGCTGCTTACAGGCTTCAACCAGCCAATTTGCAATGATGTGATAGCCAATTCCAGCACTAATTGTCTTACCTGTGATATGTTTATTATTTTGTTCAGTGACCTTTTCAATAAGAGTCGTTCTTTCCAAATGCTATTAGCCTATCTATTGGTTTTCAATAGAATAAAATGAGCTTACGGATTGTTGGAATTATTTATTGATCTCTTATTTAGATCAGTTATTCAGCAGCATGGACTGGGATACTTGCCTTTGATCACCACAATCATAGAATGATACAGCATAGAAGGCGGCCATTCGGCCCATCGTGCCTGTGCCCAATCTTTGGACTACCTCAGTCAAAGCTCCAAATTCAATACATTTTAACAATTCAACATAGGGGTATTTTAGATGACTTATTAGCAATGTAAATATTACAAGAAAATGAATATATTTTAACATTAGTAGGTCAGGTGGGAATTTAAGTGACCCCCTCACCCACATTGGCATTGAGCAGTAAGTCGACATAGGAACAGGTGTAGACTATTCAGCCCCTCGAGCGTGTTCTGTCATTGAGATCATGACTGATCTGTGACCTAACTCCATATACCCGCCTTTGCCCCATATCCCTTAATACCTTTGGTTAACAAAAATCTATCAATCCCAGATTTAAAATTAACAATTGATCTAGCATCAATTGCTGTTTGCAGAAGAGAGTTCCAAACTTCTACCACCCTTTGCGTGTATAAGTGCTTCCTAACTTCACTCCTGAAAGATCTGGCCCCCAGTCCTAGGCTCCTCAACCAGTGGAAATAGTTTTCTCCATGTACCCTATCTGTTCCCCTTAATATCTTGAAAACTTCAATCAAATCACCCATTAAGCTTCTAAATTCCAGGGAATATAGCCCTAGTTCGTGTAATCTCTCCTCGTAATTTAACCCTTGAAGTCCAGGTATCATTCTGGTAAATCCACGTTGCCCTCCCTCCAAGGCCAATATATCCTTCCTAAGGTGTGGTGCCCAGAACTGCTCTCAGTGCTCCAGGTGTAGTCTAACCAGGGCTTTGTATAGCACATACAGACACTGTTCAAATTCTAGTGAGTCATCGAATCAAAATTGAACCTAGCCATATGACAGTCTGTTAAAATATATGGCATGTATTAAAATATATAAATTACCTGCCCTTCATTTCCAACTTAGCCCCAATGACACATTTTGCAAAATAGCAAATAACGTCTAGAGATACATGGAAGTTGGGTCATTTAAAGATATCGGAAGTATTAAGGCATCTTTTGCACTTGGAATAGTCTCAATTGAAAGTAAAATGGGTGATTTAGTGGGTTAAACACTCTTCTTTCTCCTGGGGCCTGGGTTTAAATGCAGCCCAGACTGAAGGATGAAAGTCTCCTTTATCCTATGGTTCTAAGGGTCCTATGCAAAATGAGTTCAGGCAGTTTCAACAAACTTCCTAATGGTTGGGGGTCCTCAACCCTAAACTGCTCATGACCTAGTATAAGTTGGTAAAGAAAGAACTTGCAATGCTGTCGCACCTTTCACGACCTCAGCATGTCCCAAAGCACTTTACAGCCAATGGTACTTTTGACGTGTTGTCACTGTTGTAATGTAAGAAACAGGGCAGCAAGATCCCACAAACAGCAATGTGATAATGACCAGGTAATCTGTTATAGAGATGTTAGTTGAAGGATAAATATTGGTCAGGATACTGGGAGAACTCCCCTGCTCTTCTTCGAATAGTGCCGTGGGATCTTTTATGTCCTCCGGAGACAGCTGATTCGTTTAGCATTTCATCCGAAAGACGGCACCTCTGACAGTGCGGCACTCCCTCAGCACTGCACTGGGAGTGTCAGCCTAGATTGTGTACTCAAGTCTCTGGAGTGGGACTTGAACCCACAACCTACTGACCCAGAGGCGAGCGTGCTAGCCACTGGCTGACACCTATGTATAGTCCCATTACAGGTTGGTGTGAGAAAGGAAAATGTCTGTTGTTGCAGTCGTCCTTCTGAGGTTGTGGCTTCGTCACATTATTGTGACAGAGTATTCGAAAACGAAGTTTGCTTAAAAGCTTCCACACACAGTTAGGACGCACTTGAATGTGTCTGAGGATTGCATTTCAGAACAATTGCTGGGTGTTTTCACTCAGTCTCGGCCTGTGCTACACGTGACCGCACAGCACCAAATCTGATAGTGGGAGCCTAACCTGGAAGCTGTTCCCATTTCCTGACACTTATCTCTCACCTCAGCAAGCACAGAAAAGGGAGGGGGTAAAATTTAAAAAAAAATTCCAATTCTTGAGGAATAAATGGAATGCTCAAAGCCAAGGTGCACACTTAATTGCAGTTTTTAGTCGGTCCTGCATTGCTCATTTGCAGCTGTGTCGTAGAAGAGGTGCCTCTCACTTGAGGGAGGAAATCAGAACGGGATAGCGGTAACCATGGTAACAGAAGCGGTAACTCCTCTGCCCGAGAGGGGCTAATATATGCTGTTTAGTTGCAGTTATATGGTGGGGTTCACCGTATACAAAGAGCTCTGACGTATTTGTACTTCTACTGAGCTGTGCATGTATTTATGATAAACCCAGAGACCTCAATGCATTTTGGGACTGTGGGAATGTGTCCTACCTCCTCTTGGCAACTGCCCAAGGTAGCAGATTACCAAGCAAGAATTCGCCACGTGGGGAATTATGAGCACAGGCCTACAGCTGACCACTCTGTGGGATAGTGTTGGAGGATTCTTAAGAACAGCCCTTGAGCAACGCAGTATTCTCGATTGTAGTGCTTGACGGTGTTGATGAATAATACTGTTGGAAAGTCATCACAGCTGTGCAGCTTGCATGTTTTCACAGGTAAGCTGCTCTCGTAAATGGCTCCTGTGGGACCTCCTTGGGGGAGCTGGCCTGTCTGGGGTCCTAAGATGTCAAAAAAAATCATACAGTATTGAAGTATTTCAAAGACCAAACAACCTAGTACTGATTAGAAAAAAAAACTTTCCACTTACCGATGAATAGATAAGAATTTTGGCTTGAAAGTGTTTGTTCGTATGAAGTGTTCTGACTAACATGAAGACTGTGGGTCTGTATTCTCTTTCCTTTTCCAAAAAACAGATATAATGTTTTTCCAAGGGACTGACATGATATTTAAGGTGGCTCTCAGCCTGCTGAGCAGTCACGAGACATTAATTCTGCAGTGTGACAGCTTCGAGAGCATTGTAGAGTTCTTAAAGTCCACCATTCCAAATCTGAGTCACACGCAAATGGAGAAAACGATCGTTCAGGTACTAACATCATCATTTAGCACTGTAAACCTGCAGATGTCATTGCCAGGACTTGCATTGTTGAGGCCTTTCTGAAGTTTTTAAAGAGGGTCAGACACGTATAAAGGATATCTCATAGCTAGTCCGATGATAGTACAAATATCTCCATGAATGTGATCTTAATTTTCTATTAACCTGTTTTATACAAGTCACAATTTGCAACTGCCCCCACAAAAAATGAATTAAAATGTTCTTTTTATCTTCTTTAGTTCCATTACCTGTATTTTATTGGTCATTTAAAATTGAATTACTAATCAATGATTTTCAGATTGAACCTTAGAATCATTTACTTTAGAGGAAATAGAATACCAAGTTTATGGAAATATAAAAATAAAGTATTTTTGCATTTTTTTAAACCAATAACATTTTTCCATGTGGGGTACTAGCTTTAAACTGAATACCTTTCCTAATACTCATAGCGATTTAGTGTTTTATCATCTCAGTGCCTGCCTCTGATATTACAAAGACACTGTGGTCATAAGTATAGCCTGGCCTCTTGTGTGCTGTTCCATAAATCAGCCTGTGGGATAATATAAGGCCGTTAACAGTTATGTATTAGCCCAAAGGAGCAGTAAAGCTAGTGTTACTTGTAATTTACAGACTAGTCTTGAAGTATTTGACCTCAAGTTACAGAAAGAGACTAAGGTTTATGACACTGTTGATCACTTCTAAGTAATGCTGTTAGCACAGTAGCCCTCAACAGTGATCAGTACTTTATTCAGTATGTTTTATTGCTTGTTTAATACATATCAAGTGCAGCTTTATACAGCACATTTATGTAGCACAGTTGTGCTACACTTAAGTGATCTTCTTTCCCCCCATATATTTGTCCAATCTAATAGCTAACATCTTAAAAACACTTCCATTCAGGATTCTGAATTGTTATAACACTTTTGTAAGTGGCTGGTGTTTGAGCAGGTTGTTTAACACATGTTCCTGATGACTCACAGAAGGTCCTGACTGTCAACCCAGCCCAAGGGACATGATTGTCAGTGGTACAGAATGTGAGTGAACACATCGAACTGTGTTCTATTAATGAAATAATTCAACACAAACTAACATCAATCGTTGCGTGTAAAAGATGTTTCCTTTCATTTACCCTAAGCTACCATAATGAAGAAAGTTTTAGATAATTTAGCCAGGAAGCGTAAATTATCAGGGTTTGAGTGACCCAATATCCCAGAAATGTCTTACCAACACAGCCTGTATTCATATCCTGTATGGGATACAGAAGCATCCCTATGCATTTCAGTATTGTCCCATCCTTTCGTGTATTATCTACCTGTACGGTTGGCTCCAAAGTGCTTAATAAAGGCTGTTTGAGATGCTTCTTCCAGTTCCAATCTGCTTCCAAAATATATAACTACGTTGGCTGCTTGTCCGGCAGTGCCTCGATTTTAAAATTCTCACCCTTGTTTTCAAATCCCTCCATGGCCTCGCCCTTCCCTATCTCTGTGACCTCCTACAACCGGCACGATGGGCCAAATGGTATCATTGTATGATTCTGTGAACTCTCCGATATCTTGGTGCCCCTCCGATTCTGACTTCTTGCGCATCCCCGATTTTATTGCTCCACCACTAAACCTTCAGCTGCCTAGGCCCTAAGCTATGGAATTCCCTCCTTAAACCTCTCTGCCTCTATCCCTCTTTATCCTCCTTTAAGACGGTCCTTAAAACCTACCCCTCTGACCAAGCTTTTAGTCATCTATCCTATATCTCCGTAGGGAGTTTGTGTCAAATTTTGTTTGATAACCCTCCTGTGAAGCGCCTTGGCACATTTTACTACATTGAAGGCGCTATATAAATGCAAGTTGTTACAGTATTGACCTTATGACCTTTATAATGGACTTTACAGCAGCATTCACTAATCCTCTCTTCACTCTTACTCTCATCTTCTTTGTCTTTCTCTATGTCTTGTTGCAATTCTCAGCCTTTTGTTACTTCTAGTTTATGATGCATGTGTGTTTTTCCATTTCAGCTTGACCCTCTGCTAGTTGCTATAGCTAGGTGGGTAGGTGGGATATACATGGCTGTTAATAGTACCCCTCTATGTTCAGTGATAGGACGGACATTTTTGTCAGTTAGATAAAATTTGTAAATGGGCAGAAGGATTGCAGACAAATTTGAATATGGGGGTGATAGTATTCACCCACAGTCCCCTATAATCTTTGCTGCTGCCTATATGATAATTGACCCCTTCCATATTACCTTTGGCCCTGCCCTAAACCTTTTCCTATTAAACACTTCTCCAATCCCTCTTGCTGATCACAACTCGGCAGCAAGAACCTCGGCTATGTTTCCCACCACTGAATAGAGAACTCATTCAAACAAATACTGTTCCCTACCCGTGACTAGCCCACACTTGGAGCACGTGAGTAAATAGAGGCACCGCAATTAAATCAGAAGACGGGTGGAACTTTCCTTACAGGTAACCAAACCTCCTGCTGGCTCTCATTCCTGTGTAGCCAACCATTCTGAGTGACCCAAATGGAGCCAAGAGTGAGGATTTTAAACCCCTTTCCCCATATATCCCAAACTTTTCCTAGTTTAGCTGGGTCCAGAATTTGCCTCAGGTTCACTCCGACACTCAGTGTATGCTTTCTGGGACGGCACACAAATATACATAGAGGCGAGCACTATTATTCTGAGTCCAGGCGGTCCAATCTCATGCTATCCTCCTTGGGCTGATCCTTTTCAATGATCAACAGATCTCACACTGGATGCAGGTTGATCGAATGGAACGTTAGCATTGAAGAGTAAAACCTTGGCCCAAAACTTGCCGGAACGGGCCATCACGCGGTGAACGGCGTGAATTCTATTTTTTTCTCACATTGCTGGACGTGCGAGTTGATAACGGGGTCAACGGTGCACCTGGGACCTCCTGAACGTCGGGTCCAATGGTCTATCTCCTTAACCAATGAAATTGAAGGATAGATAAAGAAACAGAGGGAATGGCAGAGAAGGAAATAGGGTGACTTAGAGTCAAATTAGGTACAGAAAGAGAAATAAAGATTAGATTAAGAGAGAGAGCAAAAAGAGACAAAGGAAAAGCAAGATTAAAAGTAAAATTTTAAATTTTAAAAACCCTCCAAGAACAATGAACTACCTGCCGGAGTGAGACGCCACAGTTTCGATTGTTCCCTTTCTGGGCCTCGCAAGGATGAGTTTCAGGTCAGGACCATAAATCACATCAATAACGAGGTCCTTATGACATGAAATGCCAACCCTAAATGTCAGCGGCGAGCCTCATTCGTATTTCTGGCGCAAATCCAGCAATTTCTTGAAACTCATGGGCGTGCAAATCATTCAGCAATTCGTGGTGATCTGCAACACACGCCGCATCTCTTCCTCGCCACCAGTTGCTGGGTTTTTTTCCACACTAATTATGGTGGGCGCAGCGAACTCTAGCAATTTCTGGGCCAATATTATTTCATTGTTATGGGTGCACAAGATTAATCTTAAATTTTTGATCAGCATATAGAGATAGTTTTACGATAACTTGTATTTAAGTTCTGCGGGCAGTGCCATAATCCAATTTTGGATATAGAACCGTGTGACAGAACGAGCTTCTCTAACTGTAATTCTAAAACAGAAACTCCTTTAGTTGCTGTTTTGAGTGAATTGTTTCTGGGTGTGTTGTAGGTATTTGAGATGGACATTTCCAAACAGCTCCATGCCTATGAGGTAGAATACCACGTGTTGCAAGATGAGATGGTGGAGGCTTCATCGCCCTGTGATGATGGGGATCGTCTGGAGAAACTGGAGAGAGCAAATTGTCAGCTCAAGAGACAGAATATGGAGCTGCTGGAGAAACTTCAGGTAACAATGGCTCCAACCATAAAATTGCTTCTGTAAAAGGACTAAATGATAGTGTCTCATGGTGTTAAAGGCCCTCTATATTTTCTGCTGGGCAGTTAGCGTACCGTCTGATTTTCATATTTTTTGCCAGGTCAATTGAGTAGACGAGGCCTATATTCTCTAGAGTTTAGAAGAATGAGAAGTGATCTAATTGAAACATACTAAATTCTTACATGATTTGACAGGGTAGATGCAGGGAGGATGTTTCCCCTGGCTGGGGAGTCCAGAACCAGGGGTCACAGTCTCAGAATAAGGGGTCGGCCATTTAGGACTGAGATGAGGAGAAATTCCTTCACTCAGAGGGTGGTGAATCTTTGGAATTCTCTACCCCAGAGGGCTGTGGAGGCTCAGTCTTCGAGTATATTCAAGACAGAGATTGATAGATTTTTGAATATTGAGGGAATCAAGGGATATGGGGATAGTGCAGGAAAGTGGAGATGAGGTAGAAGATCAGCCATGATCTTATTGAATGGCGGAGTAGGCTCGAGGGGCCAAATGGTCTACTCCTGCTCCTATTTCTTATGTTCTTATGTAATTAATTTTAATCCTGTCATGGCAGTTGCTGCTAAATATGAGCTGACCATTATTGATTTTCATTCAGTTTTTTGTGTTGGCCCCTATTAATCTGTACTGTCAAAGTTATTTTTGTACAAATGGTTAATCTCTCAGACAAGACAGCAGGCCTAATATCACTGGGCTGATGTTTACATATTGAGAGAAAGAGAGAGAGAAAGAAAGAAAGAAAGACTTGCATTTGTATAGCACCTTTCACGACCACCGGTCGCCTCAAAGCACTTTACAGCCAATGAAGTACTTTTTTGAAGTGGAGTCACTGTTGTAATGTAGGAAACGCAGCAGCCAATTTGCACTCAGCAAGCTCCCACAAACAGCAATGTGATAATGACCAGATAATCTGTTTTTGTTATGTTGGTTGAGGGATAAATATTGGCCAGGACACTGGGGATAACTCCCCTGCTTTTCTTCGAAATAATGCCATGGGATCTTTTACGTTCACCTGAGAGCGCAGATGGGGCCTCAGTTTAACGTCTCATCCGAAAGACGGCACCTCTGACAGTGCAGCACTCCACTGGAGTGTCAGCCTAGCTTTATGTGCTCAAGTCCCTGGAGTGGGACTTGAACCCACAACCTTCTGACTCAGAGGCGAGTGTGCGACCCACTGAGCCACAGCTGACAATGAAAGAGAGAAATAAATAAATAAATAATTTGCATCTGTATAGTGCATTTTATGTCCTCAGGAATCCCTAAGGCCTCACAGCCAATGAGTTCCTTGTGAATTGTAGTCAGTGTTTTGTTGAGAAATGTAGCAGTCAATTTGCTCATGGCAAGATCCCACAAAAAGCAGTTGAATTCATTGACAACTTAGTCTACTTTGATGGTGTTGGTTAGGGGATAAATGCTGTCCAGGACATGGGGAAAACTCCTTCCTCTTCTTCAAATAGTGCCACGGGATCCTTAATATTTTGAAAAGGCAGAAGGGACCTTGGTTTAATGTCTCATCCGAGAGACGGCACCTCCCAACACTGCAGCCCTCCCTCAGTACTGAACGGAAGTGGCAGCCCAGATTACGGGTTTGAATGCGCATGCTTCTGACTCACAGGGTGAGAGTGCTGCCAACCAGGCTAAGCTCAGCCTAGAAGTTAATGTTTACTGCCAGTAGCAAAATCAGAAATAAGAGGGCAAATTTTTCCAAGTCGAAACCCATGGCGACATACCTTGGCTGATTGGAAAATCGGGGGTGGTCCAATATGTGCTGGCAGCGGGTGAAGACCCGAAACATTTACCCAATAGCATGGTAAGATTTTACCACCTGCCCAATAGGAAAAGGTCTAGCCCAATAGTACTTCAAATTTAAAAATTAGGGTGATGTAAGATATCTACTAAGCCCTTGGTTGGAATATAAAACAAGGCTTTAATCAACTGTTTCACAACCATGAGATTCTAGTTACATCACTAGTTCCTGGTTACAAAAACGTCCTGAGCAAGCTGGGCCCACGCCCGAGTATTTATACTTTCCTTGGATGGCGCCACCAGCTGGCCACCCAGTGTTATCTCATAAGTCATTTCTACATGAATGGTAAGATTCATGACATTGGGTATGGTTTATGTAAGTGCTTTGGACCAGGTTAAAATGAATTCCACACACATGTATTTTCCTAGAGTTGGGGACTTGAGACGATTCCCTCTATCGGGGGTTTATTTGCTGAACCTTGCCCACCAGCAGCCCATAGTGATTCTAAGCACTGCCCGGTGTGGAACTGAGCCATATAGGAAGGTCCCAGATAGAGCGTTGATCTGTGCGGAGTTAGCTGACCACAGGTGATCCTGGGCTTGTGGGGTAAGATGGCGGGGGGTGAGGGGTAGGGAGGTAAAATCAGTCAGGATTCCCTCTCTTGATCATGATTCCACGACCCCTGCTATAAAGCGTACGTATGTGGAAGGCTGATGAAGATCGGATCAAGCTAGGCTGTGATGCCAGCATCCCCTCCATGGTCAAATAGCCTGCCAGCACGCCCGGGAAAGCCGCGCGTGAAGAATGGCAACTTAGGGGAGGTGCAGAGGGATGGCCGTGTCTGTGGAATTTCAGGAGAAGCCGGCAGAAAAGAGGAAGAAAATTAGAGGACAATTAAAAAAAAAAAAAAGAGGTGAATAAAGGTGCCAACACTGTATTTTGACCAGGAGTCACGCGGGTGCACACGTTCTGGTAAAAGGCCTACTGCTATACTGCCTGCTCTGCTTGTTCTCTGTATCAGTAATAAGCCGCTAAGCAGTGCCTTCCCACTTCATTCCACAGGCCACCCGCTTCAAAATACAGAACCTGGAAGCCAGCATTGAGAGCATCTTGAGCCGAGAAAGCAAAATGAAGCTCCTGATCCGCACAATGGAGCAGGAAAAGCAGACGCACTTAAAGACTATCGAACACATGCGCAAATATTTGCCCCCGGACGCCCTGTCCGACGGGGAGCTTCTGCCAAGGAAGAACTCGGGGCTTCTCTCCTCAAGAAAGCCAGAAGCGATGGACGAAGAGGTGGACAGTAGCAAAGTTAAAATAGGAAATAATAAGCCATGAAAAGGGGAAGAGCAAAAAGCAAGGGGAGCGCAGCAGTAGGAGCCCACTAGCCATTATGAGGAAAGTGCATGCTTTACTAGGCCTCTGAGCCACTACGTTACATGGTATGTGGCCCAGGAGCAATTGTATGAAGGCCTTTGTATTGTAAGTATGGGGAATGTAGGAAGTGTGGCACCCAAAATGTCCTTTTATTTTTTTTTATATAAAAAAACAACTTTAACACTCCTTCAGCTGGGTTATTCGAGGTTTAGTAATTTTAGCATCACGGTTGGAAACTGAAAAATTTCTACTGACTACAGCTTCTGTTGTATCTCTTGTACTTCAGCAAGGGGGAGCTACTTGATTATTAAAGCAAAAGAACATGGTGATGGTTCGGTGACAATTCTTCTCTTCCTGCCATATTTAGTTACCGGGGTGAGGACGGTAGTCGACTTGTTGAAAAATCATGTTGGTAAATGTCGGGGGGAGGGGGAAAAAAACTTGATTTTGGGAAAAAAAATTAAAAGAATGTGTTTCCTCTCCAAAAGAACAGCGCGTTTCTAATCCGAAACCTCTCTTAACGGTGGTTAATAAAAAATAATCAAAACAGTTCATTTTTTCATGACTGCAAATGGTTGGCTGCTGTCGAAGAAAGGGACAGGGCAGCATTTAACCAGCTCCCCTTTAAACACCAGTACTTGCAAAGTGCCAAATCCTACCGCTTTCAGGTCAGCTGGTGCCGTGGTGCGCCAGCGAATCAGAGCCTCTTCCCTATGCAACGTAACTGGCTAAAGTCCGAAGACGGACAATATTAAGAAAGGAAATCGAAAAAATTGGAACTGCCACTACCATTTCTTCCAACCATTGACCTCCACAGTGTTTAATTCTCCACTGTGTGCGCGTTTGTTATCAATGTAACCAAATCATATAAAGTGATGTCTGTATACTATGTAACGGTGCGGGTTCTGTAAAACAAAGCCTATTTTCTCCTTTATGCTGTCTGATGGTGTTTGAAACATCTTGCAACAGGCCAACTCAAAGAAATTCAAATAAAAGAAGATAACTTCAAACCGCTGGTTGTAGTGAACTGAAATGTATGGAATTGTCCTTATTTTTCAGACTGGTATCCACCAAAAATAAGTTATATTTTAATACCAATTGTGTAGCCATGTTATAACAGAATACACCGGTGTGAAGAGCATTACACTTGTTCCTAGAAGTGCCTCAAACAATCTGGAGTTTGCAAAATCATAGAAGCTTACAGCACAGAAGGAGGCCATTCAAAAGGTTAGTATGCAGGTGCAGCAAGTGATTAAGAAGGCCAATGGAATGTTGGCTTTCATTGCTAGGGGGATAGAATATAAAAATAGGGAGGTATTGCTTCAGTTGTACAAGGTATTGGTGAGACCGCACCTGGAATACTGCGTACAATTTTGGTGTCCATACTTAAGAAAAGACATACTTGCTCTCGAGTCAGTACAAAGAAGGTTCACTCGGTTAATCCCGGGGATGAGGGGATGGACATATGAGGAGAGGTTGAGTAGATTGGGACTCTACTCATTGGAGTTCAGAAGAATGAGAGGCGATCTTATTGAAACATATAAGATTGTGAAGGGGTTGGATCGGGTGGATGCGGGGAAGATGTTCCCGATGATGGGTGAAACTAGAACTAGGGGGCATAGTCTTAGAATAAGGGGCTGCTCTTTCAAAACTGAGATGAGGAGGAACTACTTCACTCAGAGGGTGGTAGGTCCATGGAATATGCTGCCCCAAAAAGCTGTAGAAGCTACATCATTACATAAATTTAAAACAGAAATAGACAGTTTCCTAGAAGTAAAGGGTTATGGGGAGCGGGCAGGAATTTGGACATGAGTCTAGGTTCGGATCGGTCATGGCCCTGTGGGTAGCGGAGCGGGCCCAGGGGCTGTGTAGCCTGATCCTGCTCCTATTTCGTGTGTCTAATTCTGTTAGATTCAGGAGATGGTTCTGTGATAGTAGATTGGCGGTTAGGATCAGATCAGCCATGATCTTATTGAATGGCGGAGCAGGCTCGAGGGGCCGATTGGCCTGCTCCTGCTCCTATTTCTTATGTTCTTATGGCCCATCGTGCCTGTGCCGGCTCTTGAAAAGAGCTCTCCAATTTAGTCGCACACCTCCGCTTTCCCCCCATAACCCTGCAAACTTGCAGAGTGCATACATTTTGTAAATACGCCTTTTAAGGCAAAAACCCTCTTCTCAGAGTAACAAAGAATGCTGAACAGGAGTGAGATTACTTCAACACAATGCAGGCTCCTTTAGCTCAATGGTGATGAAGATCAATCCTAAAGTAACAGGAATAACAACAGAAAATGCTGGAAAAACTCAGCAGGCCAGGCAACATCCGTGGAGAGAAAATAGAGTCAACGTTTCGAGTCAAACTCTTTGTCAAAGTGTTTGACTCGAAACGTTGACTCTATTTCTCTCTCCACGGATGCTGCCTGGCCTGCTGAGTTTTTCCAGCATTTTCTGTTGTTATTTCGGATTTCCAGCAGCCGCAGTATTTTGCTAAAGTAACAGGGTTCTGCTTGAACTCAACTCTTCTATCTATAAATGACGTATTTCGCTGGAATGTGGCTGTGAAATAAACCCATTTTAACGAGTTACAGTTCACAGGTTTTATGATCAAATGGTTGTCCTACTCTCCTAATTCAACATTATGAGGGGTTTTTTCTTGATAGAGTAGATAGGGCGAAACTGTTTCCAGTGGCAGAAGGGTCGGTAACCAGAGGACACAGGTTTAAGGTAATTGGGAAATGAGGAGAAATTTTCTGCACAGCAAGATGTTACTATCTGAAATGTACTACTTGAAAGGGTGATGGAAGCAGATTCAATAGTGACTTTCAAAAGGAAATTGGTTATATACTGAGGCCAACATCCCCAGCATCGAAGCTTTGACCGCGCTCGATCAGCTCCGATGGACGGGTCACATCGTCCGCATGCCCGATACGAGACTCCCAAAACAAGCGCTCTACTCGGAGCTCCGACACGACAGGGGAGACCCAGGTGGGCAGAGGAAACGCTTCAAGGACACCCTCAAAGCCTCCTTGAAAAAGTGCAACATCCCCACCGACACCTGGGAAGCCCTGGCCCAAGACCGCACAAAGTGGAGGAGAAGCATCCGGGAAGGCGCCGAACACCTCGAGTCTCTTCGCCGGGAGCACAAATCAACCCAAGCACCCCACCCACCCCTTCAACCACCGTCTGCCCCACCTGTGACAGAGACTGTAGGCCCCGCATTGGACTCATCAGTCACCTGAGAAGTCATTTTTAATGTGGAAGCAAGTCATCCTCGGTTCCGAGGGACTGCTTAAGAAAAAGGGTTATATACTTGAAGAGGAGAAATTTGCAGGGCTATGGGGAAAGAGCAAGGGAGTGGGACTAATTGGAGAGCTCTTTCAAAAAGGCACGATGGTACGAATCTGTGCTGTATGATTCTATGCTTTTTCTGTACCACATTATTTTGTTCATAGGAACACATTTTCTTCAGCATCTCCTTTCACCTAAATGTTAGAGGAGCTTCTCTGCAGGAGATTAGTAAATACACATTTTGTGTATTTTCCATATTCCTACTTATCATAAGTGATTAGTTTTCTTTGCACTAATTTTCTCCAGAAAGCCACGCCTTGTGTTACGACAGGTTTGTACAGTCAATGGCAGACAGACCTCCGGTACCCTGACTCGGTAACTAATCCTTATTTGTCAGCCTAGATCTGGGGTAGACGCAACATTTTGTTCAGGGTCACAATCCTGACCAGTGACTTGTTCAAGGGCCAATTTCACAAGCCCACCATTAAACAATTCCACGCGCTTATTTTGTTTCTCCAACTTTGACCTGTTTTTTTCTTTTGTCTGGCTAAATCCTGACTGCACAAACATCCTAGAACCAATGGGCTGTGTTTTGAGGGGCAGGGTCACATAAAGCAAAAGTGAGGAGGAGATGAGCCGCAAATGCCCCTGGACTGGACACTGATGGTTATCAGTGATTGCACCACGCCGGGCATCATGGCTGTGTCTGACCTTGTCCTCACCTGACGTCCACACACTGGCGTTTTCCAGCAGTGGTCACTGGATTGCGCTTAGGTGGCGGAAACTCTGGCTGATTCTTCCCCTCCCTGACCCAGGGGTGCTGAGGCCAAGGTGATTTGCTTTTTATTGGTTGGCTTAGGAATCATCGTTACATTTATTAAACTCAGGTGATCTGGAATGACTGGAGCAAGGGAGGTCCTTTGCAGGGTGTTCACTCTACCCTGGTGACAATAGTATTAATCTAATAACCATAAACAGAAAGAACGTGCATTTATGTAGCGCCATTCATGACCTCAGGCTGTTCCAAAGCGCTTTACTTTAGAAGTGTAGTGACTGTTGTAATGTAGGAAAGCACAGACTGAATTATGCCCATGCCAAAAACAAAGGCCAGAATTTTGTTTACCTGGGTGGGCCAGGTGCGGGTCTAATGACAGCGTTGATGACTCATTTTCAGCCGGGATATTTAAAGGGGCCATGGCCACATTGCATTTGAACGTTCACCTAGGATTGTGCAGGCACTGTATTGGAGCATTTGAGTGTTACTAAGCCTTGGAAACATGACTGCACCAGAGGCAGAGGGCAGCACCCAGGTTCTCCGATGACACTCGCCATCTGCTTGTGGAGGGAGTCAGAGCACACAGGGAGGTCCTCTTCCCTTCCGATGGGCGGAAGAAACCTCCCCAAGAGACAAAAGGAGCCTGGCTGGAGATAACAGAGGAGGTGAACAGCAGGGATGTTGTCAGGAGGACCTGGGTGCAGTGCCGGAAATGCCTCAATGATCTGATGAGATCAGGAAAGGTGAGTGCAAAGCCACACCCAACTTCATCCTGTTGCGCCTCTCATCACATCCCCATCACTCTGCCTTCCCAACCCTACTCCTGCACATCCTTACACCAACATACCTTGCACTTCCACCCATCTCTCTGTCTACATTATCACATCCCCATCTGACTAATCACCCATCACAATCACCTGCATCCTAATGCAATCATACCAACTAACAGCACACAAGGAGGCCACTTGGAATTGCCACCCCACTCCGTCATAGTCAACCTCTACAGATGTAGCCCATCCATTCCTTACACTCATCCCATCACTCTCAAACTTCTCTTCTTTCCCACCTTGCAGGAGAAGAGAGCCCAGAATAAGAGGGAGAGAACCGGAGGTGGCCCTCCATCATTGGCGACATTAACTGCAGCAGAGGAGGTCGCTCTGGAGGTGTCGGGAGTTGTGGAGCAGCTGGCGGTGGGAGACAGAGATAGGGGGACCTCTCAGAAACCTGGGGACAGAATTACATCTCATACAGCCACATGGTATTCAGCAGTCACTCATATAGGGATTGGTGTCAGCAGCCAGTGAATGTTCATCATGTGCATAATGCTATCGTTACCCATTCTTGATATGACATTTCTAAATCATCCCTTTAATCTCCCACAAGTCCAACAAGAGCCCCCCACACCCCTCACTGTCCAGGCGGAAGAGGAAGACGATTCCACAAAGGAGCCCCCAGCCTGAGGGCACATTGTCACCAGACCTAAGTGCACCCAGCACCAGTGCCGATACACACACCTCAGTGGGTCCCACGTGAGATAGAGTAGTGGTGTCACCTGGTGTCTCACAAGTCACAAGTGAGCAAGAGCAGATGGTGGAGACAAGGACAGCAGTGGAGACTCCTCGCCGGAGGGCACAGGACGCTCCAAGCTCTGCTGAGCTGCTTGCAGAGGCTGAGCCTTGGGGGCCCTCGAGAAAGAGGGCATTCCTGGAGGTGCAGCAAGAGGTGCAGGAGGCTTTGATTGGTTTTGCGAGCGCGATGTCAGCAAATGTGCAGAGAATAGAGGATTCCATCTCCAACATGAGCACCACCGTGTCGCAGGCGATGGCGACTGTAGGCTCTTCCATGGATAGAATGGCCACCTGCATGGAGCTGCTAATGCGCCACTCACAGGAGCACATGCTCTCTATGGAGAATAGATGGCAGAGGTGCATAGACCTCCTCTCGAGGGATGTCAAAATAGACTTGGGCCTTCATCGCCCCACTGCTGTGCAGCAAGGTGCCAGGGAATTTGGTGCACACATGCACGATGATCTTCCTATGGTTGCAGACAAGCTGCACGTTGAGGGAGTGGAAGCCCTTGTGGTTGACAAACACTTCTTGTGATGATGGGGTGCCTTCATGGCCACATGCGTGCAGTCGATGACACCCTGCACCCGTGGGATGCCAGCCAGAGTGGTAAAGCCGAGCGCCCGCTCAGTAACACTGGCGTTATCAGTGGCAAAGTTGACTTGTCAAACAGGGCATCGGTGATCTGTGTGATGCATCGGTGGGTGGCCGACTGCGAGATGCCGCAAATGTCCGCTGCAGATCCCTGGAAGGAGCCTGAGGCGAAGAAGTTGAGGGCGCTGGTGACTTTGACAGCCACTGGTAAGGCACGTCCACCCGGTCCTCTGGGCTTCAGGTCTGGTTCCAGTAAGCTGCAAATGTCTGCGACAACCTGGCGTGATAGCCTGAGCCTCCTTTGGCACTGCTGCTCAGTCATGTTGAGGAAGCTCATCCTCTGCCTGTATAAATGTAAGAAGTCACACAACACCAGGTTATAGTCCAACAGTTTTATTTGAAATCACAAGCTTTCGGAGCGCTGCTCCTTCATCAGGTGAAGTGGAGAGATGCCTATAGACACAGATTATATAGTCAGAGAATAATGCCAGATGATTACAGGTAATCTTTCTAACTGCCATTTATCACACCTCGGCAGAGAGATAATCACAGCAATCAAAGGTGTGAATGGTGTCCAAAACAGGTCAGTCAGGAAAACATTACATCAAAGAACAATGAGGTGGGGTCACAAGGGGTAAAATGTTGCAGATGCTGGGGTCTGTATGAAAAACAAAAAACAGACAAAAAACATTTTCTTTGCTGGAAATCACAGCAGGTCCGGCCGACCACCCACCAGGTACATGGTACATACTCATGTGACTCAGCCAACGTTGTCTACCTCATACATTGCAGGAAAGGATGCCCCGGAGCATGGTACATCGGCAAGACCATGCAGACACTGCGACAACAGATGAACGGACACCGCGCAACAATCGCCAGGCAGGAGTGTTCCCTCCCAGTCGGGGAACACTTCAGCAGTCAAGGACATTCAGCCTCCGATCTTCGGGTAAGCATTCTCCAAGGCGGCCTTCGAGACACAAGACAACGCAAAATCATCGAGCAGAAACTGATAGACAAGTTCTGCACTCATGAGGATGGCCTCAACCGGGATCTTGGGTTCATGTCATGCTACATGTAACCCCACCTGACATAGGGTCATCCAGACTCGAGTCAGCATTGGCTTGTTCTCTCTACACAGATGCGGCTGGACCTGCTGTGATTTCCAGCAAAGAAAATGTTTTTTGTTTGTTTTTCATACAGACCCCAGCATCTGCAACATTTTACCCCTTGTGACCCCACCTCATTGTTCTTTGATGTAATGTTTTCCTGACTGACCTGTTTGGACACCATTCACACCTTTGATTGCTGTGATTATCTCTCTGCCGAGGTGTGATAAATGGCAGTTAGAAAGATTACCTGTAATCATCTGGCGTTATTCTCTGACTATATAATCTGTGTCTATAGGCATCTCTCCACTTCACTTGACAAAGGAGCAGCGCTCCGAAAGCTTGTGATTTCAAATAAAACTGTTGGACTATAACCTGGTGTTGTGTGACTTCTTACATTTGTCCACCCCAGTCCAACACCGGCATCTCCACACCAATCTGCCTGTATACCGTGTTGGGGGTATCGCCTCCGACGTGGTGCAGACCTGCGCTGATGCCCTCTGCCCTGTGCAGCATCAGGTGGTTGAGGAGAAGGTTGGTGGTGGTGTTGTTGGTGCTGCTGATGTGCCTGGTGCTGCTGGTGTTGGGGCTCATTGTGGTCCGATTCTGAGGACCAAGGTGAAACAGTATAAACAGCACCCATGCTGATGTAATAGAAGGCAGGTCAAGTAGAGATGAGAGAAGCAACCTGTCAGTGGTGTGATAGGTTGTACCAATGAGGTGGCAGTGGTTCCCCAATTTGCTGAAAACACTTGCAACATCTAGAAAGCTAAATCTGTGCTGACAATGCAGTCAGCAACAACATCTGCCTTAGGAAAGTAACCAGGGCCGCGATTTCGCAAACCGTGTCGGGTCCGGTGCGGCTGTAGCAGACAGTGGCCGCAAAGCCCACTGCTGTCTTCATCCCGCCTCCTCCGAGTGATTTAGCCCTGATTGGGCTTGTTAAGCCAGTCCTGCGCGGTTCCCGGCCAATTAAAAGGAAGCGGGTCTGATGACGTCATCTGATGACACGTCATCAGCCGGTTTCCTTAAAGGGGCCATGTCCACATTGACTTTGACAGTTGTGCTGTCAGTGTTCTACAACATCACGGTGCTGCAAACACTGACAAGCACTGCACAAAGGTGCACAGCTGCAGCCAGGGTCTCCCATTACTCACTCCATCTGCTTATGGAGGGAGTCACAGCACACAGGGAGGTTCTCTTCCCTTCCAATGAGTGGAAGACAACTCCCCAGGACACCAACACAGCCTGGTGGCACATTGCAGAGGAGGGCACAAGCAGGGATGTCGTCAGTAGGACCAGGCTGCAGTGGTGCAAACCTTTCAATGATCTCAGTAGATCACGAAACGTTACTGCAAAGCCACACTCAACCTCATCACTCTGTCTTCCCTACCCTCCTCCTGCACATCCTTACACCAACTTACCTTGCACCTCCACCCATCCCTCTATCTCCATTATCACTTCCCCATCTCACTAGCCACCCCTCACACTCACCCTCATCCTAGTGCAATCATACCAACTAACAACACACAAGGGTAGGCACTTGGGTGGTTTAGCCAATGTTCATGTGAAGTTTATGGTAATGTGCTGTCAAACATTGAAGTCTTTATTTTCAACACTTTGTGTTCTTGGACAGATTTGTGTTCACCTTTGAAAGTGTCTTAGTGAGTTGCAGTGAATGGTGAGACATAACGGTACCCCCCCCCCCCCCCCGCAATGGTGATGAGTGTGAAAGGATTGGCTTGGACATTGTAGGGATGCTTTATGGTGTTGGTGTGGGGTGGTGCCAACCTGGCGCATCATGTGGCAGCCAGGGTGTACAGTGTTAAATGAAGCTAATCTGGACACGGTGAAGCCAGCGCTGGTATCCCAGGCAGCAGTGTGCACGGGTGATAATGCCCTGTGTCCTGTGCAGCATCAGTTGATTGCGGAGAAGGTTGGTGTGGCTGTCGGTGCGCCCAGTGATGCTGGCGTTGGGGCTGATCGTGTTGGGATTCTGAGGACCAAGGTGAGATTTTTCCAAGGGCACCGATGCTGATGGAATAGATGGCAGGTGAGGTTGAGATGACAAAAGTAATCTGTCAATGTTGAGATAGGTTGTTCGAAGAAGGTGACAGTGGATAGAGAGATTACTCCAAACACTTCAAAAGTGCATAAAGCTCAAAAGTGGGTTCTAAATACTGAAGCTTCTGAGATTGAAAACTGACCAGCTGTAAAATGACAGGTTTTAAACCACTTTTGCAACTGTCGCCCATTGAAAGAAATGGAGAGTTGGTCAGAACCCGACATACTGACCTGGCCTGATCCCCGAGCGACGGGAACCTCGTGGAAAACTTGCCAAAATGCTTTGCAGCTGGGAAAATGGGGATTTAATTACTTTAAACACCCTCCTTACAGGCACAATTGAATGACCGCCGCTTAGTGCTGTGTCTGCAAAGCGCAGGTAGAGACGGCACTTGGGAAACTGAGGAGGAGGGTTCAGAGCGGGATACTGGCCCGCTGTCAACACTTTTTGATTTTGACAGCGGACCCGCCTCCAAACCTGCCTTCTGAGCGCCGGCAAAATTCAGGCCCGGGTGTCAGGTGGGAGTATTTATTGTGCTATTCGTGCTGTGCAGTAATGAGTTCCATCAATGGCCACCGAGCTCCTGCCTCAGCTTAACAGACGTGGTTTCCGAGCTACGTGATTCCCGTGCTCAGGCTGTGAAATTGGAAAGGTGGGGTTAAAAAGACACTTCAGGGACTGACAACTACCTAACAATGATCTAAATTAGGTCGGCCGCTTCCTCTGATCGGATCGCGGCCGCGCAGGCAAACACACCCGAGTGAAAGAGCGGGATGACAACAGGTTCCCGACCCGCTCCGCTTTCTATCAACTTTCACTCCCGACCCGCCTCCAATCCCGCCCGCATGGCAGCGGGAACATTTCGGCCAGAGTAATTGATTTGAAAGTAGACAGTAAAACACCATTGCATAATTAAAAAATATAGGAAACCAGTGGATTCATCTTTCCCATCACACTGCAATTAGGAAAAGATTACTTAGTACTTTTTAACTGCCACTAGATTGTGTCATTTAATTTTTATTATTCATTGGTGGGGTGCGGGCGAATTGACACGGTTGTATTTTATTGCAATTGTTGTGTATGTACCTTTAAGAGAGAACTGACTTTATACTGTAGTACCGGCAGTGACCACACCTGTATATAAAGCCATAGCAGGCTTCTGTACTTTCAGTTTTAAGCTTACCCTCTGTTCAGTAAATACCTGTTATTATTGTTCTCCTGCAGTCCGTGTATTATTGATACGCGGACACTACACTGGCGACGAGCAGGCTCGAACTCACCTGCAGGACTGCATCACCTCACGGGGATCTTTCCCTGAAAAGAAGCTTCTTGGAGGTCGCAGTCAGAGCAACGGGCGTCGACCGCGGGCAACTGCCCAGGGATCCATCGGAGTTCGGAGAATTGCAGGGGAGGCTGTGGAGAGCTGGGCTTGGCTCCCCAGTCAAGGTGTTCCAGCAAATCATGCTGGTAGCAGGTAGTGTGCTGACCCTTCTGGACTGCAGCGGGCTCGAGCTCGATCGAGCGGCTCTGCAAAAGGGGCCGTGCAGCGTCGTTGCGAGGAAAAGAGAGAGAGAGAGAGAGAGGATGGAGCGCACAGGGCGCGGTCGGTGCTCAAGAACCGGGCAGCGTAGAGAAAATAAAACGAGGGGAAGGAAAAGTGAGACGCGCCGAAGCCGCGGGTCGCCGCCATTACCCTGTAGAACGCTAGGAGCAGCGTGGCAGCAAGGGGAAGAAGGAAAAGCGCGGGAGGCGCCATTTTATTCCATTGGGGAAGAAGGAAAAGCGCGGGAGGCGCCATTTTAATCCATTGGGGAAGAAGAAAAAGCGCGGGAGGCGCCATTTTAAACCACCCAAGATGCCGAAGAGTGGCAGTATCACTGCTTTCAACAACAAGGTAGAAGACTGGACCACGTATGTGGAAAGAATTGAAGTGTACTGCAAGGCAAATGAGGTGGCCGATGGAAAGAAGGCGTCGGTATTATTAAATTTGATGGGCGCGAGAACGTACGACCTATTGCAGAATTTAATTACCCCAGCTAAACCAATGGAGAAAAGTTTTGAAGAGATTGTTAATATCTTACAGGAACACCTAAACCCTACACCGCTGCTGATAGCAGAAAGATTCAAGTTCCATAAAAGAAACCAGCACAAAGATGAGAGCAATGCTGACTAACTTACGGAACTACGCAAGTTATCAAAGCACTGCCAGTTCGGAGCAGGACTGGCAGACACCTTAAGGGATAAGTTTGTCTGCGGGCTCCAGAGTGAAGGAACCCAGAAACGACTACTTTCGGAAAAGGACCTGACGCTCGAACAGGCTTTCAGCGTGGCAGTATCCTACAAAGCAGCAGCACGGGGAGCTGCGGAAATACAACAGAAACCACAAGAATACAGCGCTAACGAAATGGCGTATGGAGCAGAAAAGTGCTATCGCTGCGGCAGAACAACCCATGATCAGAAGGACTGCTGGTTTAAGGACAAAGTATGCAGGCAATGTGGAAAAATGGGACACATAGCAAGAGTCTGCAGGTCGGGAAAGAAAACCAACACTAAAAGAACTACTAAGGAAAAGTACAAGAAAGTAAAAAAAATGACAGACGGTAGTTCAGAAGGTCAGGAGAGTGATAATGACTCCGGGAGCAGGAGACTAAGTTTTCTAAAGTTACACAACGTGATTGCAAAGGAGGATCACTGAACCATTTGGGTCACCCTCATGATAGCAGGGTCCCAAGTAAAGATGGAATTGGACACAGGATCAGCCCTAACTGTCATGAATCGACGAGACTATGAGCGGCTATTCTCACACATACCCTTGAAGGACACGTCCATTGTACTGAAGACATACACGGGGCAAAAAGTCTACCCCAGAGGAAAAATAAGGGTGCCAGTTAAATACAACGGCAAGGAAACACAGAAACTGTATCTATATATACTACAAGATGGAGGACCACCATTATTGGGACGTGAATGGATCCGAAAAATACAATTGGATTGGCATTCCATTCAGGCGCTAACTGTGACTGACAAAAAGGATGACGACGTCACACCTGGATGACTGTCAAAAAATTCTAACTGACGCGAAAGAGGTGTTCCAACAAGGACTTGGGACTCTAAAACGAGTAAAGGCAACGATAAAAATCGAAGATAACGCAAACCCAAAATTTTTTAAGGCCAGACCGGTACCGTACGCGAACCGCCCAGCCGTTGAAGCAGAGCTGGAGAGTCTGGAGCATTCGGGCGTGCTGTCCAAGGTGGACTGGAGCGAGTGGGCCACACCCATCGTTCCTGTAATGAAGAAATCATTGAGCAGCACGCCTGGGGAGCCAAAGAAGGTTCGCATCTGTGGGGACTTCAAGGTAACTGTGAACCCAGTTCTGCACACAGTACAATATCCACTTCCACGGATAGAAGATATTTTCGCCTCACTATTTGGAGGGAAACGCTTTACAAAGATTGATCTGGCCCAAGCGTATCTACAAATGGAGGTGGAAGAAGCATCTAGGAAATACCTCACGATAAACACTCACAAAGGTCTTTACCAGTACAACCGACTGGTATTCGGGGTAGCATCAGCCCCGGCTATTTGGCAGAGGGCGATGGAACAAGTCCTGCAAGGGATCTCGGGGACCCAGTGTTATTTGGACGACATCCTGGTTACGGGCGAAAATGACAGTGAACACCTTGCCAACCTGGAGCAGGTGCTCACTAGATTACAAGAATATGGGCTACGAGCCAACCGCCCCAAATGCGAGTTCTTCAGGAGACAAATCTCGTATTGTGGCCACATGATTGATGAGGAAGGGTTGCATAAGTCCCCAGACAAGATTGAGGCAGTAGTCAAGGCTCCAGCACCGGAAAATGTGTCGCAACTGAGGTCGTTCCTCAGGTTGGTGAACTACTACCATAAGTTCTTGCCGAATTTATCTACAATTCTGCACCCACTGAACGCCCTGCTGCAAACTGGAGTAACATGGAAATGGAGTGATGAGTGTAAGCGTGCCTTTCAGAAATGTAAATGCCTAATCACTTCAAAAGAAGTATTGGCCCACTACAATCGAACACTACCGATTCGGTTGGCATGTGATGCGTCTCCCTACGGCATTGGAGCCGTGCTGTCACACAAATTCCTTGACGGCTCAGAGAGGCCAATAGCCTTTGCGTCGCGCTCGTTAACCTCAGCCGAGCGTAACTATGCCCAGATTGACAGGGAGCCCCTCAGCCTGGTGTGGGGGTGGGGGGGGTGAAGAAGTTCAATCACTATCTGCATGGGCAGAAATTCACACTACTGACTGATCATCAGCCTCTGGTCTCCATTTTTAACCCAAAGAAGGGCGTTCCGGTGATGACGGTGCAACGGCTGGAACGATGGTCACTTTTTCTAGGGGCACATCAGTACGACATAGAGTACAAGGGTACGAAACAGCATGGAAACGCTGATGGGCTGTCGCGCCTACCGTTGCCTACGGTGGAGGAAGCACTTGCAGTGGACCCTGTTGAGATATTCCATTCGACCATAGTCGAATGTCTACCTGTTACAAACTCAAGTATAGAGAAGGAAACCCGAAATGACCCAACACTCTCTCGGGTCTATGATTTGACGGTGAAGGGATGGCCAGCACATGGCGACTCACTGTTGCCAGCATTCTCGCCAAGGAGAGAACAGCTGTCAGTGTGCCGGGGGACCTTGATGTGTGGATCCCGAGTGGTAATTCCACCCAAGTTGAGAGATAGAGTGCTCAATGAGCTTCATGAGGGTCATCTGGGAGGGGTAAAAATGAAGAGCCTAACCAGGGCGTTTGTGTGGTGGCCGGGAATCGATAAAGAAATCGAGGATATGACCAAGAGATGCACAGGATGCCAGAAGGTCCAAAACGCTCCACCACAGGCCCCGCTACACCCATGGGAGTGGCCCTCATCTCCATGGCAACGGGTACACATTGATTTTGCTGGTCCATTTATGGACACAATGTTTTTAGTCGCCGTGGATGCCCATTCAAAATGGCCAGAGGTCATCAAAATGTCCTCCACCACAACGGAGAAAACTATTGCAGTCCTATGGACCATCTTCGCCAGGAATGGCTTGCCAGAACAGATTTGCTCCGACAATGGACCATAGTTTGTGTCCGAGGATTTCCGGAGGTTTCTGAGGAATAATGGGGTGAAACATTATACATCTGCCCCATATCATCCAGCCACAAATGGATTGGCTGAGAGGTTTGTTCAGACCTTTAAAAAGGCAATAAAGGCGATGTATAACGACGACATACCACTACAACACAAGGTGGATAATTTCTTGTTTGCTTACCGGAATGCAACACATGCAGTCACCAACCAAGCTCCAGCCATAATGTTCTTCAACCGAAGGCTAAGATGTCGCCTGGATTTGCTCAAACCAAACATAAGACGATATGTTGAGGATAAGCAATTCCAGCACATCAATGAGAAGCCAACCAGGAGCTTCAAGATAGGGCAACCAGTCTTGGCCCGCGACTACCGAACAGAAAAATGGCAGCCAGGAACGATATGCACACAGCAGGGACCACTAATGTACACAGTGGACGTTGGAGAGAGCATCGTGAGATGCCATGCTGACCAGATTCTAGAGTCACAGCAACAAGCCAAACCCATACCACGAGCATGTGCACCTGGTAATGAACCCGAAGTACAGATTGCGTCTACCTCAGAATCAGTGGTATTGGAAGCTGACGAACCAACCAATGACCATGAGCCAGAATCGACTCCGCCGCAAGAACAGGATACTCGAGAAAGGCGCTATCCAGTCAGGACCAGGAAGCCTCCTCAAAGACTCAACTTAGAAATGATTATTTCAGTTGATGTATATAGTACAGAGAAAATTGTAATTGTAATTAGTTATTATTTAGTTGTTAAATGAATGTTATGTACTGTTTGTCTAAAAGGGGAGGAATTGTTGTGTATGTACCTTTTAAGAGAGAACTGACTTTATACTGTAGTACCGGCAGTGACCACACCTGTATATAAAGCCATAGCAGGCTTCTGTACTTTCAGTTTTAAGCTTACCCTCTTCAGTAAATACCTGTTATTATTGTTCTCCTGCAGTCCGTGTATTATTGATACGCGGACACTACAGCCCTCATTTTGTGAGGCTCCGTTTCTGGTGTGAAGCCTGACTAAATGAGAGAAGGGAAAGGAACTCAGCAGGCCTGATTCACAAGGCTCCCGGTTTTCCATCGATGAAAATGATTCATGCTGATCTCTTGTGTCCAGCTCTCTGATCTGTGCTGTCATCAACTGAGACTCTCTGCTTGGGAGCAGCACTTTGCAAAATTTACCCTGGCACCTTCAACTTTCAGTAAACACCTTACAATCTAGCATTTCCAAAGAAGAATTGTGATGGAGAAATCAATACTATAAGAAGTTTTTTTTCTGACGATTACGCTGATCGCTGCTTGAGGTGGCTTCATCACAATGGATGAATTATGTTTGGGAGTTAGTCGCTCCTCTGCTTGTTATTGAGCAAGCAATAATAACCACCAAATCCTCTAAAATGATGAGTTTTGCTTTAATAATTAAATGATTCCTACTCTAACCATTTCCATTGATTTACATGTTTAAATAGTAATTGCTCTTTTTACAGGGTTTTTGTTAAGTCTTTTGATTCAGCCATAATATTCCCACCGCAGAGTCTAAGTCAGATACATAAGGGATGTGCGACAGTGTTTGCTCATGCCCTAATCAAACCTTTCAGCCAATATAGTGTCTGTTGCAATACTTGTAAATTTGTATCAGTGGAATACTTTTTTCAATTAGAATTTTCTATTGATTTTGTTATATTGCAAGCTGTAAAAAATAAAATTACAAAACAGCTACGATATTACTTTAGAGACAAATTTACTGACTCCATGAGGGCTCTTGGCATAAGTGTGCCCATAAAAGTAAATCAAGTATAATGGAAAAGTGATCCATTGCTCTAAGCAATCCTGCTTATGGTTTCCCAAAGAACTCAGGGCTTTAGTGTGGATCGGAGAGCTGACACATGTTCCTAATTATGTGGCACTTTGTGACATGACAAACTTGTTAATTTACCTTTGAAACAGACTTCCATGCATTTGACCTTGGGGCTGCATAATTAAGGAGGTTGTCCTATTCTCAGAAGCTAATCAGACTTTTCTTTCTCTTGAATGGTATAATATACTTAGCTAGCGGAAGCAAAAATTATACCAACCTTTCATCCCCTTTTTGAACATTTCCTTCACTGCAATCCACAAAATTGGCAGCTGATGAGCACGTGCCAAATATTTGCTGCAGTCAAGGTGGGTCATCAGACCAGAAGACCTCCTCTGTATAGCACTCCTACATTTGCTGTTGTATATCATTTTTTATAAAAACATTAAAGAGTAATAATTACTCGGATTAGTGGAAGGACAAAGAGGGTGGCAAAAGGGATTTTCTGAGAATATTTGGAGCGATTGGCCTGGTTCCTCTTTTATTCGAAAGTTGCAGTGACTTTTCATTATTCTCCTCCTCGTGGGGGAATCTGGAACTCGGGGGCATAATTTCAGAATAAGGGGTCGCCCATTTAAAATGGAAATGAGGATGAATTTCTTCTCTCAGTGGGTCGTGAATCTTTGGAATTCTCCTCCCCAGAGAGCTGTGGAGGCTGGGTCACTGAATATATTTAAGGTGGAGATAGACAGATTGTTGAATGGTAAGGGAGTCAAGGGTTATGGGGAGTGGGCAGGGAAGTGGAGTTGAGGCCAACATCAGATCAGCCATGATCTTATTGAATGGCGGAGCAGGCTCGAGGGGCCAAATGACCTACTCCTGCTCCTACGTCTTATGTTCTTATGTTATGTTCTTATGTTCTCATGTGATCTTAGTAGGTTCTCACTGGTTGTTTTCTACCCACTTTCATTGCATTTAATTTTTATGTTCCCTACCTTTTTAGTTGTTACAGTGTACTGTTTAGTGAATATGACATAAGTGTAACACAAAATTTGGCATATATTCATAGATTTTGCTGACTGCCCATCTTAGATTAGAGGCGATTTTAACCCTACTCGCTCAGCAGATACCTGGTAGGTGGGCAGTTAAAATCGCCTTGGCTCTTACCTGTCCAAAAGCTGCCATGATCGCAATATCTGCAATTTTAACCTGCTCTCCTGAGCAGGCAGCAAGGACACACGCCCGGAGCCAACAGGGTCCTTCTTTACATATGCATGTTGTGGCCTGATGACATCATTGAGACCTGACTGTAATTTTAACTCAGGCCTGAGCGGGGGATCTGCCCGGAGTTAAAATTGGGGCCATTTTTCTATGTCCTTAGCAGTTCCTCACTGGTAGGTTTTCTATTCACTTTTTCACATTTAACCTATGTGGTTTGTATCTTTTCAGTTGTGATTTCTTGCTGTTTTATATGAAATTTGCCACAATCTAATGCAAATGCGGCACAAAAATCAGCATATGTACAATTGTGAGGCCCTTCAATGTCTATTGGCCATCTGTTTAAATTGGGCTGGAGAAGTAGCTGTCAATCATCTATGGCAATTCAATTTGATCACTTCATCACTCCGCCTATGTGTGTGAATGAGTGTGTTTGGGAGGGGTAAGTAGGGGTACATATATACATAAATGCACAGGTTGAGTGACATAAATACCGACAATGCTACTTATTTTCAGATAAAAGTTGTACAGGAAGTATAGCATTAATATTTTCATTCTGGATTAAGACAATAGACTTGAAGGCTGAAAACTATTTCTGTATCTTGGAACCGTCATGGCTAAAGGTACAAAAGATATGAAAATGTGAGTTTTTTTTACATATTACAATTAAGGTTACGAATTTGGTGGAAAGAATGTCTGAATGCAAGAAGGTTAGAGCTATCCCTGCCCCATCCAAAAATGCCATTATGTTGATCCACAATAGTTCACCAAGGCTTTGCAGGGCCTGGTTAATAACTGTGATTTTCTCTGCCGGTATGGACCATTCTTTCCTCCTATTGCTGACTACACAGCTGGATTAATGAACTTTCTGACATTCTTGCTATCAAGTGCCTCATTAGCTGTTTGAGAATTATTTAGGGCTTTTGGAGTAGAATGTCACTGCAATGGATCTGTATGTATGAATCTGTGTTATAGAGCATAACAACATAAGAATTAGGAGCAGGAGTAGGCCATACGGCCCTTCGAGCCTGCTCCGCCAAGATCGTGGCTGATCTTTGACCTCAACTCCACTTTCCTGCCCGATCCCCATATCCCTTGATTCCCCTGGAGTCCAAAAATGTATCGATCTCCGCCTTGAATATACTCAATGACTCAGCATCCACAGTGTTCATTGTGATTCATTAGTTTCCTTTGAAATAAAATCAGCGACTTTCGTTGAATGGCTTCTGGACGAAACCGATGTGGCGTTTGGATCTCCGAACGTTATATGGCTGTCAAGAGTCATAGTCTGATCTTATCCACTGAAAACAAAAAAGAAGTGGTTAATTTAAGCTGCTGAAGTGTTCTCTGCAAACTAAAAAAAAAAGAAATAAATTGGAAAGGCTTAAGTAAAGATCAAGCAGGGAAGTTCTGATGGTGAAACATTCAGGGCTTCCAAAACGTGAGCTACATGATGTTTCCACTTGTGGGGGAAGTCCAAAACTAGGGGCCATAAATAAATGTAAGATCATCACCAATAAATCCAATAGGGAATTCAGGAGAAACTTCTTTACCCAGAGAGTGGTTAGAATGTGGAACTCACTATCACGATGAGTAGCTGAGGAGAATAGCACAGATGCATTTAAAGGGAAGCTCGATAAGTACATGAGAAAGAAAGGAATAGAAGGATATGCTGTTAGGGTGAGATGAAGTAGGGTGGGAGGAGGCTTGTGTGGAGCTGAGACCTGTTGGGCCGAATGGCCTGGTTCTGTGCTGTAGTTTCTATGTAATTCTAAGTAAATGTCAAGCAAAACAAAATATATTGCTATGCTGTTGCTGGTTGGGGATACTAGGACTAGGGGGAATAGTCTAAAAAATTAGAGCCAGACCTTTCAGGAAAGAAATTAGGAAACATTTCTACACACAAAGGGTGGTAGAAGTTTGGAATTCTCTTCCAAAAACGGCAATTGGTGCTAGATCAATTATTAATTTTAAATCGGAGATTGATAGCTTTTTGTTAACTAAAGGTATTAAGGGATATGGGCCAAAGGCGGATATATGGAGATGGGTCGCAGATCAGCCGTGATCTCATTGAATGGTGGAACAGGCTCGAGGGGCTCGATGGCCTACTCCTGTTCTTATGTTCCTATATCCATTCCATTGAAATTTAATTTTTATACCAACCTTGAGAAATGGTCGTATTAAACAAAAGGTGGCAATGCTATTGTACATGTCAGGACCAGCTGATGAAGATGAAGATGGACAATTAAACACACACATATGCTGCATGGGTGACAGAGCAGAGGATTTTCTCGCATCATTCAACCTAACAGACAATGAAAGAAAAAAAGCATGAAACATTGATGGGGAAGTTCGATGGGTAATGAAAAAATGTGATTTATGGGTGGGCAAACTCGCGTGAAACAGCAACACCAAGAGCCTGGACTTCACTGATTGACAGATATGAGTATAGGCAAGTTGTGTCCAAGGAAGAAACAGTCTAGGCACTGGGAGTACTAGATGAGGTTTCCAGTGAAAGAGTGCAGTTAAACACAAATTCTGGTGTTAGTGATGTAGATATGTCAGACAGAAGCAGGACAGCCACAACTATTACTCAAAGAAGGTGATCCACCACGAACACAAGCCATGGTAGACAAGATCACGCAGACAGACAAGAAAAGAAAATCCGACATGTGTAGTAGATCGCACAAAGAACTACTGAGTCGTGAATGCTAAATGCCCAAAGTGAAGAAAAAGTGTACATTTCACAAATGCATCTTTTTCTAGCAAAATATGCAGATACCAAGAGGAAATGATGAAAGGTATAGAAAATGATTCTGACCAAGAGCAGGGATGTTAAATGAACTATATATTGGTACTCTGTTGGAAATAGGAGTAATGGAAGATAATGATGATTGGTTTGAAGACTTCATAGTTGGCATCACTAAAATCAACGTTAAGTTCCAAACAAGCCACTGCTACACTAGACATACTAATTGGCATAATTGACACTACCATAAGAGAACCTAGCTCACGTCCCCTACCAGGTTCTACCTCCCCAATTCCTAGGTAAATGATAGCAAGACCTGGCAGTCAAACAGAGAAATCTTATCGGTGTACTCTGACTTATTGGAATGTACCACATGCCATTAGGTGATTTTTCTCATCCTTGGTGTCTGTGATGATCTGGCATTAGATCCTCTGCACATTCACTCAGTAGCAGTCTTTCTTATAGAATCATAGAATCTTACAGCACAAAAGGAGGCCATTTGGCCCATCGCGCCTGTTCTGGCTCTTTGAAGCAGCTCTCCAATTAGTCCCACTCCCCGGCTCTTTCCTCATAGCCCTGCAATTATCCAATTCCCTTTTGAAAGTCATTGTTTCAGGCAGCGCATTCCAGATGATAACTGGCTGCGTAAAAAAAAAATTCTCCTCATCTCACCTTTGGCTCTTTTGGCAGTTACCTTAAACCTGTGTCCTCTGGTTGCCGACTTTTTTTCTGGAAATGTATTTATTTAGTGCAGGTGCTTCGACAGACTTGAGGGTACAGGGGAAGGTGACAGGAGGAAACCAGCAATGACGCAGGAATCTAGTTTGATTTCCGTTGGCTTCTGGAGGAGGGTAGAGAAAAGACATCTTGTAACAGCCTTCCTGAGCACAGCAGCAGAGAGCAGGAACATTACTGTATAACTGACTGACCAGACTGCCATCAGCTGGGGGGTGAACTGGAACTATCGAATGTGAATCTTATGTAACACCAAGACAAAAATTGATAGTTGTATAATTGCTCCCTCAGATCATATGGTTCCTGCTTGTAAACCCGAATCGACAATGTTAAATCACAGCTAAATTAATTTGCTGTGTTTAGGTCCTTAAGGATGATTTCCTTCTTCTATATCTCCTGAAAGCCAGAGGCCTTAAAGAACATAAGAACATAAGAAACAGGAGCAGGAGTCGGCCAATCGGCCCCTCGAGCCTGCTCCGCCATTCAATAAGATCATGGCTGATCCAATCTTGGCCTCAACTCCACTTTCCCGCTCTCTCCCCGTACCCCTCGACTCCCTTGTAGTTCAAATGTCTGTCAATCTCCACCTTGAATATATTCAGTGACTCCGCCTCCACAGCTCTCCGGGGTAGAGAATTCCAAAGATTCACGACCCTCTGAGAGAAGAAATTCCTCCTCATCTCCATCTTAAATGGGTGCCCCCTTATTCTGAAACTATGCCCCCTAGTTCTAGATACCCCCACTAGGGGAAACATCCTCTCAGCATCCACCCTGTCAATCCCCCTCAGAATCTTATATGTTTCAATAAGATCACCTCTCATTCTTCTAAACTCCAATGAGTATAGGCCCAACCTGCTCAACCTTTTGTCATACGTCAACCCCTTCATCCCAGGAATCAACCTAGTGAACCTTCTCTGTATTGCCTCCAATGCAAGTATATCCCTCCTTAAATATGGAGACCACAACTGTACGCAGTACTCCAGGTGTGGTCTCACCAGCGCCCTGTAAAGTTGCATCAAAACTTCCTTACTTTTATACTCCATACCCCTTGCAATAAAGGCCAACATTCCATTAGCCTTCCTAATTACTTGCTGTACCTGCATGCTAACCTTTTGTGTTTCATGTACAAGGACCCCCAGATCCCTTTGTACCGCAGCATTTTGTCGTCTCACTCCATTTAAATAATAATTTGCTTTTTCATTCTTCCTTCCAAAGTGGAGAACCTCACAGTTTCCCACATTATACTCCATCTGCCAAATTTTACCCACTCACTGAACCTGTCTATATCCCTTTGCAGACTCTTTGGGCTGGATTTTAACTCAGGTGCGGGATGGTTGTCGTGTTATCCGCATTTGGTGTTATCCACCCGAATCTAAATGGATGTGGGAGATTGATGCAATTTTAACTCAATTGTCCAATTGATTTCCAACATGTGGGAACCCTTGGCAAATGGGTTTCTCCTGACTGAAAGTCGCCTCCGATGACGTCATCATTGTTGCTGCATTTAAGGTCTACAGCAAGCCTTGCTTCTTCTGCAGACTGCCAAGCTTTTTGCCTGTGGAGTGTGAGAGACCTGCAGGAAAGATGACTAGTGGGAGACCCAGATCAGCTCCTCGTTTTGACGAGGTGGCCCTGCAGGCACCAGTAGATGGGGCTACAGCCAACAGGGAGGTGCTCTTCCCTTCTACAGGGAGGAAGAGGCCTCCCAAGCAGACCAAGGCAGTGTGGATGCAGGTGGCTGAGGAGGTCAACTCCTTGGGAGTCACCCGCCGAACCTGGATACAGTGCCGCAAGAGATTTCATGACCTTCTCCGCACTGGAAAAGTGAGTATGATTTTCCCATCACCCTCAATCTGATCCCCATTGCCTTTCCTCACCAGCACTCAGCTTCAACAATCTCTTCCTCCACATCCCACTTGACACTGCCATCCATGCACCCTTACCCATTCCCTCTCTCTATGGTCATATTCACATAACTATTCGACTATGCAGCCCTCACACTCCCTATCACTGTGATGCTATGCAAACAACTGAAAACACACAGAGAGGGCCCTTGGTCTTGCCACCTCACTCCATCTTTGTCTCCTTCTAAGTATTGATGCTATGGAATCTCTACACTCACTCCTACATTCTCAACCAACCTCCACTTGTCTTCCTCATTGCAGGAAAAGAGAGTGAGCGAGGACAGGAGGAGGGACAGCCTCATTAGCCCACCTGACCCCCTGGCAGGAGGCGGTCCTGGAAATCGTGGGAGTAGAGGAGGATGCGCAAGTGGGGGACAGACAGACGTGTGAAACACAGCAAGCTGGTGACAGAAAAGTTTCCCATCTCTCTCATTGGCATTGCATGAGTCGCTGATAATGATTTTGAAGCTCTAACAGATGGACTTATGAGCATCTGCAATATGCAATGTGCATGTAACCTTGGCATCACATCTCTGACTCTTTCCTTTACTTCCCCACAGGACCATAGCAAGCATCTGTCCCCACTAGCCAGGAAGAACAGGCTGAGCAGCCAGACTCCTCAGAGGAAGCTGCAACCTCTGAGGGCGCAGCGTCAGCAGAATTCAGCGCACCCAGCACCAGCGCAGACACTCACACCTCGGTGAGACCTTCGGGACATAGAGTAGTGTTGTCACCTGGTGTATCACAGCTCACAAGTGAGCATCAGCAGATTGTGGTGACAGGGACAGCAGTGGAGAGTCCTAGTCGGAGGGCGCAGGACTCTGCCAGCTCTGCTTAGCAGCATGTCGACCCTTTGCCTCTGGGTCCATCCATAAAATGCGGTGCTGGAACTCCAGGAACAGATGCAGGAGTCTCTGGCAGATTTTGTCTCCAGGGTCGCTGCGAGTGTGGAGCGAACGGAGGAGTCCATAGCGACGATGAGCAGAGCCTTTGTGGAGTCATTGGCGCATAAACGCATCACGACAGAAAGGATGGCAACCTCCCTCGAACGGATGGCAACAGTAGACGAGAGGATGGCTCCGGCCATGGAGGAGATAAGTCGCCAGAGTGCTGAAAACATGGTGAGTATTCATAATAGAATAACATCTCTGGAGGAGTGATGGCCATCTATTGAACTGAGAAACCAGACCTTCATGGAAGTCCTTCTGAGTAGGACTGCCATTGCAGATACGGGTCCCCATGGCCCCCCTGATGTGAAGCAAGGTGCTCTCAAGCCACTTGCAGGCGCTGAGGGGGACCTGACCCATGAGAGGGAAGTTGGTGGCAGACATCAAGGAAGTGGGGGTTCCTCTCCAAGCATTCACACTTCCATGCTACTGCAGAGCCCTCGGTCAGAGACCCACCGGAGTCCACACCCAAGTGAGATAGGCGTCTCAGCCCCTGCACAGCCGCAGGAGCAGCAGACTGTTGACGAGCCCTCACAGGCTCGCAACCCCAGAGGACGCCCGTCAAAGGTGTCGAGACAGGAGCAGCAGCAAAGTGAGCAAGGGGCCTCCACATCTGCTGAAGCCACAGGAGAGGCACCACGTAGGAGCACGCGTAAGAGAAAAATTCTGCACAAATAGTCACAAGGGTAGTTACTTGGGTGAAATGTGTTTATTGTAAAAATGCCATCAGTTGGTTCCTGTACATAAAAATTCTGATTGCAACTGTTGCAGTTGTGGGGCGTGTCATTTCGCGAATGGGACTTTCACATTGAGGGCTTAGGATTACTTGCAACTGTCAGTATGCTGGTCAAATAGCTAGGAATCAGCAGGGTCTTGGCTATTGTCGATGCTCAGGCAAGAAGCTGCGAGGCAAAAGTGCTTGATCGGCTAGGCTAGGCAAATCTGGCCAAGATGAGTGCGTTCCTTGCATCCCGGGCAGCAATGTTCTCGCGTAATGCTGCCGCTGGTTGATGGGTCTCTGCAGGATGTGTGTTTTCGCTCTCCTCCTCCTCCTCCTCCTCCTCATCTGAGGGTATGTGAGGAGCCACTTGGTCCTCAGGAATCTGCAAGCCATGACGCTGTGCCATGTTGTGAAGTGCACAGCAAACCACGACAATTCTGGAGACCCTGGCTGCTGAGTACTGCAGGGCTCCACCGGATCTATCCAGGCATTTGAAGCGCATCTTCAGCAAACCGATGGTTTGCTCGACTATGGCTCTGGTGGACATGTGGCTGGAATTGTAGCTCTCCTCAGCTTCGTTGGATGGGCTCCTCAACAGCGTCATTAGCCACGTCCTCAGGGGATAGCCCTTGTCTCCAAGTAGCCATCCATTAAGTTGGTCTGGCGGACTGAATAGCGGAGGCACACTAGACTGGCGCAGTATGAAGGAGTCATGGCAACTGCCAGGGTACTTGGCACAAACATGCAAATTTTCCTTCTTGTGGTCACACACCAGTTGAATGTTAAGGTCCTTGTGGTTGACAAAAATACCTGGATTGCGATGGGGTGCCTTAAGGGCCACATGTGTGCAGTCAACAACGCCCTGCACCCTTGGAAAGCCTGCCAGATTAGCTAATCCAACTGCTCACGCCGTGACACTTGCTCGATCCTTAGTGAAATGGATGTGATTGTGTGCGATGGCAAAGAGGGCATCCGTTATCTGCGTGATGCAAGTGTGTGTGGCCGCCTGGGAGATGCCGCTGATGTCTGCTGCTGATCCCTGGAATGAGCCTGAGGCAAAAAAGTTGAGTGCGGTGGTGACTTTGACCGCCACTGGTAAGGCTTGTCCACCTGGTCCTCTGGGCTGCAGATATTGTTGCAGCATTGCACAGATGTCACTCACTACCTCTCGAGAAAGTCGGAGCTGCCTTTGGCACTGCTACTCAGACATGTTGAGGTAGCTGACCCTGTGTCTGTTGACCCTGTTTGGGGGGTATCTCCTGCGCTGACGGGCTTCCAAGCGCTGGCCCCTTCTGGCCTGTGCAGCTTCAAGTGGGTGAGCAGCAGCCTGGCACTCCTGTTGCTGCTGCTGCTGTTGGTGCTGCTGTTGTTCCTGGTTCTGCTGGTGGCGGGGCTAGTGCTCGAGCTCATCTAATGCCCAGAGGGGAAGGAAATAAATGGCTCCCATGCTTCTGGTATATGCCTCAGTTGAGGAAGCACTCAGTGAGGGTGGCGAGAGGGGTTTCCCAGGAGGTCACACTGGAGATGGGTGTCAGGCTCCAAACTTCCACAGCTGTGGTTATGCCTTCTAAAAGTTTCCCCAGAACTGAGACAACAAAGTCCTGCCACCTGCAAATGATGGCTGATCAACTCTCCTCTTTAATGGTTGACCTGCAGCTGATAGTCAGCAATCCAATAGTGCTCCCGCCAGGTTTCACCATCGTGTTTCCCACCAGGTGTGTTTCACGTGGGAAAAGGGTTAAATTCGCAAGGGCCTTTCAAAATAGGATTATAGAGGCTATTTAGTGCTTGTTAAGGGCCTTATCGACCTATCCTGCCTGTTGGAGGCGGGACGGAGTCGGGACCATTAGACACGACTGAGTTAAAGTTGCTCGGAGTCGGGAACCAGGCCGGGGGGGGGTCCCGCCCGCCAGTTTTCGCGATTTTAACCCCCCACACGCCTCCAATCACGCCTCGATGGCCCATTGAAAATCCAGACCTTTGTGCCCTCCTCACAACTTGCTAACCCACCTATCTTTGTATCATCAGCAAATTTGGCTACAATACACTCGGTCCCTTCATTAATATAGATTGAGGCCCCAGCACTGATCCCTGTGGCACCCCACTAGTTACTGGTTGCCAACCGGAAAATGACCCATTTATCCCGACTCTCTGTTTTCTGTTAGTTAGCCAATCCCCTATCCATGCCAAAATATTACCCCCAACCCCGTGCATTCTTATCTTGTGCAGTAACCTTTTATGTGGCACCTTATCGAATGCCTTCTGGAAGTCCAAATATACCACATCCACTGGTTCCCCTTTATCCACCCTGTTTGTTAAATCCTCAAAGAACTCTAGCAAATTAGTCAAACACGATTTCCCTGTTCATAAAACCATGTTGACTCTGCTTGATTGTCTTATGATTTTCTAAATGTCCTGCTATTACCTCCTTAATAATGGATTCCAGCATTTTCCCAATGACAGATGTTAGTCTAACTGGCCTATAGTTTCTTGCTTTCTGCCTCCCTCCTTTCTTGAATAGTGCCGTTACATTTGCGGTTTTCCAATCCACTGGGACCTCTCCAGAATCCAGGGAATTTTGGTAGATTACAACCAACGCATCCACTACCTCAGCAGCCACTTCTTTTAAGACCCTAGGATGCAGGCCATCAGGTCCACTTAAAATAAATGGATTTTAAATATTGTGGTTAATGCCACAGAAAAGATCATCACAATGAGCTCAATACAGGATACGTGTATTTGAAGTGGATCCTGAAGATACAGGTGCTGTGTGTAATTAGGCACTTTTTTTTCAGTGATGTCTTACTGGTGTTTAGAGTCAGAGAATGATACAGCACAGAAGAGGCCATTCGGCCCATCGTGCCTATGCTGGCTCTTTGTATTTATCCAATTCCCTTTTGAAAGTTATTATTGACTCTGCTTCCACCACCCTTGCAGGCAGTGCATTCCAGATCATAGCCTACTCATTGTGTCATTTTCTTTTCCTCATGTCGCTTCTGGTTCTTTTATCAATTACTTTAAATCTGTCTCCTTTGGTTACCGACCCTTCTGCCACTGGAAACAATTTCTCCTTATTTACTCTATCAAAACCCTTCATGTTTTTGGACACCTCTATCAAATCTCCTCTTAACCTTCTCTGCTCTAAGGAGAACAATCCCAGTTTCTCCAGTCTCTCCAGGTAACTGAAGTCTTTCATCCCTGGCACCATTCTAGTAAATCTCCTCTGCACCCTCTCCAAGGCCTTGACATCCTTCCTAAAGTGTGTTGCCCAGCATTGGCCACAATACTCCAGCTGAGGCCTAACCAGCGTTTTATCAAGGTTTAGCAAAACTTCCTTGCTTTTGAACTCTATTTATAAAGGCAAGTATCCGGTTTCCTCCCACAGTCCAAAGATGTGGTTGATTGGCCATGATAAAAAAAAAAATTGGCCCTTAGTGTTAGGGGGGATTAAATATGTGGGGTTACGGGGATAGGGCTTGGGTGGGATGGCTGTCGGTGTAGGGACTGGGTGCTAGGGTTTGGATGATCAGCCATGATCTCGTTGAATGGCGGAGCAGGCTCGAAGGGCCGAATGGCCTACTCCTGCTCCTAGTTTCTATGTTTCTATGTTTCTATGTATGCCTTTTTAACAGCCTTCTCAACTTGTCCTGCCACTTTCAAAGACTTCTGTACGTACACCCCCAGATTTCTGTGTTTCTGCACCCCCTTTAAAGTTGTACCATTTAGTTTATATTGCCTGTCCTCATTCTCCCTTTGCTTCCTTTTAAATCTAGCCATTGTGGTGAAGGAGTCAGCTGTGACAATTGGACTCCCCTGTTTCCAGATGATGTACTGTAATTATTTATGAATTGCAAATTTCTGTTGTTGGATATAATAACTTGTTCACTTATATAGCTTCATCTATCGACAAGGTAAGTGAATCTCCCAGCTTGAAAATTGTGCTGGTTTTAGTGTAAAATTGAGAATCATTCACTAACTCAGTAGGTGGTTTACAGGAAGTAAAACAAGTAATTTATTATGAACCATAATCTGGAAATTATTGGTTTTGAAACCTGTGTAGATTTACTGTTTTATTTTTAATTCTTTCTAGATCATGCATTAGCTTGTCTCTCATTGACTCAATTGCTCAAGATGTAGACAGAATGAGAAATCACATTGTTACAATATATACATCAGGAAAGTGGTTATAATGTGGAACTTGCTAAAACATGGAGTAGTTGAGGTGAATAGCATCGATGCATTTAGAGGGAAGCAAGATAAGCACATGAGGGAGAAAGGAATAGAAGGTTATGTTGCTGGGGTTAGATGAAGTAGGATGAGAGGAAGGTCATGTGGAGCATAAACACTGGCATAGACCTGTTGGGCCGAATGGCCTGTTTCTGTGCTGTAAATTCTAAGGGGGAAACATTTGGTTGCTTTGCGCCTCCTGTTAGCGCCCTAAGTGTTCCCTAACGGGGCGCAAAGCAACTAGCACCCGGGCACGGCGATGTTTGCGGCGCTCGGGAAATTGACCAGACATTTTGCGGCAGCGCTAAACACTACCGCCACAATCTCCTGCGCCCACAGATCGTGACGTCAGTCGAGCATGCAACGGATATTGTGATATAGTGCCCCGGACTGGATATTGAGTGGCACCCCCTGCCTTTCTGCCTGCCGCTAGCAACGACAGGTAGAGGGGAACGTTTTGCAGTCGGTAAGGGACTGGGGGAGCGCTATTTAAAGGCGGCCGCTTTCTGCCTTTTTTGTCGGCGACATTTTTGCACCACGCATGCTGAGAGAGAGAGAGAGAGACACTTCCGGAGAGATTCAACGCTGTGTGAAGGAGTTTTGGGTACTGAGCAGCACTTTGCAGGTTCACTTTGATTTGACCTTCCTTGCATCGATTTAGAAGAGACTATGGGGGCTGCACTCTGAGCTCTTTCCCTGGGCCTCTCCATTGTTCTTTCCAGCAGATTTGATGTACAGGTCTCTCCAGGCCGAGATTCAAGGCTGCAATGAGCAGGGTGTGGATGAAGAGCAAGATCGACCCTCCCCTTTAAGAACTGGCTAGCGCCTGTGTGTCTGTGTTCCATTGCTCACTGACATCACATGAGCTTCGCCAGCGCTCTGAGGTAGCATCTCGCTCCTCGGCGTTAGCACCTTAAGAGAGGTGTGTAGTGCCTGATTTAGTGCTCCAATCACCTCCAGGGGCGATAGAAGCCAAGTTTGCAGTCAGAGGCGATAATTAGTGCCAGGCGCTAAACTTTGCGCCCGGCCGATAATTGCGCCCCAAACAGGGCGATACCGAATTTCTCCCCCTAAGTAATTTTTGACATTTTGGATTTCATTTAACAAAGGGCTCATTTTTAAATTAAATGGTAACAAAGGATATGGTCAGTTTTATTCTATGTAATTCTATATACTGTATAAGATAGCACCCATTCTAAGTGAAAGTAATCAAATTTATTAGCCTCTCTTTTTGGCTCTTCTTTTATTCCCACACTTTGATATTATGGAAAATGATGTTCCAGAATATAAAAATAATTTGATCATGCTAAGTCTCTTAGCGGCCTGGGAAATTAATGTATTATTTGGAAGGATAAATCTCCTACTAGATTTTTCCAATGTCTGCTTGGCAAGTTAGTGATTAGTTCATTCAAACAATAATTTTTTTATAAGAACTTAAGAAATAGGAGCAGGAGTAGGCCAATCGGCCCTTTTAGCCTACTCCGCCATTCAATAAGATCACGGCTGATCTTCTACCTCAAATCCACCTTCCCGCACTATCCCCATATCCCTTGGTTCCCTTAGTAGCCATGTTTTTTTTAGTGTTGTAGGTTCCACTCAAAGCAAACACTTGAAGGGCTGGAAATTACTCATCAGAACTATGAAGAGGAAGGCCAATTTGTGATTTGCAATGACTCCAGTATGACTGGGAAGAAGAGGAGAGTAATGCCTATTGTAGGAGCTGCACACTCTATTGTCCCCTTTCTTCAATGAAGTTCCCTTTGACTTGTTATACATTTAGGCTTTTCCCTTAGATATTCTCATGGGTACAAGAATGCCAGTCACTCTTGTGAGTGGTCCGAGCATCTTTTGTTGTGGGGTGTACCCATACTGCCCAATATCTGACCATATGATAGTGTAACCCAGGTGTATTCCCTTGTGATCTGAACTGGATATTTGTGTCTTTTGCGTGTATTTTACTTCAATCTATTTGGAGCAAACTGAAAATACATTTGGTACGACGAGATCTGATACAAACTGTTTTATTTCACAGTGAGGGAACGCACAGAGCAATAGTCATGATACAAAATAATGAACCCGCTATGCTTCCACATATCAGTAAGATGCCTTATTTAACTTACACAAAGTAAACTCTAGCTACTCTCCTGCCTTCTGACATTTCCATCGTCTTTTACTGGACCTGACTGTCCTTACCGCATTAAAAGCAGTTAAAATGTTTTTTTTTTAACTCTTTGGGACTCTTCTGGCCAGGGCTCCTCTTCCCCGCTAGGTTGACCTGGTAGGAAAGCCACATTGCCTTCTCCATGCAGGTCTCTGGTTAAAATAGCAGTTGGGCCCCAATGACATCATCGGAGCCCGATCTGCGTATGTCAAGAAGGACCCCACCGGTTTCCATTGGGTGTCCTTCTCGCCTGCTCAGAAGAGCAGGTTAAAATGGTAGCCTGCGGGTAGAGAGCGGGGTGTTGGCGGGTGAATCTCCCAGGTGATTTTACCTACTGCCCGCCTGGTTTCTGCCTGGTGGATAGGGTTAAATTGTCCATTTGAAGTAAAAATTCCATTCCCTTGTCTCAGTTTACTACCTCCCTGTCCCAGTCAATGAATGGGTAATTAAAATGTCTTCAAAATGTAATATTATTAATTCTACTCATCTTTCTGATCTATCTATACAGTTCTCTTCTATTTCTCTCCAATAATTGGGGGGTCTGTCATACAGCCCCACAATGTATCAACCCCTTTTTTTTATCTTTCATCTCTAACCATATTGATGCTGCCTAAACGTTTTCTTTGTGTACAACAATCCTCTCTACAGGAAGGATATACTTACCTTAGAGGGAGTGCAATGAAGGTTCACCAGACTGATTCCTGGGATGGGGGCATTGTCCTATGAGGAGAGATTGAGTAGACTAGGCCTATATTATCTGGAGTTCAGAAGAATGAGAGATGATCTCATTGAAACATACAAAATTCTTAAGGGGCTTGACAGGGTAGATGCTGGGAGGATGTTTCCCCTGGCTGGGGAGTGTATAACTTGGGTCACAGTCTCAGAATAAGGGGTTGGCCATTTAGGACTGAGATGAGGAGACATTTCTTCACTCAGAGGGTGGTGAATCTTTGGAATTCTCCACCTCAGAGGGCTGTGGAGGCTCAGTCGTTGAGTATGTTCAAGACAGAGATCAATAGATTTTTGGATACTAAGGGAATCAAGGGATGTGGGGATAGTGCGGGAAGGTGGAGTTGAGGTAGATCAGCCATGATCTTATTGAATGGCGGAGCAGGCTCGAGGGCTGAATGGCCGACTCCTGCTCCCATTTCCTATGTTCTTATGTATTTCCTCCTTCTCTAATATTGGCACTCTTCTTTTCTTACCTATTCTGCCCTTCCTAAAAATATTATACGTGAGTGGCACGTGGAACATTTTCCCATCAGGACATCCTGCCATTTGTTTGTAATTGCCTTGCTTTTCTACTTCAGTTTCCCCATTATACTACTTGTTGCTTTTGTCAGTCCCTGGTTGCTTGCTGCCTCTTGAACATTGCTTTAATGATAGCTCTGAATGGCTGCTAATAACACCAACTTGACCTCATTGCGGACTTTCCCATTACATGGTCCTACCATGACGGTCCTGCTTTGTACCTGGCCAGCACTGGTGCTCTCTTGGCTTCACACCACACCTTAGAATTAGCTGGACCATTCCTGGCATTGCTGCCTTTCCAGCTCGCTACCCAGTCACTGCATGCTTTACCTTTTAATTTACATGATCCCCAGCATCCCTTGCTGCTCTCTGGTACTCCATGTTATTTCCTTTATAGTCACAACATAAATTAATTCATCAATACTTTGAGTCATCCCTTCGCCTCTCCTTAAAGTAGTAAAAAAGCTCGTCCATTGATCAGTTATTCTCTGCACAATCTTCTCACCATACAGTAATGAATTGTGCTAAACACTGCTTTAAATTAGTTGATAAATCATTAATACATGAATAGTGTTCTCTCAGTAAATGAATACGGAAATGATTGCTTAATGAGTCACAAACTCCCAAGTATGCCTCTTTATAAATCATTAATTGCTCTCGCTCCATTTATTTCCGATATCCATTCCATCAGGTTTGTATTTCGACCACCTGTTAACTCTCTACTTAGTTTTCCTTCAAATTCCTGTTTTCAGACATCCTTTCATTCCATTCTGTAAGCTCTGGTCCCTTCCTAATTGCAGCCTTCAACCCTCCCTTTCTCCGACCACTGAACGCCTCTTTAATCTCCATCTCTAAACACCTGCTAAAATCAAACCACTTCTTGCACCCTGGATTTGCCTTTTTCCCTATTCTATCCTTTATTTAGCCATTCCGCCAAGTTGCCCCCTTCCTTTTTCAGATCGCGCTTCAGCTATCTTCACTATACTCATTGTTTCGCTGTCAAGCTCATGTTTTACGCTGCTGGTTTCATGCATTTTTTTTTAATGACTTTTATCCATCCCGCCATTCCATGTTCCCACTCCGTTGGCTCTGGTATTTGTAGCTCTTCCTCGCGCATACTCTACGGAATCTTGCACACATATCTTCATCCATTCAATTTCATACTTTTTAATCCTTGCCCACTGTGCACATTGACATGAATCAGTCATTCATGAAAGAAAGACTTATGAAATAATACTGAGCAGCCTACGGGTGGCACTGTCCAGGGAGAGTATAAATACTCGGGCATGGGCCCAGCTTGCGCAGGACATTCTTAACAGGAACTAGTGAAGGACACAGCTAGACCTCCATGTTGTAAAACAGTTGATTAAAGCTTTGTTTAATGCTTAGACCAAGTGCCTAGTAGTTTTCTTACATCACATATCTTGTTGCCTATTCCACCTCCACTTTTTGGGGCTGGTTTTAAAAATTGCCCCTAAAACGGGTGCAAAGTCGGCCAGAGCAGCCTCTCCGCCAGCCCATTGGTGCCGGAGTGAGGGCCAAGCCAGTTCGAGGGCCCGGACCTCATTGGCGTGCCTAGCAGGTGCACCGTTGCAGCTCAGGCATTCTGGGAAGACGGGAAATTGGGCAGCTCCCACACTGTGCAGGCCAGCAGGTTAGTCAGTCCTGGGTGGATGGGTGGCCTCGAACCGGCCGGCACAGGGCTGCTGTTTCTCAGGGGGAGGGGGGGTGGGGCAGTGGAGCCAGGAGGAAAATTCCCCCTGGGGCTCATCAAAAAAAAACTTACAAGTTTTACGGGGGCCGTTTCTTTGAGCGACTTTAAGAACGACTGGTTGGGCTGCTCAGCACCTGGTACAGATCGACGAGACCGAGCACAGCCGCCCATTTGTATCTGAAAATCACAGCCGGGGTCCTACAACTGGTGTAGGATGCTGATTCGCACATTTGAGCAGCCTCCCTCCCGCCTGTTGAAGGCAGGCTGCTCAGCCATTTACAGGCCCCACCTGAAAACAGAATCAGATGGGTCTTGCAGTTCAAAATCACTTAAAATAGCAAAAGAAGCTGGATTTTGGGTGAGGTATAGGCTCCATCTTATTATTTAGTTACTGGTCAGCAGCTGCTTGTGCAACAATTTCACGGATGGAAATCAATTTTAATTGAGTTAGCTAATTATGGAATTCATTATGGTTGTCAGTTTACTTTTGAAGTGACTTGAATTAATTTAATTTATTTTGATAGGTCTAACATGTTCTAGATTGTAATTTTCCTGATTTAAACGGGGTAGTAATCTGTGTGTTTGTTCTTTATTGAGTTTGTGTAATTCAGTAGCCACGTTGGTATAAATCATATTTACCTTCACCTCAGGGTGAAATTTCAATGATTCTTTTTATACACGCTAGGGTCAAGATTGCCTATAAATTTCAGCTTAACAAGACCGACACCAGACCAGAAAAGACATAAGAAGTTGTAACTAAATGTGTTTTCAAATGTAGGTCGCAAATTTCCAACCAGTTCCTCAAAGTTTATGTGAATTGTTTATTTGAAAATTAGCATGGTATTTTAAGATTGAAACTTCTTTCATTCGCTACCAAGTAAACAAATCATGTCAAGGGTCTTTCTAATGCAACAACAACTTGCATTGATATAGCGCCTTTAACGTAGTAAAACCCAAGGCGCTTCACAGGAGCGTTGTGAGACAAGATTTGACACCGAGCCACATAAGGAGACATTAGGACAGGGAACCAAAAGCATGGCCAAAGAAGTAGGTTTCAAGGAGTGTCTTAAAGGAGGGGAAGAGAGCCGGAGGGGTTTTGGGAGGGAATTCCAATGGTCGAGGTCTAGACAGCTGAAGGCACAGCTGCCACTGGTGGGGTGAAGGAAATTGGGGATGCATTCTCGATAGGTGGGAAGAGGGCGCAGAGCAGCTGCCAGCAGCGAAAGACTAGGCAACGCTTGGCCACTCGCTGGCTTAGAGGTAAGTGGTGGGGAGGGGGTTTCAGGAGGGGGTTGCGGGAGCGAAAGGAGGAGCCTGGGGCAGGAGAGGCCACGACTTTGCTTGTGGGGCCCAAAGAAGTACTCCTGCTCCTCCTGGCCCCACAGAGGAAAATCTTACACTTACTTTGGAGGACCTCTTCTGTCAGAACCTGCTTCAGCCTGGCTGAGGAGCCGTGGCAGCTTCCCAGCTCCGGCGCCAGTTAAAATACAATCCTGTTGACGGAATGAAAGGCCCCCCACCTGCTTTAGTTGTTGAGAGAGCTGTCCCAGAACCCATACTGCTTGGGTACTATCACACATTAGTAACCAACCAGACATAGGCAAAGAAGAACACTTGGATTGAATCCATTGTTTATCACTGTCTCGTGAAGTGTGTATAGATCAGTGGTGAGGTACCGAACAAAACTATTCATGTTTTGCAAAGTTAACTTAGTGCTGTTGAATTTTCTCTAGCTTTTCCTGCAGTAACCCAGGATAAGACTTCTCAGCAATCGTTTTCCCATGTGTAAACCCAAGTTAATGAACAGTTACACTGAAGATGTCTGGACTTGGCTAACACGCATCACAGGCAAGCTCATTCAGGTAGCTGCACTCACCAACATAATTGATTTTATTATGAACCACGGCAGCTGCATTCATCTATATGCTGTTACCTTCAGTGATACGATAACACGGCTGCATTATGTAGAAATATACATATATTTTTAAAACAGTTCAAGTTTGTATTTGCCACTTAGTCCTCTTGTGGGTATAATTTATGAGATATGCACACATGGGAAATGAATTATACGTTGACCTTTTGTGCATCGCCTCAATTCAATCTGTCATGTCTTGTCATTTAATTGACTTTCATTTCAACAGAGGTAGCATGTTCTGCACATTACACTTAATATTTATAATTCCTGCGTCCGCTCAGATGAATTAATTTAACAAGTCAAGGCTAATAAGACTCTAAAGGATGGTACTGTTCACTACATGCAGTGCAAGGTTGCAACTGTCAATCATTTTGCTGTGCCATCAGCCCAAATGTGCCCCGCCTGACAGCCTCCATTAGGAGACCAGCAGTGGAAGATCTAGAAATGCCAGTTTAATGATAGATGAGATTTTTTTTGGTAATTTTACTGGTATCTTTTAGCCTTTTCTGTTGCTATTTTTCCAGACAGAATATATACTCTGACAATGGGCACTTCCAAATAATCAGTTGGGAACAAATTGTTTGCCGTGCTGAATGTTACCAGTTTTTCCAAAAAAAAATCTGTACTGACGTTGTTGACACATTAGTCCCTGTCTTGCTATAGGCTCCACCCGCATAATATGAATGGGCTGGATTTTCTCAATGGGGAGCTTTTGGAGGCGGGACTCCCACTTGTCGGGTTTTTAGTCCTGCCTCCATCAACTTGTGGCCAACGAATGCTATTTTCCCTTGATTGACCATGTTCAGCAGGCCAATTAGGGAAAGCCAGTTACAGGTGACGTCAGCGAGTGATGTTTCATCTGTCAAGAGCTTTTGACAGATGAAATATCAGCAGTTGACAGCTCTGTGAAGCTGTCAAACACTGACAATCTGTCCTCTAAGTTGAGCCCTTCCACTCAGGCTCAGTTAGAGATCTCTCCAGACCAGAAAGCAGAAGGCTGCAGCTTTTGACAGTTCAGCGGCCATTCTGCTTTCTGTGCCGGTGAGCTGAGGGACTCCCGAGACCTGAAGGGAGGAAGCCTGCAGGAATAAGTAAAGGTAAGTAAAACTTATTAAAACACTTTACACTCTCCTCTCCACACTTGCCCCCATCACTCACCTGCACACCCATCTCGGCCCCTCCGACCCCCGCAGACCCACGGCTCGCCTTGCTGACCCTGGCGAGGTTCGGAGCCGTCGGGAAGCCCACACTTCAGGGCTGAAAATAGGGCTTCTCCAGAAAGCTGCCTGTTAACTACCTGTTAACAGGCAGTTAATTGGCACTAATCCCCTTCCCACCTCGGGAAGGCGGCTCCCAGTACGGGTCGGGTACCCGCCTCCAGGGAAGATGGCACGGAGGCGGGTTGGAGGCGGGATGGGTACCCGCCCCCAGATTCTGCTATTTTCCCGGCAGTCCCGCCTCCCCAGGGCTGGCAAAATCGCCCCCAAAGTCACAGCTCTCAGAAGAAAACAGGGTTTGTGCCCATATTTGTGTCGTGTTTAACAGTAGTTGTTTTCACCCGCTCGCCGTTATTTATGGGTAAATGGTACAGCAACATCAGGCGAGGAGCAGATGCGCGGTTAAATGCCAATATCCAAAGGCTGCTGTCCAAGTTGCCGTTAACTTCGCACAAAAGGCATCTCGCCCTTAGCCGCCCAGTTTTTTTTAGGAACTTGCTGTATTTGCCCATTAATTGCTTGTTAAACTTGTCACAGAAAGTAAAGTCTTGACATTACAAGCGTAAGTACCCTTTTAATGATGTGCTAAGCGTTGATGACTGCCAATCCACCTCTCTGTCACTGAAAATTAACCATTACAGGTTTGGAGTCTCGTTCCTTCAGGTTTTCAATTTTTGGGGGGAAATTTTAAAAATGACAAATATCCTTTCTGTCTTTTTTTTCTCTCTCTCTTAAACCAATCTTTCTTTCCCTCTTTATTTCTCCTCCTGTACCTGATTTGACATTGAAGTTACTCCCTTTAATTCACCCACCTTCTCAGTCCTTCCTGAGTTAATTTCCCAATCCTTAAATCTCATTGGCTAAGGAGATACCCTGTTGGCTGTCCTGCTCACTCAGGTCCCAGCTGCCCCTGTTTCCCTCGCTGCTCCATTATCAGCTCACACTTTCAGCACCTTAGTGGGCAAAAAGGTTTTGAGCTGAAGGGTGCGGGGCAAGTCTAACTAATGGCAGATGCCGTTAGATGCCCTGCTAAAGCAAATTCTGGTCCTATTAATAGTCTGTTGGGTAAGGGGGAGATAAGGCAATATCATCCAGCTCTTTATGCCAATGTCTATCCATTTATTTTATGTTTACATCATTTCTCTTCGTCAAGTGGCAAGGGCAGGGTCAATCCCAGTACAAATATAAAAAGATTTGCAAGAGTTTGATGCCTGTTGTATCCTTGACAACATTATAACAGTAGCTGGGTATTCCTTTCAGAGGAGAACAATGGCAGCTATTTGGCTGAGGGGCATGTCCCAGGAACGATGCTGGGACAAGACCACTTGGCCTCAGTGTCACTACATGAAAAGGCTCTTTATTTTAAGGTCATTGGTTGCCATTATTGCTTAAATTCTCTCGGTGATTACCAAGCATGTCAACCTGAAACTTAAAATCAGACTTGTAGCTCTGAAAAAGTACCGAGCAACTGGAATCATCGGGCTGGGCTCTCAGATGTTCCGATTTGCTTTGATTGATGGCTCAGGTTCCACAGTGTGCGATAAAGCTGAAGCGTAGACTACTTGGAGACAGCAAATGCACCAATTACCTTACTGAGCTCTGTAGTCTGATATCGTCTCAGTGTTGCCACGACCTCATCCTTTCAGCAGATGATCATCACTGAGATGGTTTTAAAGAGTGGATGAATTTGGCCTCTTTGTTGACTTGGAAACTCCTTTGTGGACCAAACTGCTATGTACTGTACCTGAAAATATAACTACATGGGGGAGAAATTCAGTATCGCCCTGTTTGGGGCACAATTATCGGCTGGGCGCAAAGTTTAGCGCCTGGCGCTAATTATCGCCTCCGACTGCAAACTTGGCTTTTGTTGACCCTGCCGGTGATTGGAGCGCCAAATCTCTTTTAAAGCGCAAAGGCCGAGGAGCGAGGCGCTAACTCAGAGTGCGGGCGCAGCGCGGGTGATGTCAGTGAGCAATGGAACACAGACACACTGGCGCCGGCCAGTTCTTAAAGGGGAGGGTCGATCTTGCTCTCCATCCACACCCTGCTCATTGGAGCCTTGGACCTCGGCCTGGAGAGACCTGTGACTACATTTTCCAGCCAAGGACTATGGAGAGGGTGAGAGAACGAGCTCAGTGCTTCAGCGAGCGGGCCTTGGAGGCTCTGGTTGGCGCGGTGGAGCGTAGAAGAGCTATACTGTATCCTGTGAGTGGCAGGAGGCCATTGCCGTGCGACTACAGAAGAGTGTGGCTGGAGGTGGCTCAGCACGTCTCCTCCAGGAGCATGGTGCCCAGGACCCAAACTCAACGTCGCAAAAGGTTCAACGACCTCACTCGGGTCATCAGGGTGAGTGGCTTTTTTTCAATACCTCTCCATTCCTCTATCTCAACCTCACTCTATGGCTAGAGGGTCTTAAAACCCCAATGCCCAACACTCATCCAACACCTATGGCCCTCTCATAAAACACACATGCACATTCCACACTTGCATAGAGTAAGGGCTATTCAACTATGGGAGGCACATCAGGCAAGACCATGGCTGTATATTGTAAGGGCTATTCAACTATGGGAGGCACATCAGGCAAGACCATGGCTGTTTATTTACTCAGATGCCGTCTTTTTTCTTGCAGGACAGGCTATCTCATAACAGGAGACAGCAGCAATGGACGGGTGGAGGGCCGCCTCAGCTGCAACCCCTCAGCGATCTTGAGGCGCGCGTCCACAGGATTGTGGCAAGCCGGGTGACCGGACCCATTGCCCCTGGAGAGGTCGACCCCATTTGGGACTGCAATGGTAAGGTCATCAGCTTTCTCTCCTCTCTCATTCCACTTGTCCCTCACAACACCAGCCTTTGACACTTTCAACCCAACTTACTAAATCACTGCACTCATTCCTCCCTTGCTGCCACCCTATCCTCACGCTAAAGCCACTCTTGTACCTCCCTGCTTTCAGATGGTGATTCACCAGCTGAGGAGACGGACCCTGAAGCTGCCTTTGGGAGCGAAGCCGCAGGCGAGGAGGAAGAGGATGCCGGAGCCTCAGCGCCACCCTCTCCCGAGGAAGCCCATGCCCACACTGGGACCACATCTTCCCTGGAGGGGCGCAAGGGGGAAGGGTCTGATGAAGGTGAAGCTCCGGGACCCAGTGGGCTGCAGCAACGCGATGTGGGTAGGGAAGATCGGGGGCCTTCTCCCCAGAGGGAGAGTATGCCAGCGAGTCCTGCTGCACTGGACGCAGAGGAGGAGTGGCTCATTGCGGAAATAAACACCCAGGCGGTGGACATGCACACTGAGCTCATGGGTGCAGTGGGAAGGGTGCCCGAAAGCATTGATGTACTGGCAAGGGGTGTGGAGCACTACGCTGCAGCACAGGCAGATGCCATGCAAATGCTTAGTGCTGCAATTCAGTCACAGGATGCTGTGATCCAATCTCAGACTGGTCTCATGCAGTCTCAGATTGAGGCCACGCAAGCACTGACTGCTGCCATCATCGCTGGTTCGGACACATTTCCCCGGGGCTCTCACATCGACGCAGCAGGCCAACAATCTGTGCTCCAGCAGATTGCTCCGGATGCTGAGGTGCTGCCCCGTGGGAGTGCCAGTGTGTTGGTCAAGCAGGGAGGTGCTGTCCTCTCTCAGGATGACAGCATTCCTGCTGCCACCATTGTCACTTCCCCATTACACTTGTCACATAAGAACATAAGAACGTAAGAAATAGGAGCAGGAGTAGGCCATACGGCCCCTCGGGCCTGCTCCGCCATTCAATAGGATCATGGCTGATCTGAACCTAGACTCACGTCCACTTCCCTGCCCTCTCCCCGTAACCCCTAATTCCCTTATCTGCTAGGACAATGTCTATCTCCATTTAAATTTATTTAATATTGCAGCGTCCACAGCTCTCTGGGGTAGCAAATTCCATAGATTTACTACCCTCTGAGTGAAGAAGTTTCTCCTCATCTCAGTTTTGAAAGGGCAGCCCCTTATTCTAAGATCATGCCCCCTAGTTCTAGTCTCACCCATCAGTGGAAACATCCTCACCGCATTCACCCAATCAAGCCCCCTCACAATCTTATATGTTTCGATAAGATCGCCTCTCATTCTTCTGAACTCCAATGAGTAGAGTCCCAACCTACTCGACCTTTCCTCATAAGTCAACCCCCTCATCTCTGGAATCAACCGAGTGAACCTTCTCTGAACCGCCTCGAGAGCAAGTATATCTTTTCTTAAATATGGAAACCAAAACTGCACGCAGTATTCCAGGTGTGGCCTCACCAATACCCTTTATAACTGCAGCAAGACTTCCCTGTTTTTATACTCCATCCCCTTTGCAATAAAAGCCAAGATTCCATTGGCCTTCCTGATTACCTGCTGCACCTGCATACTAACTTTTTGTGTTTCATGTACCAGGACCCCCAGATCCCTTTGTACTGCAGCACTTTGCAGTTTCTCTCCATTTAGATAATAACTTGCTCTTTGATTTTTTCTGCCAAAGTGCATAACCTCACACTTTCCAACATTATATTGCATCTGCCAAACCTCTGCCCACTCACTTAGCCTATCTATGTCCTTTTGCAGGTTTTTTATGTCCTCCTCGCTCACTGCTTTCCCTCCCATCTTTGTATCATCGGCAAACTTGAATATGTTGCACTCGGTCCCTTCCTCCAAATCGTTAATATAGATTGTAAAGAGTTGGGGTCCCAGCACTGATCCCTGTGGGACACCACTAGTTACTGATTGCCAGCCCGAGAACGAACCATTTATCCCAACTCTTTGTTTTCTGTTAGATAGCCAATCTTCCACCCATGCCAGTATATTACCCCCAATCCCGTGATTTTTTATCTTGATCAGTAATCTTTTGTGTGGAACCTTGTCAAATGCCTTTTGGAAGTCCAAATACACTACATCCACTAGTTCCCCTTTATCCACCCTATATGTTACATCCTCAAAGAATTCGAGCAAATTTGTCAAACATGACTTCCCCTTCGTAAAACCATGCTGACTCTGTCCTATTAAATTATGTTTATCCAAATGCTCTGATACTGTTTCCTTAATAATGGACTCCAACATTTTGCCAACCACAGATGTTAGGCTAACTGGTCTAGTTTCCAGCTTTTTGTTATTTCCCTTCTTAAATAAGGGTGTTACATTAGCAGTTTTCCAATCTGCCGGGACCTTTCCTGAGTCCAGGGAGTTCTGGAAAATGCATCCACAATCCCTACCGCCACTTCTCTCAAGACCCTAGGATGTAGGCCATCAGGTCTGGGGGATTTATCCGCCTTAAGTCCCATTATTTTACTGAGTACCATCTCTTTAGTGATTTTAATCATGTTTAGCTCCTCCCCCTCCCAATTGCCCCCTGTTTGTCCAGTGTTAGGATATTTTTAGTGTCCTCTACTGTAAAGACTGATACAAAATATTTGTTCAGCGTCTTTGCCATCTCCATGTTCCCCACCACTAGTTTCCCGGTCCCATCCTCTAAGGGACCAACGTTCACTTTAGCCACCCTTTTTCTTTTTATATAGCTGGAGAAACTCTTGCTATCTGTTTTTATATTTTTTGCTAGTTTACTTTCATAATCTATCTTCCCTTTCTTAATTAATCTTTTAGTTATTGTTTGCTGGCTTTTAAATGCTTCCCAATCTTCTATCCTCCCACTAGATTTGGCTAATTTATATGCCCTTGTTTTCAGTCGAATACTATCCTTTATTACTTTACTAAGCCACGGGTGGCTGTCTTTTCTTTTACTCCCCTTTTTCCTCAGTGGAATATTTATCTTGAAAGATGTGAAATATCTCCTTGAATGTAGACCACTGCTCTTGTACCGTCTTACACTTTAATCTGTTTCCCCAGTCCACTTTAGTCAATTCTACTCTCATACCTTCATAGTCTCCTTTATTTTAGCTTAGTACGCTGGTTTGAGATCCAACTCTATCACCCTCAAACTGAATTTGGAATTCAACCATATTATGGTCACTCATTCCAAGGGGATCCTTTACTAGGACATTTTTTATTAATCCTGTCTCATTACACAGGACCAGATCTAAGATTGCCTGCCCCTTGGTTGGTTCAGTTACATATTGCTCAAGGAACCCGTCCCTAATACACTCTATGAACTCTTCCTCAATGCTGCCATGCCCAATTTGATTAGTCCAGTCAATATGAAAGTTAAAATCCCCCATGATTATAGCTGTTCCCTTATTACAAGCCCCAACTATTTCCTGATTTATACTCACAGCCTGTAACCCAGCCAGCCCAGACTGCTGCAGCCCATGCAGAGTTGGTGCAGTCTGCAGCTGGGCCCTCCAGGCCCAGAGCTGGTCGAGACCGTCCTTCAAGGGCATCTGTAGTCTCAGGTTCTGACATTCAGCAGCCTTCCACCAGCCTTGCTGCAGCCACTGGGGCCCCATTACGGAGGAGCAGTAGGGTGGGAAGGGGAGAAGTGCGCAAGGGAAGGAGATCACCCTCGAAGGGCAGAAAGTAGGAGGTCTGACGAAATGTTGGGAATGTTTTTATTAAAGGCTGAGGTTCATGTAATAACTTTTGTTTAGTGTTTTGGCCATTATCTCTAGGTTGTGAGAACCAGTTCTGTTAATTAATGATTTTTTGTGTTTGTTTCTATTAGTTTGTCATGAAGAAATAACACACACATAGTTTGTAAAATAAAAAAAGTTTTTGTATTGAAAATGTACATGTTTGGCCTTTGGAATCATTGCTGCCTTGGCCGACTTTGGGGTTGTGGGTTGCTTTCCATCATGTTGTTCTCCATGCCAGAATCCATTTCCTCAGTAGGGGCCTAGAAGCGGCATGTTATCAGTCATTGATGGACGGCCCTTGCAGTTTCAACATTGTGGGCCTCCCTCCCGCCTTGGTGCTGCTGCTGATCATCCTCCTCCTCTTCCTCCTCCTCTTCCTCCTCCACTTCCTCCTCTTCCTCCTCCTCTTCCTCCTCCTCCAGTGGTGCACCAAGGCCTGGTGGCATTGGCTGGGTCCTGAGGATTGCAAGGTTATGAAGAATGCAGCACACAACTATGAAGAGGGAGACTCGCTCAGACGAGTACTGCAGGGCTCCTCCTGAGTGGTCCAGACAGTGGAACCGTTGCTTGAGCACGCCGATCGTCTGCTCAATGATGCTCCTGGTGGTGAGATGGCTCTCATTGTACTGCAGCTCAGCAGGGGTGTTGGGGTTACGGAGTGGTGTCATCAGCCAGGTGCAGAGTGGATAACCCTTGTCCCCGAGGAGCCAACCACTTGGCTGATGCGGTGCCTGGAAAAGTTCTGCCACAGCAGTCTGGCGCAGGATGAAAGCATCGTGGCTGCTGCCAGGATAACGGGCATTGACAGCGCGTATCAGCTGCCTGTGGTCACAGACCAACTGGACATTTAAGGAGTGGAACCCCTTGTGGTTTTGGAAAACCTCTGCATTCTCATGCGGTGCCCGCAATGCCACATGCGTGCAGTCAATGATGCCCTGCACCATGGTGAAGCCCGCTATCCACGCAAAGCCCAATGCGCATGACATGAATCAGTCATTCATGAAAGAAAGACTTATGAAATAATACTGAGCGTCCTGCGGGTGGCGTTGTCCAGGGAGAGTATAAATACTCGGGCACGGGCCCAGCTTGCGCAGGACATTCTTAACAGGAACTAGTGAAGGACATAACTAGACCTCCATGTTGTAAAACAGTTGGTTAAAGCTTTGTTTAACGCTTAGACCAAGTGCCCAGTAGTTTTCTTACATCAGCGCAATCATGCTGTTTGGCCTGGGTCATCGGGAAAGAGATGTACTGGCGTCTCCTTTTATAGAGGGCATTTGTGACCTGCCGGATACAGCAATGGATCATGAACTGGGAGATATTGGTGATGTCCCCAGTAGAAAGGAGCTGGTGGCATAAAAATTCAGAGCCACTGTGACCTTCACTGCAACCGACAGAGACGTCCTGGTCCTCAGTTGAGGCTGCAGATCTGGCTGCAGCAGGTGGCAGAGCTCAGTGACCACCTCCTTGCTTAAGCGCAGCCTGTGCAAACACTGCTCCTCAGACAAATTAATGTAGGAGAATTGTTCCCGGAATACCCTGGGAGAGTAAGGTCTCCTGTGCAGAGACCTGTTGGCCATCCTCCGTCTGGCCATGATTGCCACTCTCTCTCTGCATCCCTGATGTCTCCTATTCTGCAGGCACAGGACGAAGCCCTGAATCAGTGTAGCCCCCATAGTCTCTTGACAGTCGAAGTAATGGAAGTCAAATCCAAAACAACCTGCAAAGTGATGCTCAGTACCCAAAACTACTTCACACAGCGTTGACTCTATGCAGAAGTCTCTCTCTCTCTCTCTCTCTCTCAGAATCTCTCTCTCTCTCTGTCAGAATGAGTGGTGCAAAAATGTCTGCCACAAAAAAAGGCAGGAAGAGGGCGCCTTTAAATAGCCCCCCCTCCCAGCCCCTCACTGACCGGAAAACGTTCCAGTCTCCCTGTCTCCCTGACCACTCAATAGCTGGTCCGGGGTGCCACCGGGGCGTTGAACGCTTGACTGACGTCGCGATCTGCGGGCGCAGGAGATCGGGGCGGTAGACTTTTGCACCACCGCAAAAACTCTGGTCAATTTCGCGAGTGGCGCAAACATCGCTGCGCCCGGGCGCCAGTTGCTTTGTGCCCCATTAGCACCCTCTTAGGGAGGCGCAAAGCAACCGAATTTTTCCCCCCATAACTTTAAAAATGCACCTTAGCCTCACCCTGTGAGCACATTAAAATGCCCCCTAGAGTTTATGCTGAATTTACATTTACAATACTGATAGAAAATAAGCCTGTTCTAATTTTCATAATCTTTTGAACAGTTTCAAAGATAATAGCCTACTGCCTATTGTCGTGGTGTAACGTGGGCCTCCCATCTCCCACCCTGCATAAACTGGAGCTCATCCAAAACTCTGCTGCCCGTGTCCTAACTCGCACCAAGTCCCGTTGACCCATTACCCCTGTGCTCGCTGACCTACATTGGACCCCGGTCCAGAAACTCATCGATTTTAAAATTCTCATCCTTGTATTCAAATCCATCCATGGCCTCGCCCCCCTCCCTATCTCTGTAACCACCTCCAACCCTCCGAGATCTCTGCGCTCCTCCATTTCTGGCCTCTTACGCATCCCCAGATTTTAATCACTCCGCCATTGGCGAACATGTCTTCAGCTCCGGAATTCCCTCCCTAAACCTCTCCGTCTCTCCACCTCTCTTTCCTCCTTTAAGACGCTCCTTAAAACCTTCCTCTTTGACCAAGCTTTTGGTCACCTGCCCTAATATCTCCTTACGTGGCTTGGTGTCAAATTCTGTTTGATAACGCTCCTGTGAAGCACCTTGGGACGTTTCACTACGTTAAAGGCGCTGCATAAATGCAGCTTGTTGTTATTATTGACAGTGGAAACTGGGTGGGTGTCCCTTCCTGCCAGCATAAATGCACCTGACATAATTTCCAGGGGCAGGACCAGCTCGAACATTACTTCATTTAAATATTAAGTTTGTGACGTACCCATCCTGAATGCCACTCATCCTCATAGTGGAATGGCCATCCAGGGCTTCTAAATCATGGTAAGATTTCAGAAGATCATGAAAAGACCGACATTTTATTCCTGGGTTGGGCTATTAGCATCTTACCGCTTCTCTTTCCCTAGGGCTGACAAACAACTCAGAGTTGGGTCAAGGGTGATGGATGTGGAAGGCCCTCCTGAAGATTCAACGTAATTTATTCTTACCCTGCCAAGCATCAGTTCAGCAACACCCACTCAGCGGGATTTGGACAGTGAAATTGAGGGGAGTTCAGTGGACGCAAGTGAGCATGAGCAAGTGGCATTGTCAAAGAAGGAAAAGGTCCAGAGATCGAGCTCACGTTTGCTCTCTGCTGAAGTGGACAGGGATGCAGACCTCTGTGACCCAGCTTTTAAAAGTATTATGTCCGTGTGTAATTGAGACACGGACTGCAGGAGTTGGTTATAACAGGTCTTTACTGAGTGGAGACAAACTGGAACTACTATGCAAAAGTTACTACACAGGCTTATATACAGGGGTGGTCACTACTGGTACTGCAGTTTACAGGGGCTGCAGAATATAGTTCCTTCTGCAAAGTACACACACTACAATTCCTCCCTTTTTAGCTAAACAGTACATAACATTCGATTAATAATTAAATAACATATTTACAATTACAGTTGCTAGATACATTAGCTGAAGTTAAGCAATTATAAGTTCAGTCTTTGAGGAGGCTTCCTGATTCTGTCTGGATAACGCCTCTTTGGGGTATCAGGTTCTTCTGGCAAAGTTGATTCGGGATCAACGTCGTTGTTTGGTTCGTCTGCTTCCAATATCACCGATTCTGAGGTAGATGCAATTGGTACTTCGGTTTCATCACCAGGTGTATCGGATCGTAGTGTGGAATTGACGTTTTCCAGTGACTCTAGAATCTGGTCAGCATGGCGTCTTACAATGCTCTCTCCAACGTCCACGGTATACATTAGAGGTCCTTGCCGTGTACAGATCGTTCCTGGCTGCCATTTCTCTGTGCGGTCGTCCCGGGCCAAAACTGGTTGACCTATCTTAAAACTCCTGGTTGGCCTTTCATTCATATTCTGAAACTGCCTGTTCTCCACATCTCTTCCGATGTTTGGCTTAACCAAATCCAAGCGGCATCGTAGTCTTCGATTGAAGAACATCATGGCTGGAGTTTGGTTGGTAACCGCATGTGTCGGTTGAGGACATTTTTATTACCTCTGGTCACTTTGATTGTGCATCCACCGCAATTAAAAACATCGAGTCCATAAATGGACCAGCAAAATCAATGTGCACCCTTTGCCATGGAGATGAGGGCCACTCCCATGGATGTAGAGGGGCTTGTGGTGGGGCGTTTTGGACCTTCTGGCATCCTGTACAGCTCTTGGTCATCTCTTCGATTTCTCTATCGATTCCCGGCCACCACACAAATGCTCTGGCTAAGTTCTTCATTTTTACCCCTCCCAGATGACCCTCATGAAGCTCATTGAGCACTCTATCCTTCAATTTGGGTGGAATTACTACTCTGGATTCACACATCAAGGTTCCTCTGCACACTGACAGCTGTTCTCTTCTCGGCGAGAATGCTGGCAACAGTGGTTCGCCATGTGCTGGCCATCCCTTCACCATTAAATCATAGACCCAGGAGAGTGTCGGGTCATTTCGTGTTTCCTTTTCTATGTTTGCATTCGTCACAGGGAGACATTCGACTATGGTCGAGTGGAATATCTCCACTGGATCCACTGCAGGTGCTTCTTCCACCATCGGCAACGGTAGGCGCGACAACCTATCAGCATTCCCATGCTGTTTAGTTCCTTTGTACTCGATGTCATATTGGTGTGCCCCGAGGAAAAGGGACCACCTCTGTAGCCGTTGTGCTGTCATTATCGGGACGCCCTTCTGAGGGTTGAAAAAGACAGTACCACTCCAATGCCGTAGGGAGACGCATCACATGCCAGTCTTATCGGTAGTGATGGGTTGTAGTGAGCCAATACTTCTCTTGAAGTGATTAGGTCTTTACTCTTCTGAAAGGCCCGCTTACATTCATCGCTCCATTTCCATGCTACTCCAGTTTGTAGTAGGGCGTTCAGTGGGTGCAGAATTGTGGACAAATTCAGCAAAAACTTATGGTAGTAATTCACCAATCCGAGGAATGACCTCAGTTGCGACACATTTTCAGGCGCTGGAGCCTGAACTGCCGCTTCAATTTTGTCAGGGGACTTATGTAACCCCTATTCATCAATCACGTGGCCACAATATGATATCTGTTTCTTAAAAAACTCGCACTTGGGGCGATTGGCTCGTAGCCCATGTTCTCTTAGTCTAGTGAGCACCTGCTCTAGGTTGGCAAGGTGTTCACTGTCATCTTCACCTGTCACTAGGATGTCGTCCAAGTAACACTGAGTCCCCGGAAACCCTTGCAGGACTTGTTCCATCGCTCTTTGCCATATTGCCGGAGCTGATGCTACTCCGAATACCAGTCGATTATACTGGTAAAGACCTTTGTGAGTGTTTATCGTGACATACTTCCTAAAAGATTCTTCAACCTCCATCTGCAAATATGCTTGTGCTAGGTCAATTTTTGTAAAACGCTTCCCTCCAGATAGTGAGGCGAAAATATCTTCTATCCTCGGGAGAGGATATTGTACTGTGTGAAGGACTGGGTTCACCGTCACCTTGAAGTCCCCACAGATGCGAACCTTCCTTGGCTCTTCAGACTTATTGTTTAACGTTTTCTTCATGACAGGAACGATGGGTGTCGCCCACTCGCTCCAGTCTACCTTAGATAACACGCCTGCATTCTCCAGATTCACCAGCTCTGCCTCGACGGCTGGGCAAATTGCTTATGGTACCGGTCTTGCTTCGAAAAACTTGGGAATTGCATTCTCTTCTATTTTTATCGAGGCGGTTACGCCTTTAAGAGTTCCCAGTTCTTGTTGAAATACCTCTTTGGCGTTAGCTAAGATTTTTGACAATCGGCCAGGTGTGACGTCATCATCCTTTTTACCAGCCACCATCAGTGCCTGAATGGAGTGCCAGTCTAAACTTATCTTTCTGATCCATTCACATCCCAGTAACGGTGGTCCACCATCTTGCAGTATGTACAGATACAATTTCTGTATTTCCTTGCCGTTGTATTCGACAGGCACCCTTATTTTCCCTCTGGGGTATACTTTTTGCCCCATATACGTCTTCAAGACAATGGATGTCTCTTTCAAGGGTATGTGTGAGAATAGCCGCTCGTAGTCTCGTCGATTCATGACGGTCAGGGCTGATCCTGTATCCAATTCCATTTTGACTTGGGACCCTGCTATCGTGAGGGTGACCCAAATGGTTCAGTGATCCTCTTTTGCGATTACGTTGTGAAGTTTGAGACAGCTTAGTCTCTTGTTCCCGGATTCACTATCGCTCATCTGGTCTTCGGAACTACTGTCTGTCATCTTTTGTACTTTCCTGTACTGTTGCTTAGTAGCCTTTTTGTTGTCGTTAGTCTTCTTCCCAGACCTGCAAACTCGTGCAATGTGTCCCATCTTTCCGCATTGCCTGCATATTTTGTCCTTGGACCAGCAGTCCTTCTGGTCATGGGTTGTTCTGCCGCAGCGATAACATTTTTCAAATCCCCGTGTCATTTCGTGGGTGCCGTATTCCTGTGGCTTTTGCTGTATTTCCGCAGCTCCCCTTGCTGCTGCTTCGTACGATACTGCCACGCTGAAAGCCTTATCTAGCGTCAGCTCTTTCTCTGAGCGTAACCTCTTCTGGGTTCCTTCACTCAGGAGTCCACAGACAAATTTGTCCCGTAGGGTATCTGCCAGTCCTGCTCCGAACTGGCAGTGCTTTGTTAGCTTGCGTAGTTCCGTAAGGTAATCAGCATTGCTCTCATCTTTATGCTGATTTCTCCTGTGGAATTTAAATCTTTCTGCTATCAGCAGCGGTGTAGGATTTAGGTGTTCCTGTAGGATATCAACAATTTCGTTAAAACTCTTCGCCATCGGTTTGGCTGGAGTAATCAGGTTCCGCAATAGGCCGTACATTCTTGCGCCCATTAAGCTTAGTAGTACCGATGCCTTTTTCTCATCGGCTACTTCGTTTGCCTCGCAATATACTTCGACTCTTTCCACATACGTGGTCCAGTCTTCTATTGCATTATCGAAGGCAGTGATATTGCCAGTCTTTGGCATCTTGGAAATCTAAGATGGCGCCTCCCGTGCTTTGCCTTCTTCCCCGATTTAACAAAATGGCGCCTCCCGCGCTTTCCGTCTTCCCCGCTGCTGCTAGCGCTGTTGCTGGCGTTTTATGCCTTGATGGCGACGCCCTATGGTCTTCGCGCACTTCCCCCTGCGCTGCTGCTAACGCCGCTCTCCGCGGTTCCCGTGGCAAACTGCAGCTCCTCGCGGCTTTCTGCGCTTCTAATTTCTTTTAATTCCCCGTCGTCGGAGCAACCCTGCGGGACACTTTCCTCCCTCTTCTCGGGTCTGTACGCTGCCCGGCTTCGTAGCACTGGCCGCGCCCTGTGTGCTCCACCCTCTCTCTCTCTCCTGTTCCTGACAACGCTGCTCGGCCCCGTTGAAAAGCCACCCGATCGAGCTCTAGCCCGCTGCAGCCCAGGAAGGATCAGTGTACTACCTGCCACCAGCCCAATTAGCTGGAACACCATCGACAGGATAACCAAGCCCCGCTCTCGACAGCCTCTCCTGCAAATCTTCAACTCTGATGAATCAGAGGCGGTTGCCCACGGTCGACGCCCGTTTCTTCTGTTTGTTTTATTTATTTATTTATTTATTTTCTTTCTTCCTTCTGGCCTCGACCTCTGACAACTTCGCTTCAGGAATGGATCCCCATGAGGTGGTGCAGACTGTAGGTAAGTTCGGATCTGCTCGTCGCCAGTATTATGTCCGTGTGTAATTGAGACACGGACTGCAGGAGTTGGTTATAACAGGTCTTTACTGAGTGGAGACAAACTGGAACTACTATGCAAAAGTTACTACACAGGCTTATATACAGGGGTGGTCACTACTGGTACTGCAGTATACAGGGGCTGCAGAATATAGGCCTAGAAATTCACTATGGCCCCGCCAGCTGGCTCGCACCCAAAAGTTAGCGCTGGGCGGGAAGCCTATAGCGATCGTCAGATATTCATTGTTAGCGCCCCAATTCGGAACCGGGCGCTATACCAGGGTGTGCCCGCCTCCGCTTGGGGCGCTGACACTGAATATCAGCGCTCTTGGCGCCGCTGCGCCAGCCGCTGCGGAGCGGCAGGCTGCGGTACTGCAGGCCTCCTCCTCTTAAGGGGGAGCTGCCTGCAACGGGGAGATCGCCGCTGGATAGTGCCGGCAAATGAGCCCGGCACCACGGAGAAGTGCTGGGCTCGCGGAAAGCAGCCGGCAATGCCGCGGGAGGGGTGGTGGAGGAGGCCGGGGAAGGAGGTGCGGGCAGGCGGCCGCCGAAAAAGCGGCCGGCCGCACCTTCCGCTTTAAAGCGCCCCACTAAGGCAGCAGGACGGCCCCGTTTTCTGGTCGCTGTTTGCGGCCGCTTCGGAGGAGGCGGCCGCAACTAAATATGGGGACCGGGCCGGTTTCGGGGCGGAACCGGGACACTGCGCACACCGATGACGTCATCGGTGCTGGCGCAGCACTAACGGCTACCGCCGCCAATACCGCTGCGCTGAATATCTGCGCAAACTCATTTCTGGCGCAAAATCACTCTTTAGGCGTTAACTGCGCGCAAAGCTGGCAGCGCCTTAATGAATTTCTAGGCCATAGTTCCTTCTGCAAAGTACATACACTACAAAAAGAAGGATGCTTCCTGAGTATGAGGGGTTTTGATGTATGTCATTGAATCTTTGCAGTCTGCCATCTGCTGCAGACCCCTCCATGACAGAGCTGGTAACTCTAGTAATAGCATCTCTCAGGAATGCACATACCTTTGCCTAGCAGGCCCTGAGCACTCTAATCTCCTCCTCCTCGGACAGGCTTGGAGATCATATGGATTGAGGCTTCAGTCAGTGCAAAGCACATTAGTAAACATATTTCCTAATGGCCCAGAAATTTGGGTCTCCATGGGTGAGTGCGCACGGGGTACTCACCCGTAAGCCCAATGGAAGTGCCGGTTTCCTGCATGCACTGCGCATGCGCGGGAAACTGGCACTTACGTTCCCCTGAAAGAAGGGGTTCAGAGGTCGAACGCGTGCGCATTGAACTTACGTTTTTTCTGCAGGTTTTCCTGGGAGGGTAAGTCTCCAGATGTTAGACATGTAAAAAGTAGTCACAAGGCCTGCTTTTTACAAGGTAAGTGGAGAATTAATTAAAATTAAAACATTTTTTCCACAGGTTTATTATTTTTAAGTACTTTAAAGAAAGGTAGGTTTATTTTTAGCCCCGTTAGAAAATAATTTTTTTTTCAAAAATTTAAATTATTGTTTATAATAGTTATTTCATGTAATTTATAGTTTATTTAAAAAATGTGATGTTTTTAAAAAATTTATTTGAAGATTTAATGATGTTTTGGGGCTTATAGTATTTCTAAGTTTGACAGCCCTTCCTGTCAAACTTATGAATGAAGCGTTCCCTGCTCCGATTGGCTCCCCATGGCCCACATGATCCCAGGGGACGCATCGAACTAACTGCGCCCCTGGGATATGCAAGCACTGTGCGCCAGCAGTTGGAGCAGGCCCAGGATCGGAATTCCACGGGGGCCCACAGCACAACGGCCGGCGCGTAAGGTAAGTGCAGGTCGGGGGCTTGCACCTGCGGGAAGCCCCCGACCCGAATTTCTGGGCCATTGAGACAGATCCCAGAAGCAGTGGCACGAATGCAGCTAACATGGATGATGTTCCTGTCTCTCTGGATGACAACATCTGTGCACTCTTGTGCCCTCCTCAACTAATGCCTGCCTGGGTGCCAGGAAATGTCCAGGCCAAGCTGCACTGACAGCCATTCAAGTGGAGGAGCCTGCAGCCTGTGCTCACAGAGGTTGATGACAACCACCATTGTGGAGACAGAGTAGCCAGGCACCTTCAGTACTCCAGCCACTGGGGGAGCACATTGTCAGTTGTGGCTCAGTAGTAGCACTCTCGCCTCTGAGTCAGAAGGTTGTGGATTCATAGTCCCACTCCAGTGACTTGAGCCCAAAATCTAGATGATGCTTCCAGTGCAATACTGAGGGAGTGCTGCACTGTTGGAGGTGCCGTCTTCTGGATGAGACATTAAACCAAGGCCTCATCTGCCCTCTCAGGTGGATGCAAAACATCCCATAGGGCTATTTCAAAGAAAAGCAGGGGAGTTCTCCACAATACTTAACCCTCAACTAACATCGCTGAAAAAAAATGATCTGGTCATTATAACTTTGCTGTTTGTGGGAGCATGCTGTGCACAAATTGACTGCCATGTTTCCTACATTACAACAGTGACTTCACTTCAAAAATAATACTGTAATAATAATGTAAAGTGCTTTAGGTCATCCTGTGGTCGTGGAAGGTGTTATATAAATGCCTGTCTGCCTTTCTTTTAGAAGCAGCAGTTTAAGCACTAGAGCATTGCAGCCAGGCAGCAAACACCAGGGTGCAAAACAATAGGAACCAAAAAATGTAAGGCAATAAAATGTGGTGATACTTCATTAACTTTGTGTCTGGAGAGTGTTCCTGTAATAAAATGTTAGGTTGGAATGTGAGTTGAGATGAATGGTCTGCTTGGAATGTGTGGGCTAGTTGTTATTGTGGTGGGAAGACCACATATTTCTGAAGAATGAGAAAGGTGCTTGGCAGGACTACATGGTCAGTATGTGAAGTACTCATTTATCAGATCTTGCGGGACAGACATGTCAACTGTTGGTCACCCGTAGCCTCCACAACATCCTCAACGTTACATGTGTCTTCCTCCTCAGTAAGTTGCGTGACCCGATCCAGCATCTCCAAGAGTCACCCTTCCCAGCACCTCTGCACGTCTCACATTTGTAGGGGTCAGTCAGCTTTGCCTCTGACTACCTTCCTTGAGCGGTTCGAATCGCTCGCCCCCTGGGTTCCGGACACTGGACTTAGATACAGGCAGCGATACAGAGAAGACTCGAGTAGACAGGTGGTTGGATGCAAACAAAACCAAGATTTTATTGAAGAGGAAAACTCGATACAATCTTATGGAAAATTATTAGTGTACGCTTCTACAGGCAAAAATTACAAGAGAGTCATAATAATACTATACTTATACAGGGAATGGGGAACACACGGCACATCGAGGGAAAACAACTATCTTAACAATCCCCTTATCCTTATCCCACCCCTATACCTAACTAGGTTAAGCTATGAGGGGTCAGAATTCATGCTCACCAATCAAAAGGGTTTGTTAGACTCAAAACAGCGGTTGGGTTCGGGGTTCGCTCTTGGTGCTCTCTGGAGCCTGCCGTCGTCATGTGGGCTCCGGGTGCTGCAAGGGCGTTGTCCAGGTTCGAGTACCCCAAAGTTACATTCGCTGCTTGGGTACGTTACCTTGCAGGGATGGTTCTTCGCCGAAAGCTTGAGTTTGCATGAAGATACTCGCAGGCCGGCTGAGGCTGAAGGCCCGATGATTTGAAGCCTACCCTCAGTTGGCCTTCCCCGGGTGGTCTTCCCTCCTCCTCCCCTCGTCGCGTCCCGCTTCGCCTGGCCTGAATTGCCCGTGTTTGCCCGACCCGGTGTCGAGGCGAGTCCGGATGGAGCGGGAGAGGGCACGGGCAAAGGCCAGGGGGTAAGCACGGGACGGGGGAAGAGCGGCAGCCACGAGGGCGAGGGGCCGAAGAGCCGGGGAGCGGCAGTACCGACAGCAGCAGAGCGGCAGGAGAGCAAAGCAGGAGTTCCTTCTTCTTCTGATTGCTACCTGGTGGCCTTCAGTTATACCTTCGTCGAAAAACCCTTATCTGCGCGCCAAATCAGGTTAGTTCTTTGTTTTAATTTTGGCGGGCTAGTTAAAATAATGGTAGCAATCTATACTGACGGTTTTTAGATGGCCGGTAATTGCATCTACCGGCCCGATAATTGACTCGTATTGTCCTGAAAGTCCTTGATGGGCTGGTCCAGCCTCGGTGGATGTGTTTAATCTGTTTCCGATTATGTATGCAGACTGCTTGATGGCTTTAACTGTAGGCCTCATTGAATTTAGATCTGCCTCCAATTCGGCCTAATACACAATTCACAGTTTTGTCTGGGTCCCAAAACACAAAGTTCTTTTCACAGGAAACCTGCAGCCTTAGTTTCGATTTCCCCAAACTGTCTGTGCTGCAGAATCCATTTTGGAGACCCGTCGGCTTTCTGCCACGAGGCACGGACGCCATCTTGGGTACCCTTTTTAATTTCAAAATGTCCATGCCGGGCCCCTTTTATCGATAATAATCTTCAGGGAGATGCAGAAATTTTGCAAATCTTACACATTGCACCACCAAGTTGTACAGCTATGAACAAACCATAACAATGCTCTGGCTGGGCTGTAGTGGAAGAAATCCCAGTCCTGTCAAAGCATTGGAATCTTTGCTTCACAATTCTTATGTTAAGCTCGATGATGACTTTCATAGAAGCATAGGCCTCATTAAAAGCCTGTGTTCAACAGTTGCACGTGGATGGTGCCAAGGTGTCATAAACCAGCCTTGCCATAGGTAACTCTAATCTCCAAGGAGCCAACCTTGCCCTTGCTGTCCAGGGTTAAACAATGGGAGAATGGAGGACTGGCATAAGATAGCGGCACCATGGTAGCTGAGAGGAATATGGGCATTGACTTATATGATCTTGTATAGGTGGACACAGACTAGTTGCACAGTGATGGAATGGAAATCCTGCTATGCTGCAGTATTGTGAGCAGGAGTATGCAGGCCAACATATGTGCCAGATATGAGGATTTGGACTTTAGGAAATCCTAAATTCTGTGCAAAATCCATGGGCAGTTCCGACTATTCCTGGATGTCCATAGAGAAAGTGATGAAGATCTCACTCTGGCGAACTATGTACTAGTCAGCTACTCAAGGACTACAGACTGGATGATATTACTGATGTCGCTGTGGCAGCCTGGAAGGAGCTGCAGGCAAAAGCGTTCAGGATTGCAGTGGCCTTTACTGCAACATGCCTTGCTGTGCTTGCCCTGGAGATTAGCTGCCAGCTATCCTACAACAACTGACAATAGTCTGTACCTGCCTCCCTGGTGAGGCATAGCCTCCACATGCATTGTCTACCCCAGAGAGCTGTGAATGCTCAGTCATTGAGTATATTCAAGACAGAGGTTGATAAATTTTTGGGAACTAAGGAAATTAAGGGATATGGGGATAGTGCGGGAAGGTGGAGTTGAGGTAGAAGATCAGCCATGATCTTGTTGAATGGCACAGCCGGCTCGAAGGGCCAAATGGCCTACTCCAGCTCCTATTTAATATGTTCTTATGTCACTCTGTTAAATGCAGGATGCTCTCCTTAGCCTATGCACTCAATTGAGTAGGTAAGGGTAGGTCCGAGCTGTTCTCGCCTGACATCCTGCACCTTCTCCTCATCCACCAAGTAAAATGGGATTGCCAGAGGGACCCCTGTAATACAAAGGGTTAGGCAGGTAGAAAAAAAGGTCAAAGCAAATTCACTCATACAAAGCCGTCCCCACCCCTCGAATTATCAAGAAATCACTCTCTCCCCTTTGATTGGTTACTCTCTGAAAAGGTGACCTGACTCGACTGCCCAAGATCTGTGGACATGAACTGAAACTGCTGTTATAACATTGCATCAATGTCCAAATGATGTCACTTTGCCCTCTTTAGCATTTATTCATCAAGTTCCCACTTGCTTTGAGTGCGAAACGCCACAGCCTGCCTCACATGTAGCAGGGAGCACGACGAGTGACAATCAGGCAGAACCGATTTCCACCCAGATTCACAATCAATTATGTCTCATTTGCATCCATTTTCAGGGAATTAAGAGTCATCAAAACCATGACATTTTCTCATTCCTGCTTTCCTATTATGTTAATGTGATGAAGCTCACCTTTATGAATATATACTACAACGTGGTAATGCTATTAAAATGAAAATAATGTTAATTTTGTGATACAAAATATATTCTAACTAAATGGTTCTCAGGAAAAATAGATTCAAAGGATTTGTCTGGAATAGGCCAAGTGATTTCTTATTACAAGTTTAGGATTCTTTTGAAATACATTTTTGCTATTGAGGTAAAGAGTGTTAGTGCTAGGAATAGAATGTTCAGGGGTTGGATGCATAATTAAGCTCTCCTCTCCTACAACAACATTCACAATAATAATAGTTTCTATTGTTCATGACTCCATGGAACTTGGTCACTTGAAACCATAAAACATCACGCAAAATAAAATTCCTCACAATCACTTCCCTGAGTTAGACAGAGAACATGTTGTCTATTATAAATTTACTCGGTACACGAAACTCTTTTTTATCCGGCACCGACGGGACCGGTGTGCTGCCGGTTTATCAAAAAGTCCGGATTACAGAGAGTTATAGTTAAAAGGTACAAGAGCTCCGTACACAGCAACAAATCCAGGCTTCCCTGTTGCTTAGCAACAGGTGCAAGAAGCCCGGCCACAGACCAAGCGTCCCTGTTGCTTAGCAACAAGTGCAGGAACCTCCGATTACACAGCCAAGAATCAAGAAACGGCCATTAATATGAAGATAAACTGAACCTACTCCTGAATTTTGCCAGTTAACCGAGATTTCCGGTTGTTTGGGCGCCGGTAAATCGAGAGTTTCCTGTAGTAGATTTGGTTTGGGTTACAGAGTGATGAGTGTTTCTGTGCATTAGCTATAAATTAAGAAATAACATACTTTAAAGATGATGTGGAGATGCCGGTGTTGGACTGGGGTGGACAAATGTGAGAAGTCACACAACACCAGGTTATAGTCCAACAGCTTTATTTGAAATCACAAGCTTTCGGAGCGCTGCTCCTTCGTCAGGTGAAGTGAAGAGATGCATATAGGCACAGCATATACAGTCAGAGAACACTGCCAGATGATTACAGGTAATCTTTCTAACTGCCCTTTATCCCACCTCGGCAGAGAGATAATCACAGCAATCAAAGGTGTGGATGGTGTCTAAACAGGTCAGTCAGGAAAACATTACATCAAAGAACAATGAGGTGGGGGTCACCAGGGGTCAAATGTTGCAGATGCTGGGGTCTGTATAAAAAACAAAAAACAAACAAAGAACAATAAAGAAAAAGGATTTTTTTTGCTGGAAATCACAGCAGGTCCGGCCACATCTGTGTAGAGAGAACAAGCCAACGACGACTCGAGTCTGGATGACCCTACATCAGGTGGGGTTACATGTAGCGTGACATGAACCCAAGATCCCGGTTGAGGCCGTCCTCATGAGTGCGGAACTTGGCTATCAGTTTCTGCTCGACGATTTTACATTGTCGAGTGTCTCGAAGGCCGCCTTGGAGAATGCTTACCCGAAGATCGGAGGCTGAATGTCCTTGACTGCTGAAGTGTTCCCCGACTGGGAGGGAACACTCCTGCCTGGTGATTGTTGCGCGGTGTCCATTCATCCGTTGTCGCAGTGTCTGCATGGTCTCACCGATGTACCATGCTCCGGGGCATCCTTTCCTGCAACGTATGAGATAGACAACGACCGGCACCACGCCGGTCCCGTTGGTGCCGGATAAAAAAGAGTTTCCTGTACCTAGTAAATTTATAATAGACAACTTTAAAGACTATTACAAATGATCTCTTCCCGGGTTGTAGTAGGCCTGCTGGGTCAGCAAACTCTCGATAATAGATTGCCAGATTGTCATAAAAACCCAACTGGTTCACTAATGTCCATTATGGAAGGTAACTTACTGGCCTAATTGTGATTCCAGTCCCACACACACGTGGTTGACTCTTAATTGCCCTCTAAAGTGGCTTAGCAATTTACTCAACCTGGATCAAACTGCAGGTCTACAGAGGTTCAAGATGAAGGCCCAGCACCACCTTTTCAAGGAAAATAGGAATGGGCAATAAATGGCAGTCTTGCCAACAATGCCTACATCCCGAGAATGAGTTAAAAAAAAATCATCCGCCTCCGCTGCTACCTCAGTCCCTCATCTGCAGCTGAAACCCTCATCCATGCCTTTGTTACCTCCAGCCCCTACTATTCCAATGCTGTTCTGCTCAGCTTCCCCATCTCCATCCTCGGTAAACTTCAGCTCTTCCAAAACTGTGCTGCCGTACCCTATCCCGCACTAGTTCCCTCTCATTTATTATTCATGTCCTTGCTGATCTACATTGGCCTCCGCTCCCCCAACAATTCAAATTTATCATTCTTATCCTTATGTTTAAAGCCCTTCATAGCTTGCCCCATCCTATCTCTGTAACCTAGTCCAGCTCTATTACACTCTGTCCGTACTCTCCATTTGTCTGGCTCCAGCCTCTTATGCATCTCTCTTCATAGAAGCATAGGAACAGGAGGAGGCCATTCAGCCCCTCGAGCCTGTTCCATCATTCAATTAGATCAAGGTTGATCTGTATCTTAACTCCATCTACCTGCCTTGGTTCTGTAATCCTTAATACCCTTGCCTAACAAAAACCTATCAATCTCAGTTTTGAAATTATCAGTTGACCCCCAGCCTCAACAGCTTTTTGGGGGAGAGAGTTCCAGATTTCTGCTACCCTTTGTGTGAAGACGTGTTTTCTGACAGCACACCTGACGGCCTGGCTCTAATTTCATGGTTATGCCCCTTGTTCTGGACTCCCCCTACCAGAGGAAATGGTTTCTATCTACCCTTTGATCACCTTAAGCACTTCAATTAGATCACCCCTTCGGCTTCTATATTCAAGAGTATATAAGCCTACTCTATGCAACCTGTCCTCATAATTTAACCCTTTTAGCCCCAGTATCATTTTGGTGAATCTGCACTGCACCCGCTCCAAGTCCAATACGTCCTTCCTGAGGTGCGGTGCCCAGCACTAAATCAGTACCCCAGATGGGGTCTATCAGAGTTCTGTACAGCTGCAACATAACGTCCATCCCTTTGCATTCCAGCTCTTTGAGATAAAGGCCAACATTCCAGTAGCCTTTTAAATTCATTTTGCACCTGTCCACGGGCGTTTAATGATTTCTGCACTTGGACCCCGAAACCTCTGTGCTGCGCTACACTCCCGAGCTTCTCACCATTTAGAAAATACTCTGATCTATCTTTCTTAGCTCCAAAGACCTTACACTTCCCCACATTGAACTCCATCTGCCACAGTTTTGCCCACTCACTCAATCTATCAATGTCCATTTGTAACATTCTGCTGCCATCGACACTGTTTACTGTGTGTACTTTGCCCCACCATTAGCAGCTGTGCCTTCAGCGCCTAGGTTCATGGCCTGAAATTCGCTCGCTAAACCCCTCCACCTCTCTACCGCCCTCATCCTTTAAGACCCTCCTTAAAACCTATCTTTTTGACCAAGTATCCATTATCCCTCCTAAAATCTCCTTTGGTTCAGCATATGTTGTTTTGACTAGGCTTCTAAGGAGCACTTTTCCTTTTATGTGTTAAAGGTTGTTTTTGTTGTTGACAAAGGTGGGACTCTGCACGATGACAGATAAAATATTTTACGCCGCTTCGCTGTAGAAAAAACCTAGATTAAAGTTTTAACATTTTACCCCATTGTATATCAATTTGATTTTGGAAAATTCTTTGGTACTGTTATGATGTAATGCAGAGCTGTTTTGAACTAGTTGTGTAGTCAGAGCTGAGCTTCTAATCACATATCCACTCCATCACCAGGATCATCTATTTCCACCTCCGTAACATCGCCCGCCTCCGCCCCTGCCTCAGCTCATCCGCTGCTGAGACCCTCGTCCATGCCTTTATTACCTCTAGACTTGACTATTCCAACGCACTCCTGGCCGGCCTCCCATCTTCCACCCTATATAAACTTGTGGTCATCCAAAACTCTGCTGCCCGGGTCCTAACTCGCACCAAGTCACGTTCACCTATCACCCCTGTGCTCGCTGACCTATATTGGTTCCCGGTCCAGCAATGCCCCCCAATTATAACATTCTCATCCTTGTTTTCAAAACCCTCCATGGCCTCGCCCCCCTCCCTATCTCTGTAACCTCCTCCAGCTCTGCAACCAATATTCCCTGCAAGCTGTGCGGGTGCGCGGCCGCAAAGTGATCTGTGAAGGTACCGCGCCGGCCGCTCACAAGTTGTCCCGTTGACGATACTGCACGTGCGTAGTGGTCGCGTTGCAAATACACTGGTACCACTTAACGTAAGAAAACTACTAGGCACTTGGTCTGAGTATTAAACAAGGCTTTAATCAACTGTTTTTCAACATGGAGATCTAGTTGTGTCCTTCACTAGTTCCTGTTAAAGAATGTCCTGAGCAAGCTGGGCCCATGCCCCGAGTATTTATACTCTCCCTGGACAGCGCCACCAGCAGGCCGCCCAGTATTATTTCATAAGTCATTTCCACATGAATGACAAGAGTCATGTCACCACTCTTCTAATAAACAGGCCGCCCACCCATGGTAATATTTAAAGGGAGCATTGTCTACAATCCTTGCCTCTTGAGCATCCCTGATTTTAATCGCTGCACCATTGGCAGCCGTGCCTTCAGCTGCTTAGCCCCGAAGATCTGGAATTTCCTCCTTAAACCTCTCCGCTGCTCTAGCTCTCTCTCCTCATTTAAGACACTCCTTAAAACCTACCTCTTTGACCAAGCTTTTGGTCATCTATTCTAATGGGCCAGAAATTCGGGTCCCCACGGGTGAGTGCGCGCTGGGTACTCACGCGTAGGTCCAACGAAAGTGCCGGTTTTGTGCATGCACTGCGCATGCGCTGGAAACCAGAACTTCCGTTCCCTTGAAGGAAGGGGTTCACAGGTCAAATGCGTGCGCCGGAGAGGCAGCGCGTACGCCTGGAACTTCCATTTTTTTTACAGGTTTCTCCGGGAGGGTAAGTCTCCAGGAGCTACGCTTGTAAAAAGCAGTCGCAAGGCCTGCTTTTAACAAGGTAAGTGGTGAATTAAGTAAAATTAAAACATTTTTTCCACAGGTTTATTATTTTTAAATACTTTAAAGAAAGGTAAGTTTATTTTTAGCCCTGTTAAAAACTGTAATTAATTTTTCAAAAATTTTAATTATTTTTAAAAAGTTATTTTATGTAATTTATAGTTATTTTAAAAATGTGATGTTTTTAAAAAAATCAATTTGAAGTTTTAGTTATGTTTTGAGGGTGATCTCTATTCATAGATTTGACAGGTCTTCCTGTCAAATCTATGAATAGAGATTCCCTGCTACGATTGGCTCTCCATGGCCCACGTGATCCTAGGGGACGATTCGAACTAACTGCGCCCCTGGGATACGCAAGCACTGCGCACCGGCAGCTGGAGGAGGCCCGGGATCGGAATCCCACGTGGGCCCACAGCACAACGGCAAACAGGCTAGGTAAGTGCAGGTTGGGGGCTTGCGGGAAGCCTCCGACCTGAATTTCTGGCCAATAATATCTCTGTATGTGGCTCGGTGTCAAAATTTGTTTGATAACATTCCTGTGAAGCGCCTTGAAAGAAAGAAAGACTTGCATTTCTATAGCACCTTTCACAACACCAGACGTCTCAAAGCACTTTACAGCCAATGAAGTACTTTAGGAGTGTAGTCACTGTTGTAATGTAGGAAACGCGGCAGCCAATTTGCGCAAAGCAAACTCCCACAAACAGCAATGTGTTAATGACCAGATAATCTGTTTTTTGTTATGTTGATTGAGGGATAAATATTGGCCAGGACACTGAGGATAACTCCCCCACTCTTCTTCGAAATAGTGCCATGGGATCTTTTACATCCACGCCTTGGTTTAACGTCTCAACCGAAAAACAGCACCTCTGACAGTGCTGCACCCCCTCAGCACTGCACTGGAGTGTCAACCTACATTTTTATGCTCAAAGTCCCTGGAGTGGGACTTGAACCCACAACCTTCTGCCTCAGAGGCAAGGGTGCTACCAACTGAGCTGTGGGACATTTTACTGCAATAAAGGTGCTATATAAATGAAAGTTGTTTTTGCATAGCATGTTCTCAGAAAGCTGGAACCATATTGGAAAGTTTTTGAATAAGAAAAAGGTCAATGATATAAGCAAGACATGTTACCTTAAGGATTGATTTTGTTATATTTTTCAAGTTCCAGAAATGTGCCTGTGCTATTTCTATTTCAGCAAACTGCAATAAAACATTGAATTTTTCGAAGAAATCAGAGTGTATAGCTAAAGGGAATATAGTGGATTTTGATAAAGTGCTTGACAAGCTGTCAAATAAGAGGCTTGCTATGAAGATTGATGCTGATTTTAAAGGGAATGCAGTGCACAAGTAGAGAGATGGCCAGGGTTCAGAATGCAAAGAATAGGAGTAAATGGATGTTTTTGGGTTGGTGGGATGTAGGTAGTGACATGTCCCACGAGTCTGTGTTGAGACCTCATTTGTTTTCCATTTATATAAATGATTTGGACACAGGCAGAAGAGGAATTCTAATGAAATTTACTGCTGATATCAAATTAGGGACATGACAAACTATGAGGAAGAATACAGGAGACTGCAGGAGGACATAGACAAGTAAGTGCAGTAACAGTCAGGTCGCCAACCCTCCAGGATTGCCCTGGAGTCTCCAGGAATTGAAGATTAATCTCCAGGGCATGGCTGCGAGCAAACTGGTGACCAATGGTGGGAGTGCAGGGGCGGGACAGGAGGTCATGTGATGAAACTTCCAGGAACACAGTCAATCAGGGGGGAATTTTATCAATGGGGGCGCGTTGGAGGCGGGACTACTGCTTGTCGGGTTTTAGTCCCGCCTCCACCGACGTCCGGCCAACTCACTCTACTTTCCCTTGATTGACCTTGTTGAGCCCACCCTGCGGGTTTAGCCGGCCAATTAAGGGAAAGCCGGTGACAGAGAACATCAGCGTATGACGTTTCATCTGTCAAAAAATTTTGACAGATGAATTGTCATCGTTTGACAGCTTTGAGAAACTGTCAAACACTGACATTCTCTGTTGTTTGATGAGTTCTTGTGCTCAAGACTCACCAAACCTATTTCCTGAGCAGAAAGCAGACGGCCGTTGCATCGGAGAATGCAGCAGCCATTTTGTCATCTCTGCCGTGGAGATGAGGAACCTCCGCATCCCCAACGATTGAAGCCTGCAGGAAGAAACAAAGGTAAGGAAACTTTTTCTAACACTTTTCACTCACCTCACATACTCACCTCTCCACACTTGCACCCATCACTCACCTCCACAGCACACTTTTGGACCCCTCTCACCCCCGCTGACCCACTGCTCGCCTCGCTGACCCTGGCGGGGTTTCCCGACGTTGGGAAGCCCGCACTTCTGTTGGAAAAATGGGGATAATCCTCTTAACTGCCTGTTAACAGGCAGTTAAGTGGCTGTGATCCCCTTCCCGCCTCGAGGAGATGGGACCCGGCGTGGGTCGGGTACCCGCCTCCTGGGAAGATGGCATGGAGGCAGGTTGGGGGCGGGATGAGTACCCGCTCCCAGTTTCTGCCATTTTCCCGGCAGCTCCGCCTCCAAACCCGCCTCCCCAGGGCTGGCAAAATCACCCCCTCAGAGTTGACAACTGTAAGTAGCAGATAAGTGGCAACTCCATTTTTGAAAGAGAAATGCGAAGTAGTACATTTTGGAAGAAAGTTTGTGGAAGGAAGTATAGTCTAAATGATAAGAGTGGAGGAACAGAGAGAGATCTAGGAGATAAATATATTGATTTTTAATGGCAGGAGTACAGGCAGAAAAGGCCACAAGAAGACAAATGAGATTTGGGGTTTTATATATACGGACATTGAACATAAAAGGAAGGAAGTGATTTTAAATTTATACAATGCAATGGTTAGGCCACAGTTGGAGTATTGTGTGTAGTTCTGGTCACCCCAATCCAGGAAGGATATTAGAAACATGAAAAAGGTAAGGAAAGATTCACTAGAATTATACATGGAATTAGTGGTTATAAATATTATGTCCGTGAATGATTGAGACACGGACAGCCGGAGTGGAACAAAATAAGTCTTTACTGGTGGAAGTCAATAGTGAAACTAAAAACACAGAGGCTCACTAGCGCCTTTTATACAGGGGTGGTCACTGCCGGTATTGCAGCCTGAGACCAGTTATTCTCTTAAAGGTGCATACACAACAATTCCTCCCCTTTTAGATAAACAGTACATAACATTCATTTAACAACTAAATGATAACTAATTACAATCACAATTACGGTTGCTAGATACATTGGTTAAGTTTAAGCAATTATAAGTTCAGTCTTTGAGGAGGCTTCCTGATTCTGTCTGGATAACGCCTCTTTGGGGTATCAGGTTCTTCTGGCAAAGTTGAGTCGAGATCAATGTCGTTGTTTGGTTCATCTGCTTCCAATATCACCGATTCTGCGGTAGCTGCAATTGGTACGTCGATTTCATTGCCAGGTGTATCAGATCGTGGTGTGGAGTTGACGTTTTCCAGTGACTCTAGAATCTGGTCAGCATGGCGTCTTACAATGCTCTCTCCAACGTCCACGGTATACATGAGAGGTCCTTGCCGTGTACAAATCGTTCCTGGCTGCCATTTCTCAGTGCGGTAATCCCGGGCCAAATCTGGTTGACCGATCTTAAAACTCCTGGTCGGCCTTTCATTCATATTCTGAAACTGCCTGTTCTCCACATCTCTTCGGACGTTTGGCTTAACCAAATCCAAGCAGCATCGTAGTCTTCGATTGAAGAACATCATGGCTGGGGTTTGGTTGGTAACCGCATGTGTCGCATTCCGGTAGGCAAACAAGAAGTTGTCCACCTTGTGTTGTAGGGGTATATCTTCATTACACATTGCCTTGATAGCCTTCTTGAATGTTTGGACAAACCTCTCGGCCAATCCATTAGTGGCTGGATGATATGGGGCAGATGTGTAGTGCTTAACACCATTGTTCTTTAAGAACCTCCGGAACTCTTCAGACACAAACTGTGGTCCATTGTCAGAGCAAATCTGTTCAGGCAGCCCATTCCTGGCGAATATGGTTCGTAAAACTGTGATAGTTTTTTCCGTGGTGGTTGAGGACATTTTGATTACCTCTGGCCACTTTGAATGTGCATCCACCGCAATTAAAAACATCGAGTCCATGAAGGGACCAGCAAAATCAATGTGCACCCTTTGCCATGGAGATGAGGGCCACTCCCATGGATGCAGAGGAGCTTGTGGTGGAGCGTTTTGGACCTTCTGGCATCCTGCACAGCTCTTGATCATCTCTTCGATTTCTCTATCGATTCCCGGCCACCACACAAACGCTCTGGCTAAGTTCTTCATTTTTACCCCACCCAGATGACCCTCATGAAGCTCATTGAGCACTCTATCCGTCAACTTAGGTGGAGTTACTACTCTGGATCCACACATCAAGGTTCCTCTGCACACTGACAGCTGTTCTCTTCTCGGGCGAGAATGCTGGCAGCAGTGGTTCGCCATGTGCTGGCCATCCCTTCACTGTTAAATCATAGACCCAGGAGTGTGTCGGGTCATTTCGTGTTTCCTTTTCTATGCTTGCATTCGTCACAGGGAGACATTCGACTATGGTCGAGTGGAATAACTCCATTGGATCCGCTGCAAGGTCGTCTTCTTCCACCGTCGGCAAAGGTAGGCGTGACAATCCATCAGCATTCCCATGCTGTTTAGTTCCTTTGTACTCGATGTCATATTGGTGTGCCCCTAGGAAAAAGGACCATCTCTGCAGCCGTTGCGCTGTCATTATCGGTACGCCCTTCTGAGGGTTGAAAATGGAGACAAGAGGTTGATGATCGGTTAGTAGAGTAAATTTTTGACCATGCAGGTAGTGATTGAACTTCTTCACCCCCCACACTAGGCTGAGGGCCTCTCTGTCAATCTGAGCGTAGTTACGCTCGGCAGAAGTTAACGAGCGTGACGCAAAAGCTATCGGCCTCTCTAAACCATCAAGGAATTTATGTGACAGTACCGCCCCAATGCCGTAGGGAGACGCATCACACGCCAGTCTGATCGGCAGTGCTGGGTTGTAGTGAGCCAATACTTCCCTTGAAGTGATTAAGTCCTTACTCTTCTGAAAAGCACGCTTACAATCATCGCTCCATTTCCATGCTACCCCCGTTCGTAGCAGGGCGTTCAGTGGGTGCAAAATTGTCGACAAATTCGGCAAAAACTTATGATAGTAATTCACCAATCCGAGGAATGACCTCAGTTGCGACGCATTTTCAGGCGCTGGGGCCTTAACAACCGCTTCAATTTTGTCAGGGGACTTATGTAACCCCTCTTCATCAATCACGTGGCCACAATACGATATCTGTTTCTTAAAAAATTCGCACTTGGGGTGGTTGGCTCGCAGCCCATGTTCCCGTAGTCTAGTGAGCACCTGTTCTAGGTTGTTAAGGTGTTCACTGTCAATCTTCACCTGTCACAAGGATGTCGTCCAAGTAACACTGAGTCCCCGGAATCCCTTGCAGGACTTGTTCCATCGCTCTTTGCCATATCGCCGGAGCCGATGCTACTCCGAATACCAATCGATGATACTGGTAAAGACCTTTGTGAGTGTTTATCATGAGATACTTCCTAGAGGACTCTTCAACCTCCATCTGCAAATATGCTTGTGCTAGGTCAATTTTTGTAAAATGCTTCCCTCCAGACAGTGAGGCGAAGATGTCTTCTATCCTTGGAAGAGGATATTGTACTGTGTGAAGGACTGGGTTCACCATCACCTTGAAATCCCCACAGATGCGAATCTTCCTTGGCTCCCCGGACTTATTGCTTAACGTTTTCTTCATGACAGGAACGATGGGTGTCGCCCACTCACTCCAGTCGACCTTAGACAACACGCCCGCCTTCTCCAGATTCTCCAGCTCTGCCTCGACGGCTGGGTGAATTGCATATGGTACCGGTCTTGCTTTGAAAAACTTGGGAACTGCATTCTCTTCTATTTTTATCGAGGCGGTTACGCCTTTAAGCGTGCCCAGTTCTTGTTGAAATACCTCTTTGGCGTTAGCTAAGATTGTTGACAATCGTCCAGGAGTGACGTCTTCATCTTTTTTACCGTCCACCGTCATTGCATGAATGGAGTGCCAATCTAAGTTTATCTTCCTGATCCATTCCCGTCCCAATAACGGTGGTCCACCATTTGGCAGTATGCAGAGATACAATTTCCGTATTTTCTTGCCGTTGTATTCGACAGGCACCCTTATTTTTCCTCTGGGGTATACTTTTTGCCCTGTATACGTCGTCAAGATGATGGATGTCTCTCTCAAGGGTATGTGTGAAAATAGCCGCTCGTAGTCTCGTCGATTCATGACGGTTAGCGCTGATCCTGTATCCAATTCCATTTTAACTTGGGACCCTGCTATCGTGAGGGTGACCCAAATGGTTCGGTGATCCTCTTTTGCGATTACATTGTGAAGTTTGAGACAGCTTAGTCTCCTGTTCCCGGATTCACTATCGCTCATCTGGCCTTCGGAACTACTGTCCGTCATCTTTTGTACTTTCTTGTATGGTTCCTTAGTAGCCTTTTTGTTGTCGCTGGTCTTCTTCCCAGACCTGCAAACTCGTGCAATGTGTCCCATCTTCCCGCATTGCCTGCATATTTTGTCTTTGGACCAGCAGTCCTTCTGGTCATGGTTAGTTCTGCCGCAGCGATAACATTTTGCAAATCCCCGTGTCATTTCGTGGGTGCCGTATTCCTGTGGTTTTTGTTGAATTTCTGCAGCTCCTCTGGCTGCTGCTTCATACGATACTGCCACGCTGAAAGCCTTATCTAGCGTCAGCTCTTTCTCTGAGAGTAACTTCTTCTGTGTTCCTTCACTCAGGAGTCCACAGACAAATTTGTCCCGTCGGGTATCTGCCAGTCCTGCTCCGAACTGGCAGTGCTTTGATAGCTTGCGTAGTTCCATAAGACACTCAGCATTGCTCTCATCTTTGTGCTGAATTTTCCTGTGGAATTTAAATCTTTCTGCTATCAACAGTGGTGCAGGGTTTAGGTGTTCCTGTAGGACAGCAACAATTTCGTTAAAACTCTTCGCCTTCGGTTTGGCTGGAGTAATCAGGTCCCGCAATAGGCCGTACGTTCTAGCGCCCATTAAGTTTAGCAATATCGATGCCTTTTTCTCCTCCGCTATTTCGTTTGCCTCGAAATATACCTCGACTCTTTCCACATACGTGGTCCAGTCCTCTATTGTATTATCAAAAGCAGTGATACAGCCAGCCTTCGGCATCTTGCATATCTAAAATGGCGCCTCCCGCGCTTTGCCTTCTTCCCCGATTTAACAAAATGGCGCCTCCCGCGCTTTGCCTTCTTCCCCGCTGTTGTTAGCGCTGCTTTCCACGGTTTCTTGCGCGTTTAATATTTTTCTTTATTATTTTCCCATCGTGGAGCGGACCCTCTGGGACACTTCCCTCCCTCTTCTTAGGTCCGAACGCTGCCCGGCTTCGAAGCACCGGCTGCGCCCTGTGTGCTCCACACTCTCTCTCTCTCTTTGCTTCCCGACTAGCTGCCCGGCCCCGTTGAAAAGCCACCCGATCGAGCTCTAGCCTGCCGCAGCCCAGGAAGGATCAGTGCACTACCTGCCACCAGCCCGATTAGCTGGGAAACCACAGACCGGGGAACCAAGCCTGGCTCTTGACAGTCTCTCCTGCAAGTTTTCAATCCGACGATTTGGAGGGCGGTTGCCCACGGTCGACGCCCGTTTTTCGAGTTTCTTTGGATTTTATTATTTTTTTTTTCTTTCTTCTGGCTTCGACCTTCAATAACGTCGTCTGAGGTGCTGCCGAGTTGCAGGTAAGTTCGTTTCTTACTCGTCGCCAGTATTATGTCCGTGAATGATTGAGATACGGACAGCAGGAGTGGAACAAAATAAGTCTTTACTAGTGGAAGTCAATAGCGAAACTAAAAACACAGAGGCTCACTAGTGCCTTTTATACAGGGGTGGTCACTGCCGGTATTGCAGTCTGAGACCAGTTATTCTCTTAAAGGTGCATACACAACAATAAAGAAAGAAAGAACTTGGATTTATACAGCACCTTCCACGACCTCAGGTCGTCCCAAAGTGCTTTACAGACAATTAAGTACTTAAAAAATATGTGGCAGCCAATTTGCACACAGCAAGGTCCTACATGACCAGATCATCTGTTTGTTTAATGATGTTGGTTGAGAGGTATATATTGGCCAGGGTACCGGGGAGAACTCACCTGTTTTTCTTCAAAATAGTGCAATGGGATTTTTCACGTCCACCTGAGAGGGCAGACGGGGCCTTGGTTTAACGTCTCATCTGAAAGACGGCACCTCCGACAGTGCCACACTCCCTCGCTACTGCCCTGGAGTGTCAGCCTAGATTTTGTGCTCAGGTGTCTGAAGTGGGACTTGAACCCATGACCCTCTGACCTCAGAGGAGAGTGTGCTACCTACTGAGCCGCAGCTGATACTTGTACCGTAATTATGTCGAAATAGTTTTTTAAAAATTAGATCTCTTTTCATTGGGACAGAAAATCTATTAGAACTTTAGAAAATTATGAGAGACAAATCATGAAACATTGTTTCCGTTGGTTGTTGAATTGATAACTGGGGCGTATGAAGTCAGGATTTTTACTAGAAGAATGAAAGGGAAGTTAGGAGAATGTTTTTCCCACAGAGGATCATTAGAACAAGGAATGACTTAGCGTAAATGGCCATTGAGTCAGAGATTTAAAAGTGGATTGGATCGGTATTTGAATGGAATAATACAAAAGGTTTTGGAGAAAGGGCAAGTGTGTGGGATTAGAGTTGATAGCTCTAGTTGAAAAGCTAGCACCAGTGCAGGTAGGAAGGGTCGAATGATCTCTTTCTTTGCTGTAATTTTAAACCTTTGTCTTAAAGGTTAAAAGATAGGCAAAATAATCAGCTATGTTTTTTTTTTAAAACGACTGTAGTATATCTGAATCATTGAACTATCCTAACTTGGATGATCAAGCTGGAAAAACAGAATGGCCCAGAACTTGGTGTCGGGGGCTTGCCGCGCGTGCAAGCCCCCGATCTGCACTCACCCTGCGCGCTGACATCTGAAGCCCGGGCCTGCTTGCATTTCCTGTCACAGGCCTGGTTCAGATGTCGGCGCGCTGTGCTTACCTGATCCAGCGGCGTAGTTTGTGCGATGTGCCGGCTGGGATCAGGTGAGCACTGTACAGCCAATCAGGGGAGGGGAAGGTTCATTCATGAGTTTGAGAGTAAGAACTGTCCATCTCATGAAAACTACGGGGGCCCAAAACACTATTTAAACTTTAAATAAAAATTTAAAAAACATCCCAATCATTAAATTAAGTATAAATAAGTTTAAAAAAATAATTTAAACTAATTTATTTTTTGAAAAAAATAAATTTTTAATAAAAAGGGTCTAAAACTAAACTTATTATTGTAGATTCTTTAAAATAATAAACCTGTGGAAAAAAAATTCTAAATTACACTAAAACACCACTTACCTGTAAAAATAAATACTTACGTGTGCTTTTTACAAGCGTAAAGACCGGAGGCCTTTAGACATGCGCAAATCCCCCAAAACAGAGGAAATCCAAGACGCACGCGCTGCCCCCTACAGCGCACGCGCTAGCCTCTTCACCTCTTGGGTTAGAGGAGAGGAAATGCCAGTTTTCAGCGCATGCGCTGTGCATGCGCTGAAAACCGGCATTTCCTCCGGCCAGACGCGTGAGTACCCCTTCCGTACTCACGCGTTTGGGGAGGAATTACTGCCCCAATGTTTTTAAATTAAGTCATCAAACAACAATAACAACAACTTGTATTTATATAGCGCCTTGAATGTAGTAAAACGTCCCAAGGCGCTACACAAGAGTATTTTAAGACAAAACATTTGACACCGAGCCACATAAGGATAAATTCTTGGTCAAAGAGGTAGGTTTTAAGGAGTGTCTTAAAGGAGGAAAGAGAGGTAGCGAGGCGGACAGGTTTAGGCAGGGAATTCCAGAGCTTAGGGCCTAGGCAACAGAAGACATGACCACCAATGGTTGAGCGATTATAATCAGGGATGCTTAAGAGGGCAGAATTAGAGGAGCGCAGATATCTTGGAGGGTTGTGGGGCTGAAGGAGATTACAGAGATAGGGAGGGGCAAGGCCATGGAGGGATTTGAAATCAAAGATGAGAATTTTGAAATCGAGGCGTTGCTTAACCGGGAGCCAATGTAGGTCAGCGAGCACAGGGGTGATGGGTGAACGGGACTTGGTGCGGGTTAGGACACGGGCAGCCGAGTTTTGGATGACCTCAAGTTTACATAGGGTGGAATGTGGGAGGCCAGCCAGGAGTGCATTGGAATAGTCAAGTCTGGAGGTAACAAAGGCATGGATTCAGCAGTGGATGAGCTGAGGCAAGGGGCGGAGATGGGTGATGTTATGGAGGTGGAAGTAGGCGGCCTAAGTTATACTGCGGATATGTATTTGGAAGCTTACTTTTGGGTCAAATATGACACCAAGGTTATGAACAGTGTGGTTTAGCCTCAGACAGATGTTAGGGAGAGGAATGGAGTCAGTGGCTAGGGAACGGAGTTTGTGGCGGGGACCGAAAACAATGGCTTCTGTCTCCCCAATATTTAATTGGAGAAAATTTTGCTCATATCCATTTTACCTTCTATCTGATAACAACGTAGAGACACAACACAATAGCAAAATACTGCAGATGCTGGAAATCGGAAATAACAACAGAAAATGCTGGAAACTCTCAACAGGTCAGGCAGCATCGAAGAGAGAGAAACAGAGTCAATGTTTTGAGTTGGGGACCCTTCGTCAGAACTGGAAGGGTCCCCGACTAGAAACGTTGGGCTCGATTTTAATAGCCCCGAGGAGGCAGGTTTGGAGGTGGGTCAGCTGCGAAAATCAGAAAAAACGGCTTCAGACACCCAACCCACCTCCATCCCGCCCCCACCCGATTTTCGTGAGTGTCTGTTCAGCTGCTCCCAAACTGACCCGACTCCAACCAGTGGGACAGGTAGTTAAGGCATTTAAGAGTCTGTTAACTGCCTTGATAATCCTATTTTGATAGCGGTTTCCCATTTTCATGCCTCTGGCTCCTGTTTCCCGTCTTGTCAGAAAAAGTCCAGCTACAAGGAGACGAGTTGGTGGAGGACATGATATGTAGTCATTATTGGTGCAGAACTTTAAAAGCACTCCTAGAACATTCAAATGGAACAACTTTGTTGTTGGAGGTTTGTGATAAGATTTTGCAAATCTACTGAACTTGTCAAGCTGACACACACCTGCTGTTTGAACTGATTGGAATAATTTCAGGCCACTTTGAGTGTGCGCTTGCAAGCTTCTTGCCTCAACTGAAATCTATAACAACGGGATGGGAACCATTTACATCCTCTCATCCTGGTCGTCAGATTTGGAGGAAGAGCAGTGCGGCTTAGTGCTGCCGGATGGACATGTGGCTCAGCACACAGTCACCTTGGAGGAAGATGAAGAAGACGAGGAAAAGGACGAGGAGGAGGATGAGTCGGAGGATGGAGAGTGACGCCTTGCGGGGCCGGATGTGGCCAATCCAACAGCAGGTGACCACATTGATGGCCGTCAGGCAAGGGATGCACTCATCCATGCCAGATTCGCATAAGCTAACGCTTCAACCACAGGTGGCTGGCACATGGAGATGAATATAAGTCCAACATTCTCAAACCCCAGGCATCATCTGCCCAATAAATGGTGGTTTGCACTCAGTGTCACCACCAACATTCGACATGGAAATCACCCTGAGCCGTCACTCTTGAACTTCCATTTCCCAGAACACAAAGGCCACACTTTAGGCGATCTCAGCAGATCATTAAACCTTTTTGACACTGAGCCCATGTGCTTCTGCACATAGACCTCGAGCTCACCTCCTCAGCCATTTGCAGCCAAGCTGCCTTGGTTTGCTGAGGAGGCCTCCTCCTTCTGTTTCCAGGGATGAGGACCTCCTGACGTTCTCTAACTCCCTCCACAAGGGCACGGAGAGAGCCCTCATTGAACCTGGGTGCAGCCTTAGTTTTTGGGGCTGCTATTCCTGCAGCTCCCAGCACCTTTAAGAGGAAAAAAGCATTAATATTACTAAGCAAATCTTTGGAACACATCTGGCGTCTTTTTCACTTCATAGTCAGATAATAAAGTCATATATCAAAAAATCATGAATCTCTTTCTGGAATAATATGACCACCAATATCATTCATTTAATTTTGCTCAGAACCGACGCTGTCAACTCCCCTTTCAAGCCATCCCAATGACATTTGTATGCAAAGGGGACATGGCCACTTTAAATTTTCAAACAAACAATGCGTCATCATGTGAAGGAATAAGCAATTCAGAAAAATACACCATTCTATAAAAGAATTTTGACTTTATTAAAACATGACAAACTGGGCTTGAAAATCTGGAAGCCTCAACAATCTAAAGCTGTGAAAAGCATACAGGCTATTGAGATAAGATACGCATAGAGGCTATTGAGACACTGAATCAATAGCCTTGTTAAAACAGAAGGTTAAAGGTCTGAAAGTCTGAAGCCTTGGAAAGAACACTGTTAAGGTGTCTTAAACCAACACTTCAGAAAGAATCACATAAAATTAAAGAAACATATGCCTTCGTAAAAATAACATCAATTGAAACACGGGAGACACGAGACGATGTTGCAACCAGCTGAAGTGACTTAAGAATTGCATAGAAGACTTTGGTAAGAATGACATCAAATAGAAACATCTGCTCCACACCATTTTTTATGATAAGCTTTGAACACCTAAAGGTAGAGACATAATTATTAATGCTACAAGCTGATCTAACTGTAAAAATAGCAGGGGTCAACAGAAAAATGACTAGAGATAATTAGCTTACATCAGCAGAAAACTTCAAAGGAAATACCACTGAGAAAGGGTATAAAAATTGAACTTTCAAATGGGAAGATAGATTCGCTTGAAGGGGCAAAGCGATTCTTGGCTTCAGAGGCAAGCTCTGTAAGTCTACAACTCTTTGAGTCTCGGGGATCAACGGCATCGTATTTGATTTTGGTGGATATCCTGGAATAAGACTAAGAAATGTAAAAATGTAACGAAGTTAAGATTTGAGAATAAGGATCTCTGATAATAAGATTGTAAAAGCTCTTTGTATTTGGAACTGTTAATATTGCGATTGAAATACTTACTGTAATTACATGCCGGTTCTTTAATAAATCTATATATTTTTAGAATTGTCTCACATAGTACTTCTGTATCAAACTCGCAAACTCAATCTCTGTACGCTCTTTGGTGAGGAGTTGCAGAATCCTGGGGGAGTTTTCCGGACCCTCATAATATCCGGAAGGTTACAGTCTACCTAAACTTATTAAAAGTGCTATCTGGAGGATGGTAACATCTTCAGATTGTTCCTTTCCTTTAGGGAGGGATGGCCCGGACCTTTAGACCCAATTAAGCGTCTTTAGAATTCGGCTACCTCTAACTTTAGTTGAAAATTAACATCTGGGGAATATGCCTGATCCGGGGTAGCCCTAAAGGGGCTAGGACTAGTAATTATCCCTTCAATCAGACGCGAGAAACTGAAATCCTCCAAGCAATTGCCTGGAGAGACCCGCATGTCGGCCGTAACGAGGGCAATGACGCCAAAGTCGGAAGTGCTGGGAGACGGCCGCCGGGTGCGGGTCTGAAAGCTGCCGAGCAGCAGGCCCGCCCTCAACCCGCCTCCGCTATTAAAATCGAGCCCTTTGACTCTGTTTCTCCTCGATGCTGCTGAGTGTTCCTAGAAACACAACATATCATCGACTCTTGAAAGGTGATGAACAATTTTCCATTGGTACTGGGAATTAATTACTTTTTTACAGGTCACTCAAATACTGCCCTACATGCTACATATATGCAGGTTCTGATTTTGATAAAACGGCGTTAATGGTGAGCTCCAAGCTCGTTAAAACTCAGTGGGTGTTTAAACAGAACATCATCCACAGCTCGGGAGATTGAATCTGACTTTTTGCATTCAAATTGGCCGTAAGCTGTACTGTAGTTCCATGCCTTGAGCCAGCAGATGGCCATCTGCTCACATAGCCACACATTGGACTATTCCAAAGCCCTGTACACTTGGTTTTTTTTCAGGGTTAGATACACGCAGAGCACACTAAATTCAAAACCAAATTTCATTTCTTTGTAGCTGATGTACTATCCTATCAAACCCAGGCTCGCTTCCAGAGCCCATTTCATAGCATCTCATTATTTCTATCGCTGCTTCCACTAACATTCTAACTGCTTTCCAGACTGGGACATTAGATTTTAACATTCTATCCTGCATTGCTTTTTGAGAAATCATTTAGTCTGGGCACGGCTGCATTCCAACAATTGTACATCTAGTGAAGTCCAGAGTACCTTTAATGTGAACTTGTGATTTTATATTTGTAGTAACACACGTATAGTCATACAGGACTACTTTAATTTAAAAAACAAACTACTCCCCAATGGCTGATCCAGTCAGCAGCTGAGCTATACAGATCAAGACAGTTCCAGGTTTAATCCCTGGTGCCCACATAGTTAGCAGATCTCACCCAATGGCAGTGGGAGGGCCGTAAGTAACCTCAGGTTAGGGAGGAGAAAATTGCCCGGGATCCCCTTTGCCGATTGTTGTGAGCAGCCCCTGTTGAAAATGCACCTATGTGGAGGTCAGATGAGGACAGAAGGGGCACTGATCTCCTTTCCATGGATGAATAGCCTGCCAACACTCACCGTCACAGCCTGCACAAGATTAATAGCCACTTTGGCATGTTGCTGGCAACTGACCAGTGCTTCTGAAATTGTACTCCAGCAAACGGGAAAATCAACACTTCAATGCAGGACAGGGAGGGAAGATAATTAGTGAGAAAAAAGGGGGAACAAATAATAAAGACTCAAATTAAAATTGTTTACTACGCCTGCCAGCTCTGAACTTATACAATTCTATATAATGATCAAGATTGGGAGGTCGGAAGCTGAAATATATAGATGTTTAAAACAGTGTTCAGTAATTGTAATGTGTCAGAAACCCAATGTTACATTCATTACTGAATCAAAATAATATTATCTAGATACTGGCCAATCAATTTTTTTGCAGTTAGGCTCCTTGTTGGAATACAAAGCAATGCAGCAGATCTTTTCCTAGTTTTATTGTGTGCACTCTATTTTAGAAAGCTGCAAATGACAATGAATGATTTCGTTAATAAAGTGCAATGAAGGTTTCAGTGGATTTCGCTTGCTGGAGCTCAGTTTATAAGCCTCTTTTCAGCTGTACGTGTCCCACCCTCGTGAAGCTGGGAAAAGTAAAGAGCTGCCAGCTTAGAAGGCACTGTGTGCATGGAAATAGAAAGGAGCTTTTCATTGCCTCGGCTGCACTCCCTAGGGTCAGAAGCTGGTTACCATGGAAATGCTGACTTCATGCAGCTAATGGGAGGGATGTTTGTAGCTTTAGTAACCTGGGGACTGCTTAGGGTGTAATGTGCTACAGAGGCATATATGGGTGTGGCTGCAGTGAGATGTTATGTTACGAGAGTGGCTTGCAGAATGTGATACCTAATTTGCTTTAATGCGAATCCCGTTCATTAAAGCTGTCGGTTACATTGAGGACAGTGAGCTATCCTTTGATGTTTAGGTGTCTCATTTTTTGCTATTAATTTGCTTTTCCCTTCCAGTTTCTGGAGGTGCTTTTTTTTATTATCCACGCCACTGACCCAGAAATCGCCAGTTCCCCACCAGGACATCTTACTTTGCTACGATAACCCTTTTATCCCAAATGTAACATTTACAATGATCACTTTGGTTGAAAATGAAATGTAATGGTGCAAAGACACAGGAATTCTGTCAGAACAGGTCTGCTCGTTGTCAAGTATACAGGATGGATACAAGTAAGGTTCTCAGAAGAGGCAAAGAATTTCTGTCTTTAATAAGAAGGGAGAACTGACCTAAGGAGTCAACATTTTACAGGAACCCTTTTCTTTCAATATTAAATATGCCTTGACAAAAAGATACCTGGGGTGGAATTTCCTGTGGAGTGTAATCGGGAAGTTACACTCAGAATTACGCCCATTTGTTCCCCCATTTTGCCGATGCCTATCTACACTCAAATTTCCTGCCAATCTCATTAGCATACATCAGAACATGAAAATGGGTGTAAACAAGTGGAAATCAGCACAACATCTGGGGCCCGAGGAAAGCGCAGAACTTGCACTATATACTCCTTTATTAAGTATGAAAATGAAAGTTTCAAGCCATCTGACTATTATACAGGAAACTTTCGTTTAACTGGAGGTTAAAAGTCCGGAAAGCTCTATCTACCGGCAAAATTCAGGAGCTGTTTTCTATAAGTTTTTTTACTTCTCGTTGCTTTTTTTTCCCCAGTCAGGCTCTGTAAGGTCTGTAGCTAAGCAACAGCTTCAGCTAGAGACACTTACAGCTGCAGCCGACTGTTTTGAAGCTGTTGCTAAGCAACAGGGTTTGTTGATTCTCACGGAGCTGAAAAGCTCTGTATGTTTTAACATTGGAGTTGTTTTATACGGCAGTTTTGATCTAACGGCACCAGCTTGGTCCCATCAGTGCTGGATACCAGAAAGTTTCCTGTACATGTACATTAGGCACAGCGGGGTTGAGTTTCCGCTTTGGGTGCAAACGTCGATCCGGGTGCAAATTGCGCCAGTTTTGAGGAGTGTTTTCTTCCTCCAGGTTTCTGCTCAAACTCATTTGCGTATTGCCACGTGTAAAATCTGCCATGAACCAGTGCAATCGGGCAGTGTTGCCGAACGTAATTTAAAAAAAAAGTTTTTGATTCAAAAAATATTCGTTGACGTATTTAAGAGTGGTAACCTGGTGCAGTCTTAATACAGCTGAGAATGGGTTTATCACAAAAAAGAAGCATTTTTAATCAGAGTGTCTAGTCCACCACCTGCGAGTAACCCGATTTTAAATAATTGAAAATCACTAGTTATATTGATGTAGAGTCATCAATTTCTTAGTAAATTGAAATAAATATACATTCAAAAACTTTTAAAAGGTGCCTATTAGTGTCCCTGCGGCCAAAAGATCCAGCTTAATTTTAAGCGCCTCCTTGAATGCCCGCAAACGAGCCCAATTAGCGGAATCTCCCAATGGTGATTAATTCCATCTGGGGGCTTGGCCAGTTTTGTGGACGGGGCTGGCTTCCAGCGCCATTTTTTTTAAACTAGCGCAAAAGATCGCGGAAACTTGACTTGTGCTGGATGTAATTTGACCATGAAATTCTATGATTTTTTACGCTGGCTTGGCCGATTTCAGGCGAACCGCGCTGAAAAAAACAGCACAACCTATTGGAAATTCCAGGCCAGCATTTTTAAGAACATGGGGGGAAACATCGGTTGCTAATGGGGCGCTAGGAACTTAGCACCTGAGCGCGGCGATTGTAGCGCTGCTCGTGAAATTGACCAGTCGTTTTGCGACGCCGCTAAACACTAATGCTACGATCTCCTGCGCCTGCAGATCGTGACGTCAGTCGAGCGTGCAACACCCCGGTAGTGCCCCGGACCAGATATTGAGTTACGCCCCCTGCCTTAGCGCCTGCCGCTAGGAACGACAGGTAGAGGGGATGTTTTCAAGTCAGGAAGGGGCTGAGGGAGCGCTATTTAAAGACGGGCGCTTCCTGCCTTTTCTTGTCGGCAAAATTTTTGCTACACGCAGGTTGAGAGGGAGAGAGACGTCTGGAGAGATTTAACGCTGTCCTAAGGAGTTTTGGCCCTCAGCACTACTTTTGAGGTTCCTAAGTGCCGAGCTCTTTCCCTGAGCCTATACATTAGTGCTTTCAACACAATTGCTTTAGAGGTCTCTCCAGGCCGAGATTCAAGGCTGCAATGAGCAGGGAGTGGCTGGCAAGCAAGATGGGCCCTCCCCTTTATAAACTGGACGGCGCCAGTCTGTCTGGCTTCCATGGTAACTGACATCGCCTGAGCTTCGGTAGCGTTCTGAGGTAGCGCCTCGCTCCCTGACGTTTGTGCCTTAAGAGAAGTGTGTAGCGCCTGATTTAGCGCTCAAATCACCTCCAGGGTTGATAGAGGCGAATTTTGCAGTCGGCGGTGATAATTAGCGCCGGGCGCTAAACTTTGCGCCCGGCCGATATTAGCGCCCCAAAATGGGTGATACCCAATTTTTCCCCATGGACTCCTCCAACATTCTTGGCTGGATTTGCGAGGGTTAACGAGCTTTGCTCTGATCCTCTGATTGTGGGAGCGCTTCGCTCTGTCAATAACCTGCTGCTCTTTGTGTGTTAAATGCAGGTATCCTTGTGTTGTACAAGGATGGTGTCTCACAGTAAGGTATGCCTGATGATCTTCTGGCATGCTATTCCACACGCCCCATTGAGCCAGGGTTGGACTCCCCAATTAATGATGATGGGGGAGTGAGGGATCTGTCAGGCCATTAGGTCAGAGTGTGGTGATATACAATGTTGCTGCTACTGATGGCTCATGGATGCTGAGTTTTGGGTTGTTAGATCAGTCCTTAGTCTGTCCCATTTAGCACAATAATAGTTCCGTATTGCATGACGGAAGGTACCCTCAGTGTGGAGACGAGACTTTGTCTTCAGAAGGACTATGTGATGGCACTCCTACCAATGATATCGTGGACAAATATAAAAGACCATTAAAAGAAGGAAAGAACTTGTATTTCTGTAGTGCCTTTCATTACCTCAGGATATCCCAAAGTGTTTTATAGCCTTAAGTACTTTTGAAGTGTAGTCACTGCTGTAATGTAGGAATCGCCACAACCAAGTTGCGCACAGCAAGGTCCCATGATGTGATAATGACCAGATAATCTGCTTTAGTGACGTTGGTTGAAGGATAAATATTGACCAGAACACTGGGGATAACTCCGTTGCTCTTCTTCGAAATAGTGCCGTGGCATCTCTTGCGTCCACCTGAGGGAGCAGACATGGCCTCAGTTTAATGTCTCATTTGACAGTGCAGCACTCCACTGAAGTGTCAGCCTAGATTAAGTGCTCGAGTCAATGGTGTGGGACCTGAACTCTCAACCTTGCGATTCAGAGGCGAGGGTGCTACCACTGAGCCACAGCTGACACTCAGACAATTAGAATACATTACAAGATATAAAGCCTCACTCTAAGTCATTCATGCTAGAGTCTTTGCCCAGCTGCTGATTTTCTCTTTAACTGTATCTTGCCTCTTCGTCTTCCTACCTCCCTCCCACCGTCAAAATCCTCCTTAAAACCAGCCACATTGACAGTGCCTTTGGCCGCCCCTCTGAGTCACACTCCTGCTCGGGCCTGCTGCTTCAAAATAATATATTGGCTGTGAAGGCTTTTGAGATGTCCTGTGGATGCGAAAGGCGCTGTGTAGCTGCACATTCTTTCTTTATGGCTGTTTTTGGTCTGACTGCCTTTTAGCAGCTGTTGGTCAGCTGGTGCTAGTTGTGTTCTACTTCTCAGCACTCACACCCTTCACACAGAAATGAGCACAAAAATTTGCCCCCCTCCGCCCCCCCCCCGCCAAAAAAAAAATCAAAAATGGAACAGCAGTTACACTACTCCTGCTCTGCAGTGCTGTGACATTGAACAAAATTTAGTTACATTGCAAGGGTTTGTCATGTTATGCTCATTCATAACATGAATATGTTTTTATGTGATTTATGTGTTCCTATCCTTTTAACTAGGGCTTTGTCTGACAATTTTGTACCACCACCAAAGGCATGATTACAATATAGTGCTGCTAGTCCACTACTGTTAATCATTTAGCACCTAATATTTGATTTCATCCAGATTTTTCTTGTTATTTAATAGGGTGTGACACACTAATTAAGTGGACCAATGCAACACACTTAAAAGTGCTGATGGGCATGGGAAATGCCAAGAAAGGAGATGGCATGTAAGGGAAGAAATTGTATAAGAGATATCAATAGTTTATACCAAACAGATTCATCTAGAGGATGCGACACCACAGACTCTTACTAATGAACTAGACTGTCCAGATTATTATGACCTTTTCCGTGGCAAACTTGTGTGATTTATTTTCCTTTCCCACCCTCTGATGTCACACAACTTTCCTGGCTATGAGGACAGAATAGAGACCTACTCCCAGTTCTCAACTAATGCTGTTCTATCGTTTCTGGCAAGAGGCACACAGAGAGGCCTGAGATGACTGGCTGTCTGAATCGCCTTCCTTCGCTGTTAGAAAAATGCTTGGCTACATTGCAACACAGTTTGCATCTGACAAGAATGTGTGTGGAATTGTGGGCATGAACCCAAGACCCACCATGCGTTTGTCCAAATTATTTAGCTCAACGGCATTTTATTATTTCACCAAAAATCATTATTTTATAAAGCAGTTTAATTCTTGATAACATCATTGACATTGGGAAATCACTTTAAGAGAGCCGACAAAATAATAATGCAGCTATCTTCTGGGGTCGTCCAGTCCATGACCCCAGCCTGGTGACCCCTGTACTTTGCCCCTCAATGGACCCTTTTACTGGGTGCACAGGAGGCAGGAGCTGTGGGAATTGCGACGGGGAACACCATCCCACCAGCCCCACCTCCTTCTAACGTCACAGGCCTTCTATGGGGTGGTCAGAGCTTCTGCCCGCCCCAGGTTCCAGCGAGAATTCCCCTCTATGAATCTTCAGGGTGGAGATCCGGAATTACCAGGTCCATCCTGATTTTGCTGCTGCATCCAGCCCCTTCCCCCCCCTCTTTCCTCTTGCATTGCACCAAGGCCCTGAAGAAATTCATGCCACAGTGTCTTTGGTATCATTACTATCTTGAAAAGAGAAGGCTGGGGGGGTGACCTAATGGAGGTCTTTAAAATGACAGGAAACTTTGGTTTATCCGGAGGTTAATTGTCCGGAATGCTTGAGTCAGCAGCCAAAAATCAGGAGCCGTTTCGTTAGTTTTTTTTTCTTTTCGTTGCTTTTTTTCACCAGTCAGGCTCTGCAAGGTCTCGCTGAAGCTGTTGCTAAGCTACAGAGACGCTTGCAAGGTACGGTCAACTGTTTAGAAGCTGTTGCTAAGCAACAGGGTTTGTTGCCAGATACGGAGCTCAAAATCTCCGTATGTTTCAACATTAGCGCTGGTTTGTCCGGCAGTTTTGATGGGACGGCAACAGCTCGGTCCCGTCGGTGCCAGATAGCACAAAGTTTCCTGTATGTAAGTATTTTGATAGAGTGGATACAGAGAGAGTGTTTCCACTTGTGGGGAAGAGCAAAACTAGAGGCCATCAATATAAGATAGTCACCAAGAAATCCAATAGGGAATTCAGAAGGAACTTCTTTACCCAGAGAGTGGTGAGAATGTGGAACTCGCTACCACAGGGAGTGGTTGAAGCGAATAGTATAGATGCATTTAAGGGGAGGCTAGACAAGCATATGAGGGGGAAGGGAATAGAGGGTTATACTGATAGATTTAGATGAGGAAAGACGGGAGAAGGCTCGAGCGGAGCATAAACGCCGGCATGGACTGGTTGGGTCGAATGGCCTGTTCCTGTGCTGTATATCCTATGTAATCCTATGTATTACATATTTTCAAGCTTTCACATCTAAACTTAAATGCAAATAAAAAAACTAGCTGCCGTCTACTCAAAAATATCTGAAGTTAACTTTTCTGATTCAAACATCATTAAATATTAGTTACTGATACTGCACCCAAGTACACGTTGGCATTAGGACTTCTTGTTTGAGCCACTGTAGTTGGACAACTCGCGCAGATCAGCTCTGAAATTGCATGTGGTGCTCAAGTGTACCCCAGCAGGTTGTTTGAGTTGACACAAGTTAACATAAGAATTATCCTGAGACCGAATATTTTTCACTGCTTCTTTGTCCCTCTGATCTTTGCAGAAATTGAATCATGGCATCCAGCTCTGATAGATGGTATATAAATGGATTTACACATAACTGCTATTTCTGATCACACACTAAGTTGTTAATCTGCCCAGAATGTACTTTATTATGTTTTATTCAAATCCTTGTCCTTGGATGCTTCAAGATCAGAGAACATAAGAAATAGGAGCAGGAGTAGGCCATGCGGCCCCTCGAGCCTGCTCCGCCATTCAATAAGATCATGGCTGATCTTCAACCTCAACTCCACTTTCCCGCCTGATCCCCATATCGCTTGATTCCCCATGAATCCAAAAATCTATCGATCTCTGTCTTGAATATACTCAATGACTGAGCCTCCACAGCCCTCTGGGGTAGAGAATTCCAATGATTCACCACCCTCTAAGTGAAGAAATTCCTCCTCATCTGAGTCCTAAATGGCCGACCCCTTATCCTGAGACTGTGACCCCTGGTTCGAGACTCTTCAGCCAGGGGAAACAGCCTCTCAGCATCTACCCTGTCAAGCCCTCTCAGAATCTTACATGTTTCAATGAGGTCACCTCTCATTCTTCTAAACTCCAGATTAGGCACTCTGCAGCCTTCCGGACTCAATATCGAGTTCAACAATTTCAAATCATAACCTCGGCCCCTATTACATTTTTTCTTGTAATTTTTCCACTCCTTTCCCCCCCCCTTTCCTTTTGTTTCTCTCTCACACCTGGCAGCTATCTCTTGCCCTCCCAGTACACTTCACACCTAATCTCAGCCTATTACCATCTCGTCTAGCTTCGAATACCTTTTATTGTCTCTTTTACTTCTTTTGTTTCTTTTAATTCTTTTGTCCGATCGCAGCCCTGCCTTCGATCTATTTTCTTTTCTTTCCAGTTTTGAAGAAGGGTTCGACCCGAAACATCAACTCAAACTTCTCTCCATGGATGTTGCCTGACCTGCTGAGTTTTTCCAGCATTTTCTGTTGTTATTCCAGAGAGTATAGATCCATTCTACTAAAAGAGGTATGCATCAATGCTAGAATATTCCCTACAACTCATTTTGCACTATTTCTTTGTGTTGGGAGTAACTCCCTGTGAGATGTTACCCTATATTTTCATTACTTGCTTTTTATCAACAATAAATTGATCTTTGCGCTTTCTTAGCAGCAGGCTAGTTCGTAAGAATATTGCTCCAATCTGATCATTTTCCCCACAGAGTTCCTTATGGCTGCTCAAGCTGGGGGGTGGGGGTGTGCAAGGTGCTTTTAATTTGTTGCTGTTGGGTTTTAGTTAGTTCCCAAGCCTCACTATTCATCAGAGTCCAAGTGGTTTACATCAATGTGTGTTTTATTGGAAAGATTCTGTGAACCTACCAGATGTGAACTAATGCACAAGGATATATAAAGTTAATACATATAATGTGTGGAGCCAGTGGAACTCCTTGAAAGGACACAGTACAGTGGTCCAGTTAAAGGCATATTTTTAGGCACACTTAATTAGAGACATGCACCTGGAATTTCCATAAGATTTCTTCCTAACTCCTGCTGTAACGGCCGTTTATACCATTTCTCCGGAGTTTCCATTGATCTCCCACTGAAGTCACGGCCAGCAATTGGGGAACCCTTGTAGAAATTTGCCTTATACATTTTTAACCTCACCAGTGGGTTAGTTGGTAAATGCACTGTTCAGACTAGATGCAGGAAGGATGTTCCCGATGGCCGGGGAGTCCAGATCCAGGGGTCACAATCTAAGGATAAGGGGTAAGCCATTTAGGACAGAGATGAGGAGGAATTTCTTCACCCAGAGAGTGGTGAACCTGTGGAATTCTCTACCACAGAAGGCAGTTGAGGCCAATTCATTAATTAAATATATTCAAGAAGGAGTTAGATATATTTCTTAAGGCTAAAGGGATCAAGGGATATGGGGAGAAGGCAGGGACAGGGTACTGAATTTGGATGATCAGTCATGATCTCATTAAATGGCGGAGCAGGCTCGAGGGGCCGAATGGCCTACTCCTGCTCCTATCTTCTATGTTTCTATGAACTGAACCGTACAGACTAGGAAGGTGCAAGGTTTGATCCCTGATCTGTGATGAGTTCGCTGATCTTAGCCAGGATGGTTTGGAAGGGATGATACAATCATCCTCAGAGTCTGGCGTTGAGGTGTGAGAAAATTCCAAGCGTCCAGCTGCTGATTGGTATTTGTGATCCCTGCTGGAACGTGTTTGGCTGAATGACGGGTAATGATAGGATTGGGCTATCATAGAATAGAATTTTGATAAATGATAAAATAAGGAGTGCTGAAACCAAAAATTGAAATGAGCGCAAGTTGATCAAACTTTAGTGCCAGCAATCTCCTCGTGGCTTTCCCCGACCCAGCATACACAATGGGGCTTCCGCCGATCTTCCACTGAAGTTATGGGTAGAATCCCCAAGGAAATTCCCAGAGTAGATGTTCCGCTGGATTCACAATGATATGGACCTATTTTAGATGATGGTGCGCATACATGGAGAACAAATAAATTGGCTTGTCTCATCCACATGAAATATAAATTTTGTGAAGTCTTGTTAAGGTGGCTGGATCATTTGGGTGACCTGAAGAAAAGTGACTCTTTAAAATTTGCATTATTGGTTTAATTGGTGATGTTTGAGCAGTTTGCCCACATAACAACTGTCACTGCATTTTGAAGTAATTAATTGTACATGAAGCACTTTGAAAGATTCCTGAGAGATGTGCTAAGGTGCTCTAACAAAGTAAATCTGCTGGCCTGTCTCTCTCTTAACAGTCTGTTTGCACCAGACGTAAAAATTACATCTGAAAAAAATCATATTGGACGAGAATCATACATAAGAACTGGAATGCTCGTTTTCAAGTAATTTATTCAATCAACTTCATTTGCTCTAAAAAAAATACATTATATTTTATACAAAAATTCTGAAGCCATTAATTACCGACAGAAAATGTTCATTTCTAATGCACACTGGTTTTTATTTTTGTACATCATGGGTCACGTATTTGGCATAGTTTTAGTGCAGCCAGTCACAAACCTTGGCCAGTTCAGATTACTGATCTCTTCATTTATCGCTTTTCTTAAGACTTGCTAATGTTAACTGTTCATATTTACATTCTACAGCTGAGCTCCTGCTAATTGTTCATTTGCATCAAATTCTGTTGCCAACTGCTGTATTGCTTTCTTTGTGGGTTCAATGACGATACATTTATGAAAGAGAATGAGTTTTAATCTAAAGTCTGTTCAACTCTTTTATACAGCTTTTACAGGAGACACGATGCTGTGATGCATCTAGAATGAAACTGAAACCAAACTAAAATTGCCTTGCTTGTCTCTGTGTCACATGCCCTCTGCTGGTCAGACACAAGCAATCAATACATGCAATCATGCTATTAAGGCATCATAATCGAACAGGCAAATACCATCTCTATTTGCTGATATCATTACATCTCCTTTTCTTAAAACAAAAGTATTTTACTTTTAACTAACAACATGTTTTCTTTGTATTAATCTGCATTTTAACTGTAACACTTAATGAACTTACATTATCATTATCACGATCAAGGTTTTTTAACCTTGCGTTGTGTGTTCACATGAAATATGTCAATACACTAGAACTTGAAGAAAGAATAAGATAACATTACTTCCTTCTATAACAATAGTCCTTAAATTTGCTCAATGAGTCTCTCAGGAGGCTTCACGTGTCTTGAGGATTTTCTGATTGATTGTCCTTGAATCTGAGTTGTTGCCTCAGATGATGTGTTCTCAGCTGTGTGATCAGGTTGTTCAACAGTATCAGTCTCTTGACCTGCTGTGGCTGGTCCCATGAGAAGATCTCGACGATTTCTTCTCAGAACAGCACCCTCATCTGTCTGAATGGTGTATGATCTTGGTTGAACTTCACTCAGGACAGTTCCCTTCTGAGTCCATGTGTTTGTTTTGTCTTTGAACCTTACTTGGTCACCAGTGTGGAGTTCAGGTAGGTTTTGTGTTCCTCTGTCATAGTAATACTTTTGCTTTTCTTTCTGTTGTTCTTTGAACTTCCTCACTTTCTCCCCCTCTTTTGTTTTCAGGAGGTTCTCCGGGATGGGTAGGTTTGACCTTAGCCGACGTCCCATCAGGAGTTGGGCTGGTGACATACCACACTCGAGCGGCGTTGTGCGGTATACAAGCATGCTCTGGTAGAAGTCAGTTCCACTGTCTTTTGCCTTGTACATCAGTCTTTTCACTGTCTGGACCGATTTTTCCACTAGACCATTGGACTCCTCTATCTCGCTTTCATCTACTGTATGGACCTTGCTTTGTTGCGCTTGGTTCTTACAGCAACGGGCATAATGGTTGTTCTTGTTGCAACTATTGCATGTTTTACCATATGCTGGACACTTTCTTGGTGTATGCTGTGTACCGCATCGACTACATGACTTTCGATTGTCCCTTTCATTTTCGTTCGCTGGCCACGCCTCGTTTTTCACATTGGCGCTCGTTTTGTTAAACGGTTTGTATCCGTTCTTTCTCACTGCATCCACGTTGCAGCTATTGTCACTGAACAGCTCCTTTGCCTGCAACTTCACAGTCTCTGTAGCCCTACACAGTGCTATGGCTTTTCCCAGGCCTAGATCTTGCTCTCTTAGCAGTCTTTCCCTTAGACCATTATCTGGAATACCACACACCAGCCTGTCTTTTATCAGCGAGTCTGTCAGTCCCCCAAATTCACACGATTTGCTTCTGTTTCTCAGTTCAGTCACATACTGATCAATAGTCTCACCCGTTTTCTGTACACATGTGAAAAATCTGTGCCTCTCAAACGTCACGTTACGTTTAGGTATGCAGTAGGCCTCAAACTGTTCCATTATTTTATCTAGCTTCATTTTGTCTCCATCAGCAGCGAATGTGAAATCATTATACACCTCCAGCGCTTCATCACCCACGACATGTAAGAACAGTGACGATTTCCTTTTATTACTTTTCTCGTCAGCTCCGATTGCTGATAAATACAACTCTAAACGTTGTTTGAATCGCCTCCAATTTTCAGCCACATTACCTGTCAACTGAAGCGTCGCCGGTGGGAGTAAACCTTCCATTTTTCACTTCGTTAGCTATTCGCTAATGGTAAGCAACGATGTTCTCTTTTGGCTTGCTAATCTGTGGAGAGCTGATTTAACTTCAGAATTTTTCTCTTCATCTCTTTCAGCCACTTCTGACACCATGTATTGATTTCTTTGTGGGTTCAATGACGAGACATTTATGAAAGAGAATGAGTTTTAATCTAAAGTCTGTTCAACTCTTTTATACAGCTTTTACAGGAGACACGATGCTGTGATGCATCTAGAACGAAACTGAAACCAAACTAAAACTGCCTTGCTTGTCTCTGTGTCACATGTCCTCTGCTGGTCAGGCACAAGCAATCAATACATGCAATCATGCTATTAAGGCATCATAATTGAACAGGCAAATACCATCTCTATTTGCTGATATCATTACAACTGCCTCTGTCTCTTTGTTTTTATCTTTCTTTTAGCAATCAAAAACATGCTTTTGTTCGCTGACTTTTACACCATTCATTGTTGGCCTAACTTATTGAACTGTCTAGCATAACATATTGTCATTGCTTGGTGGTTTCAGCTAGCATTTGCTGTGACACCAAACATGGGTTAGTGGGTAAATGCACCATGTGGTTTGGTACTGAGCCACACAGTTAAAGGAATCGCCAGATTTGAGGGGGGGCACTGAGCAGTCAAGCACACTCCATGGGAGCAGAGAAAAGCAGAAACAGAACTGTCTCATGGACCTCCTCATGGTCAGCCACCAGTGGTGTTGACAGAGACAGGCAGGCAGGCAAGTTTCCTGACATTCCCCTCCTCTCTCCAACATTTCCTCCCCCTTTCCACTCGCAGCTCCCCCTCACCCCGTATTTCCTTCCTCCCCTCAAAGTTTAAAAAAATTAATTCATGGAATGTGGGCGTCGTTGGCAAGGCCCCCATTTATTGCCCATCCCTAATTGCCCTTGAGGAGGTGGTGGTGAGCCGCCTTCTTGAACCGCTGCAGTCCGTGTGGCGAAGGTACTCCCACAGTGCTGTTAGGGAGGGAGTTCCAGGATTTTGACCCAGCGACGACGAAGGAAGGCCGGTGATGGTGTTCCCATGCGCCTGCTGCTCTTGTCCTTCCAGGTGGAAGAGTTTGCGGGTCTGGGAAGTGCTGCCAAAGAAGCATTGGCGAGTTGCTGCAGTGCATCTTGTAGATGGCACACACTGCAGCCACGGTGTGTTGATGGTGGATGGAGTGAATTTTTAAGGCGGTGGATGGAGTGCCAATCAAGCGGGCTGCTTTGTCCTGGATAGTGTTGTTGGAGCTGCACTCATCTAGGCAAATGGAGAGTATACCATCACACTCCTGACTTGTGCCTTGAAGACACTCGTCGCAGAATATCTAGCCTCTGACCTGCTCTTGTAGCCACAGTATTTATGTGGCTGGTCCAGTTAAGTTTCTGGTCAATGGTGACCCCCAGGATGTTGATGATGGGGGATTCGGCAATGGTAATGCCGTTGAATCTCAAAGGGTGGTGGTTAGACTCTCTCTTGTTGGAGATGGTGATTATCTGGCACTTGTGTGGCGCGAATGTTACTTGCCACTTATCAACCCAAGCCTGAATGTTGTCCAGGTCTTGCTGCATGCAGGCATGAACTGCTTCATTATATGAGGAGCTGCGAATGGAACTGAACACTATGCAATCATCAGCAAACTTCCCCACTTCTGACCTTAAGATGGAGATAAGGTCATTGATGAAGCAGCTGAAGATGGTTGGGCCTAGGACACTGCCCGGAGAAGCTCCTGCTGAGATGATTGGCCTTCAGCAACCACAACCATCTTCCTTTGTGCTAGGTATGACTCCAGCTAGTGGAGAATTTTCCCCTTGACTCCCGTTGACTTCAGTTTTACTGGGGCTCCTTGATGCCATACTCGGTCAAATGCTGCCTTGATGTCAAGGGCAGTCACTCTTCTGGAATTTAGCTCTTTTGTCCATGTTTGGACCAAGGCTATAATGAGGTCTGGAGCTGAGTTCTGGCGGAATCCAAACTGAGCATCGGTAAGCAGGTTGTTTGTTGAGTAAGTGCTGCCTTCCATCACTTTGCTGATGATTAGATTTGTCCTGCTTTTTGTGGACAGGACATACCTGGGCAATTTTCCAGTTATCTTTTCCTTAAAATAGTGGGCAAAGACATTTCATATGAATGCATTAGCAGATTCTGTGCATTTTTACTTTATATTCCCTAGCTGATATGCACATCAGGTTAACTTTAAGTTTGTAATATATATTACTTTTTTCCATTTTCCAAGCCACACATGGTATTCATTTTCTTTCATGATTTAGCACATAGGTAAAGCACTCCATCTCACAAAATTTTAAGTGATCGCACTGTTACCTCTGGAGTCCCCGAAGGATCTATCCTTGACCCCTTTCTATTTCTCATCTGCATGCTGCCCCTCGGCGATACCATCCAAAACACATCAGGTTCCACACGTACGCTGACAACACTCAGCTCTATCTCACCACCACCTCTGCTGACCCCTCCACTGTCTCGGATTTGTCACACTGCTTGTCCGACATCCAGTACTGGATGAGCGGAAATTTCCTCCAACTAAATATTGGGAAGTCTGAAGCCATTGTCTTTGGTCCCCGCCTCAAACCCCATTCCCTGGCCATCGTTTCCATCCCTGGCAGCTGTCTGAAGCTGAGCCAGAACGTTCGCAACCTTGGTGTTGTGTTTGACCCCGAGATGAACTTCCGACCACATATCCGCTCCATCACCAAAACTGCCTACTTCCAACCCTGTAACATCGCCCGATTCCAACCCTGCCTCAGCTCATCTGCTGCCGAAGCCCTCATCCATGCCTTTTTTACCTCTAGACTTGGCTATTCCAATGCTCTCCTGCCGGCATCCCATCTTCCACCCTACATAAACTTGTGCTCATCCAAAAATCTGCTGCACATATCTTAACTCGCACCAAGTCTTGTTCACTCATCACCCCTGTGCTTGCTGACCGACACTGGCTCCCAGTCTGACAATGCATCAATTTTAAAATCCTCATCCTCGTTTTCAAATCCCTCCAATAGCCTCTCCCCTCCCTATCTCTGTAACCTCCTCCAGCACGCCTTCGAGATCTCAGCGCTCCTCCAATTCTGGCCTCTTGTGCATCCCCGATTTTAAAATCTCCACCATTGGCGGCCGTGTGCCTTCAGCTGCATGGGCCCTAAGCTCTGGAATTCCCTTCTTAAACCTCACCACCTCTCTACCTCTCCCTCCTCCTTTAAGATGCTACTTAAAACCTACCTCTTTGACCAAGCTTTTGGTCCTCTGTCCTGATATCTCCTTCTGTGGTTCTGTGCCAAAAATGTTTTTATTGATATCGTTCTTGTGAAGCGCCTTGGAATGTTTTGCTGCATAAATGTTGTTGCTGTTGAGACTTCACACATTTAGAGCCAACTTTAATCTTTTCCTAATAGAAAGCAAAGGCTTTGATTGTTCTCCCAAGAAGAACTAGGGCTAAGTACCTCAAGACCTGTATGTTTTATATTAAATAATACTTCTACGGTATGGTAGTATCTTTACTTTGTGGGGAGCTATGACTATTGTAGGCAAGCTGAATTCAAAATGCCTTCAGGGCAAACTTGCCTGGGGCAAATTTTCATATTTAGCACAAAGTTTCACCAAGGTGCACGGACCCCACAGTTTTCCACCAATTAAAATATTGACGAAAATTTACCTTGATCAATCATGAAGAGTTTTGCCAACATTTCAAGGAAAGCCCTATGATCTGGAGTTAGAAAAAAAAAGGTTACTCTTCCAAACACATTATGCAGTTCTTTTGCAGTCCCAGTGTGACCATGCACATCATGCTCATCCCACAAAAGTGGCATGCACAGCGGACCTAACATAATTTTGCGTGGTCAGTTCATTTTCCTCATTTCCAATCACTGCCATTGCAGATTGGCTGATAGGTTGGCCAAAAGTTGGAGGCTCCTGACTTAAGTGAAGGTCTAATCTATAACAGCAACTCTACGACTCTTGCTGCCTGCTTCGATGTTCAATGGAAGTATCTGCAGGTCACTGCCATTGTCCTGCTCTGCACTTGGCTGCAGATGGGTCTCCTTCTCCATGTTCTCAAATGGTTAGGACTCTCTGGATGTCAAAGTTGTGTAGCATGCTAGGGTCATGGAAGCATTCAGGGGGTTGGCAGCATTAGGAGGCTGGGGGCTGACAGGAATTGGGAGGAGGTTGGGATTTGGTAGCACCGTGGGGGGTGGGGGGAGGGGTTCTGAGGTCTGGTAAAACTTCAAGGGGCTTGTTCTGTCTTCATTGTTCTGGTGGCCTGAACTGCCACTGCTGTCCCTGTGATGGAAGTTGTCAGCAGATGTCCTTACAGCAGATGGCATAGGTCTGCTTAGAACCTGCAGAAGCAGTTGCCCTTGGCCATTGCTAGGCGGGTGTCCCAGGACCTGCAGATATGGTTGGTGACACAATAATGTGGGCTGCCTGGTTCTGGTGCGAGCGGCACTGTGTGGCATGTCTTCAATCATCTTTCAACACTTCAAGACTCCTTCATATGCTCCCTGCTGTCCATTGAATGAGGCCTCAAACCCATGGTTGTCAGTTGAGTAATAAACAACTGGTTACTATCCTCTTTGGAGGAGGTGGTAGATAGGCAGGGGCTCCAAGATGATAAAGTTGCTGGTGAAAGTTTAGAACCAAGATAGCTCTCTGTGTCTGACTCAGCAATCCAATACTTGAGTCAAATAGGTCTACAATACCCGACACTGGGACTCGGGCCTTATTACCATTGAGTAACAGTCAGCTTGCCGGCGAAGCGGGATTGAGCATCAGGCCGCCGTGACGCCAGCAGCAGCCCTCAGGTAAGTGATTAAAGGGAATGGGAACGGGGGGGTGGGCGGGGGGCTGATCAGGAAGGGGTTGACCTTGAACCGGTGGTGATTGTTTCGGGAGGTACCAGTGGCTGGGGGGGGAGGGAGGTGGTGATCGGGGAGGGGGGTGATCAGGCTGGGTGGTGGTGATCGGGGAGGGGGGTGGTGATCGGGCTGGGTGGTGGTGATCGGGGAGGGGGTGGTGATCGGGGGGTGGTGATCGGGGAGGGGTGGGTGGTGGTGATTGGGGAGGGGTGGGTGGTGGTGATCGGGGAGGGGGGTGGTGATCGGGGAGGGGGGTGGTGATCGGGGGGGTGGTGGTGATTGGGGGGTGGTGATCGGGGAGGGGTGGGTGGTGGTGTTCGGGGAGGGGCAGTGATCATGGAGGGGGGATGATCGGGGAGGGGGGGTGGTGATTGGGGAGGGGGGGTGGTTGTTGTGTCCGTGTATAAGACACAGACTGCAGGAGAACAGTACAACAGGTGTTTACTCAACGTGGCTCACACTGGAACTGATCTGTACAGATTACTACTCAGTGATATATACAGGTGTGGTCACTGCCGGTACTGCAGTATACATGAGCTGTAAAACATAGCTCCCCCTTAAAGGTATATACATTACAATTCCTCCCCTTTTAGATTAACAGTACCATAACACTCATTTAACAATTAAATATCAAACTAATTACAATTAACACTTTTAACATGCAACATTAGCTGAAAATAGTCTTATTTATATATTCAGTCTTTGGGGAGACTTCCTGATCCTTTCTGGATAGCGCCTTTCCCGAGTGTCTTGCTCTTGGTGCGGAGGTGATTCTAGCCCCCTGTCGTCGGTTGGTTCATCAGCTTCCGATGCTACTGTTTCTGGGGTAGATGCGACCTGTACGTCGGGTTCATCACCAGGTACGTATGGGCGAGGCATGGGGTTGACTTGTTCCTGTGACTCTAGGATCTGGTCAGCATGGCGTCTCACGATGCTCTCCCCAACGTCCACTGTGTACATTAGTGGCCCCTGCCATGTGCATATCGTTCCTGGCTGCCATTTTTCTGTTCGGTAGTCGCGGGCCAAGACTGGTTGCCCTACATTGAAGCTCCTTGTTGGCTTCTCATGGATGTGCTGGAATTGCTTACTCTCAACATCTCTTCGTACGTTTGGTCTGAGCAAATCCAGGCGAGATCTTAACCTTCAGTTGAAGAACATCATGGCTGGGGCCTGGTTGGTGACTGCATGTGTCGCATTCCGGTAGGCGAACAGGAAATTGTCCACCTTGTGCTGCAGCGGAATGTTGTCATTGCGCATAGCCTTTATTGCCTTCTTAAAGGTTTGTATGAACCTCTCAGCCAATCCATTTGTGGCTGATGATACGGGGCGGATGTGTAATGCCTTACCCCATTCTTTTTCAAGAACCTCCGGAACTCTTCGGACACAAACTGTGGTCCGTTGTCGGAGCAAATCTGTTCTGGCAAACCATTCCTGGCAAAAATGGTCCGTAGGACTGCAATAGTTTTCTCCGTGGTGGTGGAGGACATTTTGATGACCTCAGGCCATTTCGAGTGCGCATCCACGGCTATTAAAAACATTGAGTCCATGAATGGACCAGCAAAATCAATATGCACCCGTTGCCATGAAGATGAGGGCCACTCCCATGGGTGTAGAGGGGCCTGTGGTGGTGCATTTTGGACTTTCTGGCATCCTGAGTAGCTCTTGGTCAGGTCCTCGATTTGTTTATCGATTCCCGGCCACCACACAAACGCCCTGGCTAGGGTTTTCATTTTTACCCCTCCCAGATTGAGCACTCTATCCCTTAACTTGGGTGGAATTACCACTCGGGATCCACACATCAAGGTCCCCCGGCACACTGACAGCTGTTCACTCCTTGTCGAGAATGCTGGCAACAGTGAGTCGCCATGTGCTGGCCATCCCTTCACCGTCAAATCATATACCCGAGACAGTGTCGGGTCATTTCGGGTTTCCTTTTCGATACAAGAGTTAGTTACCGGTAGGTATTCAACTATAGTCGAATGGAATATTTCGACAGGATCCACTGCTGGTGCTTCCTCCGCAGTAGGCAGTGGCAGGCGTGATAGCCCATCAACATTTCCATGCTGTTTCGTGCCCTTATATTCAATCTCATAGTGGTGCGCCCTTGAAAAAGTGACCATCATTGTAGTCGTTGCGCAGTCATCACCGGAACGCCCTTCTTCGGATTAAAAATGGAGACAAGAGGCTGGTGATCAGTCAGCAAGGTGAATTTCTGCCCGTGCAGATAGTGATTGAACTTTTTCACTCCCCACACTAGGCTGAGGGCCTCCCTGTCAATTTGGGCGTAGTTACGCTCGGCTGAGATTAGTGATCGTGACGCAAAGGCTATTGGCCTCTCTGAGCCGTCCGAGAATTTGTGCGACAGCACCGCTCCAATGCCGTAGGGTGACGCATCACATGCCAACCGAATTGGTAATGCCGGGTTGTAATGGGCCAATACCTCCTTCGATGTGATTAGTGTTTTGCTCTTCTGGAAAGCTCGTCTACATTCGTCACTCCACTTCCATGGCACCCCAGTTTGCAGTAGGGTGTTCAGTGGGTGTAGTATTGTAGAAAAATTTGGCAATAACTTATGCTAGTAGTTTACCAGCCCGAGGAACGACCTCAGTTGTGACACATTTTCCGGTGCTGGAGCCTTGACTACTGCCTCAATCTTCTCTGGGGACTTATGTAACCCCTGTTTATCGATAACGTGGCCACAATACGAGATCTGTTTTCTAAAAAACTCGCATTTGGGGCGGTTAGCTCGGAGCCCATATTCCTGCAATCTAGTGAGCACCTGCTCCAGGTTGGCAAGGTGATCACCGTCATTTTTGCCCGTGACCAGGATGTCGTCCAAATAACACTGGGTCCCTGGGATCCCTTGCAGGACTTGTTCCATTGCCCTCTGCCAAATAGCCGGAGCTGATGCTACCCCGAATACCAGCCGGTTGTATTGGTAGAGACCTTTATGGGTGTTGATTGTGAGGTGTTTTTTTGATGCTTCTTCTACCTCCATTTGCAGATATGCCTGGGCCAGATCAATCTTAGTGAAGCGTTTGCCTCCAGATAGCGAGGCGAAAATATCTTCAATCCGCGGAAGTGGATATTGTACGGTGTGAAGGACCGGGTTCACTATTACCTTAAAGTCCCCACAGATGCGAACCTTCCTTGGTTCCCCAGGCGTGCTGCTCAATGACTTTTTCATCACAGGGACGATGGGTGTAGCCCACTCGCTCCAGTCTACCTTGGACAGTACACCTGAACATTCCAGACTCTCCAGCTCTGCTTCGACGGCTGGGCGGATCGCATAAGGTACCGGTCTGGCCTTAAAAAATTTTGGGCTTGCGTTTTCTTCAATTTTAATCGTCGCTGTCATGCCTTTTAGTGTTCCGAGTCCTTGCTGGAACACTTCTTTTGCGTCAGTTAGGATCTTTGACAGTCGCCCAGGTGTGACGTCGTCATCCTTTTTGTCAGCCACAGTCAGTGCCTGTATGGAATGCCAATCCAGTTGTATTTTCCAGATCCATTCACGTCCCAGTAATGGTGGTCCTCCATCTTGCAATACATACAGGTCTAGTTTTGGTGTTTCCTTACCGTTATATATAACGGTCACCCTTATTTTTCCTTTGGGGTAGACTTTTTGCCCCGTGTACGTCTTCAAAATAATTTTTGTGTCTCTCAAGAGTATGTGTGAGAATAGCCACTCGTAGTCCTGTCGGTTTATGACTGTTAGGGCTGATCCTGTGTCCAATTCCATCTTTACCTGGACGCCTGCTATCTTGAGAGTGACCCAAATGGTTCGGTGATCCTCCGTTGTGATCACATTATGTAGTTTCAGACAACTCAGTTCCCTGCTTTCAGAGTCATTATCACTCTTTTGTTCGTCTGAACTATTCTCCGTCATCTTATGCACCTTCTTGTACTTCAATGGCGGTGCGCATGGACGCAGCGGCTTTGTCTCTCCCGAGACTGAACGTTTTCACCCTCCTCCTGAGTCTCTTCTGGACTCTGCTGATCCGGGAATTAAAGGCTGACCTACTGTACAGCCGGCAGACGCTCCTAGACATCGGGGCCGACTGTGTGAAGCTTAAATTCGGCGACATCGATCTGCCTCCCGACATCGCCCGACCCCCGGGACCAGCGTGGCGTCCTTCCCCAGCCGGAAGTCAGCGCAGACCGCGCAGGGAACGCAAGCAGAAGCGGGGTAAGAGAGCAGGGATCCAAAGCAGGCTGAAGAGGGCCCCACACAAACCCTCCCTCCCAAGTATTTTCCTGGCCAACGTCAGGTCACTGGAGAACAAAATGGATGAGATCAAACTGGATCTCACCACACAGAAAAGGACAAAGGAATGCTGCGCCATGATCTTCACAGAAACCTGGCTGAACAATGGCATTCCTGACACCACCATACAACTAGAAGGACGCACGGTCTTCCGCGCCGACAGAACTGCAGACTCCGGTAAGAGCAAGGGAGGCGGTTTGTGCATTTACACCAACAATGCCTGGTGCACTAACACTGATATAATTGATAGATCCTGCTCGGCTGATTTGGAATTCCTCATGGTAAGGTGCAGACCCTTCTACCTGCCCCGGGAATTCACGAATGTTATCATCACTGCGGTCTACATCCCACCACACGCTAATGCCAAACTAGCACTGAAGGACCTCTACAGGGCCATCAGCGAAAAACAAACTGCGCACCCAGACGGAGCTTTTATCGCCGCGGGGGACTTCAATCACACAAACCTAAAAACTGTACTACCGAAATTCCACCAGAATGTCTCCTGCCCCACAAGAGGGGAGAACACACTGGATCAAGTCTACACGAGCATTGTAGACGCTTACAAGGCCATTCCCTGCCCCCACCTTGGGAAGTCTGACCACCTCTCCCTGTTTCTAGCCCCGGCATACAAACCGCTCATCAAAAGAGAGAGAACATCAATGAGAGCAGTGAAAGTATGGCCAGAGGGGACAGTATCGGAGCTTCAGGATTGCTTCGAACGCACTGATTGGGGCATGTTTGCCCATAATGACATCGAGGAATACGCATTCACAGTGCTATTCTACATCAACAGCTGCGTCGAGGTCGTCATGACCCACAAAAATATCAGGTCATACCCCAACCAGAAACCCTGGATGAACGGAGAGGTCCGCTCACTGTTGAAAGCACGCGACGCAGCATTTAAATCTGGCGACGCGGCGGCTTACAGTGCAGCTAGGACCAACCTAAAAAAGGGTATCAGGACTGCCAAAAGGAAACAGACACTGCGGATAGAGGATCACTTCAGCAACAACTCGGACCCCCGGCGCATGTGGCAAGGCATCCAGTCCATCACTGACTACAAGGGCAAAAACACCAGTCCCCCGGTCAGCGACGCCTCCCTTCCGGAGGAGCTTAACAACTTCTACGCTCGCTTCGACAGGGACAACAAGGAGCCGGCTACCAAAGCCTTGCCACCCCCGGAAGACCAGGTGCTCACTCTGTCGACCTCCGACGTAAGGGGCGCTCTACGCAGAGTGAACACACGAAAGGCTGCTGGACCGGATAGCATCCCTGGATGGGTACTCAAGGAATGTGCTGATCAGCTGGCTGATGTCTTCACCGCCATCTTCAATCTGTCATTGGCCCAGGCAGTAGTCCCTACATGCTTCAAGACCGCCACCATCATTCCTGTGTCTAAACAAGCGGCTGTGACGTGTCTGAACGACTATCGACCTGTCGCACTCACACCCATCGTAATGAAGTGTTTCGAGAGACTGGTCTTAGCCCACATCAAAGCCAGTGTTCCTGCCTCCCTTGACCAACACCAGTTTGCCTATCGTGCAAACAGATCAACGGAGGATGCAATCACAACTGCTCTACACTTGGCACTGAACCACCTAGATGGTAAGGAGACCTACATCAGAATGTTGTTTATAGACTACAGCTCAGCATTCAACACTATCGTCCCCAACAAGCTGGCCACCAAACTCCAAACTCTTGGCCTGAACACTTCCCTCTGCAACTGGACCCTGGACTTCCTAACAAACAGACCCCAGTCTGTCAAATTAGGTAACCACACCTCCCCCCCCACCTGACCCTGAACACGGGGGCCCCACAATGATGTGTGCTGAGCCCCCTCCTCTACTCCCTCTTCACCCACGACTGTGTGGCTGTTAATGGTTCCAACACCATCATCAAGTTTGCAGATGACACCACGGTAGTAGGCCAGATCACCAACAACGATGAGTCAGCCTACAGGGAGGAGGTCCAGCATCTCGTGAAGTGGTGCGCCGATAACAACCTGGCCCTTAACACCAAGAAAACAAAGGAAATAATCGTGGACTTCAGGAAGTCCAAAGGCAGAAGTCACACCCCCATCCACATCAATGGGGCGGAGGTGGAAAGGGTGGCCAGCTTTAAGTTCCTCGGAGTCCACATCACGGAAGACCTCTCCTGGTCCCTCAACACCTCCTCTCTGGTGAAGAAGACCCAGCAGCGCCTATATTTCTTGAGGAGGCTGAAGGGATGTAATCTGTCACCCCTGATCCTCTCTAACTTCTACCGCTGCACTATAGAGAGCATCCTGACAAACTGTATCACGGTATGGTATGGCAGCTGTAGCTCCCATGACCGGAAAGCCCTGCAGCGGGTAGTCAAAACTGCCCAACGCATTACCGGCACCCGGCTACCGACCATAGAGCATATATATCAGAAACGCTGCCTACGGAGGGCACGGTCCATCATCAAAGACCCTACCCACCCCAGCCACAGTCTGTTCGCCCTCCTACCATCTGGAAGACGCTACAGATGCATTCGCACCCGTACGACCAGATTTAGGAACAGCTTCTTTCCCAGGGCTGTCATCCTACTGAACTCCACAAATAAACACTAAAGCCTGCACATCTGCCAATGCACTTTATTATGGTCATATTTATGCTAATATACTGCAAGCCAAATGTATAAATGTATGTTGAATGTTTAAGTGTCCTAATCCAAATTGTACACTCTCGGGAGCCGCAAGCCTACATTTCGTTGTACTGCACTTGTGCACTAACAATGACAATAAAAGTTGATTTGATTTGATTTGATTTTTCTTTGGTAGGTTTCTTATTGCTGGTTTTCTTTCCTGACCTGCAGACTCGTGCTATGTGTCCTACTTTTCCACACTGTCTGCACACTTTGTCTTTGAACCAGCAATCATTCTGGTCGTGTGTTGTTCTGCCGCAGCGATAGCACTTCTCTGTTCCATATGACATTTAGTTTGTGCCATATTCTTGCGGTCTCTGTTGTATCTCTGCAGCGCCCCGTGCTGCTGCTTCATATGATACCGCAATGCTGAAAGCCTTTTCCAGCGTAAGGTCCTTTTCAGATAAAAGCCGTTTCTGGGTTCCTTCACTTTGAAGCCCACACACAAACTTGTCCCTTAAGGTATCTGCCAGTCCCGCTCCAAACTGGCAGTGTTTCGATAGTTTGCGCAGTTCTGTTAAATAATCAGCATTGCTTTCATCCTTATGTTGGTTCCGTTTGTGAAACTTGAATCTTTCTGCTATCAGCAGCGGTGTGGGGTTTAAATGTTCCTGTAGTATCGTTATTATGTCTTCAAAACTCTTTTCCATTGGCTTCGTTGGGGTTACTAGATTTCGTAATAAACCATACGTCTTTGCACCCATTAAACTTAACAATACCGACGCATTCTTGTCATCTGACACCTCATTTGCCTTGCAGTATACCTCTATTCGTTCGACATATGTAGTCCAATCTTTGACTTCATTGTCAAATGCAGTGATACTGCCACTCTTCGGCATTTTGGGTGTGGTTTAAAATGGCGTCTCCCAATGGCTTAAAATGGCGTCTCCCGCGCTTTCCTTCCTCCCCCGCTGCTGCCAACGCCACTACCGGCGGTTCTCGTGGCAATGGCGGTGCCCTGTAGGTTTCGCACGCTTCTCCTGTGCTGCTGCCAACGCCGCTCTCAGCGGTCCTCGTGGCAATGGCGGCGCCTCGCGGTTTCTGTGCGTCTCTCTCTCCCTCTCTTCGACGCTGCTCGGCCCCTGAACACCGGCTGCGCCCTGTGCGCTCTGCCCTCTCTCTCTCTCCCCCGTCGACGCTGCTCGGCCCTTTGCTGTGCCGCTCGGTCGGGCTCTAGCCCGCCGCTGTCCGGGAAGGGTCTGCGCACTACCTGTTGCCAGCCCGTTTCGCTGGACCACCTCGGCTGGAAAGCCAAGCCTGGCTCTCGACAGCCTCCCCCGCAATTCTCAAGTCTCTGCTGGATGACTGGGCGGTTGCCCGTGGTCGACGCCCGAGTCTCTGGCCTTGCCCTCCAATCCACTGATCTCCAGGAACGAATCCCCGGGAGGTGATGCAGAGTTGCAGGTAGGTTCGAACTTGCCTTGTCGCCAATGTTGTGTCTGTGTATAATGAGACACAGACTGCAGGAGAACGGTACAACAGGTGTTTACTCAACGTGGCTCACACTGGAACTGATCTGTACAGATTACTACTCGGTGCAAAATACAGGTGTGGTCACTGCCGGTACTGCAGTATACATGAGCTGTAAAAGATAGTTCCCCCTTAAAGGTATATATACATTTCAGTGGTGATCGGGGAGGGGGGTGATCGGGGAGGGGGTTGGTGATCGGGGAGGGGGGGTGGTGATCGGTGAGGGCGGTGATCGGGGAGGGAGGGTGGTGATCGTGGAGGGGGGGTGGTGATCGGGGAGGGTGGGGTGGTGATCGGGGAGGGGAGGGGTGATTGGGGAGGGGGGTGGTGATCGGGGCGGGGGGGTGGTGATCGGGGAGGGGGTTGGTGATCGGGGAGGGGGGGTGGTGATCGGTGAGGGCGGTGATCGGGGAGGGAGGGTGGTGATCGTGGAGGGGGGGTGGTGATCGGGGAGGGTGGGGTGGTGATCGGGGAGGGGAGGGGTGATTGGGGAGGGGGGTGGTGATCGGGGCGGGGGGGTGGTGATCGGGGACGGGGGTTGGTGATCAGGGAGGGGGTGTGATCGGGGAGGTGGTGATCGGGGGCGGGGGTTGGTGATCAGGGAGGGGGTGTGATCGGGGAGGTGGTGATCGGGGAGGAAGGGGTGGTGATCGGGGAGGGTGGGGTGGTGATCGGGGAGGGGGTTGGTGATCGGGGGGTTGATCGAGGAGTGGGGTGGTGATCGGGGAGTGGGGTGGTGATCGGGGAGGGGAGGTGGTGATTGGGGAGGGGGGGTGGTGATCGGGGAGGAGAGGTGGTGATCGGGGAGGGGTGGGTGGTGATTGGGGAGGGTGGGGTGTTGATTGGGGAGGGTGGGGTGGTGATCGGGGAGGGGGGGTGATGATTGGAGAGGGGAGGTGGTGATTGGCGAGGGTGGGGTGGTGATCGGGGAGGGTGGTGATCGGGGAGGGGGTGATCGGGGAGGGGGGTGATCGGGGAGGGGGGTGATCGGGGAGGGGGATTGGTGAGCGGGGAGGGGGGTGGTGATCGGGGAGGGAGGGTAGTGATCGGGGAGGGGGGCTGGTGATCGGGGAGGGTGGGGTGGTGATCGGGGAGGGGAGGTGGTGATCGGGGAGGGTGGGGTGGTGATCGGGGAGGGGGTTGGTGATCGGGGGGTTAATCGGGGAGGGGGGTGGTGATCGGGGAGGGGGGGTGGTGATCGGGGAGGGGTGATCGGGGGGTGATCGAGGAGGAGGGTGGTGATCGGGGAGGGTGGGGTGGTGATCGGGGAGGGTGGGGTGGTGATCGGGGAGGGGTGATCGGGGGGGTGATCGGGGAGGGTGGGGTGGTGATCGGGGAGGGGAGGTGGTGATCGGGGAGGGTGGGGTGGTGATTGGGGAGGGTGGGGTGGTGATCGGGGAGGGTGGGATGGTGATCGGGGAGGGGTGGGTGGTGGTGGGGAAGTTGTGGCAGACAATGGCCTGCGTTCTTTGAATGTGGGGTCGGGAGGAGCACTCCTGCTCTTCCTGACTTCACATTCAGGACGTATATTTTAAAACCGCACCTTATTGGTTTTGGCTTGTAGTGGTCCTCCTATAGACTGCCACGTTGGTCGCATGTAGACCTGGTTTTCCTGAGTGTAGCTAGCGCTGGCTGTTTTAGGGCATTGAATGGGGCTCTCAAACAGGCATGAAGCCCCTTATTTGCATGTGCAATGAGCGTAACGCCTGTTTCAGGTGTGAGCCTTTTTTGCGGGGGGCTCTTGCCAATATGGCGGGTGGTGCACTTCCGGCTCGTACCGTGCATGCACTGTCTGACATCATATTGGAGGCATTGGTGATAATTTGGCATCCGAAAACTGGTGCTGCACGGCCGACTTTCTAGGCCAATGTTTCTAGGTCATGTCTATTTGCAACACCAGGGGCAGGATTTTCATTGGGCCGTGGAGTCGGGATTGGAGGCGTGGGGGGGGATTAAAATCCCGAAATCAGGGTCCTGACCCCATCCCGCACCCAAACCCACCTCCATGCCAGTTTCAAAGGAGGCGGGTACCCGCCCCGCACTGGGACCCGCCTTCCCGAGGCAGGAAGGGATTAGTGACAATTAACTGCCTGTTAGCAGGCAGTTAACGGGCAGTTTTTAGTCTATTCCCTATTTTTAAGGTTGAAGTGTGGGATTCCCGACGGCTCCAAACCACGCCAAAGTTAGATGAGGCGGGCCGTCGGGTTGAAAGGCTTGGAGGGGTCAAGATGTCGGTGTTCAGGTGAGTGATGTGTGCATGAGTGCAAAGGCAAGTGTGTTTGGTGTGTCTAAAGTGATTAAATAAGTTTTACATACCTTTTCTTACCTTTTCAACCTTCCTTCCTTTAGGTCTCGGGAGCCCCTCACCTCAGCGGCACAGAAAGCAGAATGGCTGTGAACTGTCAAAAGTGACAGCCTGCAGCTTTCTGTGCAGAAGAGATTTCTAACTGAGTCTGTGGAGAAGGACTCATGTTAGAAGTAAGACTGTCAGTGTTTGACAGCTTCAAACAGCTGTGAAACGCTGATATTTCATCTGTCAAAACCTCTTGACAGATGAAATTTCAGTCTGTTGCCGGGTGGCCCTTCATTGGCCTGCTGAGCTCGCTGGGCGGGCTCAACAAGGTCAATCAAGTTAAAATTGTGTGGATTGGCTGCATCTCGATGGAGGCGGGACTACAACCCCGAAAGTTTTAGTCCCGCCTCCTACTCAACTCCTGAGTTAAATCCTGCCCCAGATTTCTGATTGGTCCCCTTGGAGATTGGTCCCCAAGTGTGCATGCGCAGTACCAAATGGGGGGCATGCGCAGAGGGACCAGAATGCTGTGGAAATAATCACAGTGCTTTTCTATTACTCTTATTATAGTTATTTAACGATATAGCCATAGTACATCATATTTCCCCTGCAATAGCATACTTGTGCCTCTTTTATCTCCATAACAGCAGTATATTCTTTGTAAAGCTTATCTGGGGAACTCTCTGAGCAATGCTTAGTTTGGTCAATTTATTTTTGCTCTTCTCTCCTCAAGTCTTCCCTGTCCATGTAGCTGTGAGGACAGTTTGGAAAACTTGTCTTAGGCCATGGCCAATGCTCCTCAATATCCATTAATTTGAAAGTATCCCAGTCTGCTTGGTGCCTGTCCACACAATAAGCACAACAACAATTGGCATTTATATTTCACCTTTAATGTAAACAAATGACCCAAGATGCTTCACAGATAAGCGTAAAGAAATGGACACTCGCGCTATGGGGAATCATAGGCCGGAACCCGTTTTATTATTTTGTAACACGCTGCATTCTGCAACGTCAGGCCATTCAATAATAACATGTACGTAATCATTTGAAATGCATAAGAACATAAGAACATAAGAAATAGGAGCAGGAGTAGGCCAATCGGCCCCTCGAGCCTGCTCCGCCATTCAATAAGATCATGGCTGATCTGATCCTAACTGCCAATCCACTATCACAGAACCATCTCCTGCATCTAACAGAATTAGACACACGAAAATAGGAGCAGGATCAGGCTACACGGCCCCTGGGCCCGCTCCGCTAACCACAGGGCCATGACCGATCCGAACCTAGACTCATGTCCAAATTCCTGCCCGCTCCTCGTAACCCTTAATTCCCTTTACTTCGAGGAAACTGTCTATTTCTGTTTTAAATTTATGTAATGATGTAGCTTCTACAGCTTTTTGGGGCAGCATATTCCATGGACCTACCACCCTCTGAGTGAAGTAGTTCCTCCTCATCTCAGTTTTGAAAGAGCAGCCCCTTATTCTAAGACTATGCCCCCTAGTTCTAGTTTCACCCATCATCGGGAACATCTTCCCCGCATCCACCCGATCCAACCCCTTCACAATCTTATATGTTTCAATAAGATCGCCTCTCATTCTTCTGAACTCCAATGAGTAGAGTCCCAATCTACTCAACCTCTCCTCATATGTCCATCCCCTCATCCCCGGGATTAACCGAGTGAACCTTCTTTGTACTGACTTGAGAGCAAGTATGTCCTTTCTTAAGTATGGACACCAAAACTGTACGCAGTATTCCAGGTGCGGTCTCACCAATACCTTGTACAACTGAAGCATACCTCCCTATTTTTATATTCTATCCCCCTAGCAATGAAAGCCAACATTCCATTGGCCTTCTTAATCACTTGCTGCACCTGCATACTAACCTTTTGAGTTTCGTGCACCAGGACCCCCAGATCCCTTTGTACTTCAGTACTTTCCAGTTTCTTGCCATTAAGATAATAACTTGCTCTACGATTTTTCCTGCCAAAGTGCATAACCTCACACTTTCCAGTATTGTATTCCATCTGCCAAATCTCTGCCCACTTACTTAGCCTGTCTATGTCCCCTTGAAGGTTTTTTATGTCCTCCTCACTCACTACTTTCCCCCCCATCTTAGTATCATCTGCAAACTTTGATATGTGACACTCAGCCCCCTCCTCCAAATCATTAATATAGATTGTAAAGAGTTGGGGACCCAGCACTGACCCCTGCGGAACACCACTAGTTACTGATTGCCAGTCTGAGAATGAACCATTTATCCCAACTCTCTGCCTTCTGTTAGATAGCCAATCCTCTATCCATGCCAGAATATTACCCCCAATCCCGTGATTTTTTATCTTAAGCAATAATCTTTTGTGTGGCACCTTGTCAAATGCCTTTTGGAAGTCTAAATACACTACGTCCACTGGTTCCCCTTTATCCACCCTATATGTTACTTCCTCAAAGAACTCCAGCAAATTTGTCAAACATGACTTCCCCTTCATAAAACCATGCTGACTTTGTCCTATTAAATTATGATTATCCAAATGTCCTGTTACTGTCTCCTTAATAATGGACTCCAAAATTTTACCTACCACAGATGTTAGGCTAACCGGTCTATAGTTTCCAGCCTTCTGTCTACTGCCCTTTTTAAATAAGGGTGTTACATTAGCAGTTTTCCAGTCTGCCGGGACCATTGCCGAGTCCAGGGAGTTTTGGAAAATTATTACCAATGCATCCACAATCCCTACCGCCACTTCCCTCAAGACCCTAGGATGTAAGCCATCAGGTGCAGGTGATTTATCCGCCTTGAGTCCCATTATTTTACCGAGTACCACTTCCTTAGTGATTTTGATCGTGTTTAGCTCCTCCCCCCCTTTAGCCCCCTGTTTGTCCAGTGTTGGGATATTCTTAGTGTCTTCTACTGTAAGGACTGATGTAAAATATTCATTCAGTGTTTTTGCCATCTCCATATTTCCCACCATTAATTTCCCGGTCTCATCCTCTAAGGGACCAACATTTACTTTAGCCACCCTTTTTCTTTTTATATAACTATAAAAACTCTTACTATCTGTTTTTATATTTTTTGCTAATTTACTTTCATAATCTATCTTCCCTTTCTTAATTAATCTTTTTGTTATTTTTTGCTGTCTTTTAAAGTTTTCCCAATCCTCTATCCTCCCACTAGATTTGGCTACCTTATATGCCCTTGTTTTTAGTCGAATACTATCCTTAATTTCTTTACTTAGCCACAGATGGCTGTCTTTTCTTTTACAGCCTTTTCTTCTCAGTGGAATATATACTTTTTGGAAGTTGTAAAATAACTCCTTAAATGTACACCACTGATCATGTATCGTCTTACCCTTTAATCTATTTTCCCAGTCCACTCTACTCAATTCCGCTCTCATACCTTCATAATCTCCTTTATTCAAGCTTAGCACGCTTGTTTGAGATCCAACCTTCTCACCCTCTAATTGAATATGGAATTCAACCATGTTATGGTCACTCATTCCAAGGGGATCCTTTACTAGGACATTTTTAATTAATCCTGTCTCGTTACACAGGACCAGATCTAAGGTTGCCTGCCCCCTGGTCGGTTCAGTTACATACTGCTCAAGAAACCCATCCCTAATACACTCAATGAACTCTTCCTCAAGGCAGCCCTGCCCAATTTGATTTGTCCAATTAATATGATAGTTAAAATCCCCCATAATTATAGATGTTCCCTTATTACAAGCCTTCACTATCTCCTGATTGATACTCCGTCCAACAGAGTTGCCACAGTTCGGAGGCCTATAGACTACGCCCACTAGTGTTTTTTTCCCCTTATTATTCCTTACCTCCACCCAAACTGTTTCATTGTCCTGATCTTTTGACCCAATATCATTTCTCTGTATTACCGTGATTCCTTCCTTTATTAACATAGCCACCCCACCTCCCCTTCCTTCCTGCCTGTCCTTCCTGATCGTTAAATAACCTGGTATGTTTAATTCCCAGGCATTGTCACCCTGCAGCCATGTTTCTGTAATGGCCACAAGATCATACCCATATGTAGTTATTTGTGCCATTAACTCATCTATTTTGTTACGAATGCTACGTGCATTCAGATAGAGAACTTTCAAAGATGTTTTGTGACACTTAGTTCCTGCTTTTGCCCTTTTTATTACTTTACCTTTTACTCCGTACCTTCTGCCGCTTCCTGACATGCTCTGGTTTTTAATTTCCCCACTGCTACCTAAGTCTATGACCTTCTCTGTTGTCATTTGTATTATTTGCTCTCTAGGAACCTCCCCCCCACTAGTTAGTTTAAAGCCCTCTCTACAGCCTTAGTTATATGATCCGCCAGGACTCTAGTCCCAGCACTGGCCAAGTGAAGCCCGTCCCAACGGAACAGCTCCCTCCTGCCCCAGTACTGGTGCCAGTGTCCCAGGAAGCAAAACCCATTTCTCCCACACCAGTCTTTGAGCCACGCATTTAAATCTCTAATTTTATTTGTCCTAGCCAAATTCGCTCGTGGCTCAGGTAATAATCCAGAGATTATTACCCTTGTGGCTCTGCTTTTTAATTTGGCCCCTAGCTGCTCAAACTCCCTCAGCAGAACCTCCTTCCTTGTCCTATCTATGTCGTTGGTACCAACATGGACCACGACAACTGGATCCTCCCCCTCCCACTCCAAGTTTCTCTCCAGTCCAGAGGAGATGTCCTTAACCCTGGCACCGGGCAGGCAACACAGCCTTCGGGACTCTCGCTCTCGGCTGCAGAGAACTCTATCTATCCCCCTAACGATACTATCTCCTACCACTACAACATTTCTTTTAACTCCCCCCACTTGAATGGCCCCCCGCTCCACGGTGCTGTGGCCAGGTTGCTCATCCTCCCCGCAGTATAATGTTTCAGTCTCATAATCTGAAGGGCCTGAGTTCATTCCTCAGAGAAGGCTTCATTGCTTACAAGACATTATTTAACTGTCGGCCTTGGCTCACTGGGAGCTCACACGCTTGCCTCTGAGTCAGAATGTTGTCCTGACCAAAATTTATCCCGCAACTAACACCTCAAACAGACGATCTGGCGTTTATTTAATTACTGTAAATTGGCGGGTGCATTTCCTATATTACAACAGTGACCAGAGGCTGGATTTTGCGGGGGGCGGGGGGAGGCGGAGGGCGGGGATCAGTGGGCGTGATCGGTGGCGGGTCGGGTGGGAAAGTGTTCTTTTTCCACAGCGGGTGGGGACCCCCCTGCAGACCCGCCACCACGCGCCTTTACCAAACGTTGGGTCTGTCAGCGCTGAGCAGACCCGACACGCAGCGGCGGGGGAGGCAATTAAAATCATTTGTGGCTTCTTTACAGTCACTGGTTTTTTCCCCCAGCTTTTTGGAATTGGCAGATCGCCCACTGGTGTCCTGCTGTGTTGGCTGTAAAGAACTTTGGGACATCCTGGGGTCGTGAAAGGCGCTATATAAATGCAAATCTTTTTTTCTTTAAATAATGTCAACATCTGTGCATCTGTGCAAGGAGTGCTATATATGAAATAATGGAGACAGGACCCATATCTGCATCTCATTGTACACGTGGTGTGACTTTAAAAGAAGGATGTTTTTGAGCAGTTACAATGCACAGAAAGCGTAACAGGGAGGATATGAACATTTTCCTTCAGGCGTAACAAGCACGCATCGCCAAGCAAACAAACAATTTTCAGTCCATAGGGCCATTGCAGGAGCAGCTCTTGTGAGTTAATCAGATAAACCAATTTTAATGAGGCATAACTAATGGCCCAGCAGACTACAAAAAGAGGAAACACACACACATGCAAACACTGCAAACGTGGCCTTGCAGCTTAAAATTGTACAAAACAGTTGCAAAAAATGTACTCATACACTTCCCATCTCTCTACCATCACATTCTCTATCCAAAGTGAAATTCATGGAACATTGTCAAGTTGTATTATCTATGCTAGTAGGGAAAAGGAAGGGAGCAGAAGATTTTGCTGCTGGTGTGATGGTACAGGAAACTGTTTTTTATCCGGCACCGATGGGACCGGCGTGGTGCCGGTTGATCAGAAAGTCCAGATTACAGAGAGGTATACTTACCAAGGTACGAGAGCCCCATACACGGCCACAAGTGCAGGAGCCCCGGTTACACGGCACTTGTGCAGGAGTCCTGGTTACACTGCCACAGATCCAGGAGCCCCAGTTACACGGCCACAGAGCCAGGAGTCCCGGTTACACGGCCACAGATCCAGGAACTCCGGTTACACGGCCACTAATATGTAGTAAAACTTACCTGAATCTACTCCTGAATTTTGCCGGTTAAGAGAGAGTTTCCTGTATATTCTGGACAGAGTATCTTGTAAGATTTGTAGGCCTAGAAATTTGAACTTTTAGCAGCAGTTGTTAAGGCAGGTGACATGAATCTTGTCGTTCATGTGGAAATGACTTATGAAATAATACTGGGTGGCCTGCTGGGCCCACGTCCGAGTATTTATACTCTCCCTGGACAGCGCCACCAGCAGGCTGCCCAGTATTATTTCATAAGTCATTTCCATGTGAATGACAAGATTCATGTCAGCAGGTTTTGAAGAAAAAATGGCGGCCGCCTCGCTTCGGCTCACTTCCGGCGCGGAACGCGGCGGCCGCCATATTGGGTAGGTTGGCAGTGCTGCCGTTGCCTGTGCTCGCCACAAGTATTTTACTTACCAGGAGTGTGATGTCAATCGACGTGCAACGCCGAACTGACGCACGCTCATCGATTTTGAACGTCGCTGCTCCTCTTAACGCTCTCTCCAAAGCACGCCCGTGTGTGCAGCCATTGACAGCGCGTAGAGCCGGGAGAAAGCGGCGTTGAGCTATAAACCGTACAGTAAACAGCTGCTGAGATAACTGGTAACTATGGAGAGCGCAGACTATGTAATTGGAGTGAAAACTGCTTCCAATGAGATGCATCAAATTTCCCCCTTGGTCAGTCAAACATTACAGGAGATAAATACTTTTTAAAATAAACCATAACTGTACTACAGTTGTAAGAATCTCAGGAAAAAAATCAAAGCTGCATTTCCTTAAATTTTATAAATTGTATTTTCTAGTTTAGGAACTAATAAAATAATATGCAAAGTTTTGAAGTCTGTTTTTAGAAGGACAAGAATTAAGGAAGATTTAACACCATATTCTCACCAAGAGTTCTTCAAAAGTCTGTTGTTAAAAATTTAATTGAACTCTCTTCTGCACGATTTCCACCAGTAAACTCGTGACCAAGAGGTTCATGTTCCCCTTTTAAAAAAAATTATTGCAATTGATTTTCATGCAATGGCTTAATGACATCTGTGCCACAGCCTTTATGTGGTGTTTACAGTCACAGTCCCTCCAGATATGAGCCTGTGCTTTAAGACCCACTCACCTGGCAGTGGATCCCCTATGTGATAAGCAGGCTAGTGCACTGTCACTGCTGGCTGGAAGACGGTGCATCCCCATCCGCCTCCCCCTCCCCCTCCAGCACCATGGTGGAGCACAGCAAACATCTGGGTGAAGCATCTGTGGACCTATGGCAGCCAGCGAAGGCGGGAGTACTGCCTAAGAGAGAACCAGGCAGTCTGGTACCTATTTGTGGACCCCACACAAGACCCAGACAAATGTCCAAGAAAGTAAGAGGGGAGCCGTGGACAAACAAATGCCTCCTAATGTGCCACAACGGACAATGCTCCAACCCTACAAGGGCCATCAGCGGACTCAATATCTCCTGACCCAGCAAAACCCAGGAACTGCCACCAAACAGCACTGTTAATAAGGTGACTGCCTGAGAACGCCGCACTGATCCTTTAGATGCGACCTTCGGCCTCCTGCTGATGTTACCGCTGGAAGAGCATGTTGCACGGGAGATCCTGCGCTCTGCTCATTTAAATCAGCAGGCAACAACAAAATACCGGTGCTGCCTGCGCTCTTTTTGCGGGCGGGCGTTAACCTTGGCCCCTGGTGACACCGCCTGTTTTTTTGGGCTTAATTGAATTTCTAGGCCTAAGTTTTCCCTTGTTGAAAATGGTACATTTATTTCATGAACTGGTCTCTCTACTGAAATTTGTTTTGTGTTTTTTCGTCCTGACGATTCATTCTTTTTTTACTTGAATGGATCATAAAAGAGGAAATGCGAGTGGACTTCTGTGTCTGTTGCTTTGCACAAAAAGGTACAAAGCAATCCTAGGGTTGCAACATTCTTTGAAGCCGTAGTGGACTGGCAAATCTCACCATTATTTAAAAGTGACAACCGGTTCCTTCATCTTTAGTCATGCTCCTGTCCACTTCAGTTATATTATTCCATCAAGCCACAAATGCTACAGATGCAATAATACTAGAAATATTCAGTTAGATTTCCAGTTGGGTTCGAAAACGTGCTATGCAATAGTGGTATAAAAATAACTGGAATGAAATTCTTATATGCACTAATTACGCAAGGGTGTTAAACTGTTTAAAAGTTGCAACTTAATTATGACTTTACAGAGAAACATTTACAAAGTCTTACCTTTTTCTGATTGCTGGGTGTGCAATGGTTCTTTTATGTTTCTTAGTCAAGCTTCTCCAGATAGTAGCTCTCCGCTTGATTACCTTTGATTAAAATTTTTGGATTGCTGTGGTTTCCATCATTCCTTGAATTGGTTCAATAGCTATTGTATTATGTGTGAATAGATGTTGTGGACTATCATTATAACCATCAGATTGGGGCTCTTTCATTCCTTGTATCGGCTCTATTTATTATCCATTCATACTTGTAAAAGTCCCGTCTTGTCAACCTTGTATTAAGGCTAAGATCAAAGATGGGAATGTTCGCTTTTAGTTGGGCGTAGGATTCACTTGATGAGGGGCAAGTGCTTAAAGAGTTCGGAGATGAATTGATCAAAATGGTTGTGTCCTTGGAGACATTAGTTTCTTATTATAGCTTCACCAGGATGACTTTTTTTGCTCCATTTCAGGTTCAGTCGGGAGAGAGAACCACAGAGATCATTAGCTTTTTGTAGGTTTTATGCAGTGTGATAATAGAAATGAAGGATGCCTCGTGAAGCGGTGTATTTATGGTCTGTTGGAGTGTGAAGTCAATTAGAAGTTAATGAATATAGTGCATTGATGATTTCTGAATAGGATCCAGTACATTTTAATAAAATATGCGTACACGTTGACGATTAACATAATTCGTTTTTTTATTGTCCGCACAGTTGAAGCTGGAATCAGTTGTGTGCCAGTGTTGTACTCCAGTAGTCTGGTAAACTGAAAAACGTTGTCAGAAATCTAAATTCATAGCTTTACTTGTGAACGCATTTATATCTATCAGGCCAACGGTGACATTTTACATTAAATTCAATGGATAACAATATGTAGCATGAATTTGTTCGGCGGTAGCCTAAGTCCTATTATAATTCAGGCGTACCTAAAAATGAGGTGCCAACCTGGGGAAGCTGCAACACAGGACTACATGCATGCTAAAAAGCGGAAGCAGCATGCTATAGACAGGGCTAAGCGATCCCACAATCAACGGATCAGATCAAAGCTCTGCCGCCCTGCCACATCCAGTCGTGAATGGTGGTGGACCATTAAACAACTAACGGGAGGAGGAGGTGACATGAATATCCCCATCCTCAATGATGGTGAAGCCCAGCACGTGAGTGCAAAAGACAAGGCTGAAGCATTTGCAACCATCTTCAGCCAAAAGTGCCAAGTGGATGATCCATATCGGCCTACTCCTGCAGTCCCCACCATCACAGAAGCCAGTCTTCAGCCAATTCGATTCCCTCCACGTGATATCAAGAAACGGCTGAGCGCACTGGATACAGCAAAGGCTATGGGTCCCGACAACATCCCGGCTATCGTGCTGAAGACTTGTGCTCCAGAACTAGCCGCGCCTCTAGCCAAGCTGTTCCAGTACAGCTACAACACTGGCATCTATCCGACAATGTGGAAAACTGCCCAGGTATGTCCTATCCACAGAAAGCAGGACAAATCCAACCCAGCCAATTAGCCCCATCAGTCAACTCTCAATCATCAGCAAAGTGATGGAAGATGTCATCGACAGTGCTATCAAGCGGTACTTACTCACCAATAACCTGCTCACTGATGCCCAGTTTGGGTTCCGCCAAGACCATATGGCTCCCGACCTCATTACAGCCTTGGTCCAAAAATGGACAAAGGAGCTGAATTCCAGAGGTGAGGTGAGAGTGACTGCCCTTGACATCAAGGCAGCATTTGACCGAATGTGGCATCAAGGAGCCCTAGTAAAACTGAAGTCAATGGGAATCAGGGGGAAAATGCTCCACTGGCTGGAGTCATACCTAGCACAAAGGAAGATGGTTGTGGTGGTTGAAGATCAATCATCACAGCCCCAGGACATAGCTGCAGGAGTTCCTCAGGGCAGTGTCCTAGACCCAACCATCTTCAGCTGCTTCATCAATGACCTTCCCCCCAATATAAGGTCAGAAATGGAGATGTTCGCTGATGACTGCACAGTGTTCAGTGCCATTCAGAACTCCTCAGATAATGAAGCAGTCCATGCCCGCATGCAACAAGACCTGGACAACGTTCAGGCTTGGGCTGATAAGTGGCAGCTAACATTCGCACCACACAAGTGCCAGGCAATGACCATTGTACTGCACTTGTGCACTAACAATGACAATAAAGTTGATTATGATTATGATTATGATTATGATGATCTCCAACAAGCGAGAGTCTAACCACCGCCCCTTGACATTCAATGGCATTACCATCGCCGAATCCCCCACCATCAACATCCTGGGGGTCACCATTGACCAGAAACTTAACTGGACCAGCCACATAAATAATGTGGCAACAAGAGCAGGTCAGAGTCTAGGTATTCTGCGGCGAGTGTCTCACCTCCTGACTCCCCAAAGTAAGGAGTGTGATGGAATACTCTCCACTTGCCTGGATGAGTGCAGCTGCAACAACACTCAAAAAGCTTGACACCATCCAGGACAAAGCAGCCCGTTTGATTGGCACCCCATCCACCACCTTAAACATTCACTCCCTCCACCACCGGCATACAGTGTGTACCATCTACAAGATGCACTGCAGCAACTCCCAAACCCGTGACTTCTACCTAGAAGGACAAGGGCAGCAAGCCACCTCCAAGTTCCCCTCCAAGTCACACACCATCCTGACTTAGAAGTATATCGCCGATCCTTCATCGTCGCTGGGTCAAAATCCTGGAACTCCCTACCTAACAGCACTATGGGAGTACCTTCACCATATGGACTGCAGTGGTTCAAGAAGGTGGCTCTCCACCACCTTCTCAAGGGCAACTAGTGATGGGCAATAAAGGCTGGCCTTGCCAGCGACGCCCAGATCCCATAAACGAATAAAGAAAAAGATGCAGTAAATCACCTGAGGTTTTATATTAGTCCTAAAAGTCTGCATGGTATTCACAATAGAACAGTTTATAGTTTAACACTTTCAACTATATTGAATCAATCTGACAACTTTGCTACAACTTTAAATTTTCATTGAGTGCTAATAGAAACGTGCCATATCGCATTTAATGATAGGTAAAATCAATAACCCACTACAAGTTAAGAGTGAGTTGTGTAACAATCATTTAAGGACAAAGAATAACAACAGCACAAGACCCAAGAGGACGGCTTCAGAGTCCTTTGTAGGTCATTTTCAATTGCATATTTTAACACATTTCCAAGGATAAGCCTCCCACATCCACATCATCTAAATTGTTAACAGATGACCCCGTCAATTTCCCCTAAGGAAGAAGACATTGACAATGCTGACAATAGCAGGAAGGGGAAATACATTACAGAACCCGAGGACAGAATGTCATAAGAACATAAGGAAACAATATCAAATATATAGTCCTCTTGGAATGAGAATAGACAATTTGGCCTGCATCTTCCCACAGACCTTGTAGAAATTATGCTATCATGAGTTCTACTCCATTTTGTTATTCATCTGAGTGAAAGTTCTGCATAAATAGTCTTTGATGCCTACAGATTGTGAAAAGGAAATGTTCAGCCACCCTCATGTCTTCCTATCTCAACCATGGCTTGCTGTCCTCTGCAGGATAACATGCCCTCTCCCTGCCACTTGGATCCCATGGAGCATTTGACCATCTCAGGCCATAACATCCAATGGGGATTTTTGAGCCTTTACTGTTGAAGGATGACATTGCTCTTTTGGAAGGAGCAAGGCCACTCTAGTATAATCCTATACAAGCTGCAGAACCTTCCCCAAAAGCACACAGTGATGGATAAACTAAGGTCGATATTTTCTGTTCCTTCATTTGCTAACCTCACACTAAGAAAAGGCAGAAGAGTTGCACTGAACTACCGTTCAAAGGATTCAGAACGTCTGAAGCTGTGCAATGTGGTTTCCACCTTATGTACACTGACGATGCTTTTGCAGTGTATGATGCAGTTTGACTCAGCAGAGATGGTGGAACTGGTTGGACTCGTGGATCAAAGCAACAAGCCTTCTGCTTGTAGTTCCAGGATGTAAACCATCTAAAGGCCAGGCTTCATGGACATATCCAATGCCACCAAAGCTAATGTGGCAATTCTTCTAACTTGTGGAGGCTCCATCAAGGAATAGACCCTTCCAAAGCCAGTTCTTTTATAAAGACAGTTCTTTATAAAAGTTGTAAATAGGTAACACGCAAATAGTTTTAGAAAAATGTTACTTTTAAAATGTATTTGTTCCTCAAAAGTAATACTTCTTAATTCATTGTTTGTACATATTTATGTACAATATTGCATATATTTATATACAGTAATATATATTTGTGCTACTTTACAAAATGCATTTTATTCAGATGTAGAGAAAGTACATAAGTTAATTACACTTTAATTTGGTAAAGTTTGAAATGTGGAACGTGTTTAATTACCTGTGACAATTCATATGGGAAAATTTGCCTATTTTTATCACTTCTGTGTCCACTGTCATTTGTCACTCGATATAGATTGTCCATCAGCATCTTGTGTATTGAGATAATATCCTGCAGTGTACGCCCATTCATCCCCCTGTGTACATGTGGCCCTTTGTATTAGTACTTTCATTAATGCATCCAGGTAGAAGGTATCTTAGCTCATACCAGTTGAAATATTGATGTATTAAAACTCTTCCAAGTGTCTGTTGATAACAATGTAGTGATTAATGATGTAGCCACATAATGTAACAGTAATAAGTTTCTGACATATATTCTACCATGCAGAAATGTGGAGAAATTTCATTTTGATTGCGTGATAATTAATCATAATGGATAATATCAAAAATGTGTTTGACTTAGGTTGTAGGTGCTATTATAAAAAAAAAAATTTAAATAGGCTGATAAGGAAATTCAGTGAGGCTGCACATCTGGAGTGGAGTCTCACTAGGCAGGAGTGTGAGTTAAGATAGGTCTAGAACACTAAAGCCTGATGCTATGACCTGCACCTAGGAGACTGTGCTCATTGAATTTATTGGTGGATTCAAAAATCAGAAAAAGGTATGATAATAATTGAGATTCATCTCTAATAACTGGCTTATTTGGTGTCTTCAATAAAGGAAAGGCAATCTACCACAATCATATTAACCATCCTCAGGAAATGTGGAGCAGTGGCTTTTGCACCAGAAGTATCTTTACCCCTCAAAATGCCATTTTCCCATTTAGTGGGTGATTGACTATAAATGATAAGAAAGAACTAAGCAAGGTGGGCCAGATAGACCAGCCCTGTCAGTGTTGCTTTGTAATTACTGTGTTAGTTAGATTGAGGTGGTCCAGACTTTGGTGGTCACTCTGACTTTTGACTTTTGGGGGACCAAGCAGCGGAGCATGCTGGTTGGCCGTCCGTTTTGGTAGTGAAGAGGCCCCCGCGATTTTGAAGCCCCGGCCTCATTTAAATCTGGCAGACGTGTTGCGGGCCGCTAAACAGGCCTCCCAATGCAGCTTGCCAGATTGAGGCCTGATGATCAGGCCCAGGCAGCCGCAAGCGAAGTAAGTTGTGAGGAGGAGATAGCAATCACGGAGGGTGGGGGGTAGGAGGGTGGGATCCATATTATTTTTGTGATCCCGGTAGGAACACTGCTGCTCTTCCAAGGCCCATAAAAATAATTCCACGCTTACCTTTGGCGGGCCACCTCGGTTCCATCGCCCGTGAACTGGTCAGAGTGTGCACAGCGCAGGCTCCAACCAGTTCCAACCTAAAATGGCAATCGGGGTCCTAATTACGTCATAGGACCCAGATTGCCATATTAATAGGGGCTTAGCACCTGAACCAGGCGGGTACTTCGGACACCTGGCGGTAGGCCCCTTTTGAAATGGAGCCGGCCACATTGCGGTCCTAATGGGGGCGGTAAGGCTACCGACCCCATTTTCAGGCCGCTACCGCCCCATTAATGCCAAGCGAAGGCAGTGAGAATCGACCCCAATGTTTCCTTAGTGATGATTAATGAGAAAAGTGCCCACAAATCATTAAAAAAAAAATTTTGTTAAATCTAACATAAAGATTTGTGGAACTTAAAATGTGAATATTCACAACATGAGTCCAGTGTGTGGCCAACAAAAATTTATTTGCTTTACTTGCGTTTCAAATAAACGTATTTTGTTGGTGTTACATTGTGCCACGTATTTTGGTTGAACTTGGTTAGGTGACAACTGGGTCGTGACAGTCAAAAGAATGAAATGAGTAAAACAGGAGAACCTGACCTACAACAGATTGGCCATCATTATACTCATAAAGTTGTGAGTTGGCCAGTTGTCAGCTTTTATCTTTGCTGAGGTAAAATATTTTAATATTATTCAGTATTCTGGCCCAAACAGATAAAATACATTGGCAGAGCAGTGTGATGCAAAAGTAATTTGGTTATTTTTCCAACCAGAATGGCATTCCATAGTGTATCACTGTGAATTGTTGCCTATTTCCACATTATTGTTGTCATCCCTTTGAATGGGTGGCAAACTGAGGGAAGTTTTGTGCTGCGCCTCAAACAAACTCTAGAAACTGGATTGATGATGGCCTTCATTGCAAGAGGATTTGAGTACAGAAGCAAGGATATCTTACTACAGTTGTACAGGGCCTTGGTGAGACCACACCTGGAGTACTGTGTGTAGTTTTGGTCTCCTTACCTAAGAAAGGATATACTTGCCATAGAGGGAGTGCAGCGAAGGTTCACCAGACTGATTCCTGGGATGGCAGGGCTGTCGTATTGAATGGATAATTACTAGTCCTAGCCCTTTTCGGGCTACCCCAGATCAGGCGTATTCCCCAGACGTTCACCTTCAACTAAAGTTAGAGATAGCCGAATTCTATAAGACACTTAATTGGGTCTAAAGGTACAGGCTATCTCTCTCTAAAGGAAAGGAATGACGTAAGGATGTTACCATCCTCCAGATAGCACTTTTAATAAGTTTAACTAGACTGTAACCTTCCGGATATTATGAGGGTCCAGAAAACCCCCCAGGATTCTGCAACTCCTTACAAAAGAGTGTACAGAATTTGAGTTCGTGAGTTTGATACAGAAGTACTCTATGAGACAATTCTAAAAAAATATAGATTTATTAAAGAACCGACATGTAGTTAACAGCTGTTGAGTCAATCACAACTTTAACAGTTCAACAGACAAATAGCTTACATTTCTTATTCTCAGAGATTCTTATTCTCAAATCTTAACTTCATACATTGTTACATTTCTATTATTCTTAATCCAGAATATCCACCAAAATCAAATAAGAGTACCTTTTTGATCCCCGAGACTCAAAGAATTAAAAACTTACAGAGCGAGCCTCTGAAGTTGAGAATTGCTTGCCCTTTCCAGCGACTTCTGACTTTCCATCTGAACAGCTCTAATTTTATATCTTTTTTTAGTGGTTTATCCTTTGAAGTTTTCTGCTGATATAAGCTAATTATCTTTAGTCATCTTCTGTTGAATTCTTTCTATACTTACTGTTAATTTAACTGTTAGCTTGCAGACTTCTGTCTGTTGTTTAGGTGTTTCAAAACTTAACACAAAAAACAATATGACAGTAGTATTTATTTGATGTCATTCTTATCGAAGGTCTTCCATTCAATTTCTAAATCACCTCTGCTGTTTGAAAGCAGACGTTGTGTCTACTAACTATTCCATTTGCAATACAAACACCATGTGATTGCTTGGTGTCATCTATTGAAGTCATATTTTCAAAGTGTTTTGTTTGTACCTTTTACAACATGTAAATCAAAAACACTTCAACTAGGGTGTTTGTTTTCCTAGCCATCTTAGTTGGTTATATTACTGACTTATGTTTCCTGTCTTTCATTTAATGTTACTTTTATCAAAGGCACATGGCTTTTTAATATTCTGTGTTTCTGTTCGAAGTGCTAGTTTTTAACACTTTACTTATTGTATTGTTTCCAAACTGCAGACATTCTGGAAGCTGCAACTTGCTGTTTCAATAGGACCATTGTTTTTGTATTAACAATCAATTCCCATTTCAAAAGCTTGTGTGGTGTTTACAACTTTTGTGTTAACACTTCATTTTATCTCAGAAGCCTGTATTGCCACAGCCTGTGTCGCCGAGGCTTTCCAGACTTTTAAACCCAGTATGTCATGTATTAATAATATCAGGAATCTATTCATAGGATGGTGTATCTCTTGGAATATGGCTATTTCCTTTGCAGTATGAGGAGAGATTGGATCAACTCGGCCTGTATTCACTAGAGTTTAGAAGAATGAGAGGGGATCTCATTGAAATGTATAAAATTCTGACAGGGCTAGACAGACTGGATGCAGGGAGGATGCTTCTCCTGGCTGGGGGGCCTAGAACGAGGGGTCACAGTCTCAGGATATGGGGTAGGACATTTTGGACTAAGATGAGGAGAAATTTCTTCACTCAGAGGGTGGTGAACCTGTGGAATTCTCTACCACAGAAGGCTTTGGAGGCCAAGTCACTGAATATATTTAAGAAGGAAATAGATAGATTTCTGGACACAAAAGGCATCAAGGGGTATGGGGAGAGAGCAGGAATAAGAACATAAGAACATAAGAAATAGGAGCAGGAGTAGGCCAATCGGCCCCTCGAGCCGACTCCACCATTCAATAAGATCATGGCTGATCTGATCCTAACCTCAAATCTACTATCACTCTACATCCCACCCAAACCCATGTGATCGCCTGGGAGAGGCGAAAAACCAGATAAAAAACCCAATGGCCAATTTGGGAGAAAAAATCTGGGAAATTCCTCTCTGACCCATCTAGGCGATCGAAACTCGTCCAGGAGATCACTCTGTCCCTATATTTTCTACAGTACTTACCTTCTGTAAAAGGTGATCTCCACCCCAGCCAGGAACAGGAATAGAACCATCTCCTGAAATCTAACACATAATTAGAACACAAGAAGTAGGAGCAAAACCAGGCTACACGGCCCCTGGGCCCGCTCCGCTACCCACAGGGCCATGACCGTTCCAAACCTAGACTCATGTCCAATTTCCTGCCTGCTCCCCGTAACCCCTAATTCCCTTTACTTCTGAGAAACTGTCTATTTCTGTTTTAAATTTATTTAATGATGTAGCTTCCACAGCTTTCTGGGGCAGCAAATTCCACAGAGCTACTACCCTCTGAGTGAAGAAGTTTCTCCTCATCTCAGTTTTGAAAGAGCAGCCCCTTATTCTAAGATTATGCCCCCTAATTTTAGTTTCACCCATCATTGAGAACATCCTCACCGCATCCACCCGATCAAGCCCCTTCACAATCTTATATGTTTCAATAAGATCGCCTCTCATTCTTCTGAACTCCAATGAGTAGAGTCCCAGTCTACTCAACCTCTCCTCATATGTCCACCCCCTCATCCCTGGGATTAACCGAGTGAACCTTCTTTGTACTGACTCGAGAGCAAGTATGTCTTTTCTTAAGTATGGACACCAAAACTGTATGCAGTATTCCATGTGCGGTCTCACCAATACCTTGTACAACTGCAACAATACCTCCCTGTTTTTATATTCTAGCCCCCTAGCAATAAAAGCCAACATTCCATTGGCCTTCTTGATCACTTGCTGCACCTGCATACTAACTTTTTGAGTTTCGTGCACCAGAACCCCCAGATCCCTTTGTACTACAATACTTTCCAGTTTCTTGCCATTAAGATAATAACTTGCTCTATGATTTTTCCTGCCAAAGTGCATAACCTCACACTTTCCAGTATTGTATTCCATCTGCCAAACCTCTGCCCACTTACTTAGCCTGTCTATGTCCCTTTTCAGGTTTTTTATGTCCTCCTCACTCACTACTTTCCTTCCCATCTTTGTATCACCTGCAAACTTTGATATGTTACACTCGGTCCCCTCCTCCAAATCGTTAATATAGATTGTAAAGAGTTGGGGACCCAGCATTGACCTCTGCGGAACACCACTAGTTACTGATTGCCAGTCTGAGAACGAACCATTTATCCCAACTCTCTGCTTTCTGTTAGATAGCCAATCCTCCACCCATGCCAGAATATTACCCCCAATCCTGTGATTTTTTATCTTGAGCAATAATCTTTTGTGTGGCACCTTGTCAAATGCCTTTTGGAAGTCTAAATACACTACATCCACTGGTTCCCCTTTATCCACCCTGTATGTTACTTCCTCAAAGAACTCAAGCAAATTTGTCAAACATGACTTCCCCTTCATAAAACCATGCTGACTTTGTCCTATTAAATTATGTTTATCCAAATGTCCCGTTACTATCTCCTTAATAATGGACTGTAAAATTTTACCAACCACAGATGTTAGGCTAACAGGTCTATAGTTTCCAGCCTTCTGCCTACTACCCTTTTTAAATAAGGGTGTTACATTAGCAGTTTTCCAATCTGCCGGGACCTTTGCTGAGTCCAGGGAGTTTTGGAAAATTATTACCAATGCATCCACAATCCCTACCGCCACTTCCCTCAAGACCCTAGGATGTAAGCCATCAGGTCCAGGGGATTTATCCGCCTTGAGTCCCATTATTTTACCAAGTACCACTTCCTTAGTGATTTTAATCGTATTTAGCTCCTCCCCCCCTAGAGCCCCCTGTTTGTCCAGTGTTGGGATATTCTTAGTGTCCTCTACCGTAAAGACTGATACAAAATAATTGTTCAGCGTTTTTGCCATCTCCATATTTCCCACCATTAATTTCTCGGTCTCATCCTCTAAGGGACCAACATTTACTTTAGCCACCCTTTTTCTTTTTATATAACTATAGAAACTTTTGCTATCTGTTTTTATATTTTTTGCTAATTTACTTTCATAATCTATCTTCCCTTTCTTAATCAATCTTTTAGTTATTTTTTGCTGTCTTTTAAAGACTTCCCAATCTTCTATCCTCCCACTAGATTTGACTACCTTATATGCCCTTGTTTTTAGTTGGATACTATCCTTAATTACTTTACTTAGCCATGGATGGCTATCTTTTCTTTTATACCCTTTTTTCCTCAGTGGAATATATATTTTTTGGAAGTTGTAAAATAACTCCTTAAATGTACACCACTGATCATGTACCGTCTTACCCTTTAATCTATTTTCCCAGTCCACTCTAATCAATTCCGCTCTCATACCTTCATAGTCTCCTTTATTCAAGCTCAGCACGCTTGTTTGAGATCCAACCTTCTCACCCTCTAATTGAATATGGAATTCAACCATGTTATGGTCACTCATTCCAAGGGGATCCTTTACTAGGACATTTTTAATTAATGCTGTCTCATTACACAGGACCAAATCTAAGGTTGCTTGCCCCCTGGTCGGTTCAGTTACATACTGCTCAAGAAACCCATCCCTAATACACTCAATGAACTCATCCTCAAGGCTGCCCTGCCCAATTTGATTTGTACAGTTAATATGATAGTTAAAATCCCCCATAATTTTAGCTGTTCCCTTATTACAAGCCTCAACTATTTCCTGATTGATACTCCGTCCAACAGAGTTGCAACTGTTTGGAGGCCTATAGACTACGCCCACTATTTTTTTTTCCCCTTATTATTCCTTATCTCCACCCAAACTGTTTCACTATCCTGATCCTTTGACCCAATATCATTTCTCTGTATTACAGTGATTCCTTCCTTTATTAACATAGCCACCCCACCTCCCCTTCCTTCCTGCCTGTCCTTCCTGATTGTTAAATAACCTGGTATATTTAATTCCCAGTCATGGTCACCCTGCAGCCATGTTTCTGTAATGGCCACAAGATCATACCCATATGTAGTTATTTGTGCTGTTAACTCGTCCATTTTGTTACGAATGCTACGTGCATTCAGATAAAGAACTTTCAAATATGTTTTGTGACACTTAGTTCCTGCTTTTTCCCCTTTTACTACTTTACCTTTTACTCCATACCTTCTGTCCCTTCCTGACACGCTCTGTTTTTGAATTCAAGACCTCATCAAACCTCTTTCTTTTGCAGAAATTAGATGGTTGTTGCATTGGAGAATGCAACGACCATCTGTCATCTCTGCCGCGGAGGTGTGCGACTCTCTGCATACCCAACGATTGAAGCCTGCAGGAAGAAACAAAGGTAAGTAAACTTTTTCTAACACTTTCCACTTACCTCACATACTCACCTCTCCACACTTGCACCCATCACTCACCTTCACAGCGCACTTTTGGACCCCACCGACCCCCGCAGACCCACTGCTCGCCTCATTGTCCCCCGCACTTGTGTGGGTAAAATGGGGATAATCCTCTTATCTGCCTGTTAACTACCTGTTATGAAGTATTCATGAAAATTAGCATCAAAAGGGTTAATTCACTTTTCTTCCTGAGCATTCTCCTCAAGACTCGGTGCCAACCAATGAGGTTTTACTTCTTGCAGTGAATCGGAACTACTTCACAGGAATGGAATGAGGTGGTTCAGGGAAATTGCTAATTGCAACAGGATAGGCAGGGAGGAACCACACTGAAAGTTTGAACTGGAAGTGACATTCCAGCCTACTGTGTTTTGACTGTGAGGTTTTATCCAGCTCGACTGAGACTACATTGCAAAAGGACAATTGAAATTACATCAGGGTTTAATTGGAAGTGTCTGGAGCTGTGAAATGTTACAATATAGATATCAAAAACCTCTGAAAATATATATAATCAACTATTGCTTTTTTGTGTGTGATATGAAACACAATATTATCCTGCTTCACTGACTTTAGTAAATCAAAACTCATATTTGACCATTTTCTGTTCTAAGAGGCTGTAGGAATTTTGAATAACATTAAAAGTTGGGTCAGCAATATAAAAAATACCATTCTGTCGCAAGTTCCGCTGGTCATTTTTGATCAGATTTTGATCAGCTAAACAATTTCACAGTTATGATCAAATGAAATTAATGTGCCATTGGGAACCACCAAGGATTTTACTGTCGTATCCAGTTTTGAAACGAAACAAAATATTGCCAGCTCAAAAGTACATATAAAATCAGGTGGAGATTGGTTAACGGACAGTAAAGACAAAAATTCGTCCCCTTCAATCACTTTTGGTTCTAGAAATCAAAAGTTGCTGCTGGTGACCATATTAAGTTTTCCTTTGTCTCCCTGTATAACACAGGAGGGTATTGGCAAATATTTGAGTACAGGATTTGAATTTGACGTGGAGGGCCCAGAAATTCAGGTTATTCGAAGCTGAATCCAAAGATAATTTCAAGTCCAGGAGGGACACAAGTCAAAATGCATGTTGGCGCACATATTTTTTGCTGTTAATTGAGGTTGTTCTATAGGTTATAAATTGGTTTTCCTTTTGCCATATTTCACTTGAACAGGAGCAGAACCAGTCATTTCTTTTAGGGCTCGACATAGATTGGGCATTACAGGGTTGGATAGAGACAGCGATAATCAAAGACTCTATTGGCACAATGGTCCCCGAGGGGTGGTTACTCATGGACGGCAGCAGGGTTGAGTATGGATGAATATCCTGGGGTTTTACTTGATTAATTTTGACTGTTGGAGAATATGCACTCAGAACTTTCCTTGTGAAATTAAACTCTGTGATAGTGTAGACTGCACATTGGCTTGTGGGAGGAGCAAGGTTAATGGGCTGAACAGCCTTTTCTCATTTCATGCTTTCTTACTTTATGCCACAATTTTGAGCTTGAGGATAATTACCATGAAGGGCACCTTCCTTCTCCTCATAACCAGTAATTACATGGACGCATCATCACCAACATCCCAGAAACTCCTTTCCAGACTTTGACAGCCAGTGATCAAAGGCCTCTCACTGGATCTCAAGCCAGAAATTAGAAATTTGTTTTAAAAAAAATGTTTTTTTAAAAAAGCTTACTTTTGTATTACAGCACCTGTCATAATGCCACGGGAACTTATACGGCTAAATTCAAAGATCTGCACTCCCTGTGTACAAAGAGAGTGAATGTTGGAGAATTGGCAAGTCTGGGTTGTAGACCTATCTCTGACCTGTGCTCCTTTTTCACCTTTTGAGTGGACTTCTGGAAGTTTGGCATTGTTAAATTTATCCTACAATGTGCTAATAAAAATGATGATACCTTATAAGAATGGATATACTTTTAGGAAGATAAAAGTTCCATTATGCCCAATAAGCTTGTCCCTTTTTGATAAATCAACCCGACCTACCTGCCTTCTCATCATTGGGGAGACCAAATGCAGATTGGGTGACCGCTTTGCAGAACACCTCCGTTCAGTCCGTAAGGGGGACCCCGAGCTTCTGGTCGCCTGTCATTTTAATTCACCGCCCCATTCCCACTCAGACCTCACCGTACTCGGGCTCTTGAATTGTTCCACGGAAGCTCAGCGTAAACTCGAGGGACAGCACCTCATCTTCCGATTAGGCACTTTACAGCCTTCCGGACTCAATATCAAGTTCAACAATTTCAGATCATAACCTCGGCCCCCATTAAATTTTTACTTATTTTTTATCCCCACCTTTGTTTTGGCCCTATCTACCCCACCATTTTTTCTCTCTCCCACATGGCAGCTGTCTCTCATTCTGCCAGCGCATTTCACACCTAATCTAGAGCCGTCTTCTGTCTCCACTAGTCCTATCACCATCTCGTCTTGTTTTGAATACCTCTTAATGTCTCTTCACATCTCTTTTGTTCTCTCCCAGCCTGGCCTTTCAATCTATTTCATTTCCTGTGCCTTTCCAGTCCTGACAAAGGGTTTGACTCAAAACGTTGACTCTATTTTCTCTCCGTGGATGTTGCCTGGCCTGCTGAGCTTTTCCAGCATTTTCTGTTGTTATTTTGCCTTCTCACCTTGCTACTCAATCCCTTCTTTCCCCAGAAACACAATGGGCTAGATTTTTGGGGAGCCGTCAGGCGGGGTTTCAGGTGTGTGGGGGGGGGCGGGGGGAATCCCGACTTTGGGGGTCCTGACACCATCCCACCCAAAACCCTGCCCCACGTAAGTTTCAGGGGCGGCGGGTACCTGCCCCGCACTGGGACCCGCCAAAACCAGGCGGGAAGGGATTAGTGCCAATTAACTGCCTGTTAGGCAGTTTTTAGCCTAATCCCCATTTTGAGGGGTTTCGTGTGGGTTTCTCGACGGCTCCAAACCACGCCAGGTTAGAGCAGCGTGCCTTCGGGTTGAATGAGTTGGAGGGGTCGCGATGTCGGTGCTCAGGTAAGTGATGGGTGCATGAGTGTAAAGGTAAGTGTGTTTGGTGTGTCTAAAGTGTGTAAAGAACTTTTACTTACCTTTACTTACCTTAACAGCCTTTCTTCCTGTAGCCGTCGGGAGCGCAGCACTCAGCCGGAACTGAAAGCTGAGCGGCTGCGATCTGTCAAAAGTGACAGCCTTCAGCTTTTAGTGCTGCTGAGATTTCTAAATGAGTCTGCGCAGAAGGACTCATCTTAGAAATCAGACTGTCAGTGTTTGACAGCTTCAAACAGCTGTAAAACACTGATATTTCATCTGTCAGAAATCTTGACAGATGAAATTTCAGTCTGTGACGTCGTGACCTGTTGCCGGGTGGCCCTTAATTGGCCTGCTGAGCCCGCTGGGCGGGCTCAACAAGGTCAATCAAGGGAAAATCACGCGGATTGGCTGGACGTCGAAGTAGGCGGGTCAGAAACCCGAAAGGGGAAGTCCCGCCTTCTTCCCGACAGGTTCGACAAAATCGACCCCAATGGCTCTTCAATCTATTTGCGCTGTCTGCTTCAGTAGACTGCCCTATTAATGTGTTCCACAAGACTAGTCTTTGGGCAAAATAGTTTGGCCTGACTGCCCTTTTTATTCCTAACTTCGTCATTTTTAACCGGTCTTTGAACTTTTCACCGTTGTAGAAATATGAAGGGAGTCTTGAAAAATTGTTTTTTTTGTTAGAATAACGCGGATTATGACAGACGTGTTTAAAATTATGAAAGGAAGGGACTATATAGATAGAAACAGACGGCTTCCAGTAGTTGAGGGGTCAAGAATAAGGGGCAATAGACACAAGATTAAATGTAAGAGATTTAGAACAGACGGCACCACCAGGACCCGACATGGATATGTAAAATAGGACCCTGTCGGCTTTGGGCGGGTGTCCTTGCCTCCTGCTTCATTGAGTAGGTTAGTACTGGGAACTGTCAGCTCCTGGTGGCTCCAAGGCGGGTAAGTAGCCCAGCGGGTAGGGTTAAAGTTGCCCCCTCATAATCTAGGCTGGCACACCAGTGTAATACTGAGGGAGTGTTATATTGTCAGTCTACTCTGATATATATTTAAAATTCCTCTCTCAACAAACACCACCAGAAAAAGATTAACTGGTCACTTGTGGAGAGAAGCAAAGTTAACATTTCACAGAATCACAGAAACCCCACAGTGCAGATAGAGGCCATTTCGGCCCATCGAGCCTGCACCGACACATATCCCACCCGATCCCTGTAACCCCTACACCAACACATATTCCACCCTATCCCTGTAACCCCACGTATTTAATCCCCCTAACACTAAGGGTCAATTTATCATAGCCAATCACCTTAACCCGCACATCTTTGGACTGTGGGAGGAAACCGGAGCACCCGGAGAAAACCCACGCAAACACGGGGAGAATGTGCAAACTCCACACAGACAGTCGCCCGAGGCTGGATTCGAACCCGGGTTTCTGGCGCTGTGAGGCAACAGTGCTAACCACTATGCCACTGTGCTCAGGCATAACAACAGAAAACGCTGGAAAAACTCAGCAGGCCAGGGTAGCATCCGTGGAGAGAGAAACGGAGTTAACATTTCAGGTCGAAGACCCTTCGTCTGGAAGGGGGTCGGAGGCTGGGGGGTGGAGTGGAGATGTCGGAGGGCCCAAGGGGGGATTGTAGGCCAGGGATTGGAGGCCGGAGTGGGGATTGGAGGCCGGGGGTGGGGGTTCAGAAGGCCGGAGGGGGGAATCAGAGATTGGAGGCCTTGTGGGGGTGGGGGAGTGGTGGCGTGTTGGAGGCCTTGGGGGGGAGGTCGGGAGGTGAATGGAAGGGTGATTATGGGGTGTTGGCAAGGAAGGAACGCTGGATCCAGCAGATAAGTGTAAAGGCACTTACCTCCTGGATCTAGCAGTCCTCGCCTTCCTTTAGCTGGCGGGTTCCATGAAGCCTGGGCAACCTGCCCACTCACAGTTAAATTTAAATGGTGGATCATCATGAGGCACGCACCCTCATTATAATATTTAAATTACCAACCTGCCTCCTGAGAGCGGGTTGGCTGCCCACCCCTGTCGCACCTCCGTTAAAACTGGAAGTGAATGGGTTGGAGGCGGGTTGGGGTCGGGATTCAGATTTTTAACTCTTTAACCTGCTACCCGACCCCTACCCACCCGTTCGTGGGGTTTAAATTCCCCCCGCGGAGTTTAAACCAGGAAGTGTAAGTTAGAAAATTTAATTCAATGTAAATTCATGTACATAGAGGGGGCGATTTTCTGACGTCGGAGGAGGCAGGTTTGGAGGCGGGAAAGACAGGAAAATCAGATCCAAGGCGGTCAGATTTGGAACCCACCTCCGTGGGATTTTGCCAGTGCCGGTTTTGGAGGTCAGGAAATGCTCTCGCCTCCAGCTGGCCATTGCGCTATTAAAGATCCTTAAATGCTCGTTAAGGGCCTCTCTAAGCCTATTTTGAGAGGCCCTCATGATTTTTCCAGCTTTTCGGCGTGATCCACGCACCTCCTAAACCACGCCAGGTAAATCTGACAGGTTGACTTGTTGGTGGCCTCCTCACTGCTGCAGGTCGAACAAGACATCGTTTATTGCAGCAAGGATTACTTGCAGGTGCCAGATCTTGGCTTTAAAAGGTCTCTGAGCACTTTTAGAAGGTCTTCTGAAGTCGGAGGTGCTGCAGCTTGACTCCATCAACTGTGAGACTTCCTTGGAAGACCCTCTCCCTGCTTGCAATGAGCGCTTCCTCAAAGGAGGCAGCTACAAGCAGCATGGGAACCATTCATTTTCTTTCTGCATGTACCTCAGATGAGGATGAGGAGGAGGAGGAGGAAGATCTGGAGCGCCGGTGTATCGACCAGCGGCAGCACGCGAGCACATGGCTGCCCGGGATACAAGGGGTGAACCATTCATGGCCAGATTTGCATAGGTTGCCCAAGTTGGCACATGTCCTTGGCTCCATCCTAGGACATCATTGACAATGGACATGACTCTCTAGCCTCCTTTCACTCAGGCCACCAACCTGACAATGCAAGTGTGGCGGTGCCCGCAATGTGGAGCTGTCTAAGGCGAATGAACAGATGGCATAACGCCAACATTTTGGCTTCAAATCATTTTAATGCTTTCCAACAGGGATGGCATTTCATCAATACACAGAAACAGTCTCCCAATCTGCACACAGATCTGGAGGTTATATCCGTTGCCAGCTGTACCCTCACAGCCTTGGTTTCTTTGGCAGGCCTCTTCCTCCGAGATGAGTGGAAGAGCACCTCCATGCTAGTTGTCAACATTTGCAGTGCCTCATCCGAGAGCCTCGGGTAGGCCCTTGTCTTGGAATTGGACATAGTGGTTTCTCAAAAGATGTTGGAGGTGGTGCAGGAGATGCAGAAATGCTGTGAAATGAACCAAGGGAGCAAGAAGCCATAAAATCAGACTGGAAAAGTGCTGTCAACAGAGGCGAGTTTCAGCCCCAAAACACTAATTGAGCAAGGGCATCCCACACCTCTGAAATCAAGTGGCCAATCATGGGAAAATCGCAAATTTTTGAAACCTATCAGTGGAGGCAGGTTTCAAGCCCACCCAAACTGAAACCCGCCGCCATCTCGCCTCCAGTGAGAAAATCGCCCCCCAGAGTCACAGCAAAGAAACAGGCCATTCGGCCCAACTGGTCAATACCGGCATGAGCCTCCTTCCATTCCTCTTCATCTAACCTTATCCGCATATCCTTCTATTTCTTCCTCCTTCGTGCCTTTCTAGCTTCCCCTTATATGCTAATGTGCTAAAAATGGTTGTCCCTGTAACTGATTCTTCTTCCCACCATTTGCTTTGTTCCTCTTCCATTAATCATAACTACTCACCTCTCCGCTATCTCCATCCAGCCAAGGGTATAGAGATTGGAGCAGGCACTGCTCTATAGTTCTGATTCAACCAAGACATTTCTGTTTCCAAGCCTTTAGGCCGTGATTTTCCCTACCTCGGCGGATCTGTGGCGGACGACATCGGTGGCGGATCACGGCCCCGCTACTGGCTCCATACCGGCCTCCGACATGGCTTTCCCTTGATTGGGCTTGTTCAGCCCGCGCAGCGCGTTTCCTGGCCAATTAGAGCAAGTGGGTCTGGTGACGTCATTTGATGACGTGTCATCAGCTGGTTTCCTTAAAGGGACCGTGCGCAAATTTACTTTGACATTTGTGCTGTCAGTGTTCTACAGCATTGAGGTGCTGCAAACACTGACAATGACTGCACAAAGGTGCACGGCTACACCCAGGCTCTCCCATGACTCCCTCCAAATGCTTATGGAGGGAGTCAAAGCACGCAGGGAGATTCTCTTCTCTTCCAATGGGCGGAAGAGAAATCCCCGGGAGACCAATGCAGCCTGTTTGCACATTGCACAAGCAGGGATGGACCAGACTGCAGTGGCACAAACCTTTCAATGAACTCAGTAGATCACGAAACGTTACTGCAAAGCCACACTCAACCTCATCCTGCTGTGTCACTCATCACATCTCCATCACTCTGCCTTCCCTATCCTACTCCTGCACATCCTTACTCACACCAACTTACCTTGCACCTCCACCCATACCTCTCTCTCTATCTACATTATCACTTCCCCATCTCACGAGCCACCCCTCACACTCACCCTCATCCTAGTCTAATCATACCAACTAACAACACACAAGGGTAGGCACTTGGGTGTTTTAGCCAATGTTCATGTGAAGTTTCTGTTAATGCGCTGTCAAACATTGAAATCTTTATTTTTAACACTTTGTGTTCTTGGACAGATCTGTGTGCACCTTTGGAAGTAACTTAGTGAGTTGCAGTGGACGATGAGGCATAACGGTACCCCCCGCAATGCTGATGAGTGTGAAAGGAATGGCTTGGACATTGTAGGGATGCTTTATGGTGTGGGGTGGTGCCAACCTGGTGCATCATGTGGCATCCAGGGTGTACAGCGTCAAGTGAAGTAAATGCTGAGGCCATCCCTGGTGTCCCAGGCAACAATGTGGTCGGGTGCTGATGCCCTCTGTCTTGTGCAGCATCAGGTGATTGCGGAGAAGGTTGGTGTTAATGTTGGTGCTGCTGGTGTGCCTGGTGATGCTGGTGTTCGGGCTGATCATGCACCAAGGTGAGAGAGTATAAAGTGCACCCATGCTGATGGAATAGATGGCAGGTGAAGTAGAGATGACAGAAGCGATCTGTCAATGGTGGGAGAGGTAATGAGGTCAGACTGGATGGAGACTTGTGTAAAGACTTGCAGCATTCTGAATCTGTAGTGGAAATGCAGTTTAGAGAAGCTAGTGGTTAAGGGAACATTTCTCAATCAGCTGGGAGTTTTGACTTGATATTTGAAACCGTCAACTCATCAGCTGATTCAATGGCCACTGACCTCCCGCCTCAGCTTCACAGACGAGGTCTAGGCACAGCAAGAAACTGGTGGGCAACCTGTCAAATCCAAAAAGCTGGAAAAAAAACATTGTTAAGTAGGCTGTAAACAAGCCACTAATGATTTTAATTGGGTCCCCCGCCGCTGCCTGTCAGGTCTGCTCAGCGCCTGCAGGCCCGACATCGGGAAATGCAGGTGTGCTCATTCCTGACCCGCTGTCAATCATTTAAAATTTCACAGCTGACCCACCACCCATCCCGTCTGCCGAGTGCCAGCAAAATCGCAGCCTCAGTATTATGCCTGGACATTGTTGTGTAACAAGAGCTTATTTATTAACATTGAAGGTGGACCTGGACAGATGGCATCTGCCACAATTTATACAATAATTATAGTGTTGGATAGTCTGAAAATATCTTGTTTTGGTTGCATGGATAAAAGAGCTGATTGAGGAGATAAGAGCCTACTTTGAAATGAAACTGCAATCAGTGCTGGTACTAACGCGGTGCTGAAATGATTAGTTTACGTTGCAGTGCCATGTAGTTATGCTTCTATCCATTTGTGCCTTTCCATGGTACCATTTCTGTACTGATATTATCATTTAAGGGATGATATTCTGAATATACTTTCCTGAGATAGAGCTTGACCCACTGGGAGCACGTAACAGGACGTCAAGGGCTCGACGGCTAAAATTTTCCATCCAGCTCCGTGTCGGGAACATGCATCAGAAAATCGGCCCTCCCGTCTCCGCAACGGTCTAACACTGAAGCCACCATGTTTCATGAGGAACGCGGTGGCAACTCAGGCCAGCATTCTCCTCATTATTGTGGTCTAATTTTTTTATGTGTTGTGTGTAGGGTCGCCAACTCTGATTGGATGTATTCCTGGAGGTTATCATCACATGACCTGCCACCAAACCCCTCCCCAGCCCGCCTTCCCCCCGCCCGGTCAAACAACCTTTTCTCCCCACCTCCATTATTTTTATAACCAATAAACAACAGTGTTCAAAGAAAATGAAAAATACACCCAATTCTTTATAATGCTCCTATGATTTTTCTCCTGGGTTGCTCGGAGTAGTGTCCAGAAGATTAATCTTTAATTCCTGGAGATTCCAGATCAATCCTGGAGGGTTGGCGACCCTAGTTGAGTGGTAGTGTTAGGAGACTTGTCTGTCTTTTCAGAGACAGGAGTCTTTTAGCAATGGGACATTTTGGAAGGGAATTGTGTGGGTGTTGGTAAGATTTATGACCATTTTCTGCCAGGTGGAAAATTTGTAGTTTGGATGTAAATGAGTACAGGAGTAAGGATGTCTTACTACAGTTATGCAGGGCCTTGGTGAGACTACACCTGGAGTACTGTGCGCAGTTTTGGTCTCCTTACCTAAGAAAGGATATACCTGCCATAGAGAGAGTGCAGCGAAGGTTCACCAGACTGATTCCTGGGATGGCAGGACTGTCGTATGAGGAGAGATTGGGTCGACTAGTCCTGTATTCACTAGAGTTTAGAAGAATCAGAGGGGATCTCGTGGAAACGTATAAAATTCTGACAGGGCTAGACAGACTGGATGCAGGGAGGATGTTTCCCCTGCCTGGGGGGTTTGGAATGAGGGGTCACAGTCTCAGGATACGGGGTAGGACATTTAGGACTGAGATGAGGAGAAATGTCTTCACTCAGAGGGTGGTGAACCTGTGGAATTCTCTACCACAGAAGGCTGTGGAGGCCAAGTCACTGAATATATTTAAGAAGGAGATAGATAGATTTCTAGACACATAAGACATCAAGGGGGGTATGGGGAGAGAGCGGGAATATGGTATTGAGATAGAGGATCAGCCATGATCATATTGAATGGCGGAGCAGGCTCGAACGGCCGAATGGCCGACTCCTGCTCCTATTTTTCTGTTTCTATGTTTCGATGAGGATGTTGGTGGAAGTCCTGCCGGTTTGAACTGCCTGCTTGTGCTCAGCTGGGTGAAGAGGACTTCTCTGCAGTCACAGAGGCTATAGAGCCGATTTTCTGATGCGTGTTCCCGACACGGAGCTCGATTGGAAAATTTAGATAATAATGCTAGGGGTGGGTCTAATCAAAGCAGGAGCCTGCCAGATTGCCCACTGTGACTGAACCCTTTTTATTGTATCTGGAATTTAGATCTACTCAGACTACTTAAACATTGCAAAATTAAATAGAAAAAAACATAGCTGTTGTCAGAAGTATAGTCTAGCGTGATAATATTGTGCAACATTTTTCATTACAAATACTTAAAGTAGTTTGCCAATGACTGTTAAATGCTAACATGCCATAAAATAAGTCAGTATTACCATACAATGCAAAACAACAGAAAATTCCAAAAATGTGTATTACAAGCAAGTTACATAAGTGGCAACCGTAAAAGACTTGACTGCAGTTACTTTATTTTTAAATGTTAAAGTTCTACCGTACAAATCCAGTGCAACTCCCCAGTTGAAAACTGTGGAGTAGAATTTCCATGGGAGTTCTCCCTATCTCCAGGTGTAAACAGCCTTTTCTCCAGGGTTTCTGTTGAAGTTAGCAGATGATTGAGACAATCCCCATGGAAATTTCAGACATGTATCTTTAAACCTGGGGCACTGGGGGCACTAAAATTAACCTTGCTATCAATAGGATAGGAAGATTTAAATAACAAATCAGCCACAGTTCCCAGTCTCGATTACTGTACTGACCAATGATCCCTCTTGGAAACAGTATAGGCTTGATTTAAACCCTGTGGAAACCGGGCTCTTACGTTTGTGGATGCCAAGTGAGAATAAGATTGAGTTTGCTATTGATGCCCACCCACCAGCATGTTCATATGGTTCATAACACAGATTGCCTAGGCTCAAATAGGAAGAATGGCTACTTGGGTGAGTACCAGACAGCTGCCATTGCCACTAAGAGCCTAGTCAATGCAGCCTGTCCTCATAATGTAGCCCTTTTAGCCGTCATCGCCCTGCGCAGTGCCCCGCTCGCGCCCCTGCTGCAAACTTGGCTTGCGCCCCTTGACCGGACACTATGGCCCAGAAATTCGGGTCTCCACGGGTGAGTACGCACGGGGTACTCACCCGTAGGCCCAATGGAAGTGCCGGTTTCCTGCATGCACTGCGCATGCGCGGGAAACCGGCACTTCCGATCCCCTGAAAGAAGGGGTTCAGAGTTCAAACGCGTGTGCGGGAGAGGCTGCGCGTGCCCATCCAACTTACATTTTTTTTGCAGGTTTTCCCGGGAGGGTAAGTCTCCAGGAGTTACACTTTTAAAAAGCAGGTGTAAGGCCTGCTTTTCACAAGGTAAGTGGTGAATTAATTAAAATTAAAACATTTTTTCCACAGGTTTATTATTTTTAAATACTTTAAAGCAAGGTAGGTTTATTTTTAGACCCGTTAGAAAATAAAACTTTTTTTCAAAAATTTAAATTATTGTTTAAAATAGTTATTTCATGTAATTTATAGTTTATTTAAAAAAGTGATGTTTTTTAAAAATTTATTTGAAGATTTAGTGATGCTTTGGGGCCTGTAGTATTTATAAGTTTTGACAGCTCTTCCTGTCAATCTTATGAATGGAGTATTCCCTGCTCCGATTGGTTCCCCATGGCCCACGTGACCCCAGGGGCCAGTTCGAACTAACTGCGCCCCTGGGATACGCAAGCACTGCGCGCTGGCAGCTGGAGGAGGCCCAGGATCGGAATTCCACGGGGGCCCACAGCACAATGGCCGGCGCGCAAGGTAAGTGCAGGTCGGGGGCTTACACCTTCGGGAAGCCCCCGACCCGAATTTCTGGGCCTATGTCTGACAGGGTCAGGGTGGTGTTTTTGCTGCCGGGGCGGTGCAAATTAAATGGCAGGTGCCGGGCGGCCTTTTATTTTGGGCCGCCTGCCAGCACCTGCCCCCCACTTGCCTCCTCCTGCGGGGTGCTGGTCGTGATCGGTCAGCACGGCACGCCTCTTGAGTGCCGGGCTCTTTTGCCAGCACCCTGCTCTCCGGTGGTCCAGCAGGGCCCCGGTGCGCGCTGCGCTAGATCGCTCCCCTTTAATCAGGGGAGGGAGGCCTGTAGTACCGTGGCGCTACGTGCTGACACGTTTGGCGCTGCTGCACGTAGCACCGTGATATTCAATGGGAGTGCCCCAAGAGGGAGGGGGAGTGCTTCCAGTCGCACCCTGCCTCCTGCTTGGGGGCTCTATCATTCAATTTTGGGCACGGGGGTGCTAACATTTTCGGGGTGCTAAAAGTAGCACCGCAGCGAAGTTAGCGCCCCAAAGGGGGCAGGAGCCAATTTTTCCCCCATAGTTTGTAAAACTAAGCCTTATATAGCAAAGACTTTCCAACATAAAAAATTGATTGTAATCTTTCACTGAATTCCCATTACTATTCCTTGTGTAGGGCATTCTGAAAGTGTGATTTTTTTTTTCTTTCTTTCTGTTAATGTTACACTTGGAAAAGTTACAAATCTAGATTGCAAAGCACTTTTCTCACTTCAGTGGCCAGTTGTGACAAGGTGCCACACAAAAGATTATTGCTTAAGATAAAAAATCACGGGATGGGGGTAATATTCTGGCATGGATAGAGGATTGGCTATCTAACAGAAGGCAGAGAGTTGGGATAAATGGTTCATTCTCAGACTGGCAATCAGTAACTAGTGGTGTTCCGCAGGGGTCAGTGCTGGGTCCCCAACTCTTTACAATCTATATTAACGATTTGGAGGAGGGGACCGAGTGTAACATATCAAAGTTTGCAGATGATACTAAGATGGGAGGGAAAGTAGTGAGTGAGGAGGACATAAAAAACCTGCAAAGGGACATAGACAGGCTAAGTAAGTGGGCAGAGATTTGGCAGATGGAATACAATACTGGAAAGTGTGAGGTTATGCACTTTGGCAGGAAAAATCGTAGAGCAAGTTATTATCTTAATGGCAAGAAACTGGAAAGTACTGAAGTACAAAGGGATCTGGGGGTCCTGGTGCACGAAACTCAAAAGGTTAGTATGCAGGTGCAGCAAGTGATTAAGAAGGTCAATGGAATGTTGGCTTTCATTGCTAGGGGGATAGAATATAAAAATAGGGAGGTATTGCTTCAGTTGTACAAGGTATTGGTGAGATCGCACCTGGAATACTGCGTACAGTTTTGGTGTCCATACTTAAGAAAGGACATACTTGCTCTCGAGTCAGTACAAAGGAGGTTCACTCGATTAATCCCGGGGATGAGGGGGTGGACATATGAGGAGAGGTTGAGTAGATTGGGACTCTACTCATTGGAGTTCAGAAGAATGAGAGGCGATCTTATTGAAACATATAAGATTGTGAAGGGGTTGGATCGGGTGGATGCGGGGAAGATGTTCCCGATGATGGGTGAAACTAGAACTAGGGGGCATAGTCTTAGAATAAGGGGCTGCTCTTTCAAAACTGAGATGAGGAGGAACTACTTCACTCAGAGGGTGGTAGGTCCATGGAATATGCTGCCCCAAAAAGCTGTGGAAGCTACATCATTACATAAATTTAAAACAGAAATAGACAGTTTCCTAGAAGTAAAGGGAATTAAGGGTTACGGGGAGCGGGCAGGAATTTGGACATGAGTCTAGGTTTGGATCGGTCATGGCCCTGTGGGTAGCGGAGCGGGCCCAGGGGCCGTGTAGCCCGATTCTGCTCCTATTTCGTGTGTCTAATTCTGTTAGATTCAGGAGATGGTTCTGTGATAGTGGATTGGCGGTTAGGATCAGATCAGCCATGATCTTATTGAATGGCGGAGCAGGCTCGAGGGGCCGATTGGCCTACTCCTGCTCCTATTTCTTATGTTCTTATGTTCTTATGTAACTGCATGCAATAACTGCAAGGGAGTGCTTCAGATAAGTTTCTTTTCCACATTCATTTAATTCGAAATATCTTTTTTTTCCCCCTGGAGTCTCGGCTCAACTTGGAACGCAGAGCAGTCGCTTAAACATTGGTATCGTTGTGCGAAGATAAGACCAACTTTGTTCATTCTTACCTCCACTGGTGTTTTGCTGCCAGCTCGAAGAAGAAATCAAATGGCAGGGCACTTGTAGCCAATGTTGATCGACGTGCCCCCTCCCACATGGCATGATGTCACTGAAAGGGAAAGGGAAATTCTGACGCTGGCACCAAGCTTCTCTTTATGCTTGTGCCAGTCACAATTCCCATTTGTGCTGGGCATAAACAGTATTTGTGCCCATACATTTATTCCTTTGTCCCTCCAATCCCCTCCCTGTAAAGTTACAGTTACTTGCATTGATTCAGGACAGCCATGATTGATCAACAAGTCTACCGGCCAAACTTTGAACATCTTTTATTATTTTAAATTCCGCCCCTTCAAAATGAAATTGTGTTATTTTTAAATTTTTTTGAAGAGCTTATCATTTTAATTTGTATTTCTAAAACAGATACAAATTGAGTGTCATATATATCTTTAAACTTATCAAGTACTGTATTGTCATTTGGAAGTCTTTACATTTTTCTGACAGAAATGCAACTTCGCAACCATACTTTTCAGCTACAAATGCTACTGAGCTTCCGACCCCATAATCCTCTCCATCACCATCTACTTCCACCTCCGATACATTATCGTCCCCGCCCTTGCCTCAGCTCATCTGCTGCTGAAACCCTCATCCTTGCCTTTGTTACCTCTAGACTCGACTGTTCCAATGCTGTCCTGGCCGGTCTCCCAACTTGCACCCAATGTAAACTTGGGCTCATCCAAAGCTCTGCTGCCCAGATCCTAACTCACCCTATCACCCGTCACCCCTGTGCTCATTGGCTTACATTGACTCCCAGTCTGGCAATGCCTCAATTTTAAATACCTCATCCTTACTTTCAAATCCCTCCGTGGCCTCGCCACCCCCCCCACCCCGCCCCCCCCCATCTCTTCACTCCACCATTGGAAACCGACCCCACCATCGACCTTGTGTTGGCGGGCGGCCTCCAGTCCGCACGACTTTAAGCTACTTCCCGCCGACGACCCGCCCAAAAAGAGCGAGAAGTCGCTGGGCGGGATTTAAACGAGGGTCGAGAGTTAAAACAAAGCCCAGCCTCATTTCCGGAACAGCGGGTCAATTTCCAACTCACCTCGCTACCCACCTGCCCGAAACCGGCCCAGAGTTAAAATCGGGGCCCCTTTGTTTATGTGCCTAAACGGGCTAATTCCCAGCCCTGGTTTCCTTAAAGCTAGGCTGACACTCCAGTGCAGTGCTGAGGGAGTGCTGCACTGTCGGAGGCGCCGTCTTTCGGATGAGACGTTAAACCGAGGCCCCGGCTGCTCTCTCAGGTGGACGTAAAAAGATCCCAAGGCACTATTTCGAAGAAGATCAGAGGAGTTATCCCCGGTGTCCTGGCTAATATTTATCCCTCAACCCACATAACAAAAACAGATGATCTGGTCATTATCACATTGCTGTTTGTGGGAGCTTGCTGTGCGCAAATTGGCGGCTGTGTTTCCCACATTACAACAGTGACTACACTTCAAAAAGTACTTCATTGGCTGTAAAGCACTTGGAGACGTCCAGTGGTCATGAAAGGCGCTATATAAATGCAAGTCTTTCTTTCCTTAAAGAAATTTTCAGACATACTCTTACGAAATCACGATCCCATTGTGGAGCATCACATTTAAACAGTAACAAGAAAAATTCTGTAGTACTGCGTGTGCTTTGCAATACTGTGAAGGTATAGTAATCTGTTTTTTTAATAGTGATATATGCTGCTCCACATTTCCTGAGCAGCACACTGCGTACATATGTTGTTTGCCCTTTGGCCTGACTCTGAAACACACAGAAACCGCTTGTCTAGCCTGGCTGTGAATTATATCGTGTTGTCATAGTCAAAGTATTTTCAAGAATCTCCTTCGGAGCCACCAGCTGTGCAGAACAACTGCTTTCCACAAAGCATGCAATGAAAAATAACTTGGAGTGAGTTCAATCAACTGTAAAGCCCCTGAAATTAAAATTCTTAAAAGGTTTGTGAGTTTTATTGAAGAGAATTAAAGGTAGCTGTCTTACTTTTCTTTATCTAATCCATTTTATACAAAATTTTAACGCCAGATTGCAATAAAACTTTATTTTATGCTGAACTTGAACGGTGAAGGAAGGGAGATTTTCCTGCTGGCGGAACTGGTATTGCAAGTTTGGAACATACATGCAAGGGCTGGGAATTCAGGTGGGAAATCCCCTTTCAGCATTCCGTAGGGACCGCTCCCTCTGCGACATAGAAACATAGAAACATAGAAGATAGGAGCAGGAGTAGGCCATTCGGCCCCTCGAGCCTGCTCCGCCATTCAATGCGATCATGGCTGATCATCCAAACTCAGTACCCTGTCCCTGCTTTCTCCCCATATCCCTTGATCCCTTTAGCCTTAAGAAATATATCTAACTGCTTCTTGAATATATTTAATGAATTGGCCTCAACTGCCTTCTGTGGTAGAGAATTCCACAGGTTCACCACTCTCTGGGTGAAGAAATTCCTCCTCATCTCTGACCTAAATGGCTTACCCCTTATCCTTAGAGTGTGACCCCTGGTTCTGGACTCCCCCGCCATCGGGAACATCCTTCCTGCATCTAGTCTGTCTAGTCCTGTTAGAATTTTATAAGTTTCAATGAGATCCCCTCTCATTCTTCTAAACTCCAGCGAATATAAGCCCAATCAACCCAATCTCTCCTCATACGTCATTCCAGGTATCAGTCTGGTGAATCTTCGCTGCACTCCCTTCATGGCAAGAACATCCTTCCTCAGATAAGGCGACCAAAACTGCACACAATACTCAAGGTGTGGTCTCACCAAGGCCCTGTACAACTGCAGCAAGACATCCTTGTTCTTGTACTCGAACCCTCTTGCTATGAAGGCCAACATACCATTTGCCTTCTTAACCGCCTGCTGCACCTGCATGCTTACCTTCAGCGACTGGTGCACAAGGACACCCAGGTCTCGTTGCACTTCCCCTTCTCCCAATCTATTGCCGTTCAGATAATAATCTGCCTTCCTGTTTTTTGCCACCAAAGTGGATAACCTCGCATTTATCCACATTATACACCAATGCATTTTCTCATCAGGATCAAGGTGTCAGTCTTGGCTCACTGGTAGCAGTCTTTGTCAGAAGGTCGTGGGTTCAAGTCCCACTCCAGAGACTTGAGCACATAATCCAGGCTGACAGTGCAGTGCTGAGGGAGCCCTGCACTGTCGGAGGTGCCGTCTTTCTGATGAGATGTTAAACCAAAGCCCTGTCTGCCCTCTCAGGTAAAAAATCAAATGGCTCTAATTGAAGAAGAGCAGGGGAGTTTTCCCGGTGTCCTGGCCAATAGTTATCCCTCAACCAACAACAGATTTTCTGGTCATTATCTCATTGCTATTTATGGAACCTTGCTGTGTGTAAATTGGCTGCCACATTTCCTATATTGCGACAGTGACTACACTTTAAAAGCACTTTATTGGCTGTAAAATGTGTTGGGTAGTCCTGAGGTTGTGAAAGGCACTATATAAATGCAAGTTCTTTCTTTCTAGGATTGCACTCTGTGCCTAGGTCATCCACATAAAATGGTTGTTGAAGGTCAGGCATCGGCTCCATTCCATCAGAGAGACAATGGCTGACTTGTGCCACCTGCTGGAATCTAACCTGTAGACGATGTCGATAACAGGGATGGCCGAGCCAGGAGCTGTAAAGGTGACCACAGTGCAGAACTTTTATGCTGCTGTGTCCTTCAAGCTAATCAGAGGACTGATGCAGCATTAGTCAATCGATAGTGTACAGTTGCATGAAGCAGGACTCGGATGCATTGTTTATCAGAGCACTTCCGGTAGCAGAATGAGTGGGCACTGCTATCCTCTTCCTTTGGAGGATTCCTCAAAAATTCAGGGTGTCATAATAGTACCTATTGGCCCCAGCAATCAGCATCATGACATTCATGAACTGCAAGGGCATCCACTCCATCAATGACCAGTTGGACCGTGACCAGCAACACTGGATCATATAAGTGAATGTCTGCTTCCCAGGCAGCAGTCACGAATCCTTTATGCTGAGGCAAACTTCTGTGCTCGTGTTATTTGAAGGAGACACCAGAGTGAAAGAAATGGCTTCTAGGAGACATAAGCTAACTTCTATCACCCGCACTCCTGATTTATAATATTTGTAACCCATCCAAGAAAATTGTTTTTGGCTTGAATGCTCCAGAATATCAGAAAATGCAAAATACAGTGTAAAAATCAAAATGTTCCCAGATCTCTCTAGGAATGAAATCTCATGCCTTGAGGACTCACATCTCCCTTCAATAATATCTAACCTCACCACTGCTGCAAAATGCACCTCTGTCTTCTTCCGGTTTTTCTGCTGCAATAACAGTGATTGTGTATACCTTCAACTTAGATGATGACAAACCAATCAGACGAGGTCCTCATTCTCAAGTGTCATAACATTAGGGCTGTTCTTCATCTGTCAGCACTTTGGGGCTTCTGGCAGTTTTTCTGAAGCTGTTGGTCAGCTTTGGCAGTATTTAAAAATTAATTCTTGGGATGTGGGTGTCACTAACAAGACCAGCATTTATTGCCCATCCCTAGTTGCCTTTGAGATGGTGGTGGTGAGCCGCCTTCTTGAACGGCTGCAGTCCGTGTGGTGAAGGTACTCCCACAGTGCTGGGGAGTTCCAGGATTTTGATCCACCGACGATGAAGGATCGGCGATATATTTCCAAGCCAGGAAGGTGTGTGACTTGGAGGGGCATCTGGAGGTGGTGGTGTTCCCACGCACCTCCTGCCTTTGTCCTTCTAGATGGTGGAGGTCGAGGGTTTGAGAGGTGTTGCTGAAGAAGCCATGGCAAGTTGCTGAAGTGCATCCTGTAGATGATACACCCTGCAGCCACGGTGCAGTTCACTAGGTTGGCATGTATGGTGAAGTAACGTTGAGATGGAGATGTTGGAAATTTGATGAACGCATCTAGCGATAATCAATTGCCCATCCTATATCCCAGCGCATGTCTTCTCCTTCTTAGGCAGTCCCTCGGAACCGAGGATGACTTGCTTCCACATTAAAAATGAGTTCGCAGGTGACTGATTAGTCCAATGCGGGACCTACAGTCTCTGTCACAGGTGAGGCAGATGGTGGTTGAAGGGGCGGGTGGGTGGGGTGCTTGGGTTGACGTGTGCTCCTTGTGCTGCCTGCGCTTGGCTTCCGCTTGCTCCGAGTGAAGAGACTCGAGGTGTTCGGCGCCTTCCCGGATGCTTCTCCTCCACTTTGTGCGGTCTTGGGCCAGGGATTCCCAGGTGCCGGTGGGGATGTTGTACTTTTTCAAGGAGGCTTTGAGGGTGTCCCAGCGCATGTGAGCAAATGAACATGCATTATGTTCCTAGGTTTTGTTGGAAGCTTGTTTTCTGGCCACAGTTTTATAGATGTAAGTGTGACAAAGCAGTTCCAGAGATTGCCACTGCAAAGTTGCTGTAAGGATGCTTGATTGCTTTGCATGTGGCTTTGGTCAAATTGTAACTAGTTGAGAGGAAACTCTAGGGCTGATTTTAACCTTTGGCTGTGGTGATAAATGGGCGTTAGTGGATCGGCTGCCCATTATACACCCCGTCCAATTTTCCTTATTTCAATGGAAAAGAAAATCGGGAAGGGTGTATAATGAAAAGAAAAGAAAGACTTGCATTTCTATAGCGCCTTTCAGGACCACCGGACATCCCAAAGTGCTTTACAGCCAATGAAGTGTAGTCACTGTTGTAATGCAGGAAACGCGGCAGCAAATCTGCGCACAGCAAGCTCCCACAAACAGCAATGTGATAATGACCAGATAATCTGTTTTTTATTAATGATGCTGATTGAGGGATAAATATTGGCCAGGACACTTTCCCTGCTCTTCTTCAAAATAGTGCCATAGGAAAGACAGCATCTCTGACAGTGCAGCGCTCCCTCAGCACTGCACTGTCAGCCTAGCTTTATGTGCTGAAGTCTCTGAAGTGGGACTTGAACCCACAACGTTCTGACTCAGAGGCGAGAAGTGCTCCCCACTGAGCCACGGCTGACACTATAGGCAGCCAATCGCAACTAACTGCATTCTGCCTCACCCCACCCCCGCCACCTCAAGTGAAAATCTATCCTTTTATGTGGCCTGCATATTTTGCCCATCTACTTGGTATCGGGATTTGATGGTTTGGATTAGCTGGGAAGACTTCCTGAGGCTGGCAAACTTCTTCCTCAAGAGCTTTGAGGTCCTAGAATGCTCGACACCACAGTGGGCCTTTGGACAGAGTGCTCTTCACTGTCAACTCGGCTAACTTTTGGGAAACTTGTATTTCCCCGAATTTAAAAGGGGAAGAGGTGACTTGATCGAAGTTTTCAAGATATTAAGGGGAACTGATAGGATAGATAGAGAGGAACTATTTCCGCTGGTTGGGGAGTCTGATTGTCATTCTGGGAATGCGGACAAGGAGGCCAAAGGACCGGGTAGGTGCTGGGCTCAGGATGGTTTGGGGGGTGGCTGGGGGGGGGGGGGAAGTGGTAACAAGCCATGGGAGGGATGACAAGCCATAGGGGGGATCTGATCCCCCGGGGGAGGTCCGATCCCCAACCCCCGGGGCTAGGGGGGTATGATCCTCGACCCCGGCGGGAAGGGGGGGGCAGTTGATGAGATCGATCCCTGGGAGGGGTCCGATCCCCGACCCCAGGGCCAGGTGTTCCAGGCCCGGGCGGCGGGGGCGCGGGGGGGGGGGAGAGGTAGTGTCCAATTGCCCAATCCCCGACCCCAGGGAGGGGCAGCCTGATGGTGGGGGAGCTTGGGGGGTCCAAGGGAAAGCACTCCTGCTCCTCCCGGCTCACAAGCATTGTTCCCCAAGGCTGAGGCCGCCACGTTGCAGCCACAGGGAATCCCGAGCCCCGGGATCCCCAGCCGCCTGCAGTAAAACCTGCAAAGCAGGTTAAAGTAGATGCTTCAGGCCACATTATAATATTTAAAATACCAACCCGCCTCCTGGCAGTGGATTGGCAGCCCGCCACCCCACCCCCCCATCCCACCAGAGTGAAAGGTGAAAGTGCGCGGGTTGGGGTCGGGTTTTACATTTTTACAACTTTCACTTTCCCCACGCCTCTAACCCACCTGTTTTTACTTCTGAAAGTTCCGGCCTAGGACTAGGGGACATAGCCTAAAAAACTGAGCCAGTTCTTTTAGGAATAAAGTTAGGAAACACTTCTTCACGCAGAGGGCGGTAGAAGTTTGGAACTCTCTTCCCCAAACGGCAATTGATGCTAGGCCAATTGTTAATTTTAAATCTGAGGTTGATAGATTTTTATTAATCAAGGGTATTAAGGGATAGGGGGCAAAGGCGGGTATGTGGAGTTAGGCCATAGATCAGCCATGATCTCATTGAATGGCGGAACTGGCTTGAGGGGCTGAATGGCCTACTCCTGTTCGTATGTACTGTGACAAAGCAGCTTCCCAGCTGAATCACTAAAGAGCAGAGTTCTTTGCAAAAATTGCACCATTGTTTCTCAATGATTTATTGCCTCTGATCTTGTTGCAGCAGAAGAACTATAACCCCTTTAAGTGAAGCTGCAGGCCTCTAAGAGTTGCAGCTGTGCCAGATGTTTCAATCTGGCCCCCTCTTTGGTGAGTCACCGGTGGGAGGCCCAATCTGGACAAGAAGTTCACACTGAATATATAATTAGGGCTGACTCCAGAAGATTCAGTGGGATTAGCCATTCCCAATTTGGGCAGGCACATCGCTCACAGCACATCAATCCCGCAGTCTAGACACCAGGTCGGGATTATTTGCCCTAAGATTTCTCACCATTTAGGATCTGAACAGTACAATGAGATTAAAAATCTATAATCTGCCATACTTTTGCCCTGTTTCTAACATTTCTTTCACAACAGATTTTAAATAGACTCAAATAAAGTTCATGAGAAAATACTCGGACTTCTGGTACCCGAGGTTAGGTCGAAGAAATGAAAATCATAGAATCATAGAATGTACTATCTCAGTCCAACTGTTGCTTTGCTCTAATTCTATTTTATCTAGTAGGTTTTCAGTGCTTTTTTTCAGTGAATTTAATTTATAGAATCATAGAATCATACAGCACAAAAGGAGGCCATTCGGCCCATCGTGCCTGTGCCAGCTCTGAAAGATCTCTCCAATTAGTCCCACTCCCATGCCCTTTCCCCATAGCCCTGCAAATGCTTAAATGTTCACGTGCAGAGAGGTGACAAGGCAGGGAAGAAACGGTTAAAATTGGTTGGTCCAGAGCTTGTAGGAGGTGAAGAAAGCAAATAATGTTGGCTGGATTGCTAAGGGTGAAATTTATAAGTCGGGGAGGTGATGTTGAAATTATATCTGACTTTGGTATGGCTGCTTCTGGAGTATTGTTCTGGAGTTCTGATCCCATTACTACAGGAATATTTACAATTATTAGAGGGAGGAAAGGGACGGCAACAAGGCTGATTCCTAAATTTACAGGGTTGCATTATGGGGAAGGATTGTTTCTCTGGGACATTACTCTCTGGAGAAGAGGAGGATCAGGATGGACTTGATAAAGTTATTTAAGATGTTCACGGGTATGGAAAATTTAAACCTGAGTGTTCTTCTGTTAGGCACAGGATTCGAGGACTAGGGAATACTGTTTAAAATTAAGGGAGTCAAAAGAATAAAGGAAATGTAGGCAACGTTATATTTTAGTAAGAGGGAGATAGAATTGCAGAATAGATTACCAGGGTGTAGAAGGGGTTGTGATGGAACCAAAAGTCATGGAATATTTCAAAGATGACTGGATAAATTCCTATTATCCTATTAGGAAAAGCAATACAAAAACAACTTGTATTTATATAGAGTCTTTAACGTAGAAAAACGTTCCAACAGGAGTGTTACGAAACAAAAATTGACACCGAGTCACATAAGGAGAACTTAGGGCAGATGATCAACAGTTTGGTCAAGGAGGTAGGTTTTAAGGAGCGTCTTAAAGTAGGAAAGAGAGGTAAAGAGGTGGAGAGGTTTAGGGAGGGAATTCCAGGGCTTAAAGCCTAGGCAGCTGAAGGCTCGGCCACCAATGATTATATTATTGAGTGATTATAATCAGGGATGCTCAAGAGAGCAGAATTAGAGGAGCGCAGATATCTCGGGGGGTTGTGGGGCTGGAAGAGATTACGGAGATAGGGAGGGGCAAGGCCATGGAGGGAATTGAAAACAAGGATGAGAATTTTAAAATCGAGGTTTTGCTTAACTGGGAGCCAATGTAGGTCAGCAAGCACAGGGGTGATGGGTGAACGGGACTAGGATGACCTCAAGTTTACGTCGGGTAGAAAGTGGGAGGCCAGCCAGGAGTGCGTTGGAATAGTCAAGTCTAGAGGTAACAAAGGCATGGATGAGGGTTTCAGCGGCAGATGACCTGAGGCGAGGGCGTAGATGGGTGATGTTACAGAGGTGGAAATGGGCGGTCTTAGTTATGGCACGGATATGTCGTCAGAAGCTCACTTCAGGATCAAATATGACATCAAGTTTGCGAACAGTGTGGTTCAGCCTCAGACAGATGCTAGGGAGAGGGATGGAGTCAATGGCTAGGGAACGGAGTTTGTGGTGGGGACTGAAGACAATGGCTTCAGTCTTCCCAATATTTAGTTGGAGGAAATTTCTGCTCATCCATTACTGGATGTTGGACAAGCAGTCTGACAATTTAGAGACAGTGGCGGGGTCGGGAGAAGTGGTTGTGTGGTAGAGCTGAGTGTTGTCAGTGTACATGTGGAAACGGACACTATGGCCGCGATCTTACCTGAAGAGGCGAGTTGGGAATGGGTCAGCTGACTTGCGGGTTCCGATCACGCCCCCCCAACGACGCCCGATGCACAGATGCTATTTTGCATCAATTGGCCTTGTTAAGCCCCGCCCTGCGGGCTTTTTGGCCAATTAAGAGAAAGCCAGTGTCAGATGACATCAGTTGATGATGCGTCATCGGCCGGTTTTCTTAAAGGGGACACGTTCATTTTTGTTTGACAGATGATTTTTCAGTGTTTGACAGCGTTGAGGTGCTGCAACACTGCCAATCACTGTACAAAGGTGAGCCCTTGCACCCAGGCTCTCCAGAGTCTCTCTCCTTAGGATAAAACAGATGGAAGCTCCAGGTGAGGTTACAGAAGCGATCTGTCACTGGTGAGAGAGGTTCTCCCAATGAGGTGGGACTACACAAACACTTCAAACCTTATTACCTACAGAAAAGTCTAAGGGCTAGATTTTCAGTTGCTTGCGCCAGCAGTTAGCGCCTTAAGAGAAGTGATTTCCGGGCGCTATGCGTGTAGCGCCCGGGCGCAGCGCAGTTTGCGCCTCGCCCCACATTAAGTTGGCCGTTAGCGCCGGCGCAAAGTTTAGCGCCCGCCCGGATGCGCGCGCAGAAAATGACGTCACATCCTCGTGCAACGCCCTTTGGCCGCCCCGATTCCAAACTTCAGTCGGACCGCCCCATTGTGTGGCCGGCGGCCGGAGCGTTTGAAAAAAGGAACGCAACACAACCAGCGCGGGCCCCGGGGGGCGCAAATTAAAGGGGACGTGCCCTCCAGTATAAAGGCCAGCCATTTTTCAGCAAACACTCTAGTGCAACGCATTTCTGGACACACAACAAGGAGGATAGCTAACTGGTTTCAAGCAGCAACAGCTCAGGTATTTTTGGACTCAGGCCAGAGCGCTGCAAGTGGCCTTTTGGAAATTTGAGTGTTTGCCAGGATTTGATGGGGGTTGCATGGGGTGCCAACGCAGAGCTGCAGCGCCATGTCCGTAGGGCTCGCAGACGCATTGTGAGAGGGGCAGCCCTGGCTAGAGGCAGAGGGGGCTACAGGCATCAGCCACGTAGGCCTTACCCAGTCAGGCTATACCGCCAGCAGCGCTCCTACCTAAACATGAGTGCCGCGCGATGTGTTAGAAGGCTCCGATTCCGAAAGGAGGTGATTGCAGAGATCTGCCACCTGCTTCGCAGAGATCTGCGGCCAAAGCTCAGGTGCAGGACATCTCTGTCGGTGGAAGTGAAGGTGACGGTGGCATTGAACTTCTATGCCACCGGCTCCTTCCAATCCGCTGCTGGGGACATAGCAAACATCTCCCAGTACGGCGCGCATCGCTGCATCCGCCAGGTGACCGAAGCACTGTTCAGAAGGAGAAGCCAATTCATCTCCTTCCCCATGGCCCTGGAGAGCCAGCATCAGCGCACATTGGGATTTGCCAGATTCGGGGACTTCCCCTTGGTGCAGGGCGCCATTGACTGTACGCATGTGGCTTTGCGGGCCCCTCTGGAGCATGGCGAGCAGTATCGCAACAGGAAGGGCTACCATTCTCTGAATGTGCAGCTGGTGTGTGACCACAAGCAGCGCATCATGGCTGTCAATGCCAGCTTCCCAGGCAGCAGCCACGATGCCTTTATCCTGCGGCAGAGTACTGTGTATGACATGTTCGAGGCACAGCCTCCCCCAAGAGGATGGCTACTCGGGGACAAAGGCTATCCTTTGTGTACCTGGCTCATGACCCCGCTCCGCGCGCCCAGGACCGCTGCTGAAGAGGCCTACAACGAGAGCCATCAAACCACCCGCAACATCATCGAGCAAACTATTGGGGTCCTCAAGCAGCGGTTCCGCTGCCTTGATCGCTCCGGAGGAGCTCTCCAGTATTCGCTGGACCGGGTCTCCCAATTTGTGGTAGTTTGCTGCATGCTACACAACCTGGCTATCCGCAGGACTCAGGCACTGCCACCTGACGTTGGACCAGCACCTCAGGAGGAGGAGCAGGAGGAGCATGAGGAGGAGGAGGAGGAACAGGAGTACGTTCCCAGGAGGGAGCGACCAGGGCCAAGGGCCGCACGGCGCCACCTTATTACACGTTACTTCTAAGCCCCCTGTCAGGGAATGCCTTGGGGCCATGAGGGAAGATGAATGCAGCTGCTCCGCAAGCCCTCAGCCGGCGAAGCCAACAAACACTAAGAAGAACAACCATGGAGACTGCATGAATAAAGATAATTATTTATTACACAAAAATGAAAACCCCTTCCCACATGAATCCCCAAAAACAATCAACGGGCCCAACAAAAAGCCCAACAAACGACTCACTCCCACAAACTGGGGAGGAGTAACTCCACATTTGTACAACCCGGGCCTCAACCTCGGCCTAACGCAAAAAAAAAGCCCACGAACCAAACAACCATGGGCAAAAGAAAGATGGCCACCGCCATATAAAACGAAAGCTGGCCACACCCTCTACTGAGTGGCCCACGAGGGCGAGACCTTGCCCAGCCTTTTGCCTCCCCTGCCCGGCCTGCCCGGCCTGCTGCTCCTTCGCAAGCTCTGCCCAGTGGCTGCTGCGAAGCTGGGGGAAGGCGCCTGAGGCTCAGATGTCCTTCCGCCAGATGCCGCTGGGGGGCGGCCTACACGGCCTTTGGGCCTCGAGGGGCCATCTGCTGAGTGGTGCACCTGAGCCTGGCCAACATCAGCTCCAGCCGCTTGCCCTTGACGCCCCAGTGGGGGAATGGCGGCGACGGATGGCGCAATGTGGCGTCTGGGATGGGCTGGCTGGTGCTGTGGTGCGCTGGCACTCGGCCGGGCCCGCACTGCAGGATCCGCAACAATCAGCCGAGGGGCGGCTCGCTGGGATGCTCCAGCGCGGCGGCTGCCCTGGCGAGGCCTGCCTGAGACAGCGCGTGTGGCAGCAGTGAATGCCCCTGTTGTCCTGGTGTGCGCCCGCATCACACCCGCCAGGGTCTTGACGGCATCAGTCAGCATGCGGCCACTCGCGGCAGTTGCTGCCCCGAACTCGTGCACACTGGTCGCCAGCGACTCGATGGCCTCAGGCATGCGCCCCACCACGCTCATGAGCTCCGTGTGGCGCCGGTCCGAATCCTCGGCCATCTTATCCAGCTTCTGCACCTCCTCCGAGGTGAAGGTGTCCGGACTGGAGTCGCGACTCTCCCACTGGGGAGGAGGGGGCCGAACTAGGGGAACCTTGCCACGTTGGTGGCGGCGAGTGTGCCGATCAGCAGCACTCCCCTCTGATCCTTCCCCCCTTTGGGGGGAAGGCCGCGGGCCACGCGCACGGCTCCTGGGTGGCTGGGCGCCACTGGTCCCAGAAGCTGCATTCCCCTGCGACAGTTCCTCCAGGCACTCGTCCAGTGAGGACGTGTCAAGCCTTTCGTCCTCTCCGGCGGGACCTGAGTGTTCCCCCAATGGTCCGGCTTGCTCCTCCTCCTCCTCCTCCTCCTCCTGCTCGGAGGGGCTGTCACTGGCAGCTTCAGGGTCCTGGTCGTCACCAGCTGAAAGCAGGAATGCACAAGAGTAGCTTCAGAGTGAGGAGACGGCGTCAGCGAGGGAGTTAGGACTGGTGGCATTCAGCGCATTGGTGGGACAGTGGCAAAGGAGGTAGCTCGGATGTGCAAGTGCGATGCGAGAGGGCCAAAAGGCGAGGTCCTTACCATTGCCGGGCAGTGGATGGTCGGCTACTCCGCACGCTGTGCGCACGATCAGACGGGCTCCCATGAGCACACACACGCGCTCCTCCAGCCGAGTGAGCTTCTGCAGCTTTGCGCGGCTTCCCCTGGCCCTGGCACGGGCCTGGCGATTATACGCAACTTTAGCCTGCAAGAGAAAGGATGGGCTGTAAGTGCGCAGTGTAGCCCTGATGTAGTGTGCACTGCCTCCCATGGTGGAATAGCTTGGCCAGAGTGTAGCCCTGATGTAGTGTGCACTGCCTCCCATGGTGGAATAGCTTGGCCAGAGTGTAGCCCTGATGTAGTGTGCACTGCCTCCCATGGTGGAATAGCTTGGCCAGAGTGTAGCCCTGATGTAGTGTGCACTGCCTCCCATGGTGGAATAGCTTGGCCAGAGTGTAGCCCTGATGTCGTGTGCACTGCCTCCCATGGTGGAATAGCTGGGCCAGAGTGTAGAGTGCAGAATGGCCAATTGATGCTCATGACTGTCCCAATGCTGCTAGCTGAGGGCTGGCCATTAGGACTTTCAGCTCCCTTTGCCCATCATGTCAGGTGTACATGCAAGAATGAGGAGGAGACTGGAAAGGGTACTCACCCTGACAATCCTGGTCAGGTCGTTGTATTTTTTACGACATTGTTTGTGGGTCCTGGGGGCATCGCCGGTGAACGTCACCCTCTGGGCGATCTGCTTCCAGGCTCTGGTGTAGTCGTGGTGGTTCGGATTCCTCCCACTCTCTGGGAACAAGATCCTGCGCCTCTGCTCCAGAGCTGTGACCATTATGTCCAGATCACCCTCTGAGAAGCGCAGGGCACGCTCATGGGCCTTCTCTGGCGTTGCCATGACTCCCTGGGGCTGAGCAGCAGTGTTGAGGCCTCTTTGCAAGGCTGCAGTGTGCAGGGCGTGGCAGCAGACCAATTCGTCCCTTCCCCCTTTAAGAGCTGGTCGGCGCCACGGGGTCTGCTGTCAGTCAAAAAATGACCGCACCCGCGCTGCGCCCCGCCTGGGCGCTATCCCTCTGGACCGCCGGCTTAGCGCCTAAAGATAGTAGTGGAACGCCTCTTTTAGCGCTCCAACAACCTCTTAGGGCGAAGCCACTGAATTTCCGGCAACGGGGCGCTACTTTGGGGCGGGCGCTAACTTCGGGCGGGCGCTAAGGTTAGCGCCCCAAAACTGGCTATACTGAAATTTTAGGCCTAAATACATTAAAAGTTATTTTCCCAGCATTTCCTTACCTCTGAAATTCACCAGTGCACCATTGGATCCTTCACACCACTTCTGCAGCTGTCATCAATGAAGAAACATTACAGTAGACCCACAGCACACCACACTTACCTGGCGTGGTGTTTGGATGTCGGGAAGCCCGCAGTCAACCTGGCAAAATTGGAAAAAGCCTCTTAACTGCCTGTTAACTACCTGTTAACAAGCAGTTAAGTGGCTATAATCCACTTCCCGCCGCTAGGCGCCGGGTCCCTGCGCAAATCAGGGACCCGACCCCTGGGAAGATTGATTGGAGGTGGGTTGGACCTGCTGCCAATCTTTTTGATTTTGCCAGCAGTCCTGCCTCCAAACCCGACCCCTGAGCGCCGGCAAAATCGTCTCCCAGGTTTTCGGATGATGTCGCCGAGGGGCAGCATGTAGATGAGAAATAGGAGGGGGCCAAGGATAGATCCTTGGGGGACACCAGAGGTAACGATGCGGGAATGGGAAGATTCTCTGGCTACGATTAGATAGATAAGAATGGAACCAGGCGAGTGCAGTCCCACCCAAGTGGACGACAGTGGAGAGGCATTGGAGGAGGATGGAGTGGTCAACCATGTCAAAGGCTGCAGACAGGTCGAGAAGGACAAGGAAGGATCATTTACCTTTGTCTCAATCACATAGGATGTCATTTGTGACTTTGATAAGAGCCATTTCGGTACCGTGGCGGGGCAGAAACTTGATTGGAGTGATTCAAACATGGAGTTCTGGGAAAGATGGGCACGGATTTGGGAGGCGACAACACGTTTAAGGACTTTGGAGAGGAACGGGAGGTTGGAGATGGGGCAGTAGTTTGCAAGGACGGAGGGGTCAAGGGTTGTTTTTTTGAGGAGAGGGCTGATGATGGCAGATTTGAAGGAGAGGGGGACAGTACCTGAGGAGAGCGAACCATTAACAATATTAGCTAACATGAGAGCCAGAAAAGGAAGTTGGCTACAAATACAAGGCTATTTGGTCAAAATTTCTAGTAAGCAAAGTGATCAGGTGGTTTGGAAGGATAGGTTAGATGGCCGAATGGTCACCTCCTGCCTAAAATAATATTATGTTACTATATCATCAGCCTAGTCTCACCTGATATAAATGATGCATTTTTATTAATATATTTGGGATTGGAAATACTATATTGTATAACTAGTTTATAGATTATTCTTCGATTTTCATTTATTGTGTTTTTTAATTGGTGGGATTTGATATTTACTAATATTGTATTGAAATAAAATGTGTTTGTTCGTCACTGCATTATTTGTTGAAGAAATGATGATTGACACAGAGGAACCGTTGGGACCTCTAACACTGCTTACTTCTTGTTCCCCGCTCCTCTCCACGCCACCATCAGTAGCGACTCCTTCAGCTACCTTGTTCATCCCTCTGGAACTCTGCCTTGCCACCTTCCTCCCTGCTTTACAAAAACCTTAGGACTCTCCTCTTTGTACTTTTACCTTCTCTTAACCTCTCTAATTGGTATTTATTCGCAATCCATAGCCCTGTAAAATGCTTTGTACGCAGTAGAGTAACTTTTCTGTGACCTTGTGCCACTGGTGGGGGCCTCACACACAGTGGAGTGGCCTACTGGAAAATTGCAGGCAGTGCCCCCTCATGCTAGGCTCCAGTAGTTGGTGCCCATGGAGTGCTGTATAAAGGTAAGTTGTTGTTGATCATTATTTGCAAAATGCTAGTGAATATGATGTACAAACCCACAATGTCTAAACCTGTCTTTACAGATTATGACTGACCTGCTGCATATTACCAGCATTTTCTGTTTCTATTTCAGTGACTTCAACTTACAAAGTACAGGAAACTTTGTGATATCCGGTACCGACGGGACCGAGCTGTTGCCGATCTATCAAAACTGCCGGACATACAAAGTTAATGTTGAAGCATACGGAGGTTTTCATCTCCGTATCTGACAACAAACACTGTTGCTTAGCAACAGCTTCAAACAGTCGGCCCGTACCTTGGAAGCGTCTCTGTAGCTTAGCAACAGCTTCAGAGAGACTTTCCAAAGCCTGACTGTTGGAAAAAAAAGCCACGAGAAGAAAAACAACCTAACAGAACGGCTCCTGATTTCTGCCGGTAGATCGAGGTTTCCGGACATACAACCTCCGGATAAACCAAAGTCTCCTGTATTACGAAGTAATTACAGAACAGGAACTAGTCATTCGGCCCAACAGGCCCACGCTGGTGTGTATGCTCCACACGAGCCTCCTCCCACCCCTCTTCATCTAAACCCATCAACATATCCTTCTATTCCTTTCTCCCTCATGTGCTTATCTAACTTCCCCTTAAATGCTTCAATGCTATTCACCTCAACTACTCCCTGTGGTAGCGAGTTCCACATTCTCACCACTCTCTGGGTAAAGAAGTTTCTCCTGAATTCCCTATTGGATTTATTAGTGACAATCTTATATTTATGGCCTCTAGTTCTGGTCTCACCCGCAAGTGGAAACATCTTCTCCACATCTACCCTATTAAACCCTTTTATAATCTTGAAGACCTCTATTAGGTCACCCCTCAGTCTTTTCTTTTCTAGAGAAAAGAGCCCCAGCCTGTTCAATCTTTCCTGATAGGTATAACCTCTCAGTTCTGGTATCATTCAAGTAAATCTTTTTTGCACCTTCTAAGTGCTATATCCTTTTTATAATAGGGAGACCTGAACTGTTCACAGTGCTCCAAGTATCGTCTAACCAAGGTCCTATACAAGTTTAACATCACTTCTCTGCTTTTCAATTCTATCCCTCTGGAAATGATCCCCAGTGCTTTGTTTGCTTTTTTATGGCTTTATTAACATGTGTTGCTACTTTTAGTGATTTGTGTATCTTTACTCCCAACTTTGTTGTAAGATGAACCCAAAATGTCTTGTATGATAATAAATAAACAACTTAATTTATTATCATATCTCTTCGTATTCTTGGGATAAGGATATTCCCCATGGGAAAACCCAATGTGCAAAACAAAAACAAATAAGCCGCGGAATAATTGCTTCAAAGACTCCTGAAAGCCTAAGTGGCAGCAGGACAAAATCCCAAGACAAAAGCAATACAGAAATTCACTTAAAGCCGTTCATTTCTTATGTCCTTTAAATCTTTTGTGGAACATGTGTGTATATGAATGTGGGCTGAGGCCAATGGGCTGTGATATACCCCATGGTTAATGCAAAGATTTGCATTTATATAGCACCTTTCACGACCACTGGACGTCTCAAAGCGCTTTACAGACAATGAAATACTTTTGAAGTGGAGTCACCGTTGTAATGTGGGAAACGCGGCAGCCAATTTGCGCACAGCAAGATCCCACAAACAGCAATGTGATAATGACCAGATAATCTGTTTTTGTTATGTTGATTGAGGGATAAATATTGGCCAGGACACCAGGGAGAACTCCCCTGCTCTTCTTCAAACAGTGCCACTTTTACATCCGCCTGAGAGAAGACAGAATCTCGGTTTAACGTCTCATCCGAAAGACGGCACCTCCGACAGTGCAGCACTCCCTCAGCACTGCACTGGAGTGTCAGCCTAGCTTTATGTGTTCAAGTTCCTGGAGTGGGACTTGAACCCACAACCTTCTAGACTCAGAGATGAGTGTGCTACCAACTGAGCCACAGCTGACAATAAGCTGGCAATGCTCACTGTCCAGCCTCACACATGTTGAATGGCCACTTAGGGGAGTTATCTGATGGCAACTCGCACTGGTGGAAATAAAACCATTGTAGTCAAAGGAAAATAAAACCTGCAGCATGTAAAACTGGCGGCCGATCTTTTCTCATCAGTTTCTCACTGGGCCGGGTCGGTTAAAATTACCCCCCACCTTTATGACCATCCCGAGTTCCGTCAAGAGGGAGATGGTGGGTCACCTCTCTGAACTATTGCAGTCTTTGTGCTTTAACTAACATCTGTTCTCCCCTCCCTTTTCACTGACAGCTATTCTCCTCCTTCCCTTTCACTACTTCATTCTCTCATCTCCCTTTCAGTTGTCATCCATTTCACCCTGCCGACTCCTGCCTAAAACTAATGGCATGCTCATTAGTGTCATGAGAGTTCCTGACAACAGTGTGCAGAGCTCGCAGTCCTGGCCATTAGCGCTGGGAGTGGCGATCCACTGAGAGCTGACCTGGACCTGTTCGGGTGCTTTAGTCGGCAGATTCAGGAGGAGAAAATATCTCAGTGAAGAGGGGCTTATGTTGGCTGGGCCTCAAAATGCTAAAATCAGCATAAAATGCTAATGGGCGGCATATATGTGAATTGGTATTCCAATACATTGGGTATTCTTAAGGGCTCAGACCCTGGAATTAATGATTCAGTGTTAGCAGTTCAGAAAAAGACTTCTACACTGAGCTCCTCTGGAGTTGTTTTAGAATGCAAAATAAAAAAGAGCATTTTCACTTCTGAGTCTTTTAATATTCAATGAGCATTTTCTCAAATTGCATGTGTTTTTATTCAATCAGATTAGTGCCCACCAGAGGCAGAAGCACTTAGTTCAGAATCATGGACAGCAATTGATTAATCTTAATAAGATAAGCTGGACAGAAATTTCTAATCATTATTAACACCGATGCTACTTTAACAAAGGCAAATTTGCCTCTGGCTTGACTCTTGTTCCATTCTGTTACCAAGTTCAGATGGAGGGCTGGATACAATCGGATAAATCAAAAGCTGCTTATTGAGATGCCGACAAGGAGATTATTAATCAGTAAAGCCAGACCATATGCTATGTCGGAAGCACTCTCTGCAATATACATAACCAGCTCAGCAGATCCATTCTACACACAGCTGTGTAAGACAACTTGAACCGAATAAATGTTTCTGTAGCACACATCTTCTCTTCTTCTCTTCCGTGCCTGGCGGCACATGAAGCGACCCATTTCTCCCACTGCTTTTACATCCAGCAGATCATATGAACATAAGAACATAAGAAATAGGAGCAGGAATAGGCCACTTGGCCCCTCTAGTCTGCTCCGCCATTCAATAAGATCATGGCTGATCTTGGGCTCAAAGCCACTTCTCCGCCCGCTCCCCATAACCCTTCACTCCCTTATCTTGTAAAAATCTGTCTATTTCCACCTTAAATCTATTTAATAACCCAGCCTCCACGGCTCTCTGGGGCAGAGAATTCCACAGATTTACGACCCTCTGAGAGAAGAAATTCCTCCTCATCTCAGTTCTAAAAGGGCGACCCTTTATTCTGAAACTATGCCCCCGAGTTCTAGATTTCCCCACAGGGGAAACATCCTCTCTGCATCTACCTTGTCGAGCCCCCTCAGTATCTTCTATGTTTCAATAAGATCGCCTCTCATTCTTCTAAACTCCAATGAGTATAGGCCCAACCTGCTCAACCTTTCTTCATAAGTCAACCCCCTCATCTCAGGAATCAACCGAGTGAATCGTCTCTGAACTGCCTCCAATGTAAGTATATCCTTCCTTAAATAAGGAGACCAAAACCAGATTGTGCTGTGGGTTGTTTTCATAATGAAGACCCTTTTGTTGTGGAGAGGTCATTAGCCTGACCAGGGAGGACCGGCTAGATGCAATGGAGGGTTTCGCCACTTCACTGCCATCAGGTGCCAATAAGCTGCTGGACAGCAACCATTCAGAGGCCGCAACAATGGTCTCCTCCTTGTCGAGGGAGTATTGCACGTAGTACAATCATATGTGTATAAGCTGTGACTCAGTGGGCAGCACTCTCGCCTCTGAGTCAGAAGGTTGTGGGTTCATAGTCCCACTCCAGGGACTTGAGCACAAACATCTAGGCTGACACTCCAGTGCAGTACTGAGGGAGCGCTGCACTGTCAGAGGTGCCGTCTTTCGGATGAGACGTTAAACCGAGGCCCTGTCTGCTCTCTCAGGTGGACGTAAAAGACGGAAAAGATCCCAGGGCACTCTTTCAAAGAAGAGCAGGGGAGTTCTCCCCGGTGTCCTGGCCAATATTTATCCCTCAATCAACATAACAAAAACAGATTATCTGGTCATTATCACATTGCTGTTTGTGGGAGCTTGCTGTGCGCAAATTGGCTGCTGTGTTTCCTACATTACAACAGTGACTACACTTCAAAAGTACTTCATTGGATGTAAAGTGCTTTGGGACGTCCTGAGGTTGTGAAAGGCGCTATATAAATGCAAGTCTTTCTTTTTCTTATGTTAATATCCGGAAAACTATTTGTTGCAAAAGCTGCACATCGCTTAGTCTGGTATCAATGGGGGTCATTTTATCCTAACTCGCGGGCCGGGAAACCCACGGGATTGGGTGGAGTGCCGGTTGTACTCCCTGCCCAATGACTTCAACAGAGAGTAAAAACGGGCGGTGTGTAAAACCAGCATTGCACCCAATCTCGTCAGCTTTCAGATGGGCGGGTTACGCTAAAATTGTCCCCAGTATTTTACATCCTGAAACTGTGGGGCTGATTTTACCCCGGTATGGGTTTTGGTGGATGGGGAGATGGGGGGGGAGGGGGTAGGGGGCGGTGTGGGGCAAGTGCACAAATGCACTTGCTGTACCTAAATTTCAGGCTCGGGGTATTTTAACCCCTGGGTCTCATAAAAATTTGACTGGTGGGTTTCCCACCCGGTTGTGCCGGGAACGGGAAGCCCGCCCATTTCCAGCACTTAACTTCCGACGGGCCTCCCTAGACCTATTTAAGGCGGGAGTGCACCTCTTAAAGGGAGGCTGCATTGCCTTCTGGCAGATTGCTCTGTGAGATTGATGCAAGAAGATTTTCTGCAGACATGAGTCGCAAGCAAGCAAGTGCTCCAGTTTTTCTGATGTGTCCCTGGAGGCCCTGGTCAAATAGGTGAGAGTGAGGAAGACATTTTTCTTTCTTACCAATGACAGGCAGATTCCAAAAATGGCCCTTCACCAGGCCTGGAGAGAGGTGGCTGAGATCATCAGTTCCAGAATTATCACCCCCAGGACATGGCTTCAGTGCAGGAAGTATTTCACTCGGAGCTCCGACACGGCAAGAGAGCCCCAGGCGGGCAGAGGAAATGCCTCAAGGACACCCTCAAAGCCTCCTTGAAAAAGTGCAACATCCCCACTGACACCTGGGAATCCCTGGCCTAAGATCGCACAAAGTGGAGGAGAAGCATCCGGGAAGGTGCCGAACACCTCGAGTCTCTTCGCCGGGAGCAAGCGCAAGCCAAGCGCAAGGAGCGCACGTCAACCCAAGCACCCCACCAACCCGACCCTTTAACCACCGTCTGCCCCACCTGTGACAGAGACTGTAGGCCCCGCATTGTGTAGGGGGATGGGGCTCTGCTCTGCCCAATTGCAGGGGTCTTTAGTGCCTGTTGATGTATTGGGCCTCGGTCTCCTTTATACCCTTGCAGCTTATGTTAGCCTGCAGGTCGGGTGTCACTAAACACCCTCTAAGGAGATAGAGAACAACAGTTTATAGAGGAGGACTAAAATACGGTGGCGACCCGCACAGTTTATACCTAATCTGTGGGGTACTCCTGAGCCCAAGTGCTCCTGGAGTCCTCTCTCTTTTCCCTAGTCTGCTGTTCCCTTGTTTGGCGGGTTCGAAGCGCCCTAATGCCCCTATCTGGTTCTAACTCCAGAATTTGGGTGGAGAACGATGCACTTTAAATAGACACTCGGAGATAAGTAGTCCTTGGAAAAAGAACAGGTGACAACCAATTTTATTTGCCAAGGTAAGTTCTACCACAAACGTAATAAACACACACACACATTTATAACTATAAAATAAAATATGAGAGAGAACGGACACAACGAGAATGTTTACACAGTTTTATCTTTACTAAGTCCAATCCCACCAACCCACTTTCCTACCTAAACTAGACTGACAATTGCAGGCCCTTGGATTATACTCACAGCCTCCTCCCTTGACAGATGGAATTTTGAGTGCGGTTGTTGGGTTGTTGTTGTTGCTGTCATCGTCGGAATACGGCCTGTGCCTCGGGGTTCGCCGTACCCTAAACCTCGGAGAGGACCTTGCTGCGTCTGGTCGGGTTTTCTCGAAGTTTGGTTTTGTTGATTGCACTTTCAGTCGGTTGTTGTTGGTTGGTTTGTGCTTGATGGAAAAGGTTCCCGAAATGACTGGAGTGAATGCTGTCTTCCACAGCTACTTCGGTCGTTGGTGTCTTCTTGTCGAGGTGCCTGGAACGAGAGTCGGTATACGGTATGGCTTCTTGCGACGATGTTGCGCCGTCTGGTAGCGGAGTAAACCTTCAGAGTACCGATTGAGCCTGGGGCCTGATGGTGGATCTTCTCCTCAGCGCGGTTGGAGTTCTTTAGATGTTAGTTCACCCCAGCTCGTCCCTCCCGGGCTCGTCTTTTCCCTCAGCATCTTAACTCGCTCTCCTGTTTGTTCTTCTGGTAATAGTTCTCTCTCAGCGTTGGTCCTTCTTGTGTTCCATATTTATACAGGTAGGTGTGAGGACAGGGGTATTGTTTTGAGTGCACATCGGCTCCTCCAAGTCTGCTACCCCATTGTGTCAGTCCTGGGACTTGATTAGTTTGGGCCACCTCTTAACTGTAGTGATCCCAAGACTATTGTCCCTAGTCCGAGTTGATTAAGGTGATGATGGCTTGTATTCATAGCCTGATTAGGGGTGAGTCACATATTCAAACCCGGACCGGGTGGTCCCCATTGGCCGGGGGTTTCCTCGCTTCAGGTCTGACTCGGTCCCCTGATTGGCCTTTGAGAATGCACTCTGCTTCAATTGGCCGACATCTATGGCTTGCCTCTGAGCCACAGTCCCCTGTATTCGGATGTCCCAGGCATATCCCAGCCTGCTTGTCGGGACCTCTGCCTTGGCCGAAAATGTTGGTTTTAAACTGTATAGGGCAATCCAATTTTTGGTAAAACGTGGTTGTGGATTTTCGAACCCTACAATTGGACTCATCAGTCACCTGAGAACTCATTTTTAATGTGGAAGAAAGCCATCCTTGGTTCCGAGGGACTGCCTAAGAAGAAGAAGAAGAAGAAGAAGAAGAAGAAGAAGAAGGATTTCACTGAGCGGTCAAGAGCAGCAAGGGTGAGTATAGCTCTTAATTTCTCCATCTCTCTCAGTAAAACCTGGCAAGAGACATTCCCCACCCTTCCCCCAGCACTCTGAATAATTCAGTCTCCTGCATCACATCCTACCCCCCTACCCCCCATCAAATGGGCACACTATGCCACCTCTCATTCTCATTACAAACACAATCTCACCTCTCGCATGTTGCCTTCATAGCAGCCATCAACAACCTTCTGTTCTTACATGGTAGCATTTGCGGAACAAAGAAACTCCTCTGATGACTACCTCCTCACTTCACAGTCCAGCCGCTTGCTTTCCATTCGACACCTCCCTATCCTGCTTGCATGTTGCAGCTTCTCCTGCTCAGCATATACACAACAAGCAGAAGCCCCACACATGAGCACGCTACATTTCAGTCACCACTCACTAGCTCTCGCTCTCTCTTCCTGCAGGACAAAATGGCGCCCGACACTAGAGAGAGGAGTAAGACCCGAAGAAGTGACACCCAGCATCATCGATCCTCTCCGAGCTGAAGCAGCAAGTTCCTGGGATCAGCAGCCCCCTCGAGAGCTGTCCTAATTGGAGATTTTGAGGCTGGGGTCTTATCTGAACAGGTTGTTCGACTATTACTTGTACCCCTTCATGTACCTCAGAAAAATGTACATTCAACCAGCTTGACTATATCAAGCTGCATTGTGAAGCTCGTCATCGTCTACTGTCCAGCCCATTGGTGCTAGGCTAACTCTTGTCGCATTTCTCTTTCCTTTAAGTCCTTCTCAGAAGCAAGAGCCTCCAGAACAAGATACCTCAGAGGAGGAAGATCCTTCTAAGGAAGCACCATCGTACACTCCATCCCTCCCAAGCACCAGCACAGTGAGTGGCACCCCGGGAGGGAACAGATGTGCTGAGGTCCTGAAAGAGGGCAATGCATGCCACTCCCTTTGTGCCTCTGCCACTCCCATCTTACCGATCTGCAGGAGAGCAGACAGCAGAGCAGGAACATTGCCTTGAAAGCCCTATCTACTTAGTCCACCAGTCTCTCCAAGGTGGAGCCGAGAGTCTGGATGGCAGTGGTCTGAGCTTTCAAGGCATCGCTCATGTCTTTTGGGGGGGAAAATTCAGTATCGCCCCATTTGGGGCGCCATTATCGGCCGTGCGCAAAGTTTAGCGCCTGGCGCTAATTATCGCCTCCAACGGCAAACTTGGCTGTTATCACCCCTGGAGGTGATTGGAGCGCTAAATCAGGCGCTTCACACCTGTCTTAAGGCACAAAGGCCGAGGAGCGAGGCGCTACCTCAGAGCGCTGGCGAAGCAAGGAAGGGCAAATCAAAATGAACCTGCAAAGTGCTGCTCAGTACCCAAAACCCCTTCACACAGCGTTGAATCTCTCCAAAAGTATCTCTCTCTCTCTCTCTCAGAATGCGTAGTGCAGAAATGTCACCAACAAAAAAAGGCAGGAAGCGGTCACCTTTAAATAGCGCACCCCCAGTCCCTTTCTGACTGCAAAACACTCCCCTCAACCTGTCGTTGCTAGTGGCAGGCGGTAAGGCAGGGGGCGCCACTCAATATCCAGGACATCAAGATCAGCCGGTACAGGAGATCGTGGCGGTAGTGTTTAGCGCCGCCACAAAATGTCTAGTTAATTTCGCGAGCGGCGCATACATCGCCGCGCCCGAGCACTAGTTGCTTTGCGTCCCATTAGCACCCTCTTAAGGCGCTAACGGGAGGCGCAAACAACTGAATTTTTCCCCCCTGGTGCCTTGATAGCTGCGTGAGTGCAGTCTCTAACTCGCTGGACATGAGGGAAGCCAACCACTGCTACAAATCCCAGAGCTCTTTCCTCTTGAGTGTTGGCGTTGCTGCAGCTGATGCTCTTCTTCCTCTAACCGTTCCTCCGGCCAAAGCAATGGTGCCAAAATGGCCACCATGATAACCAGCGAGTGCTTATCCAGGGTGAGTAAGGCATGGAAAAATACAGAAACGGGTGCAAGACTTGCCGGTTACTCATCTACTGTATATAAATTAGACCTGACACGAACATCAGGTGCTTCAAAGGAGTGGTACACTTCTGGTGCGCTAAAAGCCAGTTCAGCCCGAGTGTACTAACCAGAGGAATATCGGAGTCATTGTGTTGTTGGTGGACTCACCTGGAGATGTAAGCATAAGTTTAGTGTTCCCACACTCTCAGCAGGGAAGGTTCAATTAAAGGGAGCACGAGTTGGTATCCGGGCCGTGAGATACTTCAAACCATTTCCTTCAAGAATTGGTGCATGCTGGGAGTGTGAGGTTGCTAAAGGTATCATCGTGTGTGCTGTGTCCACCCATCTTAATCAATGAGCTAACCAGTGAGATATGATAGTGCGTGCTGCCAAGTGCAGTATTAAGGCTTTGCATGGTCCAAATGGAGATTTTGAAAGTATTGATTGCAGGGCTATGGGGAAAGAGCAGGGGGGAGTGGAACTAATTGGATAGCTCTTTCAAAGAGCTGGCACAGGCACGATGGGCAGACTGGCCCCCTTCTGTGCTATAAGATTCTATGATTCTACGATTGAAGGGACATCTGTTTCCATTTTTGTGTCATATTGGCTCCTGACGAATACCAACTTTAGCCTGGAGACACTGCTATGAGAAAGGACGAAGCACACTTTGGTCTTTCTTGCTTTTCTTCCTCAACAATAAAATCTCAATGCCAGTTAAGATAGTGGTGCATAAGATATGTGCCCAAACGATTCTCATCCATGGCTGAGAACCTCTAGGCATGCAACAGAAAGGCTTCCTCTTCCGAGACCCAAGGCCAAGCTGCGAAATGGATTTGTGACAGAAAGGAAAAGTGGCTGAAAGAAGGGAAACTGCTGGCTTACACTAATCTGTCACTGAGGGGGATTCAGCCTTATTTTGCCAAGGCCCCACATGAGGACCTCGATTAAACAGTTAGTGATGAGTAAGCCTGGTATGTGGCATTGGACTTGAACATTTAGAACCTCAAGGTGACTGACACAAGGCAAGATCATTCCACGACATTGAAGGCAGATGTTCATCGTAAGGTCAATGAGGAAACGTTGCGAGTTGGAACGAGAGCTGCTGAAAGGCCTTGGTATGTTTTTGGACTTTTACTTGAAGTAATTTTCTTGGGTTCAGTTTCTCAGATCACGCTCATAGGCCAACCCCTGTGGCCTAGGGCCTGAAGTGTGCTGTTACACTTTCCTATATCAAGGTAATTTGTAGCGCCCAGGGACTGAACAGAAAGCCCTCCTTACTGTATTTTAGCTTAGTGGTTCTCAAACTGGGGTCGTCGAGACTTTCCAGGGGGTCCGCAAAATATTGTGAGTACCGAGCAGGGCCGGCCTTACGGCGGGGCGCCACGGTCAAGAGTAAGTGAATAAGCGGCGGCCGGAGGCGGGCTTGGCGGGAGTGGAGTGCGGCTGACGCACGTCCAGCGCAGAGTGGGCTGGCTGTCTCACCTCGGAGGGGAGCGCGCATGGAGGAGCGCTGAGAGCGGCACAAAGATAGCCGAGTAGACCCGCAGTTACCAAGGCTAGTGGTGGGCGCCTAAAAGGTGATCGATGATACTGGGGCACACCCATCTCACTGATATCAGTCAGTAAATACTTGTTCTCTTAAAAGCATTGTAAAAACACTCTTCACATGCAGCGCTTTTATATTATGAGTTTTATATTAGTATTATAATTTAGATGGGGTGGGTCTGTGATTACTAATCCATTTCAAAAGAGGTCCTGCAACCAAAAAAAATTTGAGAATGACTGTTTTAGCTGCCTGGTTGTATCATATGCCCTGACATGAACTATCTTGACTTCAGATGGCAGTAGAAGAAATATTCACCAGATTTTGGCTTAGGCTATAAATTGACAAACAGATTTATTAAACAATACATGGATAAATGAATAGATGCAATGACACTGTATATTTACAGGTTTAACTATCCCTTCTCAGAAGATAGAAAAATCAACAGTTGCGTCTGTTGCGCTAAACTGCAATGTTAACTGGCTCGGACTCAAGGTGCCCTGAATATTAATGTTTATATTGTTGTTTAATGTTAAACATCTGCGGATGCTCTCTCTGGTTTATCTGGGGCTGTAATTCTGGGGGAGGACTTCTGGGGGTGGATTTGGGACTGGGCAGAACTTCTATCCGCCCGATGAATGTGAGCCTGCCCTTGTCCTAAATCCTAGGGTCAGGGGCATTTGCATAATGCTGGCAGGAAGCACAGGAAAAATGTGTAGCATACAGCAAAGATCAGGATCTGGGTGGATTGCCATCTATCTGTCTGTGCCCCAGTGAGTCACACGTAGCAGGACAAGGAAGCAGATGGAAAAGTGTAGAGTTTTTGAAAAGAGAGCAATGCCGTTTTGCCATTTTGACTGTAGCAGTAGCTGTGACCAGATGGAAAATAACATTATTTTTGCAGCATTGCAAGATTTTGCTTTGTGAATTTATGCTTTCGGACTAAAGTAGTTGGAAGGGAATAGCGACCGCATCGAAACATTTTTAAAAAAAATAGCCGACCATGAAAAATGTCTTTTGCTCAATTGTAACACACATCAAAACTTTGGTGAAACTACATTTTACACGCCCCTAAAAATGGTTAAAGGCATTGATAGGTCAGATGGCAGGGGGGAAAAAAATAATAGAACATTACCTTGGAGCTACGAAAGCTTTGAAATATTGTTAACGAACAATATATTAAACAATGGTGGTCATGATTACTTAAATATAAAAAAGATGTTTTATTACTTCGCCCCTCTTAAAAATGTCATTGATAATTAATGCAGCTATACGGAGGGAAATCCAGCCAGCTGGATTTATAGAATGTGCGATAACTGCCAAATCACTGGGCTGATTATGTTACACCCCATAATTTACTTTGGCTCAGATCACAGTGCGATTTAAAAGAATTTTTTAATTACATTTTGGTTGAGGAACGCGTTTAATTCTTAATCTGGTTGTAGGCTGGTCTTATGTTAGATGGTTTATTTACCAAAGGCCCTTCCTGTTTGTGTGGACCATGCTGAAACTGCAATGTGGATGGTCCCTTTCAGTGGAAAGGGTTTGATTGCCTATTGCCATCTAGGCCTGAAATCCATCCCTGCCGGTCATGACTGAGGCATTAGCAGCCAGCCAACGCGCTCTCCACACGCGAGCAAGCGAAGGGACAGAGTTGTTGTTTGGTGCATCTCCCTACACGACCCCTGAAAATAATTTTACATAAGAAAGAGATCCTATGTTTTTCTGGAATAATTGGTGCCAAAGTAAGTGTGGCTCCAGACACAACTGAATGTACAGCCGTGTACACAAAAAACTTACAACGTTATTTTCCCAGCCCATTGAACTACCCGAACAGCTGTGAGATGTGATATTCTGAATCCTCATGCATACCGAATGAGGGGAAATTTTCACCCAATCCAAAAAAGCCTCTATTAATGTAAAATATAAAAGATTTTATAATGTGAATTGATAGGATAAAACAGCTTTTAATTTTGAACCAGTTATGGCGTGTTTCAGATTTCCTCTGTAATGTTTAAATTGTTGAACTCTCAGTGTTCTAGTATTAGGGTGATTAACCTCAGTATGTAAAGGGTCAATGTCCAGGTTTGCACTGTCGACGGGGAGCCTTATCCTTCAGAAGTGCTAATTGGAAGTTCAGGTGCTTGCTGCGCCTGGTTTTTCGACCATTGATTTATGTCTATGGCGTTAACGTCTTAACCTTTCACCTTTGACTCTCGGCCAGCTGTAAAAATAACCTTTGGCGCAGCTTGCTCTCCTGGCAGAAGCCGAATGTTTTTGCATGTGGGCCCCACTTCTATTCTGGATGGTAGGACCTGAAAACCTGAGGAAAAAGAAGGAACGCAAGAAACGGGAGAATCTTAACAACCGGGCAGAAAGCTGGCGGGACGCCCAGGAGTTGCAGTGGGAGGCCCAGTCCATTTTTATCGGCCAAGTCTCATTTTGAATTTCGCCAGCCCACCTGCCTGCCCGAAACTGGCACCCAGAGGCAGTTCGCCCAATTGCGGCCTGCCCCAAGCGGGCAGCCCAGAGGTATGTCGCTGGGGGAAGGAGGGATTTACAGGGCAGAAGGGTGAGAATTTCTTTGCAGGGCTCAGAGGAGCACTCCTGTTCCTACAATAATGTTTTAAACTTGTCTGACTGGGCCTCCGCTGAACATCCACCTGGTTTTACTGCCACCCAATAAGCAGCTAAAACTGTACTGGGGTCCTAACGTCATCACAGAACCTCAATTTACATTTATCGATGCGGCCCCTGGCTGAGTCAGGCGGGAGTTTCAACCACCCAAGTAAACAGAGGCGTCAAAATTGTCGCGGGGTGCGCGGGGGGAGGCGATGAAAAGAGCAGTAAGTCCGCCACTTTGATTTTAACTCCCGTTTCACCCAGTTTCCACCGGGCAAGAAGGGGTTAACACTCCCCCCTATGATGCTTCAACTATTTTCGAGAAATAACATAATAGAATTATTAGAATACGTTATGCTGATTTGAAAAAAGAGAATTAATTTTTTTTTAAAAGGGAATGGGGAACATGAGAGAATGGGCAATGGAAGGCAGTGGGAGATGAAGCAAAGATTAACATTTTTAAAGTTGTCGTGATGTCTATTTTAGTAATAGAATGCCAATATCACAGCAATAAAGCTATTAGTGACTGCTGAGTAGCTTTATTATTGTAATATTAATATTTGTAGACCTGATTCTGCCTCCTGAGAAGCCATATCAGCAGTGGAGTCTCACAATATCTACCAATGTCTTTATAACACTGTACAGGAAACTTTCGATTTACCGGCACCTAAATAACCGGAAATCCCGGTTAACCGGCAAAATTCAGGAGTAGGTTTTACTTCATATTGATTTGCCTTCTTCCATCTGTGCTGTGCAAGGGTGTGGCTGCAGCTGTTGCTAAGCTACAGAGACGCTTGAACCTTGAGGCCATTGTTCTACAGTTGTTGTTAAGCAACAGGGTTTGTTGCTTTATATGGAGCTGTCAGCTCTCCCTATCTTTTACTATAGCGTTCGGTTATCCGGAATTTTTGATGAACCGGCACCACGTCGGTCCCGTCCGTGCCGGATAAAAAAAAGTTTCCTGTATATTATGGGATATGGGAGGTTTCTCTTATTCCCTGGGGAAGTGGGGCACACAATCCAATAAAATGCTTCTTTTCCTTTCTGCCTCACCCTATTAGCTCCCTGAATCATAGGACACTTTCTCTAGCACACGGTTTTCATGGTTACCTTTTCAGGAGGAAGTTGAGTTAATCACTTCTCCACAAGGCATTCTGTTATTTCACCAGTGGATTCCTAACGCCTGCTGAATAGGTTTTCTGGCAGATATCAAGTGAGGAGGACTTCATTTCAGTTAGAAGGGCAATTACAGAGAGGCCCACTATATTTGTGATGTGTGATATGCACGTCGACAGGTTTTCACTTTGCAGCCTTCCATCGCCTCTTGTGGGTTAAAGTAACCGTAAGCAATTTCCACGCAAGTTTACGATTTTTCTTGGGTGTGAAGATTTGGGAGATAACGTGAATTGGACCTAGCCTTAAAATAAGAACGGAGGGAATGCTCTGTCGTCCACTTGAGCTCTTGAAATTTCCACAAGTCTCTAACCGAACGTATGTCACAGTTGCAATAGCTTCACACGAGCCATTGGGGGAATTTTAAAAGTTGGAAATGACTGTGCTGCACCAGCTGTTTTTCAGTATCAGTCCCTATTTTGGCAGCTCTAGCTGCAGACTGGCAAGGACTCCTCTTCTGTTTATGAAGTGGGGATGTATGGAGTCTGCAAAGGCTGAGGTAGGATAAACTTTATTTATCGTAGTCAGGAAGCTGAGTGTGTGAAGCAGGTAGTCAATTGGTTCAGTCAGGCTAGGCTTCCATTAATGTTAGTAAACTATGACACTGTCAGACTGTATTAGATAAACCCATCAAAACTGAAATACTGTTGAAGTTACCATTTTCATTTTCTTAGGTCTTCAATTTAGAAATCGGTCAAAATTGTTAAACCAAAGCATCTGAAATATATTCAATCATTCTCAGAAATGATATGACTCGCTGAAATGAAATATCTTCTACATTGCGATTTCTCCAGCACCTGAGCAAAATTGGCAGATCACTTATCCCTACAGATGGCAAATGATCTACGCAGCATATTTTTGTCAGTTATTAAAGCCAGCATGTTCATAGCTATAAAAAGGCTTACTGCATCTTTAAAGTAAAACAATAAGCAACATGTTGATTTTAGCATAATGTTGATAAGGAGGAACCATTTTTCACAATAAGCTGTAGTCCGTAATTTTCCAAAGTGTGACGGTTAAAGCACTTCAGACCGGTATCACTGCAAAAATTCCTTTAACTCCCAGGTGGGAACGCAGTAATTTCTGAGACATGATTTAGCACCAGCAGCAATCATCACACATCAAGTACTGGTGTAAGTAAAGACTGCAAGATGGAAGTAAAGACTGAGCATAAAGGCAACCATATTGTACAGAAGGGGAACTGTTTATATCAATCAAAGATTCCTTAAATACGGAGGTTCTTTCTTTTTGGCATAAAATCAATTTTGCCAACTACAAAAAGACAAATACTTGCAGGGACTAATATTTCAAAGAAAGTCTATCATGCACCAAAAGCCACAGGATTGCAGAAAATGGGCTCAAAATCTCAAACAGATGACAATGACGAAAAGGTGGAACACAATACAGAACTCACGCTATGTCAACAAAAATCACGTGATCACAAAACAGTTCCATATCCCTGAGGGATGCTGAACTTCCCCCTAATCTCAACAATCTGTGCATGGACAGTACAAGGGGGTGGAAAAACGTCTCTGTCAATAACGCAAAATGGGTGGGGTTGTAAGGGACGCCTGCTAGACGCCCCACCCCATATTCTGTTGCATTGAAGTCAATAGGGTGTGTTGATAACTGGCAGCCAACATTTTCTGGATGGTTTGCCAGAGACCCTGCAAGAGCTGGGGCAGGTTACGGAAGGGAAAGAAAGGATGACCTGGGGGCATGGCCAGTTTTGTGGGTGAGGCCTGTTTCGGACAAATTAAATCTTGAACCAACGTAAAAGTTTAAGCATACATGAGCCTAAGTTGTTTTAAGGCATAACTCACTTACATTTTAGATTCCCCGATCTTTTACCCTGGTTTGGCCGATTCTGAGCAGAAATAAGAGTAAATTCTACTCTTCTGTCTTTCCGACTTTATTAGTAGTCTGAATATCAAAGAAGTGTTGCTCCTTATTTAGTTTGGTTACCCTCAATAAAGTAGTATTTCTAGAAGGCCAAGTAACTGATAATCTACATCCTAGGGTACTTAAGGAAGTGGCCCTGGAGATAGTAAATGCATTGCTGGTCATCTTCCAGAACTCGATAGACTCTGGAACAGTACCCATGGATTGGAGGGTAGCTAATGTTCCCCCACTATTCAAAAAAGGTGGTAGAGAAAAGGCGGGGAATTATAGACCGGTAAGCCTGACATCGGTAGTGGGGAAAATGCTAGAGTCCATTATAAAAGATGTAATAGCAGAGCACTTGGAAAGCAGTGACAGGATCGGACAAAGTCAACATGGATTTACAAAAGGTAAATCGTGCTTGACTAATCTACTGGAATTTTTTGAGGATGTAACTGGTAAAATAGATAAGGGAGAACCAGTGGATGTGGTGTATTTGGACTTTCAGAAGGCTTTCGATAAGGTCCCGCATAAGAGATTAGCGTGCAAAATTAAGGCACATGGGATTGGGGGCAAGGTATTGACTTGGATAGAGAACTGGTTGGTAGATAGAAAGCAAAGAGTTGGAATAAACGGGTCATTTTCCAAGTGGCAGGCAGTGACTAGTGGGGTACCGCAAGGATCGGTCCTAGGACCCCAGCTGTTCACAATATATATTAATGATCTGGACGAGGGAATTGGATGTAGTATCTCCAAATTTGCAGACGACACAAAGCTGGGTGGGAGGGTATGCTGTGAGGAGGATGTCGTGAAACTCCAATACGATTTGGACAGGTTGGGTGATTGGGCAGAAACATGGCAAATGCACTATAATGTGGATAAATGTGAGGTTATCCACTTTGGTGGCAAAAACAGGAAGGCAGATTATTATTTGAATGGCAATAGATTGGGAGAAGGGGAAGTGCAAAGAGACCTGGGTGTCCTTGTGCACCAGTCGCTGAAGGTAAGCATGCAGGTGCAGCAGGCGGTTAAGAAGGCAAATGGTATGTTGGCCTTCGTACCAAGAGGGTTCGAGTACAGGAACAAGGATGTCTTGCTGCAGTTGTACAGGGCCTTGGTGAGACCGCACCTTGAGTATTGTGTGCAGTTTTGTTCGCCTTATCTGAGGAAGGATGTTCTTGCCATGGAAGGAGTGCAGCGAAGATTCACCAGGCTGATACCTGGGTTGGCAGGAATGACGAATGAGGAGAGATTGTGTCGATTGGGCTTATACTCGCTGGAGTTTAGAAGATTGAGAGGGGATCTCATCGAAACCTATAAAATTCTGTCAGGCCTGGACAGACTAGATGCAGGAAGGATGTTCCCGATGGCCGGGGAGTCCAGAACCAGGGGTCACAGTCTAAGGATAAGGGGTAAGTCATTTAGGACTGAGATGAGGAGGAATTTCTTCACCCAGAGAGTGGTGAACGTGTGGAATTCTCTGCCACAGAGGGCGGTGGAGGCCAGTTCATTAAATATATTCAAGAAGGAGTTGGATATATTTCTTAAGGCTAAAGGGATCAAGGGATATGGGGAGAAGGCAGGGACAGGGTACTGAATTTGAAGGATCAGCCATGATCTCATTGAATGGCGGAGCAGGCTCGAGGGGCCGAATGGCCTACTCCTGCTCCTATCTTCTATGTTTCTATGTAACTAAACCCAAAAGATTTGGATTCTCAGTTGAGGAAATCAGTTTAAATCTCTGTCTTGACTAACATTTGCACTTCAGCTTCCTATTAAGGGGTGATTTATTTTCAGTCCTGCCAGAGTTGTCAACAAGAGGCAGAGGGAAGCCGGGTGGACAGGCTGATCTTTTCCTGCACCAAGCAAGTCTCATGATTGACTGACCAAGGTGAGGTATTGACAGCGTCAGCGATGACATCTGCAGGGGGGAGGGTGGAGGGCAGTGAGAGAGAGAGAGAAAGAAAATAGAAAACAACTGTATAAATATATCAAAGCAAAATACTGCGGATGCTGGAAATCTGAAATAAAAACCGAAAATGCTGGACGTACTCAGCAGGTCAGGCAGCATCTGTGGAGAGAGAAACAGAGTTAACGTTTCAGGTCGATGACCTTTCATCAGAACTGGAAATAAATATATAGCATATGCTGAATAGTTTACTGATAATCCACTAATACTATGGCACTTAGTTTCCTACATTACAACTCTGACTATACTTCAAAAGTACTTCATTGACTGTCAAGTGCTTTGGGTCATCTTGAGGTTGTGAAAGGCGCTATATAAATTCAAATTATTTATTTCTTACTTGATGCAGCCTATCTTCATTTCCTTTGTAACAATCAGCTTTATCACTTTATTTACTATATTATACAGCCTATACCATATTGTGAACACTGCTAAAGAAAACGGAAGACAACATTTCAAGACTGTTAAGTGTATATTAGGGTAGATTTGTACAAATTTGTGTTCCCAGTGCAAAGCTTAGCCCACTATGAGTGTCAGCTGTGGCTCAGTGGGTCGCACTCTCTAGGTGGGAGGGGCTAGGAGTGAGCCAGGTGTGACTGGTTGCCTAATTGCAGCTGGGTGTTGGAGGGAGTTTTGTAAAAAGTTGGTGGTGGGTTTTGTTTTCAGGTTTTAGGGCCTTTTTGGCCCACAAAAAACAGCCAGATGGCTGCTGAGGGGTCCGGAGTGCCGGGCCCCTCAGAGGACAATATTCCCGAGAGGAATTTAATTAGGGAAGAAACTGTGGTGGGAAGGGGAAAAAAAAGGCCCAAAGATTTGGGCCGGGACCTCAGGAGGTTTGGTAAAGTAAATACGGTGGTGGTGCAATGTGAAGATAAGAAGATTCGAGCCTGGGATATAATCCAGGCGGTTCATGAGGACTGTGGTGAGGGAAGCTGTTTTGCCTGCCGACCAAAACCAAATGTGGGATTTGAGGTGACGGTCAGTGGCCGTGAGGAGGTGGTGAAACTGCTGCTCAGTCTGAAAGTTGGGGAGAAATTCTTGGAGGTGACTCTGCTATATTCAGAGGAGGTGTTGGTTTCATTTTTGAACTTGCCTGTGTACATCGAGGATGAAGTGCTGAGCAAAAAGTTGGAGTCGTGGGACATTAAAATCTGTTCTGAAATAAAGAGGAGGTAGCAGACGGAACCCGGTATGTAAAGGTGCGGTTCCCAGAGGGGGTGAGGTCTTTGCCATACAGTATGAAGTTCGAGACACTGGAGGGAGTGCAGTACTTTCGTGTGCTGCACGATAACCAAGTAAAGGTGTGTTACTATTGTCTGGGACATGACCATCTCGTAAGAAACTGTCCTGATTTGTATTGTTACAATTTTGGTGAGTTGGGACATATCGCTCGGAGCTGCAAGGTGGAGAGCTGTGGGGTGTGTCGTAAAGGCCCCGCCCGCTGTGATTGTGTGGCAGAAGGGAGTGAAATGACTGATGAGATGGGAGAAGGAGCAGGAGAGGAGTGTGGAACGGCCGGAGGTGCGGTGCAGTCGGAGGACACAGCCGGTAAAATGAAGGATAAAGGAGCACAGGAAGAGGCAGAGGATGGCAGAGCGGAGATGGAGATGGCGGAAAACACGGCGAGTGCTGTGGAGGGGAACAAAGACAGTAGCGGGCAGCGAGGGTCGAGTGCAGACTCGAGCCTTAGTACAGTTCGGCTCCCCCTGGGGAGTCTGGTGTCTGTGGGGGGAGAGGAGGCAGGAGTGGGGTGTGTGGTGGATGTGAGTGCTCTGGGGAGAGGCGGGGAGTCGGATATTTTGGTGAGCGGGAGGGGGCAGGGCGGGGAGAGGGTGTAAGAGGCAGGAGCCTTAAAGGGACAGCAGGATGGGATCGGCGAGATAAAGACGTCAGAAGGGAACAATTTAGGTGCACCATTGTCCCATGGAGTGAGGGAACAAGGTGTAAGGGTCAGAGGTGGAGATGTGGTCGAAGGGAGCGGAACATCTGACGGGGAGCAGGATTATGTATCTGACGGGGAGCAGGCACAGGGGGTTGCAGAAGAGCTTGAGTGTGAGGAATTAGAGGGGGACAGAGACATGGAAGTCGGGGATGGAGTGGCATCATGTGGAAAGGGAAAGGTTAGTGAGGGGCAGAAGGAGGGAGAAAGGGCAGCTCCTGGGTCCAAACTTAATGCAAGGAAGAGGCTGAAACAGCAGGGAGGGGTCAAACAGGAGGTGAAAAAGAGCCGGAGGCTGCAGGAAAAAGCAACAGCTGCCCGAAAAGTTGAGAAGGAGCATGAGAGGAGGGAAGAGCCAGAGATTAAATGATGGGAAGGTTATTGGGCATACTTCCCTTCTTTGGAGCCATGATTACATTGGTCTCGATCAATGTGAACGGACTGAGGGGTGAGAAGAAATTGTAGCAGTTGTTGCAGGGTTTTAAAGGTTCTGACTTTTTGTGTCTGCAAGAAACCTTTTGGGATGAGGATATTCTAGAAAGAGTTCAGAAGGTTTGGAAGGGAGAGGTGTTTGCAAGTTGTGCAAACAATAACCGTAGAGGGGTGGCTGTTTTGGTGAGTCCATCCATAGAAGAGAACGTTGCCTTGGTGGACAAAGACACCGAGGGGAGATTTTTATGGCTAAGGGTAAAAATGGAGGGATTTAATTGTGAGCTCTTTAATATCTATGCACCGAACGACTATTGCAAGCGTCGCGAGTTTTTTCGGGGGTTTTCACTGAAGTGGCAGAGGTGGAAAATCCTTGTATAGTGGGGGATTTTAATGTATTTTTATCTTGGATGGACATTTCAGCCCAGATGACCTTTAAAGATGATAACTCCAGAGAGATGATTGTAAAAATGATGGCAAATTTAAATTTGAGAGACTTATGGAGGGACCGGAACCCCATAAAAAGGGAGTTCTCCAGAGCAGGTTGGGTGGGTGATGTTTTAAAACAGAGCCGAATAGATTGTGTTAATGCGGGAAGGGTTAAGTTCGGAGGTGATGGAGATTTATTATAAAAAAGTATTTTTTAGTGATCACTTGGCTTTGGTTCTTAGAATTAGGAACAGCAGAGTTAAGATCGGTTCAGGGGTGTGGATTTTAAACAATCAATACCTGAAAGAAATTGTGTATAAAGAAGGGATTATAAATATAATAAAGAATGCTCGGAAGGAACTTTTGTTCTTGAAAGAAAGAAGAGTTTGGTGGGACAATTTCAAATATGAGGTAAAAGTTTTTTCGGTACGTTATGGGAAAAAGAGGGCAGCAGCTAGCCGGCATCGAGAAGAGAATATAAACAAAAGGTTTACGGATGTCTGTAAAGCAGTTGATGGAGGGGATAAGGGAGCTGAGACTAAGTTCTGGGTGCTAAAGGAAGAGTGGGAATTATTGCAAGCTGAAAAATGCAAGGGGGCCATTCTCCGTGCAAAGGCTAGAGATGCATTGGAGGGCGAAAGATGCACTAGATATTTTCTAGAGCAAGAGAAGCTGTGACAGAGATTATCGTTAATTGAGGAGTTGAAGGTTGGGGAGAAGATCATTCATGAAAGTGAGGAGATTTTAGAGGCGGCTAGCAGCTTTTATCAAGAGCTATATACAAAAGAAGACATTTCCAATTTGGAGATGGAGAAGGTTACTGCTTTTATTGAAGAGGGTTTAAAGGAGGACGAGAGAAGCATGTGTGATAAAGAAGTAGGATTTGTGGAAATAAAAGTAGCAATAAGTGGAATGAAGGGGGGGAAAAGCCCAGGGTCCGATGGACTAAGTGCAGAATTTTATAAGGAATTTTTCGAGATTTTAAGTCCATTGCTCTTAGAAGTTTTTAAGGAAATTAAAATTGAGGGAAGCCTGGCCCCATCTATGAGGAGAGGTATCATAAGCTTAGCTTATATAAAAATAAAGGGGATAGATGGGATCTGAAGAATTGGAGGCCCATCACACTATTAAATGTGGAATATAAGATCTTGGTGAGGATTATGGCAAATCATTTGAAGGAGGTGTTACTGGAGATAGTTTGGCCCTCTCAGTCCTATGGAGTCATAGGCTGGGACATCGCAGATTCTGTGGTCTCAATCCGAGATGCGATAGAGCTCATGGAAGAGAGTGGGAGGGAGGCATATGTATTAAAGATAGATCAAGAGAAAGCCTTTGCTAGGGGGTCTCATGAGTTTTTATTGAAGGTTTTGGAAGCATTTGGTTTCAAGGAAAATTTCATTCAGTGGATAAGGATTTTTTATTCAAACATATTTAGCTGTGTTAAATGTAATGGTTTTTTATCCAAGTATTTTCCGATACAGAGATCAGTGAGACAGGGCTGTCCCCTGTCCCCATTGCTGTACACATTGGTAGCAGAACCATTAGGTTACATGATGCGAAAGAAACAAGGTGTAGTTGGGATTGTGGTACCCAGTTCTGGGCTGGTGTCGGTGATACACCAATATGCAGATGACACAACCTTAACATTGAGAAATGGGGAGTCAGTGAGGAAAGCTATGGCGGTAGTGGAGGAATATTGTAGAGCTTCAGGTGCCAGAGTGAATTATAGTAAGTCCCAATGCCTGGTTGCAGGGAGGGGTAGGGGGGAATGGTTGGGGGTATGTCCCTTTAAGGTGGTGGAGGTTTTGGAAGTTCTGGGGGTGCATATGGGGTGCAAGAAAGACAGGGAAGAAGTGGATCGATTAAATTGGGAACCGAAGGTTATGAAAATTAAAGATTTTGGGAAGATGGGAAAGAAGGTGGTTGAAAGTGCAAGGAAGAGCGACAGTGGTGTCTGCTCTCCTGCTATCTAAGCTATGGTACTTATTGACGGTGGAGGATATTCCTGAGTGGGCAGAAAAGTCCATCCGAGAGGCTTGTGTGAGGTTTTTATGGGAAGGGAAACCAGCCTTGGTGGCTTACAATACCATCATTGGACGGAGAAATCAGGGAGGACTCAATTTCCCAGATATTGATTTGAAGAAAAAATCCTTTAGAATCAAATGGGTGAAGAGATTTCTTCAGAAGTCAAATACAAGTTTTTGGAAAAGTTCTTTTGAGCATTTTTTAAAATGAAGTGGGATAGGAGGGCAGGGGATATTGTATATGGAATACAATAATATGTTTTTGAAATCGATTAAACTTCTCCCTAGGTTTTATAAGGGGGTTGTAGAGACTTGGGCTCAATTTTTAAAAAGTGTGCAGTTTATGCCTAAGGGGGCTGAGGAATTTTTAGAACAGCCCTTATTTTTGAATAGGTGGGTCAACATCGAAGGAGAGGTTTTATTTAATCAAGCTTTTATAAAAGCTGGGATTATATCTGTGAAAGATGTATTATACGAGGTGATTCCAGGTTGGTTGCCGGAAGCGATAGTGAGGGTCATGGTGTGGGAGGAGGATCAGGAGGTAGAAGGAAAAGCAATAGGAATCATGTATGAGAAGATTGTGAGGGCAATGCCACAGGATTGGATGGAATAAATAAATGCGGAAATCTCCAAAGGAAGTAAAATGCGTCCTGCTTTTCCAAGCTTTGTACTGGAGAAAGGGGGAGAGTTGGTCCAATTTGACAACTGTAATACTCGAGATTTCTATGAGGTATTCAGAGAATGGAGATTCAAGACACCTGCTGGTCAGGAGTTTTGGCAGAGTATATACCCACAGCTGGACTTCAACAGGATTTGGAAGGGAGTGTGGGCGAATTTTAAATGCCCAGAATGGATTGAACTGGATTTCAAATTGGCTCATAACCGGATTTTTACCATGACGGTCTTGTGCAAGATCGGACGAGTGGAGGCGGCAACTTGCCCAATGTGTGGGACACAGGATGAGACTCTGTCGCATTTACTGGCATTATGTCCGCAGTTAAATGACTTTAAGTACTAGGTTCGACAGTTGTGTGAAGCTTTTTTGCTGGGTGAGGACCAAAGAGCGAGAATGGGAATCCCGTGGGACTCAATTTTGAGATGGGGTTTGCAGGAGAGTCTGCCAGAGTCTAGCGGAGCGGCAATTAATTTAATGTTCAGTTTGGCTAGATTCGTGATTGTGCAAAGAAGGAATGCTCTTTTTTTAAGGGGAGGAGAATCAATCTAAAAGAGTATTTTAAATATAAGCTAAAAGATCATTACAAGGCTCTGTGGATGTTTTATTCAGAAAGGAATTTAAGGACAGTATTTTACAACCAATTTTTAAAGTACAATCGATTAATATATGTTACAGGTGACAAATTAAACTTCAGGTTTTGATGTTAAAATGTGGTGGCGGAATGGCTGTGCAGAGCGGTGGAATTGATTTGTATCATACAATGTAATGATCAGGATGTCGTAAACGTTCTTAATGTTCAATAAAGTGTAAAAAAAAAAAAAAAAAGTTGGCAGCACCTTCGTCTCTGAGTCAGAAGGTTGTGGGTTCAAGCCTCACTCCAGAGACTTGAGCATAAAAATCTAGGCTGACACTCCAGTGCAGTGGTGAGGGAGTGCTGCACTGTCGGAGGTGCCGTCTTTCAGATGAGACGTTAAACCAAGGTCCTGTCTGCCCTCTCAGGTGGACGTAATAGATCCCATGACACTATTTGAAGAAGAGCAGGGGAGTTGTCCCCAGTGTCCTGGCCAATATTTATCCCTCAACCAACACTACTAAAACAGATTATCTGGTCATTATCACATTGCTGTTTGTGGGAGCTTGCTGTGCTGCTGTGTTGCAAATTGGTTGCCATGATTCCTACATTACAACAGTGACCACACTCCAAAAAGTACTTCATTGCCTGTAAAGTGCTTTGGGATGTCCGGTAGTTGTGAAAGGTGCTACAGAATTGCAAGTCTTCCTTTCTTTACTCCTGTCAGCTGGTTGCTTTTGGGAGAGGTTGTTAATTGAAGCACTACCAACCAAAATGCCATGCAGCCTCTTTAATGACCGTTAGCAGGCAATTTAATTGTAAATCAGCCCTTTAACGATCCTCTGGGCGGCCGTTCCAAGTGCCTGCTTCGACTCCTTTACCAAGATGGAGTTTTGCACTAAATGCTGGTTAAACGGCACTGCAGCTTAAGACCCCATCTTGGCCACCTCTGAGGCTCTTTAGCATCTAAAGTATCTGGGGAAAATCACCCCCATCATGCTCCTCAGTAACACGGATTTGATTTTATTCGTTCATGGCATGTGGGCATCGCTGGCAAGGCCAGCATTTATTGCCAATCCCGAATTGGCCTTGAGAAGGAGGTGGTGAGCCGCCTTCTTGAACTGCTGAAGGTACTCCCACAGTGCTGTTAGGGAGGGAGTTCCAGGATTTTGGAGTTGATTTTTGGAGGTTTACTTGGAGGTGATGGTGTTCCCATGCGCCTGCTGTCCTTATCCTTCTAGGTGGTAGAGGTCCCGCGTTTGAGAGGTGCTGCCGAAGAAGCCTTGGCAAGTTGCTGCAGTGCATCTTGTAGATGGTACACATTGCAGCCACGGTACGCCGGTGGTGGAGGGAGTGAATGTTTAAGGCGGTGGACGGGGTGCCAATCAATTGGGCTGCTTTGTCCTGGATGGTGTTGAGCTTCTTCAGTCTTGTTGGAGCTGCACTGATCCAGGCAAGTGGAGAGTATTCCATCACACTCCTTACTTGTGCCTTGTAGATGGTGGAAAGGCTTTGGGAGTCAGGAGGTGAGACACTCACCACAGAATACCCAGCCTCTAAAGGATTTATCCATTAAGTACCGCAAACTTGTATACATCTTGAAACTAATCAGTGTGTTATGTTAGAAAAAACATATAAATAACATTTCACCCAGATGTGTTCCAATGGTGAAATATAAAAAGAAGACTATATAGTTCTGACACTGAGATTTGGAGTTGTGTATCTGTGACCTAAGGTTTTTATTAACTTACAGGAGACATCATAATCTATATTGTAATCTATATCTTGTCATTCATTATTGTGATGAACATCAGTCACGCTTTGGCATCAGAAATGCTTACTGTTGCTCCTATTTTAACTTCAGGTTTTCTCAACAGTTAGTTTAATGCTCCTAAATGTCTGCAAAATGATATACAGAGCATATACAGAACAGCAAGTGTGGAAACAGGAATGGTGGCTGGGACGACTGGTTGGCATAAGACAGTTACTGTAGTTGCTGGCTGGAATTAACTTGAACTGAAAACCTGATTAAGAATTAAGTGGAATACCAGATTCCCTTTATACCTTACATCATACAGGCATGATTTCCATTAAACCATGGGGGAAAAATTCAGTTGTTTGCACCTCCCGTTAGTGCCTTAAGAGGGCGCTAATGGGGCACAAAGCAACTAGCGCCTGTGCGCGGCGATGTTTGCGCCGCTCGCGAAATTAACTAGACATTTTGCGGCAGCGCTAAACACTACTGCCACAATCTCCTGCTCCGGCAGATTGTGACGTCAGTCGAGTGCGCAACGCCCCGGTAGCGCCCCGGACTGGATATTGAGTGGCACCTTACCACCTGCCGCCTGCCGCTAGCAGCGACAGGTTGAGGGGAGCGTTTTGCAGTCAGGAAGGGACTGGGATAGCGCTATTTCCTGCCTTTTTTTGTTGGTGACATTTTTGCACCACGCATTCTGAGAGAGAGAGAGTGAGAGACTTCTGGAGAGATTCAACACTGTGTGAAGGAGTTTTGAGTACTGAGCAGCACTTTGCAGGTTCATTTTGATTTGCCCTTCCTTGTATCTATTTAGAAGAGACTGTGGGGGCTGCACTCTGAGCTCTTTCCCTGGGTCTCTCCATTGTTCTTTCCAGCAGATTTGATGTACAGGTCTCTCCAGGCCGAGATTCAAGGCTGCAATGAGCAGGGTGTGGATGGAGAGCAAGATCAACCCTCCCCTTTAAGATAAAAACAGAAAAAGCTGGAGAAACTCAGCAGCATCTGTGAAGAGAGAAACAGAGTTAACGTTTCAGGTCAATGACCTTTCATCAGAACTCCCCTTTAAGAACTGGCCGGAGCCAGTGTGTCTGTGTTCCATTGCTGACTGACATCACATGAGCTTCGCCAGCGCTCTGAGGTAGCGCCTTGCTCCTCGGCCTTTGCGCCTTAAGACAGGTGTGAAGCGCCTGATTTAGCGCTTCAATCACCTCCAGGGGCCAAGCCAAGTTTGCCGTCGGAGGCGATAATTAGCGCCAGGCGCTAAACTTTGCGCACGGCCGATAATGGCGCCCCAAATGGGGCGATACTGAATTTTTCCCCCCATATGTTCCTAACTTGCATTACAGCGCAATTACGCTCTCCTCCTCCTCTCATCTCCCTTCTCTTCCAATTCACTCCATCTTCCCCTTCCCCCCCCTCCCCACTCCCTAACACATCCCCTCCTCTTCGCTGCTTGATATTATTTTAATTTTGGCGTTAATCTATTTAAAACTTTGATCTAGGTTTATGCCTGGATTTTTTTAAAATTATTCCTTCATGGGATGTGGGCATCACTGGCAAGGCCAGCAATTATTGCCAATCCGTAGTTGCCCTCGAGAAGGTGGTGGTGAGCCGCCTTATTGAACCGCTGCAGTCCGTGTGGTGAAGGTACTCCCACAGTGCTGTTAGGGAGGGTGTTCCAGGATTTTGAACCAACAACTATGAATGAACGGCGATATATTTCCAAGTCAGGATGGTGTGTGACTTGGAGGGGAACTGGGAGGTGGTTGTGTTCCCATGCGCCTGCTGCCCTTGTCCTTCTAGGTGGGAGAGGTCACAGATTTGGGAGGTGCTGTCGAAGAAGCCCTTGGCGAGTTTGGATTACAGCTACTGATAGGAATAATTTAACCCGTCCAGCTAAAGTAATCCAAATATAGTCAAAGCACCACACCCTGAATTTCAAAAGCACTCTAAATTCTAGACATGCTTTTAGCACCCAAAGTCTAATTTCACTGGTCTTCAACAGAACAAGGATGTTGATTCAATGTTGGCATCATCTGCTCCCACCTGTGGAGAATTAGGATTTTTATTTTCATTTACGTGAAATCTACATTCACCAAGAAACAGAATGTGAATCATAAAGCAGAATTAAAGCAACTTAAAGACTAGGGCCTAGAAATTCGGTATAGCCGCGTTTGGGGCGCTAGTCCTGGCGATGCGCAAAGTTTAGCGCCAGGCGCAATTTAGCGCCACCTAGCGCGATATTGGGTTGCAGCGCATCTAAAGGTGATTGCGGTGTTAAATCAGGTGCTGCACGCTACTCTTAAGGCGCTAACCCGGCGGCGCAACCCAATTTCGCGGCGGCGGGGCGCAGCGAGGGTGCTGTCAATAATCACTTTCCCTGAGACACACTGGCGCCGACCAGCTCTTAAAGGGGCAGGTCAATTGGCATCACCAGACACACTCACTGCCTTGTAGGCCTTCAAAGCGGTGGGAGCCTACCTGTAGCGCACCAGCCTAGCAAGACATGGAAAGGGTGAGGCAGAGGGCGGAACGCCTCACTGATGGGGCATTGGATGCTTTGGTTGGTGCAGTGGAATCAAGGCCAAGGAAGATGGTCGGAATGTGATTTATGTTTTGGACAGTCTCCCGGGTGTGAGAGGCAGTTATGTGTCAGTGTATTAGTTTTGCTTTCTGTTGCCATAGCTTTCTCATGTTTGAAGGAACCACATTTTGTGTAATGAAACACTTTCTTCATTTACAATGGCCATGCCTTCTATTTACATGCATCTTGCCCTTCACAGGCTTGGGGGTATCAGACCGGTTCCATTCCTGTTCCTGGAATGGCAGCAAGCATTCCGTGAGAGGGGCCTAGAAGCTACTTCTGATCAGCCTCTGACGCGCAGCCTGAGAAGAGCCACTCGCGTAGAAGTTCAGGCCAGCAGGCATCTTCTCAGCCACCGACAGAGATGTCCTGCACCTTATCTGAGGCTGCAGATCTGGCTGAAGCAGCTGGCACAGCTCAGTCACCACCTCCTTTCTAAATCGCAGCCTTCTGACACACTGCTCCTCCGGCATGTTCATGTAGGAAAGCTGCTGTCGGAAAACCCTGCCAGCTTAAGGTCTGCTGTGGCGACGTCTTTTGGCCCTCCTCCGTCTGGCCATGCCCGCCTCCCTCTCCCAGCATCTCAGTGCCCTTTCCAGATGATTCAGCAGCAGGATGTTCCCCTCCAATGCAGCCCCGATAATAAGTGCCCACAGGAAGTTTCCCCATTGTCAAGGCTCACCAACAGCAAGGTGATGGTCAGAAGGCTGAAGATCGTCTGCCTGCGCTGGCTCAGTGGTCAAATGGCTCTCAGTGTGCAGCTCAGCAACTCTTTGTAGCTCTCGAGGAAGTTGTGCTCCAAAAATGGCTGCCGCTTTCAAACCACACCAGTCCCCTTTAAATAACGCTCCTCCAGCCCCAGAGCAACTTGGTAAGGTCCAGGTAGCTGTCACTATTAGCGCCAGGCGCTACGGAGGGGGGTGCCACTGAATTTCCGGTCCGGGGCGCCCAAAAGGCGTTGCACACTCAAATGACGTCATAATCAGCCTGCGCCCATGAGCGGGCGCTAAGATTTAGCGCCGGCGCTAAATGCGTGCTCAATATGGGGCGAGGCGCTAGGCGTCTTGCTCCCACCCGGAAATTGGCTAGCGCCCCACTTCTCGGCCTCTTTAGGCGTTAATCAGTGGCACTAACAACCGAATTTCTCCCCCTAAGAGAGGGAGAAGTTAAGAAAAAAACAAAGAATTGCAACAAGAAACTAGACATCAGATGGAAAACCTGGAAGCTACAGAAGATAAAGATGGAAACGTATTTGGAGATTAATAAGAACATAAGAAGGAGTAGGCCATTCGGCCCCTCGAGCCTGCTCCACCATTCAATAAGATCATGGCTGATCTTCAACCTCAACGCCCCTTTCTCGCCCGATCTCCATCCCTTGATTCCCCTAGAGTCCAAAAATCTATCTCAGCCTTGGATATACTCAATGATTCAGCATCCATAGCCCTTTGTGGTAGAGAATTTCAAAGATTCACAACCCTCTGAGTGAAGAAATTCCTCCTCATCTCAGTCTTAAATGGTCGACCCCTTATCCTGAGACTATGCCCCCTAGTTCTAGATTCTCCAGTCAGGGCAAACAACCTCTCAGCATCTACCCTGTCAATCCCCCTCAGTATCTTATATGTTTCAATGAGATCACCTCTCATTCTTCTAAACTCCAGAGAATATAGGCCCAATCTACTCAATCTCTCCTCATAGGACAACCCTCTCATCCCAGGAATCAATCTAATAATCGCAGAGTGGGTGAGTTGTTTACTTTTTTGCTAACAGTGCAAGGAAGTAAGTTTACTCTTGGCAAATTAGACCAACGACCTTTTAGAGAAATGTGTTGAATATTAGAAAGAAATAACAACAAGGAACATAGGAGGAGGCAATTCCACCAAAGGGGTTCCAATGATATCAAAAGAATCTAATGATTACATTACAGGATGAAGTTTAATTAATTATTTGCATTCCCGGTTTGGAACTTCCTGCACTGGAGGCCCATATTGGGAATTTGGGCGTAGAAATTGAGTGGGCTCTGCTTGAATTGCTGCCCCTGAATGGTGTGCTGACTAATAATAAAACATCAATATTTTAATGAAGGGAAAACTCCTGAAAGGCATTAACCTCTGAATTTCTGATATATACTAGTAAAAGGAAGAAAGACTTGCATTTCTATAGCGCCTTTCATGACCACCAGATGTCCCAAAGTGCTTTACAGCCAATGAAGTACTTTTTGAAGTGTAGTCACAATTAAACTGCCTGCTAGCAGTCATTAAAGGGGCTGCACGACATTTTGGTTGGTAGCGCTTCAATTAACAACCTCTCTCAAAAGCGACCAGCTGACAGGAGTAAAGAAAGCAAGACTTGCAATTCTGTAGCACCTTTCACAACTACCAGACATCCCAAAGCGCTTTACAGGCAATGAAGTACTTTTTGGAGTGTGGTCACTGTTGTAATGTAGGGAACAGTGCAGCCAATTTGTGCACAGCAAGCTCCAACAAACAGCAATGTTATAATGACCAGATAATCTGTTTTAGTGATGTTGGTTGAGGGATAAGTATTGGCCAGGGCACCGGGGATAACTCCCCCTGCTCTTCTTCGAAATAGTGCCACGGGATCTTTTACGGCCACCTGAGAGAGCAAACAGGGCCTCGGTTTAATGTCTCATCCAAAAGACGGCACCTCCAACAATGCAGCACTCCCTCAGCACTGCACTGGGAGTGTCAGCCTAGATTTTTGTAGTCAAGTCTCTGGAGTGGGACTTGAACCCATGACCTTCTGAGTCAGAGGCAAGAATGCTACCCACTGAGCTACAGCTGTCACATAAAAGAAGTCGTTGGTGAGGATTACGCGCTATGCTCAGCTTTCACTGTTCACTTGCTGCTAGAGATAGACTGCATTTCAAGAAGACTTTTGAGACACATCGGGAGACTTTCTGGGACACCAACACTCTATCAACATTTTTTCTGGAAATTCACTCAGAGCTTCACCTAAAAAGAGCGAGTGCTGTGCTACTCCAACTTATAGGAGTCACCGGGAGAAAGGGAGTGCTTGGTTATGGGCATCTTGCTAGGGGTCCCCCTTGCTCTGCATGAGGAATGGGAGGAGGAGATGAGGCCAGGCAGAGCAGCACCAGCTGCTGCAGGAGGGAGGGCGAGGAGGGTGAGGAGGGCGAGGAGGGTGAGGAGGGCTCTCAGCAGGAGGCCGTACACAGCCAGGGTCTTCAGAGAGCACTACTCTTACATTCACATGACCCAAGACCAGTGCATGAGGAGGCTCCGCTTTACCAAGGATGTCATCACAGAGATCTGTGGCCTTGTGGCAGGAAGGCTCAGACCTCGCAGCACAGCTAGGACTGCATTGCCTGTGGCAGTCAAAGTCACAGTAGCACTTAATTTTTATGCTGCTTGAACTTTCCAGGCTGCCACAGGTGATATCAGTTACATATCACTATCCTCTGCGTAAGGGAGGTCTCTGCAGCTCTATATGCTCTGAGGAATGACTATATATCATTCTGTATTGCCAAAGAAGACCAGAGGCAGAGAGCTCTAGGATTTAACAGGATTGCGGGATTCCCCATGGTCCAGTGAGCCATTGACTGCACACATGTGGCCATGTGAGCCCCTCATTTAAACTCGGAGGTGTTGAGGAACAGGAAGGGATTCCATTCCCTCAATGTGCAGCTCGTGTGTGACCACCTGGCAGCGCATCAAGCAGGTGAATGCCTGCTATCCAAGGGGTTGTCACAATGTGTTTATAATGAGACAGTCAACCGTCCCACAGACCTTTGAGCCCCGACGCTATGTGCATGGCTGGCTACTAAGTGACAAGGAATACCTCTGATGCCATGGTTCATAACTCCACTGACAAACCTCCAGACACCAGCTCAGCACTCATAAAATGAGAGCCACCAGGAATCTCATTGAACAGACCATTGGGGTCCACAAGCAGAGGTTTAGATGCCTTGACCGGTCAGGAGGTCCCCTCCAGTACTCAGCTGCGAAGGTCTCCGGATTCATGATGACTTGCTGCATGTTACAAAATCTGGCGATCATGAGAGACCAGGCGTTACCACCAGCAATTGTGCCAGAGGATCAAGCTCATGAGCCACAAGAGGAGGAGGAGGAGGAAGAGGAGCAGGAGGAAGAGAAGGGGGACCAAGGGGAGCACCGGAGGGCTCCAGGTAGATGGCCCACACCTGGGAGGGATACTTGCCGCCATCTAATTGAAGACTGCTTTTGAGAGACGCCCTCCGCCATCAGATTCCGGCGCGCTGCTGCCACAGGCCTTACCTTCCACAACTGAGGATCTATCAGGAAGTCCATCATCTGCCCTCAATCCTTTCAACCCCTTCCCCATGAAGACCACAATAAAAAGGACCACCAATTCCACCATTACCCAATTACCATATCTGCAGCAAAAGCAAACAATGGAAACATGACACAACTAACAAATATTAAACTATTCACCCTGGTGCTTACACTTAGTGGCTATCTACAAGTGCTCTTGCCTACTCTGGTGCTTCTATGAAGTGCTGCAGGTGAGGTGGATGGCTGCTGAGAATCTGAAGAGGGCAGTTCTGATGTCCTCCTGCGACGCAAAGCTGGGTGGGTGTGTGTGCTGTGAGGAGGATGCAGAGAAACTCCAGTGTGATTTGGGCAGGTTGGGTGATTGGGCCGATGCATGGCAGATGCAGTATAATGTGGATAAATGCGAGGTTACCCAATTCGGTGGCAAAAACAGGAAGACAGATTATTATCTGAAGGCCAATAGATTGGGAAAAGGGGAAGTGCAACGAGACCTGGGTGTCCTTGTGCACCAGTTGCTGAAGGTAAGCATGCAGGTGCAGCAGGTGGTTAAGAAGGCAAATGGTATGTTGGCCTTCATAGCGAGAGGATTCGAGTACAGGAGCAAGGATGTCTTGCTGCAGTTGTACAGGGCCTTGGTGAGACCACACCTTGAGTATTGTGTGCAGTTTTGGTCGCCTTATCTGAGGAAGGATGTTCTTGCCATGGAGAGAGTGCAGCGAAGATTCACCAGACTGATACCTGGGATGGCAGGAATGACGTATGAGGAGAGATTGGGCCGATTAGGCTTATATTTGCTAGAGTTTAGAAGAATGAGAGGGGATCTCATTGAAACTTATAAAATTCTAACAGGACTAGACAGACTAGATGCAGGAAGGATGTTCCCGATGGCGGGGGAGTCCAGAACCAGGGGTCACAGTCTAAGGATAAGGAGTAAGCCATTTAGGACTGAGATGAGGAGGAATTTCTTCACCCAGAGAGTGGTGAACCTGTGGAATTCTCTGCCACACAGGGCAGTTGAGGCCAATTCATTAAATATACTGAAGAAGGAGTTGGATATATTTCTTGAGGCTAAAGGGATCAAGGGATATGGGGAGAAAGCAGGGGCAGGGTGCTGAATTTGGATGATCAGCCATGATATCATTAAATGGCGGAGCGGGCTCGAGGGGCCGAATGGCCTACTCCTGCTCCTATCTTCTATATGTTTCTATGTAAGACTGTGGGCTGTGATGGCTCCTCCTCAGTCTGCATTATCTCAGCATGTGCTTCAGCCTGGGCTGCCTGGCTGACAGGCAACTGCGAGGGCAATGGTGGAGTGCCGGGTGAGGGAGCAGCAATGATAGCGTCTCAGGAGAGGCCAGTAGGTTCCTGCTCCATGATTCCCACGCCATTACCTTGGGGCCTCTGCTCAGCCCGCCCAGTGATCTGATGAAGAACAGATCTCTGGGCAGCTGAGACACTCTGCAGACCCCTTTCCACCGAGGAGCCCAGAGCCACCATGGCAGCTGCCTGAGCTTCCATTGCAGCACTTTGCCGTTCCATGGAAGATGCAATGACTGCAGTGGAAGCTGCGACCTCAGACATCAGACGCTGCATGATGTCAGGCTCCACAGGTCGCTGGATGGAATTAACCAGCCTCTGCAGGCTGGAGAGGATGGGTTCCAGGCTCTGCGCCAAGGTGGAGGCGACTTCTCCATCCCCCCTAGCCACCACCTGTAAGCTTTCAGGCAGGCTGTCCATTGCACCAAGCATTTGGTTTGTCAGACTCATAAGCCCGCTTCTGAAGCTTGGCCCTGAGAGGTCCTCATCTGACTCCTCTACAGCAGAACTAGTATGCAACCTTGCCCCCAGCAAGGTGGCACCTGTGGTGCCCCTTCCACCCAGCATGGCTGCTGCCCACTAGTGCCTGGTGTGTCCCATTGTGATGATCCGTGTTCTACCCTGGCCTTTAAATTACATGTGGTGCCAGTCTCTGAGCTGGTGCCTGCAACAGTGGTAGCGACTGACACAGTACCTTCTTCCTAGTTCTCCTCCTCTTCCTCCGGGGTGGGGGGGGGGCGAGGTGACTCTTGTTCCTCTTCCAGTTCCTCGGGGGGGGGGGCGGAGGTGGGGAGCAAGCCGTTTCATGCTCCTCGGAGCCTGCAATGATAAAGCTAGCAGGGTTAGGGTGCGCTGTGTGTGGCCAGTATAGGAGGATGTGTGTGATAAAACCATAAGGAGCTTGGGTGTGAGGATAGGTTTGGGGATTAGGTATCAGGAATAGTTGTGGATCTGTGAGGAGGTGAAAGTGGCCACATCCCTCTAGGGGATATGCCCCCGTTCTGCCTCTAGCCACGGCGTCTGTCACTCCCCTCCCGATCACGGCCTCCTCAAGGGGTGTGATCTTATGAAGTCATGCTTCCCCGGTCAGGTCCTGCTGCTGCCTGTTATGTGCTACCTTGTCCTGGAAGAGAAAGAGTGGTGAATGTGAATGAGTGTATTGACAGGTGCGCTTATGTGTGTGATGGTTGAAGAGCTGTGAGAATAGTCTGAGGTGTGAGTAGTACCTGTGAAGGATGCAATAATGTGGGTGTGTGATTGTCAATGTATAGTTAGAAGGTGGGTTCACTGTGTTGATGTTGTGATGCTGGTGGTGGTGCAGTTATTGAGCAGTGTGTTTGTGAGATGGGTTCTTATCTTGACCACTCATGTCAAGTCGTTAGATTTCTTGGGCAAAACTACTGGTTGTCACCTCCTGTGCGCAAATTGGCTGCCGTGTTTCCTACATTACAACAGTGACTCCACTTCAAAAAGTACTTCATTGGCTGTGAAGTGTTTTGAGACGTCCGGTGGTCATGAAAGGCGCTGTATAAATACAAGTCCTTCTTTTTTCCTGGGTGATCTCCTCCCATATGCGCCGCGTTAGCTGCCTGCTTCCCCCCTGCACAGGACACCCCTCCTCCTCTGGACCTCCTCCACCGGGATCTCCAGCAGCGCATCTGAGATCCTGGGTGCCCTCTCCCACGGTCCCTGAGCCATCCTGCAAAGTGCCACTGTGTGCCAGCCAGTGCACTCCACACCTTCAGCTACATTAATCGTGCCACGAAAATTGCTTCTAATCAGCGCTTGAGTGCTAAACGTGCAGGTTTTAGCATCTGCAGGCGCGTTTAAATCATGGTAATGATCAATTAGCCCCAAAATTGCGTGCTAAAACCAGACTTTCAAACAGCACCCATTGAGCGCCTGTTTTCACCCTTTCACCAAAATAACCCCCGATTTAAAAAACATTCTATTGTTGGCCACGTGCAAACGTCTCTTTCTGGTTTTGGTGAAATGTTCCCATGGGGTGCCACACAATCCCAAGCCAAAAACACTGCAGCTATTTGACAAAGTATGATGATCTCCAATTCACCTGTAAGGGGTTTTAGATCGCAGAGGTTTCTCTCTCTAGAGGCCTCTCTCTCTTGCACAGTAAAACCTTGAGTGGTTCGACCCACTCGCCCCTTAGATTCTATACTCTGGACTTTGGGGCAGGAACTACAATGTAGTGAAAACTCTTGTAGACCAAGTTTGATGAAACGAAATGAAATTTTATTGCAACTGGAAAAATAAATCAAATGCAAGCAGATAAGAGAGTACATGGGAGGGAAAAACACAAACAAATCATAATGACACAATACTAACTAAGGCAAATACAGGCATCTTATACTCTACAAAAATCATCATGAAATAAGGAAACACACGGAATAACAACTCATGTTAATTTTACCCTTAAATCCACCCCCTTAAACCTATCTAGATCTGATTGTGAAGGGCCAGAAGCATGCTCACCAATCCAACTAGGAAGTGCCAGGTTTTGAAAGCAAGTCTGTGTTTTGATCCCTTCAGGCGCCCCGTCTCCTCGTGGATCGTGGAACCCCTGTGAGCTGCGCCACACCTCTCTCCTGAGGTGGGGGTCGGGGCGGCTGGACACCGGCGGGCCTGGATGTCGGCGGGGTCGAGGATCGTCGGCTCGACCCTGGTCAGAGGAGCCTTGGGCTGGTCTTCATATAGGTTCCTTCAGTTTACTTTTCGTCTCTTCCCGAGCCGGAGTGGCTGGAAGGTTTCTTCTCTCGGGGTTTTATTTTTTTGTCTCTTCTCCCAAGTTGGGTCGATGGCCTCTCGTTTCGGCAACGGCCCGGGGATGGTCGATGATCTCCCGATGTTTTTCCCCGGGGCGGGACGCCGGCTTCGAACGGCCTTCTTGATGTTGGCTTAATTCTTCTTCCTCCTCCGATGGTGGAGAGGAGTTCGTTGATCTTCTCCCCAACCAACTCCTCTCGTTCCACTGCCACTCGGTCGTGTGTCTCTCCCCGAGTGTGTGTCTCCGCCGTGTCTTCTGAGTGTCCGTACCACTCCAACTCCTCCAATTATACCTTTTCTTCAGGAGCCTCCACTTCCCGCCCAAAATCAGGTTAGTCTTTGTTTAACTTTTGTCGGGCTGGGAGCACAGCGGGGTAGTTATTATATTTTAAAATGTTTTAGATGGCCGGTAAAGGCCAATCTCTGGTCTGGAATGACCTTTATTGTTTTTAATGTCCTGCTGATCTCGTTATCTAGTCCTTGGTGCTGTTCTCATGGATATGAAATTGTCCCCTTTTGTCTGGGTCAACATTTAGGTGGCCTCTGTCTCCAGGCCGATCTTGACTGGATCTGCATCTAATCCATATGTATACGTGTGGGTCTGGTTTCGTTCTCTCAGAAACGGCTTCCAGAACTTACTGTGGGTTGAATCCACAAAGCTGTCTGAGGATTCGCAGGAACCATTTTAAAGTGTCCCAATAAGCCGGTCACATGGTATAGCGGCCATTTTGTATGCCCCTTTTTCTGGGCTTCTTTTAAAACAGTCTTTAAAATCATGGCCTCTTCTGCCATTTGACCCTTATTAATACAAAGTCCAAGTTTGTGAATCCTACACTCCCCCCTGATGATACTGTAACTTGCTTGAAGTATCATAATTCTGGGTGAGCAAAATTTTCTGACTTTCCACAATCTAACCATCCCCAGTATTTACCTATCTATGACCCCACGACACATGCATTTCCCATTTCAGAAAAATCTAGTGTACATTAAGCATCTATAGATGGCAATACCTTGGAGTTAAAAATCTAACAACTTACTTCCAGGCATGGAGGGGGTTCTTATACCCCTACATCACCTAGTGCATACACATTACCCTTTTAATAATAACAACACATCTAATAAGACTTCAATAAGAAAATAAAGTACACACACGAAAAATCCAAAAATGCACATGAATACATATCAAAAATAATACAGAGGAGGGAGGGAAAGTTTTTTCTTTATACACAGCGGCAAAATCTAAACGGGTGTCTCTTCTACCCGCACATAATGCTCCCTCCATTCCCCTCTATTCTCGTACTTTTGCGAATGTTTGGCCTTTTTGCAGTGTACAAACAGCAAATAAACTACAATGACAATCTGGCACACTACAAGAATGTGGGAGGCTATCCTAATCCAAGAAGGGACTTCTATATTAGAGAACAGGTCCCACTACGGTGTGGTCACTATGTCCAATATGTCTGCCCCTATCTCTAAAGTCTTCTGCTCCAGTGTGTAGAAGTGTTTTTGTGAAACAACAATGGCTTTTAATATCTTGGTGAGGTGTTCAGGGAGAGGGGGAATGATATATCCAAAATGTGCAATGAATCGCTGCAGATCGGTGAAATTCTCTTTAACAGTGATGTGAACAGTGGAAGGTTCAGGAATGGGGACAATTCACTCTTGGGCCACTTGAACTTCTGCCCTGGGCTTGAAACAGAAGCTGCTGTCACTAACCGGACACCAACCGTGCTGTCCATGTTGGTAGTGGGGCGCTGCAGTGGTGACACTGTCTGTCCCACCTCCTATATATGCCACCTGCGGGGGCACATGGCCTTGTGCCATTGCCTCCATGGTGCAATTTATAGGCTTCGCGCCAGCAGTTCTGAACCCGCACTGTGGTTTTGAATGGGCATTCAAGTGCTGGGGACACAGGATGATGTGTGCTCCCCGGCTCCGGCACCCCGAGAGGTCAGTACCCATCATTGCATGCTCCCATCAAATGACGTAAGGTGGGACCCCTGTGTAGTGAATGTGCGCACCCCCCTGAATGACTCCAATGTTCTCCACCCTGTATACCGGGACGGGTTTGGCTGTCTTTCCCATCACCGGCATTCTTACCACTATACCCATAATGGTGTGATTAGACCGTCCACAGTCCACTGGGACTGGGTAGGCCTCTGAAGCTAGTCTGAGCTGGCACGGACTCAATGTATTCTCAAAACGGTGGAGGGCTGCGAGGTGCTTGTTGCTGATCCAGGAGGGGACTAAACCTTGCTTTAAATCCTCCAGATTACTGCGGCCCTCGCCCAGTAAACACGCCCCATATGGCACACAAGCTTCGTTCTGCACAGCCTGATCGGACACGTTCCGATCCTCCCTGATGAGAGCATTTACCATTCTGGCGTGTTTCTCCAGCTCAGCTATAATCTCTTTTAAGTGTAGTGTCATGGCCTGGTCCTCATGTAACTCAGAACCCACTACCTTATTCTCATCAGTCAGTATCTTTCTTAGCTGTGTTTTTAAACCATTGATTTGGGTTTGCAGCTTCACATCATCCAGTGTGTTGATGACGGAAGTTCCTGTCTTAAAAGCTGTGAAAATATCATTTACTGCACCCCTTCTTTGCCTCCCTATCCTGTCCAAGACCTCATGTGGTGTGGTGTACAATTCGGCTCTGTCGACATCGGCAAAGTCGAATTCGTAAAACTGTTTAAACATGTTTGTTAACAGGACCTGGTATAATTGCTCCGTTTCCCTGGGGCACCACTCTGGCAATCGCACCTCGGTGAGGTTTAAAACCACCGAAGCCACCGCGTAGTGTACCCCTTGGTACAGCACCTGACCTGTGGGTACCAATACCAATCCGTTCCCGGGTCCCTTTGTCGTGGTGGGGCACCCTTCCTTGAGGGCTTTAGCTACTGGAATCGTGGGCAGGGGCTTGCGGGGTCGGGTGATGAGCTCAGTGGCGTTTACTGGGATCTGTGAGTATGGGACTCCGCACGCCCGTGTGCTGACGTCCCACCTCATTCCTTGTCCAGCATCCTGCCACTGTCTTTGGAAAAAGATGGAGACGCCTATGGGGCAAGCGCGTTCTGAACCCCACATACAGGTGTAGATCCCCTCATCTGGTTCCCACCATTTGTCCCAACAGACACTCAACCCCCCATGAGTTCCCGTAATCGTCCGATGGGTGTTGTTACCCAGTCTCTCCCACTCGACAGTGGAGTTCTTCATGGTGCTGCTCAACTTGCGCAGCCACCACCAACGATCCAAAGGTACATGTCCTTGACAGTTCAAGCAAATCTTCTTTCCCACGGTGACGTTGATCCTGGGTGCAATGATCCGCACCCTGGGGCACATCAGAAATGTTTCTCTGTATGCGAACCCCGTTTGACTGGAGTATTCAGTAGAGTTCGACCCCAGCCAGCCTGGCCGCCTTCCTTCATGGAAGTAGACAGCAGTCCCTTCAGCGTCCCGTGGGCCGGTTCCATCAGTCGCGATGGGGCCTCTGTTGCCAGAGCACCCGTAAATGGTGGAGTCCTTAGTGCGGCCCCGATAGGCCCAGCTCCACCCGATCGTCACGAACGCGACGAGGATCCCTCTCATCTTTCTCCTGGTTCCTGCAACAAATCACATAATATAGCCAGGCTCCCAAGAGATTCTGGCTTAGGTGACAGCATGATCGGGTCTTTCGACCTCGATCCAAAATACACACATACTGGGCAGATTTCGAAACTACTTAAACTCTAATCCTCTTAATATTTACACACCTTAAACTTAAACCTAAACTTATGTACAGCGCCGCCCGTCCCCGGGCGGCTTGCCTAATCCCTGATTGGACTGCGGCTCGCCGCTCCCTGTGGCGGGGCTGCAGTGACCTGTGGCTTGGGTTCCCCACAGCCTTTTGCTGTTAATCGGGGACTGCGTTTTATCAAGGATTTCTCAGGTCGGCGTTTACTGGGAGCGGGGGACTCGGGCCAAGGTTTGACTGGCTGAGGCATTCGAGTCGACCTGCGAAAAGGTACTTTGGGCGTGGCTCCCTTAGCGAGTGGACCTTCGGGTGGGAACTTAGCTCTCACAGTCCGTGGCTCTTCCACGACTGTGGGCTTCGGCTCCCTTCCCTCAGGCTCCACCCTTTTGGGCTTCGGGCAGGCTCCCTTAGTGAGTGGACCTTTGGGTGGGACCTTAGCTCTCATAGCCCGTGGCTCTTCCACGACTGTGGGCTTCGGCTCCCTCCCCTCAGGCTCTGCCCCTTTGGGATTCGGGCTGGCTCCCTTGGCGAGTGGACCTTCGGGTGGGACTTTAGCTCTCACAGCCCGAGGCTCTTCCACGACTGTGGACTTCGGCTCCCTCCCCTCAGGCTCCGCCCCTTCGGGATTTGGGTCAGTGGCAGACGGCTCCTCCTCACCTGTCCCTACAGGTGGAGGATCTCTGCCTCCAATTTCTACCTCCCCCACGCTTGAGTCGAGGGCGGGACCTCCGTCCTCCAACTCCACCTCCTCCAGAATCGTGTCGAGGGCGGGACCTTGTTGTTCGGGCCCCTCCTCGTCCGAGTCCCAGGCCATCGGGGAAACCTCCCCCCAGGTGGGCGGGACAGCTTCTCCTTCCAAGCAGGCTACAATGCCAGCTTGTGTGGTCTGTGACTCATCGCGCGCCTCAGGCTGAGGATCTTTACCCTCAGACCTGGCTTCGGTTGCTGATGCTCTTGCACCCGGTTTAAACAGTTTGCACCGCTTCATGCGAAACCACTTGTTGCGTCGGGACACCTCCACTGTGTGAGTGGCGTAGACCGGTGAATTTTCCACCGATTCCGGTCTATTCTCCTGGTCTACGGCTCTCTCGCCAGCGCATAGGGTTAGACCCAAGAATATTACTTCTCGCCGGCCAACCCGCGCCTTCGTAGGGTTTTCCTTAACACTCTATCTCCTTCACACTCGTGCCCACTCCCCAGAGACAATGATTTCTCAGGTCCACGTGGATCCCGTGGGCCACCAAGAAATCAGACCCCAGGACTCCCGTTCCACCTCCCACCTCCCACTTCATTAGTGTACACTTCCACGTGGTGCGGAGTGGTCCTAAACGAATGGAGAGGGGAAGGGAATGTGCGCCAGCCTGTTCTTCGCCCGTGAAGCCCGACAGAAGGTATGGGACCCCGGTGGACAGAGGCGAGGCGGTGGGGTTATCTGCGTGGATTACGGTGCACGATGCTCCCGTATCCAACAGATAGGTCCCTTTCACCTCCTCCACTTCCATCTCCACGAGGGGTCGGCTCCATACATCATATCACAGCGCACACAGGTAGACGGGCTGCGCCGACTCTAGTCACTTGGGCACAGCGGTCGGGGTTTCGGGAGCGACAAGACCAGTGGTGACGGCTATTTTCCCCTGCGAAATCATCAGAGACCGCATTGCCTCTAAAATTGATTCAATCGCAGCGGGACCCATAACTGTACCAGCTCCTTGTGCTGGGGCAGGAGCTATGGCTTGGGTTTTGGCTGGTGCTGGGGCGGCGGTCTGGACTTGGGCTGCCGGAAATTTTCCCTTATTATCCTTCCACGGATTTCTACAGTCCTTGCGCCAATGTCCATCCTTCCCACACCCGTAGCAATTGAGCTTGGCTTGGACAGGGCGATTCCCCTCCTGACACCACTCCTTCTTGCTTGGGGCTGCGGGTTTTGCCTCATGCACCTTTCCCTTCTGGGGAGGTGTTTCCTGACCTCTACAATTCTTGTACGCAACATTGAGCTGATGGAGCACTGTCTCCTCCGTGACACCGGGACCTTGGGGATCAAACCAAGATCTGGCTAGGGCCCATATCTCTGGCAAGCTGTTGGTAACCAAGCAACGGAGCCAATGAACCCGCTGTTCGTCGCTCATTGCAGCCCGTTCAGGCATACCCGGACAGCTGCGTCGATACACTGGCCACAGCCTTTCTGCGAAAAAACGTGGGGGTTCTCCAGATAGCTGCACGGTCCCTTCCACATGGTCGAACGGACTACCGTCATCCACTCCCATTACTTATAAAACTTCCTCCCTGAGATCCGTATACCCTTTCCGTCCCCTCTTACTATCCTCTGAGAGGCACTGAAGGATTGTGCAATCCAGGGAGAAAAGCAACAGTTTCACCTGTTCCTGATCATCACAGTCATTAATGGCTGCTGTTTTCTCTATCTCCCTGAAATGAATCGAGGGATCTCCCTTTACAGTGAGTCGTGCGAGGTGGCTCACCATGGACCTTAATTGCGTGCCAGCGTCGGGCACCACGAGCTGGTTCTGGTGGGGTCCGATACCGCCATCAGCAGCGTTGGGACCGAACCTCTGGTGCCGAGCGGGACACATTGGTGCTGGTCCCGGCTTGGCTACCAGTGGTTCTTCCTCACACTCCACCTCGGCTACCTCCTCTTTCACTACCCCCTCCTTTTCCGGCCAAGTCTCACTATAGCTCGGCGGTGCTGAGGGCTCGGTGGCTGGTACCACAATTACCTCAGCTGGAATCGGCTGTTTTGATTCCTTTAAAAAGTCCATGTGACTAGCTTTCGGGCTGACGAGACACACCATACTTTTTGCCTTTACCAGGGCCGTTCTTAGGTCCTCTATGGTCTTTTGGCAAGGGCCGTGGTCTGTGCTCTCAAACCCGTGCTCGAGGGCTAGCTTGTAAGCTGCCTTAACCTCCACTACTCTCTCCTCCTGCGCTCTTAGCTGTTGTGCGAGGCGGGCGTTTTTCTCCCGTATCCTTGTTTCATTAATCTTTGCCTCAGTAACCTGGCACTCCAGGTACTCTATCCTAGCCTGATGTTGACTAGCTACCACTTGGCATTCCTGATTCAGCGCGTGAAGCGCTGTGATGAGTTTTTCCCCACCCATGGCCTTTTCCTCTATCTCTGCTGCCTGGGTTGTGATCCTGGCTGCCTGTGCTGCAACGACTCGGTCCAAGATCTGGACCTGCTTCTTGTAACACATCAGCCACACTGCCTTCCCCACTGACTTCTTATGCTCTTTGCTCTCTGTCCACCTGATGGCTGCGTCCATCGGACGCCCATCCAGTAAGAGATTGGAAATCCACTGTTTAGTGAGATATACCTTGCCAAAGACATAGGCCTAGAAATTCAGTGCCCTTAGCGCCGATTTTGCGGTGCTAGAGGGCCTAGCGCTGCAATTGGCGCCGGCGCCGAAATTGCCTGGGGCCCTTCCGCCGCGGTAGACCGGTAGCGCTGCGCCGGCACCGATGACGTCATCGGTGTGCGCAGCGCCCCGGTTGCCATGCCGACGGGCCCCAGCGCCGAAATTCAGTTGCGGCCGCCTCGCCCGTGGCAGCCGCAACTAAGACTCTGGCAACAGAGTCTTACATGACTTTGCGCCGGCGCATTAAAGGCCCCGCGGCGGCCGGCCGCTTTCCCGCCGGCCGCCTGGCCGCAGCTCCCTCCCCGGACTTCCCCCCCCCCCCCCCCCGGAACAGAAGCAAGCCCGCCACTTGTCCGAGGTGCCGGGCTCATTTTTTAAAAGATTTTCGCGGGCCGCGGCCGGGTGCAGGCAGCTCCTCCTTAAGGGAAGGAGGAGGCCTGCACTTCCCGAACCTGCCGCACCGCAGCGGGCGCCGCAGCGCCGGAATAGCGCCGATATTCAGCGCGTAGCGCCAGTTTTCAGGCGCAAACAGCTCTCAGCAGCGCCGGCAGCCGTTTGGGCGCAGAACTATTGAATTTTGGGCCCGACCAGCGCGACTTAGCTCCGGCACTAACTTCCGGCGCTAAAGCCCTGGCTGCGCCAAAACTCAATTTCTAGGCCATAATCCGCTATCCTCTCATCCATTGCATTTCGACCATTCAAACTCGGATCTACTACATTGCAATCCTGCTGCCAGAGTCCTGCCGCGGTCACCATTTTCTGTAAGGGGTTTTAGATCGCAGAGGTTTCTCTCTCTAGAGGCCTCTCTCTCTTGCACAGTAAAACCTTGAGTGGTTCGACCCACTCACCCCTTAGATTCTATACTCTGGACTTTGGGGCAGGAACTACAATGTAGTGAAAACTCTTGTAGACCAAGTTTGATGAAACGAAATGAAATTTTATTGCAACTGGAAAAATAAATCAAATACAAGCAGATAAGAGAGTACATGGGAGGGAAAAACACAAACAAATCATAATGACACAATACTAACTAAGGCAAATACAGGCATCTTATACTCTACAAAAATCATCATGAAATAAGGAAACACACGGAATATCGAGGGACAACAACTCATGTTAATTGTACCCTTAAATCCACCCCCTTAAACCTATCTAGATCTGATTGTGAAGGGCCAGAAGCATGCTCACCAATCCAACTAGGAAGTGCCAGGTTTTGAAAGCAAGCCTGTGTTTTGATCCCTTCAGGCGCCCCGTCTCCTCGTGGATTGTGGAACCCTTGTGAGCTGCGCCACACCTCTCTCCTGAGGTGGGGGTCGGGGCGGCTGGACACCGGCGGGCCTGGATGTCGGCGGGGTCGAGGATCGTCTGCTCAACCCTGGTCAGAGGAGCCTTGGGCTGGTCTTCATATAGGTTCCTTCAGTTTACTTTTCGTCTCTTCCCGAGCCGGAGTGGCTGGAAGGTTTCTTCTCTCGGGGTTTTATTTTTTTGTCTCTTCTCGCAAGTTGGGTCGATGGCCTCTCGTTTCGGCAACGGCCCGGGGATGGTCGATGATCTCCCGATGTTTTTCCCCGGGGCGGGACGCCGGCTTCGAATGGCCTTCTTGATGTTGGCTTAATTCTTCTTCCTCCTCCAATGGTGGAGAGGAGTTTGTTGATCTTCTCCCCAACCAACTCCTCGCGTTCCACTGCCACTCGGTCGTGTGTCTCTCCCCGAGTGTGTGTCTCCGCCGTGTCTTCTGAGTGTCCGTACCACTCCAACTCCTCCAATTATACCTTTTCTTCAGGAGCCTCCACTTCCCGCCCAAAACCAGGTTAGTCTTTGTTTAACTTTTGTCGGGCTGGGAGCACAGCGGGGTAGTTATTATATTTTAAAATGTTTTAGATGGCCGGTAAAGGCCCATCTCTGGTCTGGAATGACCTTCATTATTTTTAATGTCCTGCTGATCTCATTATCTAGCCCTTGGTGCTGTTCTCATGGATATGAAATTGTCCCCTTTTGTCTGGGTCAACATTTAGGTGGCCTCTGTCTCCAGGCCGATCTTGACTGGATCTGCATCTAATCCATATGTATATGTGGGGGTCTGGTTTCGTTCTCTCAGAAACGGCTTCCAGAACTTACTGTGGGTTGAATCCACAAAGCTGTCTGAGGATTCGCAGGAACCATTTTAAAGTGTCCCAATAAGCCGGTCACATGGTATGGCGGCCATTTTGTATGCCCCTTTTTCTGGGCTTCTTTTAAAACAGTCTTTAAAAATCACGGCCTCTTCTGCCATTTGACCCTTATTAATACAAAGTCCAATTTTGCGAATCCTACACACCCACGTATTAAACGAATTCCGAGTGATACTGCCAGTTTGGTCAACCAGTGGAAAGTGTGGGCAGCCACTGTGGCGAAGTCAGAATCGCATTTGTATCCAAATTTGCAGTGTGTAAGCAAACAAATCAAGGAGCTGTAGCTGAACCAAAACCACCGCTGCCGCTAACTGTTCACCCTACAATAATCAGATAAAGACACATTTTCATTTATAAAACAGCCACCTATCCATCAACGTGAGCTATGTCATCACTCTGTTATCCACCTACTCAGTTTCCAACAGCTGACTAATCACAGCTCAAGACGCTACCTGATTTATCTGACTGATTTAATTCTGCTCAGGGATAAAAATCCATTTCACGCATAGCTTGATGACGAATTCCCCCAAGACATTCACCTGTCGTGTTACGCCTCTGTTTTCCAGTTCGATTTGACAAACAGTTATGTGTTTCAGTCAAATATAACAGTGGGTGTGCGAAATTTTCGTGCTATCTTGAATTGTGAAAAACTCCTCAGAGCTCAGTTATAGATTCAATTCATCCAAACATGGATTGTGTCTGGAGCGAGAATTCTGGATTGTATAACATTAGGGTGAATTTCGGTTGTCACTGCTGATCGAAGCAATTTAAGCCAATCAATTAAGAGCATCACATTAGCAACAAAGTTTTCCTTGCACAACATGAAAGAGCGTTGAGCTTTAGTGTCATTTTTTCCTGCATAACTTATTGATACCTATACACTAACTAAGCCTAGTGACAGCACTACTTATTGAACTACAGGTTCGTGCTTTGACTAAATGTCTGCACTGATAGTAACATCGGAACAAGAGCAGGCCATTCATCCCCTCGAGCCTGTTCCGCCATTCAATTAGATTATGGTTTATCTGTATCTTAACTCCATTTACCCGCCGGGGTTCAGTAACCCTTAATACACTTTCTTAACAAAAATCTATCAATCTCAGTTTTGAAATTTTCAACTGACTGAGCCTTAACAACTTTCTGGGAGGAGAGAGTTCCAAATTTTCACTACCCTTTGTGTGAAGAAGTGCTTTCTGACATCACCCCTGAACGGCCTGGCTCTAATTTTAAGGTTATGCCCCCTTGTTCTGGACTCCCCCACAAGAGGAAATAATTTCCTCTATCTACCCTCTCAATTCCTTTAATCATCTTATACACCTCAATTAGATCACCCTTAATCTGTCATGTTTAATGACAAAGGTAGGGAGAAATGGTCATTTACAGCATTGATAAGTCTAGAGCCATCTCTTAATCCCACAGTTTTCATTTCGTTCAAATAATGGTTTAACAGGATACAGCACAGCACTCTTTCATGTATGCAGGCTAGTATCAGAAACAAACTGATGGGATGAAAATTTTCAATTCCCCCCTTCCAGCTACAACAGTCCTATGTTAAATGTGTTTTGGGCAGTTTCCAAACGCCCCACAGTTTGGTGCAGTGATGGGAAATGGAAATGTTACACCATATGTAATGGATAATGCATCTTGGAGGTTAGGATCTGGGCACATTGTTGACGTAGAGAACAGGAGCTTTGGTCGTGAGATATTTGAACGAGTAGCATTTGATGCCAATACTGGGACCAGGGCTCTCCTCCCCAAAATCGGTGGCTTACTTGGGAACATAAGACCAGGAGTTGGCCATTTAGCCCCTCAAGCCTGTTCCGCCATTCAATGAGATCATGGCAGATCTGTGACCTAACTCCGTACACTTGCGGCTTGCGGAGGATGGCAGAAAATACTGCCTCACCACCACCTCAAGCCTGCCATTAGACCTTCTTTTTCCACCTGCTGCATGGAAATGGCGGTGGGTGGGGAACTGGGACTGATTTCCCTCATGTCTGTCCCACTTATCACTGCTTTCCGGGGCTGCCATGGGGAAAAAGAGGCAGTGAGCCTGGGAAGTGGGACCAACAGTGTGTTCCCCAGTGGAAGGTCCTTGTAACAGCCTCTTCTCCCTCCATTCCGGACCCCACCACTTAGCTTCTTATGTAGGCCACAGGCCCTGGTGAGGCCTACCGGAATGCCAATGTGCTGCCTGGAAACTGGGTTGGGGTTCCAGTGGTGTATGGAGGTCTGGGCAGAAGTACCGCCCCGATGAAACACTGCAGCTAGGAGGGTAAGCCCGGCATGAGTGCCTAAAGTGGAGACATAATCCATTACTCATCACTGCTACCCCTTGTTGAGTGTGAAATGTATAATAAAAACATGGTTTAACTAAATGCAACAGTTCTTTTTCGGCCTTTGGTTTTGAGAGCTCGATTAGCAACTTTGACTAAAAATGGGAATGCTGCTCAGTGTCTCTGTCACTACAAACCATCCTTCATTTTTAATAACAGGGCTATGTCCTTGTGACTATCAGATAAACATAGGGGGAAAAATTCAGTTGTTTGCACCTCCCGTTAGCACCTTAAGAGGGCGCTAATGGGGCACAAAGCAACTAGCGCCCGGGCGCGGCGATGTTTGTGCCACTCGCGAAATTAACTAGACATTTTGCGGCGGCGCTAAACACTACTGCCACGATCTCCTGCGCCGGCACATTGTGATGTCAGTCAAGTGCGCAATGCCCCGTTAGCGCCCCGGACCGGATATTGAGTGGCGCCCCCTGCCTTACCGCCTGCCGCTAGCAACGACAGGTTGAGGGGAGCGTTATGCTGTCATAAAGGGACTAGGGGAGCACTATTTAAAGGCGACCGCTTCCTGCCTTTTTTTGTCCGTGACATTTTTTCACCACGCATTCTGAGAGAGAGAGAGAGAGAGAGAGACTTCTGGAGAGATTCAATGCTGTGTGAAGGGGTTTTGGGTACTGAGCAGCACTTTGCAGGTTCATTTTGATTTGCCCTTCCTTGCTTCGCCAGCGCTCTGAGGTAGCGCCTCGCTCCTTGGCCTGTGCGTCTTAAGACAGGTGTGAAGCGCCTGCTTTAGCGCTCCAATCACCTCCAGGGGCGATAACAGGCAAGTTTGCTGTCAGAGGCGATAATTAGCGCCAGGCGCTAAACTTTGCGCACGGCCGATAATGGCGCCCCAAATGGGGCGATACTGAATTTTTCCCCCATAATGTTGCTAATCGAGCTCTCAAAACCTAAGGTCTAAAAAGAACTGTTGCATTTAGTTAGACCATGTTTTTGGGAATTTTCGTAATTCTTCTGTTTCCAAAGCAGCTGCGCCCAAAATCTTGTGTGGGTGTACCATCTCAGTCCAACTGTTGCTTTATTCTAATTCTGTTTTATCTGGCAGGTTTTCAGTGCTTTTTTTCAGTGAATTTAAATGACAGGATCATAGAATGATATAGCACAAAAGTGTGGTGTATGTAACCGTTCCACCTTTAAGAGAACTATTTTGGGAGATGCACTACTTTATCTTGGCTGCTGTATACTGTAATACCGGTGGTGACCACACCGGTATATAAGTGCTGTGTAATGATTTATTGGGCAGTTCAGCCCTGACCTTCGAATAGTAAAGACCTGTTAAAATTTACTCTTGTGGTCTGTGTAGTAATTCTCACTATAACACACAGACTTAACAAAAAGGAGGCCAATCGGCCCATTGTGCCTGTACCGGCTCTTTGAAAGAGCTATACAATTAGTCCCACTCTCCCTGTTCTTTCCCCATAGCCCTGCAAATTATTCCTTTTCAAGTATTTATCCAATTCCCTTTTCAAGTTACTATTGAATCTACTCCCGCTACCCTTTCAGGCAATGCATTCCAGATCATAACAACTCGCTGAGTAAAATAAATTCCCCTCATCTCCCCCCCTGGCTTGATTGACAATTATCTTAAATCTGTGTCCTCTGGTTCCTGACCTTCCTGCCAGTGGAAAGAGCATCTCCCTATCTACTCTATTAAAACTCTTCATAATTTTGAACGCCTCTATTAAATCTCCCCTTAACCTTCTCCGTGTATGTTTTATTTTTTTAAAAACCTCACCAATCTTTTCCCCTCCCTCCTGTCCTGAAGATGTGACTGGTTGCTGAGATACCATTTCACAGGCGCTGGTCTCCCTCCAGTTCCTTCTGTGATGTGGCCATTACTTATGTGTGAGTGTTGCAATTAATGGTGACAAGCTATCTGCTCTGATGTGCACGCACACAATTCCAGCAATAATGAGCAGGAATCCTGGCCACATTCAGCACGCAAGGGCTTAATTGTAAAGCTCTGACTTAGATTAGATAACCAAACAAAGACTGAAGATCAACCGTAATTCTTTCCTGGCCTGTGTAGCTCAGCCTTTTCGCTGTACAACCATGCTGAGCTATCAGGGGAATTCTCCACCTATTCTAAGCAACAGTGAAGTTTAATCACTCGGTTTGGTAATGTAGAGGATGCTGCTGGGGAAGAGGAAGCTACAGAAACCAATGGCATAGTTTGCACCATTCCAGAGCTGCATAATGAGTGTAAGTGTGAGTTAGTGACATCACCAGTTTATTTTCTGTAATTCACTGCACTCACCATGTGTCCTCTGTTTATGCCATGTGTTGTAGTTTCTATTTTTAAACAGTCAAAACTCCTTTTCTTTATTTACCCATCCTGCATGGAGGAAGACTAATCTTATAGTGCTGCTATTGTGGTCATCGGAAGTTTACTACGTGTGTATGGGCTCCATTGTTCATGTGAGCAGCTCCCCAAAGCTAAATCAGAGCATCAGGGAGGAGGGACAGGCCGGGATGGGGAGGATGCAATAGGGAACAGACTGGAACTATGACAGAGAGACAGAGTGGGAGTAACCCAGAGAGGCATAGTTTGAATTAGGTGAAAACCAGAGAGGTAGAGGTGACTGATTACTGGCTGGCAAATGGATATGAGGAGAATTTGAACATAGGAATTTAGGGATCAATATAGTTCTAGCACTATGGCTCAATCCACCATCTATAAGGCACAAGTAAGGAGTGTAATGGAATACTCTCCACTTGCCTGGATGAGTGCAGCTCCAACAACACTCAAGAAGCTCGACACCATCCAGGACAAAGCAGCCTGCTTGATTGGCACCCCATCCACTACCTTAAACATTCACTCCCTCCACCACCGATATACCGTGAAATGCCGTGTGTACCATCTACAAGATGCACAGCAGCAACTCGTCAAGGCTTCTTCGGCAGCACCTCCCAAACCCGCGACCTCTTCCACCTAGAAGGACAAGGGCAGCAGGCGCATGGGAACACCACCACTTCCAAGTTCCCCTCCAAGTCACACACCATCCTGACTTAGAAGTATATCGCCGATCCTTCATCGCCGCTGGGTCAAAATCCTGGAACTCCCTCCTTAACAGCACTGTGGGAGTGCCTTCACCACACGGACTGCAGCGGTTCAAGAAGGTGGCTCACCACCACCTCCTCAAGGGCAATTAGGGATGGGCAATAAATGCTGGCCTTGCCAATGACGCCCAGATCCCATAAACAAATAAAAAAAAAGCAATGAACCATGTGCTGAAAACCACTACTGTAAAACCCACAATTGTAACATGAGCTCTTACAGTGGAAACCCTCAGTTGTTTCCTTACTTTTCCTTCTCTTTGTGTGTTGGATACACACAACAGTTCACATGTACAATTTATACACACTCGGTGGGAGGATAAGAACATATTCCCACACGATAAAGAAAATATTGGACAGAAACATTTTGCATTTTCTTGTGTTTTTAATTGTGTCTGTTAGGACACAAGCATGTGTCCAAAGCGAGAAACTTAAGGGATGTGGATGGTTGAATGTTGAATGTGTAGCGGTGGTGAGCATACCAATTCATCTGTATAATTAAAGGGCTTGCATCTAGCAGGTGCCTGTTATGCTGTGGCTTTCAAAGGTGCCACACCTGAAAGTGTGGCCTCAGAAGAATGCCATCACAAAAGTCTAACACTTCAGGCACTATGGCACCAAGTTGCATCTTTAGAGCACATTGGGTGGTGGGGCCGAGCCACCGTAATGCCTGGCCCTTGTCGCCAGCGAGAAGCCCGAACCATTTTGATGATCAGGCCTCGTTTGTATTCAACTCGTGTGCTGCCCGCATATCCTGAGTGCTGTTAGGCAGCTCACCACTTTTTGGGGGGTGGGCGATGGGGGTGGGGGTGGCGGGTAATCCAGCAAGCCAGCCACAGGGCACGGGCCTGCAGGAACAGATTAAAGAGGAGGGCTAGGCTGTTTGCGGTAGGGGAGGTGGGGTGGTGATGAAGATTAAAGATCTGAAGATTGTACTCAAGGAGCAGGGAGAGCAATTATGCTTAGACAGATGCCCAAAAAGAGCCAGATAAATATATTTTTCTTCTCGCCAGAGCTGATTCTAGGAACCCCTTTAAGGGTAGCAGTTCTGGCCGTTTCCTCCTGTGTAATGAGTCAGTCCAGCACCCAGCAGGCACCATGCTGTACTTTATCAAATTGGCAATGGGGTCCTAACGACTTCATAGGACCCCAGTTTGTATCACTTAATGAGGCCCCCACCTGTTTCTGGCAGGAGCACTGGCCGCACAAATTGAGGCCCTCTCAAAAATGGCAGTGGACAGGCCTCAGGGAGGAAGTGGCCGCAAGCTTTTTTCCATAATTTTGGTCTCACCAATGCCCCATTCCCACTGAAAAAATGTGGCGATAGAGAGAACAAAATCAGTCCATAGCGCAAAAATTAATAATCGACTGAAATGAGGAATTATCTGTTAAATCACAAATCAAATATCTTATTTACTACACACCTAAACTAGCAACCCACAAGTTGTGAGTTCCAATCACACCATCACAAGTTGTGAAACTGAATTCAAAACAATCTGGTAATTTATGGGATAGCACCAGGACAAAAGACGTGACCATGAGATTTGTTGATTGTTGTTAAAAACTCAAATGGTTCACTAATGTCCTTCAGGGAAAGGAATCTGCCATCTCTACCCAGTCTGGTCTGCACGCTATGTAATTGACTCTTAATTCCCTCAGGGCAACTAGAGCAATAAATGCGACCTGTAATGATCAATAACATGTCATTCTATAGTGGACACTAGGTGGAGCCGTAGAGCTGTATATAGCTGTATGTATATAAGACTACACTACCCAGCTGTATAGATATTAAGACTACATTACCCATGAGGCACTAGGCTACCCACAAGGCAACAGTCAAGATGGCAGCCTGCACACAGGAGCACACATGCTGCATCTCTACAGATACTGTACCTAGAGAACGTGTACTGAATAAATGACTAGCTAGAAGCTAGCTGTGTTCATAATAAGAATGTCGATTTATTAATGAACATAATATGGTACCAGGAGTGGGGTGAAGATTGGAAGCCTGTTGCCTATGCCTCCAGGTCTATGACTGATACTGAGTGTCGATACGCCCAGATTGAAAAGGAATGCCTAGGCTTGGTAGTTGAACTAGAAAAGTTTCATGGCTACATATATGGACTTTCCACCTTCACAGTTGAGACAGACCACAGCCCTCTGGTTGCCATCATAAAAAAGAACCTGAATGAGATGTCTCCAAGGATTCAACGACTCATGATGAAGCTGCAAAGATATGACTTTGAACTGATCTACACACCAGGCAAATACATAGTGTTAGCAGATGCACTATCCCGAGCACCCACGAGTCATGTGAGCTCTACGGAAGAAGACGTGGATGTTCATGTGAGTATGGTCACTGCTGCGCTGCCCGTGTCAGACACAAAATCAAAGCAAATAGCAGAAGAAACAGTCAAAGATACAGTATTACAAACAGTAATAGAAAACATTCATCATGGTTGGCCAAAAGGTTCCTGTCCAAAATATTTTCACATAAGGTCAGAATTGAGTGTCGCAAGTGGACTATTACTAAAACAGAACAGAATAGTCATTCCACAGGCTCTATGTCAAAACATGCTCAAAAGGATTCATGAGGGACACCTCGGAATTGAAAAATGCAAAAGGAGGGCAAGAGACACTGTTTATTGGCCTGGCATAAATAAGGACATTGAGAACATGATAGGCAAATGTGAGACATGTCAGAAACACCAAAACAAACAAGCAAAGGAACCAATGATAGCAGCTGACATACCAACAGCACCATGGCAAAAGGTTGGTATGGACCTTTTTCATTTAAATGGTAAAGACTATCTAATAGTGATTGACTACTATTCTAACTATCCTGAGATGGCGCTGCTCTCAAGCACCACAGCAAGCAGTGTCATAATGCATGTGAAACCCATCTTCGCCAGACATGGAATTCCCAGGATTGCCGTTAGCGACAATGGTCCGTGCTTCAACTGTAAGGAGTGGCAACAGTTTGCAGCACATTATGACTTTCAGCACATCACATCCAGTCCTTTGTATGCTCAGTCAAATGGTAAGGCAGAGAAAGGTGTTCAAGTTTTGAAGCAGCTACTGAAGAAAGCGACAGAAAGCAAGTCTGATCCTTATCTCGCCCTGCTGAGCTACCGAGCCTCACCTTTAGACTGTGGTTCTTCACCTGCTGAACTACTAATGGGTCGCAAGTTACGCACCACGCTACCCTGCTGTGCAAAAGAACAGCAAAGTGAGGAACTGAGACAGAGACTTCAACTGTTAAAGCTGAAACAGAAATCATACTATGACAAGTCATCCAAAACTCTAAAACCATTGACAAGGGATGATGTTGTCAGGATTGAGGATCCAGATGCATGGAACAGGAAAGCTACAGTTCTTGAGGAAGTAGGACCAAGGTCATACACTGTTGGAACTGAGGATGGACAGATTCTCAGGAGGAACCGCCGTTCCCTCCTAAAAACACAAGAGACTATTCAAGACCAGATTGATGACAATGCCGCAACTGCATCTTGTCATTCACCGCCAGAACAATCTCATGAAGACACATCAGACTTACCCGTGTTGAGAAGATCCACACGTGAAGTAAAAAAGCCTGATAGACTTAATCTTTGAGTACAATGTAAAGCTTTGAAAATGTGTTGACTGTTTTGAAAATGTTTGTTTATAGAGCACTAACAAAAGTGTTACTGATATTATCTTTATTGTTTTCTTGAAAGTTGATTGATATTGATTTTGTTAAACTTCAAAGAAAGGGGGATGTAATGATCAATAACATGTCATTCTATAGTGGACACTAGGTGGAGCCATAGAGCTGTGTAGAGCTGTATATAGCTGTATGTATATAAGACTACACTACCCAGCTGTATAGATATTAAGACTACATTACCCATGAGGCACTAGGCTACCCACAAGGCAACAGTCAAGATGGCAGCCTGCACACAGGAGCACACATGCTGCATCTCTACAGATACTGTACCTAGAGAACGTGTACTGAATAAATGACTAGCTAGAAGCTAGCTGTGTTCATAATAAGAATGTCGATTTATTAATGAACATAATACGACCTTGCCAATGTCTCCACATCCCAAGAACAAATAAAAAGAAATATCTGACTGACCAAACGTGAACAAGTCTGAAAACGGTTTGATTCAGTCAGTATCAATGAGGAATGAGTAAGCAGCAGAAATGTCAGTAATCAAATTGTTCAATTTTATTTTCTCAATGCTCCCATCACTGAAATGAGCAAGTAGCAGAACCCTATCAAACTGGTTGCATAATTTTGTGAACTTGATTTGAGCCATCATCTTGCTTATGTAAATATATAACATAAGGAATTAAACAATTCAGAGCAAAATAGTAAAATCTTTACTTTTACACAGAGTTGCTGGAATTTTTTTTTTGCCGAGGCCTACTCCTAAGTTGGGATCCTGGAGCTCAGTTTGGAGTGCCTGGCTGAAGATGCAGTTGCTGAATTGGCATTGGCCTGTTTTTTTTTTCTGCCATTGAATTGGTTCAACATGATTGACTGCCAGTCCATGTCAGTCACAGGGAGCCCTTCTCCTCATCCTTTGGCTCCAGCGTTCACTTAAGGCTCCTGCCCATCTTAGCCCGACGGAATGTATTGAAGCTGGGGATGGGCGCTTAATACATCAGGATTTCTTTTAAGACTGGCCACTCACAGGAGCAGGCCAGGAATTGCTGTTTGTAAGTCCTGCACCCCCACCCTCCCTAAAATTGCCAATCCTCCAGGATTGCCCTGGACTCTCTAGGAATTATAGATTAATCTCCAGGACACTGCCGCAAGCAACCCAGGAGAAAAATCATAGGGGCAATAAAAAAATCGTGTTTTTAAAAAATGTTCTTTGAACACTTTGGTTTAGTAGTTATAAAAATATTGGACGTGGGAAAAAAGACGGTTTGACTGGCAGTCATGAATCATCTAATCGGGTAATGAAGAGGCTATTTGCTTTCCAATTACCGTAGGAAGGCAGTGCACCGTGAGTATTTTTTTTTATTCGTTCATGGGATGTGGGCGCCGCTGGCACGGCCAGTGTTTATTGCCCATCCCCAATTGCCCTTGAGAAAGTGGTGGTAAGCCACCTTCTTGAACCGCTGCAGTCCCTGTGGTGAAGGTGCTCCCACAGTGCTGTTAGGGAGGGAGTTACAGGATTTTGACCCAGCAACGATGAAGGATCGGTGATATACTTCCAAGTCAGGATGGTGTGTGACTTGGAGGGGAACTTGGAAGTGACGGTGTTCCCATGCGCCTGCTGCCCTTGTCCCTCTAGGTGGTAGAGGTTGCGGGTCTGGGAGGTGCTGCCGAAGAAGCCTTGACGAGTATGGACCTGTTGGGCGACCAATGGCAGGAGCGTGGGGGCGGGACGGTTGGAGGCAGGAGGTCATGTGATAAATCCAGGAATATGTCCAGCCAGAGTTGGCAACCCTAACCCTCCCCTGTCCCACGGTTAAAAGGTACCGACAGCACAATGCCAGGAAGCCAATATTGGAGCTTTGAAGGTAATACGTGCTTTTTTGTATAAAAACACCAAAACAATGTAAAGTATGAACTTTTGAATTCTGCAAATGATGTGTCTACCGTGGATAACTTATGTTTATTAACACAGCCCATATGTTTACTTACTGTTTCAGAAAGATTCCTCCCTCTTTTCCAGTAATTATTCACACTTGCTTTCAGGAATATGGCTCTGGTTTGGATTTTACTCCCACTGTGCAGGCCGAGGATTTAGGTATTTGGGGCCCCTGAGACCTTGCATTCTTTCTAAGCCTGATAAGCAGTTGAAAGCATACCTATAGCACGCTACTGGCAAAAGAATTATGCAACCATGTGGTCCCAAGCTGCTCTCCTCTCCTATATTGTATGCACAGATTGATGTATGTCTGAATTTTTAGTGTTTTTACTTATTTAACCGCCTACAGTAGGTAAGGAAAACATTATTTATCTTTCAGGAACTAGTCAAAAAACACTTAGTCCACTGTTCCTAAGTATACCTATCACAAACCTCTTTCCAAATCTTTTAGTCAGAAATGTAGGCCTAGAAATTCAGTTGTTTGCGTTAGTCGCTAGCGCCTTAGGAGGAGGAGAAGTGGGGTGCTAAGCGGCTAGTGCCCGGGCGCAGCGCGATCTGCGCCTCTCGCGAACTTCAGTTAAGATTTAGCGGCGGCGCAAAACCTTTGCGCGCGCTCAGCTGCGCGCGCAGATCCTGACGTCATTTCATGGTGCAACGTCCTTTGTGCGCCCCAAACCGGAAATTCAGTGGCGCCGGCCTATTGTGCGCCTGGCGCCCCTAGCGACTGGTAGAGGGGAATGGTTCCCAGTCGCTGCGGGGCGCGGGGGGCGCTAATTAAAGGGGACTTCTCCTGCAGTATAAATGGCAGCCATTTTGCACCACTCCTTCTTTGTGAGAGACGGATCTTTGGAGAGAGACAAAGGTAGGGAGCTTTCTGGTTTGGCTCAACACTCGCACAGGTACTTGTGGCTTCAGGCCACAGCTTTGCACTTGTCTTTAACTTCAGAGTCATAGCATTGATTGGAAACATATAATGGGGGCTGCAATGGGTGGAAATGTTGGGCTTCTCCATTGCATTCAAAGGGCTCAGAGACGCCGTGAGAGAGTGCCAGTCATGGCCAGACGGAGAAGGGGCAACAGGCGTCGGCAAAGGAGGCCTTACCCACCCAGGGTATACTGCCAGCAGTTCTCATATCTGAATATGTCTGAGGAGCAGTGTGTTCGGAGGCTGCGATTCAGAAGGGCGGTGGTCACTGAGATCTGCCACCTGCTTCGCGGAGATCTGCAGCCACAGCTGAGGAACAGGACGTCTCTGTCGGTGGCAGTGAAGGTGACGGTGGCTCTCAACTTCTATGCCACCGGCTCCTTCCAATCCGCTACTGGGGACATTTCCAACATCTCCCAGTTTGCGGTACATTGCTGCATCCGCCAGGTGACCAATGCCCTTTTCAGAAGGAGACGTCAGTTCATCTCCTTCCCCATGACCGTTGACAAGCAGCAACAGCGTGCAATGGGCTTTGCAGCATTAGCGGGCTTCCCCATGGTGCAGGGCGCCATTGACTGCACGCATGTGGCTTTGCGGGCACCTCTAGAGAATGCCGAGGATTACCGCAACCGGAAGGGCTACCATTCGCTCAACGTGCAGTTGGTGTGTGACCACAGGCAGCTCATCCTAGCTGTCAATGCCCGCTTTCCAGGCAGCAGCCACGATGCCTTCATCCTGCGCCAGACTTCTGTGGCAGACATGTTCGAGGCCCAGCCTCACCCACGAGGATGGCTTCTCGGGGACAAAGGCTATCCTTTGTGCACCTGGCTGATGACCCCGCTCCGTGCGCCCAGCACCCCCGCTGAAGAGCAATACAATGACAGCCATCAAGCAACCAGGAACATCATTGAGCAAACAATCGGCGTGCTGAAGCAACGGTTCCACTGTCTGGATCATTCCGGGGGAGCCCTACAGTACTCGCCTGAGCGAGTCTCCCATTTTGTTGTCGTGTGCTGCATGCTGCACAACCTGGCTATCCGCAGGACTCAGCCACTGCCAGCAGACATTGGAGGACCACCAGAGGAGGAGGAGGACCAGCACAGGAGGGAGGCAGAAAGTGCAAGGGCCGCCCGTCGGCGGCTTATTGCAAGTCGGTTCTAGGCCCCCTCTGAGGGAATGGCTTGTGCCAATGGCAGAAGATGAATGTAGCCGCTCCACAAGCCCTCAGCCGAGCAGGGCAACCAGGACTTCCAAAAGAAAGCATGGACAGTGCGATTTAAGAAATTGTTTTACTATGATACCTCTGTGCCCTTCCCACATGACAAACTAATGGAGAGAAACCCCCCCCAAAAACACAAATACACCAGTCTCGGCCTTTACAAGTAAAACAAATACACCAGTCTCGGCTTTTAAATATGAAACAAATACACCAGTCTCGGCTTTTATATATGAAACAAATACACCAGTCTCGGCTTTTATAAGCAAAACAAAACATTTGGCCACACCTTCTACTTTTTCCCCTGTGAGGGTGATCCGTTTCGCTTCCGTGACTGTCCCCTACCCACCCTGCAGCTCCTCCTCAATGGGACCCCAGTGGCTGCAGCAAGGCTGGGGGAAGGCTGCTGAGGGTCAGATGGTGAGACGGCAGATGCCCTTGGGGGTCGGCCTGGACCAGCTCTGGGCCTGGAGGGGCCGGCTGCTGACTGCTCCAACTCTGCTTGGGTGGCAGCAGTCTGTCCAACAGCTGGTGGCAGCTGCAATGAAGGAGTGATAGTGTTGGCTGCAGAAATGCTGCCAACCTGACAGATCACAGGCACTCCCTGGTCGGCTGAGACATTGGCACGCGCACGGGCCAGCACTGCAGCATGCGCAGCAATCTGCTGAGGCACAGACTGCTGGGCTGCTGCGGCACAGCGAGTGCCCCGGCGATGCCTGGCCGATCCAGCGAGTGTGGCAGCAGTTAGTGCCCGTGTGGCCCTGGTCTGTGTCTGCATGACAGCAGCCAGTGAATGCACGGCACGACTGAGCACTTGGCTAGAAGCCGCCTGTGAAGCAGCAAAGTCCTGCTGACTCCTAGCCTGTGCTGCCGCGATGTCCTGCAGACTCCTGGCCTGTGCTGCACTGAATTGTTGCAGACTCCTGGCCTGTGCTGCACTGAATTGTTGCAGACTCCTGGCCTGTGCTGCACTGAATTGTTGCAGACTCCTGGCCTGTGCTGCCCCGAATTCCTGCACACTCCTTGCCAGTGACTCTATGGAGTCAGGCATCCTTGCCGCTGCAGCCATGAGCTCAGTGTGCCTGCGCTCAGCCTGGGCACCCATTTCCGCTAGGAGCCGCACCTCCTCTGCGCTCACCGTAGCAGGACTGGAGGCCGCACTCACCCTCCGGGGAGAAGGCCGCTAAGCTTCCCCACCCCTCCCGCGTTGCTGCAGCCCGCTGGTCCCCGGAGCTTCACTATCCTCCAAGTCTTCCCCCTGCTCCCCTCCAGGGAAGACGTGTCACCATCATGGCCATGGGCTGCCTCGGCTGAGGGTGTCCCTGATGGGCTGGCTTCCTCTTCCTCCTCCTCTATGTCTGACTCGGACACTGCCAGCTTGAGGGGCCGCCTCCTCACCTGGCGAGTCACCATCTGAAAGCAGGGAGGCACAAGAGTTGCTTTAGAGTGAGGACAGGACGGCAGCGAGGGAGGCATGAGTGCTGCTGTGCACTGCATTGGTTCGATAGTGGCAAAGGATGCTGGCGTGAGGCGCAAGTGGAAAGGGAGAGGTCAAAAAGGTGATGACCTTACCATTGGTGCCCAGAACAGGGTCAGCATCTCCAGTGGCGACGGGGCCACTCAGCCGGCCTGCCATGATCCGCTCCACTCGCTGCTCGAGGTCGCTCAGCTGTTTCAGGTCAGGACGGCCTCCCCCGGTCTGTCGCTGCTGTCTTCTGTTATGCGCCAGCTTGGCCTGCAAGAGAAAGGACCGCCTCTAAGTACAGTGTCGAGCCCTGATCTTGCCCGCACTGCCTCCCATGTTCGATTAGCCCTGACAGTGTCAAGCCCTGATCTTGCCCACACTGCCTCCCATGGTCGAATAGCCCTGACAGTGTCTAAAGTCCTGATTGCGCAAGTGCTTTTCATGACAGTCCCATAGCTGCTGGTTGAGGGCTGGCCATTAGGGCTTTCAGACCTGTTTGGCCATAAAGTGAGGTGCACATGCAGGGATGAGGAGGATACTGGAAAGGGTACTCACCCTGACAACCCGAGTGAGGTCGTTGAATTTTTTCCGGCACTGGGTTGGTGTCCTGCCAACCACGCTGTTGGACGTGACCCTGTTTGCCACATCCCTCCATGCTTTCCGATATTCGGCGGGCAGCGGCCTCCTGCCACCCTCAGGGAAGAGGATATGGCGCCTGCGGTCCACTGCGCCAACCAGCAGCCTCAGGTCACCCTCGCCGAAGCGCTGCGCTCTCTCCCTGGCGTTCTCCATTCTCCTGGGCGTGGAGCTGTTCCAGAAGCAGTGTTCAGGCCTTGCCTTAGGGCTGCAGTGTGCAGGGCGTGGCAGCCAAGCAATTCCACCCTCCCCCTTTAAGTGCTGACCGGCGTCTGACTGTCTGGCCTCAATGAGCAACTCGCCGCACCTGCGCTGCGCCCGCCTTCGGTGTTTGCGCCCCGGATCGCCGGCTTAGCGCCTAATGATAGTCGTGCATCGCCTGCTTTAGCGCAGCAGCAACCTCTTGGGGCGATGCAACTGAATATCGGCGAAGGTGGCGCTAAGTTGCGCCGGGCGCAAAAGTTAGCGAACGCCATGCTGTAGCGCCCTAAACGTGGCTGTACTGAATTTCTAGGCCGTATACTCTACCTCCATCAGCACTGTACATATACTGCATGGAGCTGCTGTAAAGTAAGTAATGGACAAAAGGTATCTTCCACATTCGTGTGTACCATCTACAAGATGCACTGCAGCAACTCGCCAAGGCTTCTTTGACAGCACCTCCCAAACCCGTGACCTCTTCCACCTAGAAGGACAAGGGCAGCAGGCGCATGGGAACGCCACCGCCTCCAAGTTCCCCTCCAAGTCACACACCATCCTGTCTTGGAAATTGGTTGCCGATCCTTCATCGTCGCTGGGTCAAAATCCTGGAACTCCCTCCCTAGCAGCACTGTGGTAGTACCTTTACCGCACAGACTGCAGCGGTTCAAGAAGGCGGCTCACCACCACCTTCTCAAGGGCAATTAGGGATGGGCAATAAATGCCGCCCACATCCCGTGACTGAATAAAATAACATCATAAATTACACACAGTGGAGGAGGCACACATTTATTGTTGCAGATTTGCTACACCCCATGTCTTCTATATTAAAATATGGGTTTATTTCATCTCTGAAAACACATATTGGTTAACATTTGTAATTTAGTGTAGTGCTTCATGCATTGAGAAAGCATAGAGGAAATTTGGGTGCAGAGGTTAATATGGTCTAACCATGGATGAAAAATCAGACGAGGTGCAGTGCCCTTCGTGCTCAAGTTCCTCAAGTTATCAGCTACTGCTGTGCAAAACTCGACATTGGAAACGCTAATTTATCTATTGGGGCCCTATTTTCAGAACTGGCAAATGTTACGCCAATCTAGTCAGTTTGCAATAGTAAGTGCATCTAATTTGCACCAAGGTATTAACCTTACATGTTCCAATACACAACATCCTCATTTACTATTGGCTGTAAGTGAACATATCCACTGATTAGTCAATTGCAAAAATCACAGTTGATCTCCGAAACAAGCAGGAAACGGAGCCGCTTGACCTCTTGTAAGTCAACATGCAGTAACAACAGCCAGAAAATAAGGACTGTGTCGAAGGCCAGATAATCGAATGTCAAGTGGACTTGATTGTGACAGATGATATGGTCAAGACTTTCTTAGTGTTTGGAACTGGCACCAATCTCTGTAAACCCAAGAGGGAGGTTTGGGAGCAGGTTACATGGCAGTACAATGCTATAAACATAACGAAGAGAATTGGCAAGAGTGAAGAAAACCACCAAGTGGGCAAAAAATGTATTCAAGCAGCCAGGAGCGCTGTGGGAGAAGATCAACTGCAAGAATTGCCCAAGGCTGAGTTAGGGGTTAGCCAGGTCTTCAGCCTGGAATGATTGGAGAACAAGGGAGAAGTAATGTGGGACCCTCAACTTCTGATTCTGATTAGGGTCTGCTACGTGTATGTTTTGGCCTTGTGGAACCTATTGCACCACAAAAATGCTGGGAAGTATTAACAGAAAAGTACAACAACACTGATGCTGACACCACACATGCTGTCGCATTGTAACTGCCAATAAATCTACATATACGTGTTGCACACACTTCTGTGACTACATTTCTGTTGTCCTGATTGTTGGTTACACGTGCACATCAACATTTAACATTGAAATTTCCCGTGTAACCAGTTAGAATGGAAATCCTGTATGCAAACCTGTAAAGGTGTCAACTGTGGTTCAGTTGGTAGCACTCTTGCCTTCTGAGTCAGGAGATTGTGGGTTCAAGATCCATTCCAGAGACTTAAGCTTGAAAATGTAGGCTGACACTCCAGTGCAGTGGTGAGGGAGCGCTGTACACTCCAAAGGTGCCACTGTTCGGATGAGACATTAAACTATTAAACATTAAACCCGTCTGCCTTCTCAGGTGGCCGTAAAAGATCCCGTGGCACTATTTCAAAGAAGAACAGGGGAGTTATCCCCGGTGTCCTGGCCAATATTTATTCCTCAATCAACATCACTAAAATAGATTATCTGGTCAATATCACCTTGCTGTTTGTGGGAGTTTGCTGTGCAGAACTTGGTTGCTGTGTTTCCTACATTACAACAGTGACTACCCTCCAAAAGTACTTAATTGGCTGTAAAGCGCTTTGGGATGTCCTGAGGTTGTGAAAGGTGCTATATAAATGTAAGTCTTTCTTTAATGACAACGGTCGCAATTTTGCGTTCAGTGTCGGGATGGGTGCGTGTCAGCTAGTTTCCGGGTTCCGGTCCCGCCCCCAGTTGCCTCCACTCCACAGACATGATTTTTCCCCTTGATTGACCTTGTTAATGGCCAATTAACAGGAAGCGGGTCTGATGATGTCATTTGATGACGTGTCATCTGCCGGTTTCCTTAAAGGGACCAAGCACAATTTTATTTTGACAGTTGATTTCTCAGTGTTTGACAGCATTGCGGTGCTGAAAACACTGACAATCACTGCACAAAGGTGAACTCTTACACCCAGGCTCTCCAATGACTCCCTCCATAGGCTGGAACAGATGGCAGCTGCAGGTGAGATGACAGAAGCGATCTGTCACTGGTGAGAGAGGTTCTCGCAACGAGGTGGCACTGGACATATAGTTGGATTTAAAAACTTGTAAGATAAAGAAATCTATAAATGTTTAAAAAATGCAGTAACCAACATTTTCTTTGCTCTGAAACTCATCATGTGCAACATTGCATCCTTCACACCACTTCTGCAGCTTTCATCTTTTCACAAGCATTACACCAGACTCACAACACGCCACACTCACCTGGCGTGGTGTCTGGGTGTCGGGAAAGCCGGTCCAGAAGCGGGAAAATTGAAAAACAGGCTGAATACTACTGACAAGTACCTGTTAATAGGCAGGTAATTGCCTTTAATCCGTTTCCCGCCGCTAGGTGTCGGGAACATTCGCAAATCGGGGACCTGACACTTGGGCAGGCTGTTTGGAGGCGGGTTGATGGCGGGTTCGTGACCCGCCGTCAATCAATAGGACCTTAAAAGTCTGACCCGCCTCTCTGACCGCTGGCAAAATTGTGGCCATAGTTGCAGTAGCTGACCCTATTGTAAAGTCTGTGAGTTGTTTAGTTAATTAATACACAGACTACCAGAGTAACTTAAAACAGGACTTTACTATTCGAAGGTCAGGGCGAATCTGCCAAATAAATCCTGACACAGCACTTATATACCGGTGTGGTCACCGTCGGTATTACAGTATACAGAAGCCAACAAAGTAGTGCCACACCTAAAATAGTTCTCTTAAAGGTGAACGGTTACACACAATGGTTTTCTTAAAGGTAGACGGATACATACACTACAATCCTCCCTTTTTAGCTTACAACATACTTAGTCCCCCATTAAACATAACATATATTCAACTTCATGTAAAACAATTCACAGGTATAATCTATGCGGGAAACAGTTTACAGATTCAGTCTCTGCGGGAACAGTTCACAGATTCAGTCTCTGGTCTTGACTCGGTCCGAACAACATCTCTGTGGTGTAGCCGGTTCACATTGCTAGCGTGACTCATCCAATAGTCTTTCCCTTGACTTAACAGCTTGAACTTCCGTCCTGCTGAACCAGCAGTGCTGACCTTTACAAACAGCTGGACTGCCTTGGTAATTTTTCCTACTTGCCAACTGATTTGGCTCCCTTCGTAGGGCCCACGTACATGATCTGGTAGAAGTGATAATGATTTAGATGGTTATCACCTTCTGCTTCGTCTTTTTCTTTTCTGCTTCTTGGAGACTCTCGGGGCTCCCTTATCAGCTGCCAGCTGTAGCGCCACCATCTCCCTATGTTCCTTAGACTTTAAGTGCTTCATCCTGATTTCTGCACTTTGGGAGTTTTCATCACAAGCTGGGCAGACCAAGTCCTCGTAATATTCCGTGTCACTCAACAGGTCATGGTAATATTCGGTGTCGTCCTGAACTAGTCTAGCGAGAGGGCCTGCTACTTCTTCCTTACCCAACTGGACGTTAGCCGACTGTTGTTCCCTCCCTAGACATCTTTCCTGAAGAGACTTCTTCATGCGTTCATATTCATCCCGCTCTTCCTGGGTTTCCTGCAAATCCTTCACTAATGACCTCATTTGTGATTTCAACACTTCCCCTTCCATCGGGGATTGATTGATCGGACTATTCAATCCTTCTACTGGAGCAGCTGTTTCAACATTCTGTTGTTCACATAGACGTGATTCAGCGTACTTTTGGCATCCCAGTAAAATCTGTGTTGCAACCTCAGCTATTTCCATAACTTTTGAGAGCTCCGAACTCCTTCCCTTTGAAGATTGAAGCTCGTGTTCAGATTGTTCCCATTGCAGAGTCTTGTCCCTCAGCATATGAAGGAGTTGGCTGACCGTTAACTCTTCCACGGGAACACTGTGGATCAGAGTCTTCTCCATTTCATCCACCTTTTCCTCCAATGCTTTCACCTTCTTTTCCTCTTGTACTTTGGCTTTCAGCGCTCGGAGAAGTTGCGCCTTGATGCTCTCTAGCTCATGTTCAGGGGCCATTCTTACAGTCTCTGTGTTTCTTACAGTTTCCTTTTCTTCCACTGAAAGGATTCCCAGTTGAATCTGTTCTTCAAGTTGTTGAACCTCGGTCATTGCCGCCTCATATTTGTCTTGGGTTTCCTTCAATATTTTTATGAGTTCTTGGACATCTTGTCTTTCATGTTCTGCCATGTCTTTCACCTCTAATTTCTCATCTATGGATGGAACTTCTACCGATGAGTCTGTCTTGGCCTTGAGCTCATCAAGAATTTCCTGCAGCCTTTGGACTTCTTGCTCATGTTCAACCTTTAGTTGCTCATATGCTTCTACTGAAACTAGCTTTTCGGAGGTTGCCGAGTTAATCCCCTCCAGGATTGTAGCCTGGGCCTGTTCATACTGTTCCTTCAACTTCTCAAACTCTGCTTGTAAGGAGTCGTAGAGAAGAACGGGAATAAAATCCTGGCTTCCTGAAGATTCCTCTTCATTTGCTCCTTCCTGCAAATATTCTAACTCCTGAACAGCATAAGGGAGATGTGATCGGTAATTGGTCATAATGGCTCTATGGTCGCTCTCTGCTTGAGCTAGCTGCTTCTGTTGTCTTTCCAGATTCTCCCATTCGGTGTCATAGAACTTTTTCATTGTTTTCATCTCTTGTTCGAGACGGTAACTCACTTGTTCTACTTGCTGTCGTAATTTGAAATAAAGTTGAGTCCGAGCTCGGTGTTCGTCAGTCATGGATATGTCCGTAAACTGAACAGACTCAGAATTCTCTGTCAAACTATGTTGTCGTTGTTCGGTGGAGTTCTGTTCTGAAACTTTGTTCTTCTCTGGAGCATAAGCCTTTATGCATGCCTTCGTTCTTCCAACCTTAGTCGGCAAGTCCATTTTAGCCTTGTCTTTCATATTTGGGTTGGTCTCATCGTCATCCGTTTCAGAATCTGAGCTGATTGTCTGCACCGAGTCCTCACTCGTTATGGCTTTTAGATAGTGCCATTCCATGTCTATTTTCTTGATCCACTCCCATCCCAGAAGTGGTGGTCCTCCCTCAGGTCGTACGTATAAGTTCATTCTTGGGTGTTCTTTACCCCCATCTCTCACCTTGACTCTTACCTTCCCCATGGGGTATACTTTATGCCCCGTGTATGTCTGCAATACGAACTTGGTATCTCTTAAGGGTATATGTGAGAATAGCCGGTGGTAATCCCTTCGATTTATGACTGATAGAGCTGATCCAGTGTCCAACTCCATTTTCACTTGGACTCCAGCTATTTTTAGCATGACCCAGATAGTTTGTAGGTCAGCTTCCTTACTCACATTGTGAATTCTCAGACTGCCCAGCTCCTGGCCGTTTGGGTCTGAGTCCGAATTCTGTTCATCTGAACTCTTCTCAGCCACCTTGTGTACCTTGTTGTACTTTTCCTGTGATGGCTTCCTTTGGTTGTTGGTCTTCTTCCCTGACCGGCATACCTTAGCTATGTGACCCAGTTTGCCACATTTCCTACATTCCTGGTTCTTAAACCAGCATTGGTTCTGGTCGTGTGTTGTCTTCCCACAACGATAGCATTTTGTTGTACTCGAGGTAATTTGATCCACACTGAGTGCCGCTGCCTTTAGCTGCATTTCCGCAGTTCCCTTCGCTGCGGCTTCGTGTGATGCTGCAATAAGGACAGCCCTGTCAAGTGTAAGGTCGTTCTCTTCGAGTAGTCGCTTTTGCCTTCCTTCCTTTGACAACCCGCACACGAACTTGTCTCGCAATGCCTCTGTCAGATTCCCTCCAAACTGGCAGTGTTTCGCTAGTCTACGCAGTTCGACCAAGTATTCTGCGTTGCTTTCGTCTTTCCTTTGCGTTCTCGCATAGAATTTGAATCGTTCCGCCAACATCAACGGTGTGGGGTTCAAGTGATCCTTCAGTACAGTCACAATATCATCGAAAGTCTGATCCGCCGGTTTAGCTGGTGCTAGTAGATGCTTCAAGAGCCCGTATGTCTTCGCGCCCATCGAGTTTAGCAAGGTTATAGCTTTGTCATCTTCTTCTATTTTATTGGCCTCACAATAGATCTCAATGCGTTCCACATACGTGGCCCAGTCTTCTACCTCGGAATTAAAATCGTTGATGTTACCACGCTTAGGCATCTTCCTCTCTTCCTGATAACACCACGAATTATTTCTTTAAATTTTCTTTTCTTTTTTTTTTTCAAGGTGGCGGTTCCCGCGAAAATGGCGGTTTCCCGCGCTTATCTTCTCTCCCCGCCCACTTCAATGGCGGTTTCCCGCTTCTGTCTTCTTCCCCGCCTAATGGCGGCTTCCCGCGTTTCTTCCCTAGCGGGAGGGGTACACTTTCCCCACGGGCGACGGCCGCTGGCTTTCAGGTTCACAGCCTGCGCGTCGGCTTCAGTGCTTTCCCTTTCCTCGGCAGGGCAACTGGCGCTGGGTACACCCCGTTGACGGCGAACAGTTTCAGCTGCTGGGCTGGCTCTCGCTCAGTTCCCCTTGCTCGGGCTCTGTCTCTCTCCCGCTCGCTCGGCTCTACCGGCGCTGGGTACACCCCGTTGACGGCGAACAGTTTCAGCCGCTGGACTGGCTCTCGCTCAGTCTCCCTTGGTCGGCTCTGCCTCTCCCGCTTGCTCGGCTCCCAATCGCGCCTCCCAGCCCTCTCGCAGTCCGGTGCTTCCCTCCCCGGCTGCGGCTGAGTTTTTATATCTTCCCGCGCCTATGCTCCCGGTCGCAGCGCTTCGTGGCTTTGGTCGCTGCCTGGCCTTTTTCGCCGGTCGCGGTCTAGCTGTCTCACGACGCCGTTGTGTCCCCAGCCTGTCTGTACCGCGGCTTCCTTGCTCCACGCTGCCCCAGTCTCAGCGCCTCTGGGCCCGACTTCTGTCCGGCTCCTTTCCCCCTCGACCGTGGTCGAGTGCACCGCCCTTATCCTCCGGTTATTCTTTTTACTTTTCCCTTACTCACAGTCACCGTGGCCGGCTTGCTTCTCGTGCTGATCGGCTCACTCCTCACCGTGGCAGAAGGGACAGTCAGTGCCTGTTGCTGATGGAAGCCTTTGTCTCTGAGTTCTTCCTCCTTTCCAGCTCTGCAGACTCGAGTTTTCTCCCAGCAGAATGATGAGGGCGGTTGCCTCTTCTCGACGCTCGTTAACTGCTTCGGAAGTATTGTTGCCGCAGGGTACGATCGGACTCGTCGCCACTGTAAAGTCTGTGAGTTGTTTAGTTAATTAATACACAGACTACCAGAGTAACTTAAAACAGGACTTTACTATTCGAAGGTCAGGGCGAATCTGCCAAATAAATCCTGACACAGCACTTATATACCGGTGTGGTCACCGTCGGTATTACAGTATACAGAAGCCAACAAAGTAGTGCCACACCTAAAATAGTTCTCTTAAAGGTGAACGGTTACATACAATGGTTTTCTTAAAGGTAGACGGATACATACACTACACCTATGGAGTGAATTTCTGAAATCTCTCTTCCAAATCTGTTGCCATCTTTTATATAGAAAAATGATATTGCTGAACTGACTGTGGGCAATACTATGGACGCTGTACTAGTACACCTTAACTGTACTTCTGCTGATGTGCGTAGCATTATTACTACATACTGATCTTCTTGACATAGATGAATCTGAACTATCTGGAACTGAAGATCACACAGAAAACATACCATACCACAACCAAACCATTACTGCACCTGTGTGTGTTACTCAGCCATTATCATATACGAGCCTTTCTCCATACAGGATATAACAGTTCTACTGGTTGAAAGTGAATTGAAGAGGTAAATTGTGAGTCAGAGATGTTTCAGGACTGAGGTGCCTGCATTGGAACAGGTGGACACAGAGGTCTGTGAACCTCTTCATAGTAAGAATTTTTAAGCAAAAGCAGGGTATCCGGAATATTATTTGCAGATGTCCCAAGTTAGCCTTATTTCAAATATGAGCCCCTCATTTCTGAACAATCGTATGCTCACCCGCATAATGTAAACGCCACCCACATTTTTTCAAATACGTGCACTTATTTCATTAGGTAATTTGGTAGTATATTTACTAATGTCAAGCAGATTAAACAAAACATTTGTGACAACCTTCAACACTGGTACAACAGAGAGTTCAAATCATGACTGGTTCACGATCACAAGCCCCATGTACCATTTCTCTCCCCTCTTCTCTGTGCCCTCAGTTACCTTATCGATGAATTAAGGGTAGCATTGTATTAAGACTGACAAAACAGATGTGTCAGAATCTCACCAATCACAGAAATACAGAGGATGGATACAGGGTCAGTTCACCAATCAACATATATAGAAAGGCCGTGGAGGGAGGGAAAACGTTTGGCTGATGGGGTGGACTATGCATGCAGAGCCTACCATGTAACATTTTAATGCAGAGCGATAAAATGCAGGGATGCATCTTTGGATCTCAGATATGATTCAGATTATATCTGAGGTCACGTAGACCCAAATACATCTTGATCTTAAAGTGGCCTTGAGACTTTTACTTGATTAGGCTTCCCCTAGGACCCTCAGCATTTGATTCTTCACGCTCAAAATATTCCTCAGTGTAGAGAGTCTGTCTTGGTTAGCTGCACGGTTTGATGAATCAGAGTGTAGTAAGTATGAACAGCTTACTCTTTGAGATACATGTGACATCCAACATGGTGACTATAGTGGAATTATCAGTGACTTAGATTTATGGATACATGAGGACATCACTGTAACTATCTACAGCATATGAAGAGCATGCTTAGCCTTAAGCTTGGAACATCCGTGACCTGAACATAATGTCAGACAACTTCCCAGTGTAAGCTGGTCAGGATGAGGAGTACCTTGGACCATCAATGAAAGACATTTAAGCCCTCCACGCTGAGAGCCCAAGGTATTCCGCAACCTGAAACACTTACATTGGGAATTCTGCTGATCACACCCCAATTTTACATCCCCACTTGGAACTGACTCCCTTCTGCAGTGCGAGCACAATAAGCACAAACACTTTGACACTTGGGAGAAGTACATGTGGCTCATGAGGTAATACAGCGAAATATAATCGGTAGGCACTGAAGTAATTTTTTTTCATGCTAAAACAAATAATCTTATACAGCAAAATATTTATGGGCCCCCATCACTGACATCACCCCAGCCACCACCTTAAACATTCACTCCTTCCACCACCGGCGTACCGTGGCTGCAGTGTGTACCATCTACAAGATGCACTGCAGCAACTCGCCAAGGCTTCTTCGGCAGCACCTCCCAAATCCGCGACCTCTTCCACCTAGAAGGACGAGGGCAGCAGGCGCATGGGAACACCACCACCTCCAAGTTCCCCTCCAAGTCACACACCATCCTGACTTGGAAATATATCGCCGTTCCGTCATCATCGCTGGGTCAAAATCCTGGAACGCATTACCCAACAGCACTGTGTACCTTCACCTCATGGACTGCAGCGGTTCAAGAAGGCGGCTCACCACCACCTTCTCAAGGGCAATTAGGGATGGCCAATAAATGCTGGCCTTGCCAGCGACGCCCACATCCCATGAACGAATAAAAAATATATATATTTGGTGAGCTTCCAGTGTAGTCATTTGGTCATGGAATTGATTAGGATGTATATTAGTGGATTCCAGTAAATGATAAATTTGTCTAATGGGCACAATTTGCTTTATATATGTTTATTAACAAGATAGTGTGCTTTCAATTGAACCTTTAAATAGGTTATCAGGGATACAAGCTTTCCATGCTAACATGCAAACACAATTACATAATCTGTCCATTTCATATCTCCAAAAATTATGTACCAATTAACCACAGCTGAAAGCTAACTTTCTCCGATTGCAAGTATTCTGGTTTGTTGATGAATTGATTAATTTAGTGCCAATTAGTAGCTTATTGCATAATTTAGTGTTAATTTATTAGTAGCTTATTCACAGTTACAGTAAAGGCCTGACTTTATCCAGTTCTGACTGATACGATTCAAGCTCACTCTTGCTTTCTTTTTCTAATGCCTGAGGAAAACAATTCACTTACATTGGTATCCCTACGAACTGAAACATGGCCATATGTGTGAAGTAAATTGGGATAACGTGCTCCAAAAACCCTTTTTGAGGCCCAGAATTTGCTGCAACGGCGTTATTGGTGACAATCGCTATAAGTTAGTGTTAACCGTGGCTGAGTGGGCAGCACTCTCACCTCTGGGTCAGAAGGTTGTGGGTTCAAGTCCCACTCCAGCGACTTGAACAGGGGAGTTCTCCCTGGTGTCCTGGCCAATATTTATCCCTCAATCAACATAACAAAAATAGATTATCTGGTCATTATCGCATTGCTGTTTGTGGGAGCTTGCTGTGCGCAATATTGGCTGCCGTGTTTCCTACAGTGACAACACTTCAAAAGTAGCTGTAAAGCGCTCTCGGATGTCCTGAGGTCATGATGAAAGGCACTATAAAAATGCAAGTCTTTCTTTAAATGCAGGTCTTTTAAGTTATTCACCCTGAACCTCCAGACCTGATCCAAAACAACTCAGTATTATAGTCCACGCCAATCCGAGGAGCGTTGAAGCGGTACTACCACTCAGAAGCGGGCCAGCTGTAGATTCAATTCAATGCATTTGGAGACAATGGCTCTATTGCTCAATGGGGATCCTAGTGCTCTTTATAAAACGAGGGAAACAGCAGACCTTTGAAATTGACACATATCAAGCTGCCTTAGTTGTTCTTGGAAAGTACCTTTGCAGTTATCTCCAGGATGCTGCTGATAATTCACACACCCTCAATGATCACGGCCAAATCAAATTCGTAATTAGAATTTAACTGGGCCAACTAGATAGGAGCAACTTTCACTTCAATTCCTAATCAACAGATGTCTGTCCATTAACACGGTCAAAGGATAACGTTTACAAGAGAAAATGCCATATGGTGTAAGAGGAGGCATAAGGTAGACAATAAGACCACTGATGAGCTATGATATTATTGGTGCATATAACAGCCAAGATGCAAAAGCTTGATTCTAGGTTAAAATTACCCATTTATCTCTAATAGCTGTACCATCAAGGGAGCTTTGTTCGAAGAGGAGTCAGGTGTCAAAAGCAAATGGCCAGTCGACTACTGTTTACAGCTTCCCTACTTAAATGCTAGAAATAGTTAATATCTTATATGCCTGACTATTGGGAACAATTTGGTTGGTCATCAAACGAGTCTTATGATGCCATTCCCTGCTTCATGCTTCCTCACCCACAATAGCTGTCAACGACCTATGTGGCCTGCTGCAGCAAGACGTACAACCCACTGAGCCAGGTGGCCATGCGTTGCCTGTGGTAGCGAAAATCACCACTGCACTTAACTTCTTTGCCTCAGGCTCCTTCCAGGCTATAGCAGGTGAAATAACAACAGAAAATGCTGGAAAAACTCAGCAAGTCAGGCAACATCCGTGGAGAGAAATTTGAGTTGACGTTTCGGGTTTGACCCTTCTTCAAAACTGGAGAGAAAAGGAACTAGATCGAAGGCAGGGCTGCGATCGGACAAAAGAATAAAAGAACCAAAAGAAGTAAAAGAGATTAGAAGCTAGACGAGTTGGTAATAGGCTGTGATTAGGTGTAAAGTGTACTGGCAGGGCAAAAGATAGCTGCCAGGTGTGAGAGAGAAACAAAAGGAAAGGGGGGGGGGGGAAAGGAAAGGAGTGGAAAAATATAAGTGAAAATGAAATAGGGGCCGAGGTTGTGATCTGAAATTGTTGAACTCGATATTGAGACCGGAAGGCTGCAGACTGCCTAATCGGAAGATGAGGTGCTGTTCCTCGAGTTTACGTTGAGCTTCCGTGGAACAGTACAAGAGGCCAAGGACGGTGAGGTCCGAGTGGGAATGGAGCGGTGAATTGAAATGACAGGCGACCGGAAGCTCGGGGTCACCACAAAATGCATAAAACAATTCACTGATGCACTCTTTGCTAGGGCCAATGGCTACATCGATTTCCCAAGGGCATTGGGATTTGCTGCAGCAGCTAGTTTCCCACGAGTGCTGGGTGTCATAGACTGTACACATGCAGCCACTGGGATTCCGGACAATCAGCCGGCAACCTCTATCAACAGGACAGGCTCTCGTTCAATCAATGTGCAGCTGGTCAGTGATCACCACTGCAGAATCATGCATGTATGTGCCCAGTTTCCAGGCAGCTACACAGATAAGAACATAAGAACATAAGAAATAAGAGCAGGAGTAGGCCATTTGGCCCTTTGAGCCTGCTCCGCCATTCAATAAGATCATGGCTGATCTTCTACTTAATCTCCACTTTCCTGAACTATCCCCATATCCCTTGATTCCCTTAATATTCAAAAATCTATTGCTCTCTGTCTTGAATATACTCAACGACTGAGCCTCCACAGCCCTCTGGGGTCGAGAATTCCAAAGATTCACCGCCCTCTGAGTAAAGAAATTTCTCCTCATCTCAGTCCTAAATGGCCGACCCCTGGTTCTAGACACCCCAGCCATGCCTTCATTCTGCACCAGTCAACCATCTCCCCCAACTACTCCATCCAGCTCAGAGCCTCAGTGGGGACAAGGGGCTGCCCCCTTCCACACATGGTTCATGACCTCTCCCTATAACCTGAGAATTCCTGCAGAGATGAGACACAGTCCGAGCCCCGTGACCACCAGGATGACCAGTGAGCACACAATAGAGCTCTTCCAGCAAGGCTTTTGGTGCCTGGATAGATCTAATTTGTACTTTTGTATTTGTTCCTCCCACTCAGTAAAGACTTTGACCTTGGTGATAATGATAATCCCTTTTGTTACTCTGCCAATAAGAGAAAAGCTTTCTGAAGGACGAACTAGACCCCTATTTCCCCCTGAAGTTGAACTTTTGCTTTTGCAGGATATTATTCCCTTCCACACAGAGTATACCCAGAGGAATGTCCCAAGTGAGCACAGGAACAGGGACCAGTCAGCTCAGCAAAAATCAACAGTACTGGCAGGGTTAAAAATGGGCATAGCAACTCGAGCCTCCAAGTGTGTTTTTTTTTTGAGACACAACTCAATTGTGTCGGCATCTAGGGATCTGTTCACTTCACAGTGACCTTTAAAACAGCAATAGGAAACAGGTTTGCAATAGCAATAGGAAGTAGATAGGAATGCTTAAAAATCATTACATTATGAAGTTGTGAACCATAAACAAATCCTTGGCCAATGATTTAAGGACTACTCAATACTGTGAGTACAGTAAACTGAGCAGTGCCCCAATAAGAAAAAAAAGCTCCTGTCAATTTGCAGAAGTTGACGATTCTCTGAAAACGTTTGCCAATTCGACCAGTTTTTTAACACTAGATGCATCTAGTAGATGTTGGTAAGTGGCAGGTACTAAGGGATATCAACCATAAGCTACTAAATGTGCTGTTTATGAATTCAGTGATACCGTTTGGATTCTAAATGTACCAGCTATTTTTGAACACTTCATTGCCAAGAATAAGAGGCCTTTTTAACTCGAACAGAATTTGTAAATGTCTGTCGTTGCCATTTAAGTTCTCAGCAGTGGGGTTAAAAGGTTGTCTTGGGCTGAAATTAAGTTAAACCTAAAAATGTATCTATTAAATTAGCTTTTAGGTTTTACTGTAAGGTGTAGAAGCAGAATTTACAAGAGCTGATACAATGGCAGACTGGCCATCATTGATGGTTTTCTTTTTGTCAGTGTCCGTATCACCTTTGTAAAGAGGTTCTTCAGCACAGCAAGGTTCCTCCAACAAATAACCAAGTGTGATCAATTTATAATCATCTTCTTTTGTATGGTAGTAGCAAAGCACATCAAAATATCAATATCTAAGTCGGATATCCAGGCCAAAGCTTCCGGTGTAACAGCGTGGATATCTTGTAGGCTGCCTGCGAATTTCCTCTGAGGGCAGTGCTCAATGATGTGCTCCAGGGTCCGATTTATAATGAAAGGTATTGGGGGTGATTTTCAATGGGCGCCCACCTGTTGAAACTGTGGGCGTTGGGACCCTGGTAATTTGGTCGCCGTCTGACCAGCTTGATTATCCCCGGAAGTACGCCTGACACCATTTGGGATCGGCCGTCTTGTTAGATGTCTGGCACGCTCGCCTGAAACCAGTGGGCACATACTGAATATATGTAAATTAGAGTTCTGCCATTGTTGCAGGACCAAAATGCCATTTTAATTGCTATTTGCCAGTTCTACAATAGACCCACACAGCCAGGAGAGCCCAGTAATTGTGCATATACAATGGCGGGTGCAGAGTGTAGAGGTGGAAGCAGGAGGAGGTGCACTGAAGTGTGCTGCTGTGAACGGAGGAGAGAGATGGGAAGGGAGGGAGGAAAGGTTTGTTAGTGTTGCGGATACAGTAGAATGGTAGCTGGACTGTGCAGAGTAAGACAGCTGTGAAAGGGAATCTTACCTTAGTAGTTCTTGGCAAGTCATTGAATTTTTTCCCAGCACTGTTGCCAATTCCTCAGAGTAATACTTCTGGCATTCCTGTGCTCATCAACCTCTTTCCACGGTTGTGGGGCTATATGGTGGTACTCTGTGGCTTCATCACCGGGGATCAGGATCTCCTTCCTCCTGGTGAACACCTCCACCAAGAGCTCCGTGGCACCATCAGAGAAATGGGTGGGTCTCTGGCAGCAGTCATTGTGGAGGCAGCAACAGGTACAGAAGACAGCATTCACTGAGCTGTCAACAAAGGTTTTTTATAAGAATGGATTTATTTTTCCTCATTAAAAAGATTGAAAATTTAGTTAATACAAACTTTTCTCTGCTAACAATTATTTGGAGTTAAGGGTCTGTTAAAAATGTAAAAAGTGAGGAAATGGCTTAAATAATGCACTTTTGAGCTTTCCATGAAGTATATTTTTTATCGAAGTATGTGTTTATTGAAGACTGAGTCGGCAAATTCACGAATAGTGCACATATTGCTTTAAAGACACGAAACAACTGTGATTGGGAACATGGTATGAGATTGGGTGGGAGGTGCTTGATGGCACGAGAAATGGTTTGTGGAAGATGCTAACAGACATGTCTGCAGTGGGATTGTTGGGGCTGATGGGAGCTAAGGGACATTTGAGTCTCTTTGTCCTAGTCCCTCTTCCCCACGATGCTGCCAGACTCTGCCTCCATAAATATTACCAGATAATGGCAGCCCCCATTCTGCCATACTTTTTCTCACCCCCAAAAAAGCTTCAAAACCCCACTCCCAGTTTAGCTGGAGCTCAGGATACCCACCCTCAGGATTTCCCCACCCCAACTCCCAGATCCTTTCACCCCCTGTCAGCACTCAGAAACCCCAAGACTGCATTCCTAGTGCTCCCTGATCCCAGGATGGCCCTAAATGCTACTGGGGCCTCCCCGCTCAATGCTCCCAAATCCCATCCCCCAAGTTTTCTCAAGATCCCCTCTCTATTGGGCTTCCTGAAGCACTGGGCCACCCTGTGCCCCTCAAACTATTGCTAGACCTGATACCCCAACCTATTACTGCCATTATCTGGACTGTCGATATTTTTTTTTTCAGAGCGCTGCTCCTTCTTCAGGTGAAGTGGAGAAATGCATAAAGACACAGCTTATATAGTCAGAGAATCATGTCAGATGTTTACAGGTAACCTTTCCAACTGCCATTTATCACACCTCGGCAGAGAGATAATCACAGCAGTCAAAGGTGTGAATGGTGTCCAAACAGGTCAGTCAGGGATTTCAAATAAAGCTGTTGGACTATAACCTGGTGTTGTGTGACTTCTTACATTATCTGGACTGACCCCCCAATCAGTGATATTGATAATACTATCTGGCATAACACTCCTGTTCTTAGAAAAATTCTGACGCTCTGTGATAGGTTCATTAAATCAAAAGTGGTGAGATGCTGAAATCCACTCACCACATTTTTGATATAAGAACATAAGAAATAGGAGCAGGAGTAGACCATACGGCTGATCATCGACCTCAACTCCACTTTCCCGCCTGATTTCCATATCCCTTGATTCCCCTAGAGTCCAAAAATCTATCTATCTCAGCCTTGAATATAGTCAAAGACTCAGCAGTCACAGCCCTCTGGGGCAGAGAATTCCAAAGATTCACAAACCTCTGAGTGAAGAAATTCCTCCTCATCTCAGCCTTAAATGGCCGACCCCTTATCCTGAGACTATGCCCCCTAGTTCTAGACACTCCAGCCAGGGGAAACAACCTCTCAGCATCTACCCTGTCAATCCCCTTCAGAATCTTGTATGTTTCAATGAGATCACCTCTCATTCTACTAAACTCCAGAGAGTATCGGCCCATTCTACACAATCTCTCCTCATAGGACAGCCCTCTCATCCCAGGAATCAGTCTGGTGAACCTTTGTTGCACTGCCTCCAAGGCAAGTATATCCGTAAGGGTGACCCCGAGCTTCCGGTCGCCTGTCACTTTAATTCTCCACTCCATTCCCACTCGGACCTCACCGTCTGCGGCCTCTTGCATTGTTCCACGGAAGCTCACCGTAAACTCGAGGAACAGCACCTCATCTTCCGATTAGGCACTTTACAGCCTTCCGGACTCAATATCGAGTTTAACAACTTCAGATCATAACCTCGGTCCCTATTATATTTTTACATTTTTTATCCACACTTTTGGTTTGTGCCTTTTCCTTTCTTTTCTCTCTCCCACATGGCAGCTGTCTCTCACTCTGCCAGCGCATTTCACACTTCATCTAGAGCCATTGTCTGTTTCTTTACCTGTCCTATTACTATCTCGTCTCCCCTTGAATATCTCTTAATGTCTCTTCTTTCATCCCCTCCCCCATTTCCCAGCCCCCAAACTGCCTTTTGTTTCATTTCCTGCCTTTTCTCTCAGTTCTGTAGAAGGGTTTCGACCTGAAACGTTGACTCTATTTCTCTCTCCACTGATGTTGCCTGGCCTGCTGAGTTTTTCCAACGTTTTCTGTTGTTATTTCAAGTATATCCTTCCTTAGTTAAGGAGACCAAAACTGTGCACAGTACTCCAGGTGTGGTCTCACCAAAGCCCTGTACAGTTGTAGCAAGACTTCCTTGCTATACCACCATACCAGATATCATGGCTGGGTTTTTTCTTGTTTGCAAGCAAGAAATGAAAAAACTATGTATCGTTTTGTGAGGTAAAAATGTTATTTGCTCCTTCTGCAGGATGGTTGGTAAAGTGTTCAAATCAGTGCCTTTGCTGTACTAAATGGATGACTACTGTTAGTGAGCGGAATGACTATACTTGTAGAGTTAATACAGTATATGAGCAAATATTTATTCTATGATCATTGAAAACAAACCAATAAAAACATCAGAATATGTCAGCTAACACACGGGCTCAATTATAATTACACTAATGAAGCATCTTAAGTGAAATCTTCCAGAAAAAAAACCCTCTATGGATTAACACGAAGAAAAGCTAATTGCTCCTTACGTCAAAACTGGGTGACTCATTTATCCTGTTTTCATCACCGTGACAGCAGAGGATGGGATGTGGCAGTCCTATTGTCTTGACGCACAGGAGGTTTAGGAGGGAGGCAGCTCTGATCCTCAGCAGTGATCGTTGTCATGAAAACAGATAAAGATGCTGAACAGCAGTCCAGAGACTCGATTCAGTACTGAGCCTCGAGGGCTAAATTCTGGCCTTAAGTGCACTAGTGTGTGGAAAGATTTCCGTGTTGACAGATATTAGATATGTACTGTAATAAATTTCTGATATTCTATTCTATGATTTGATGCAAATTATGTAGCCACTTCTGCAAGAGATATAATTGACAAAGAACTGAGATTATTACATTTATTAATGACATGGTGGGATAAAGGGGGATAGAATTCGCACCGGAAACCTCAGGATTTGATGCCGTTCAAAATCTAACAGCAGTAATAACAATACAGAAATAGGGAGGAGATGTAGTAAAGTGCACTTCAACTAACCCTGAGATTGAAGTCACTGTGACAGAGGTATTACAACCCTGGAGGTTTTATTGGACATGGCAACAAAAAAATAAAATGCATCCAAAATTTGGCTAAATATAGTCATGTGTGTGCTATGGCAAGGAAAATGGCTAAGATGTATAAATGCTGAGTTGCTGGACCTAATACTTTCCAATTGGCAGCCAATTTGTGCACAGCAAACTCCCACAAACAGTAATGTGATAATGACCAGAAAATCTGTTTTTTTAGTGAAGTTGATTAAGGGTTACATATTGGTCAGGACTATAACTCCCCTGCTCTTCTTCGAAATAGTGCCATGGGATCTTTTGCATCCACCGAGAGGGCAGACGGTGTCTCAGTTTAACGCCTCATCCGAAAGACGGCACCTCAGACAGTGCAGCACCCCCTCATCACTGCACTGCAGCATCAGTCTAGATTTTTGTGGGACTTGAACCCACAACCTTCTGACTCAGACAGGAGAGTGCCACCACCTGAGCCAGGGCTGGACCGGGATGGGGAAATGTGTACAAACCAGTGATCAGGAAACTACATGGCTGGCCTGTATTGCTGAGCTGAATGCTCAGTCTGCCTACGGTTTGACTAAATGGTAACAAACATTTCCATTGCCACTATAGTGCTACTGCCTCTGGAGGCAACAGGGATTCCATCTCTTCATTCAAGCTACAGTATCAATTTGCCATTGCTTTTCAGTATTTACACCAGGAACTTTCTTGGGTACACTCTGGACAGGTCTGATTCTATCTATTGTATCCTGGGATCGCAGAAGTCACACATACTGGAAATCTATCCGCAAGAATGACAATTCTGTTTTCCTCTTGAGTGGAGACTAATTGTACAATTGATTTTATGTCAGAAATCAAATTAAAACCTCTAGTCCAGCCTCTTGCTTTATTGGAAGTGATAAACCACCCTGCCCTGCTTCTGTGGTTTATTTTTGAAAATAGTCAATCAGAGGCTGCCATTTGTTAATGTATTGGATTTCCCCTGTGAGCATGGTAGGATTATCTGTCAGATGCATGGTTCAGGTGCTTGTGAAATTCATTGTTTTGTAAGTGGCGTATTCATTAGTTCAGCCCTATTCTTCTGACTAATGGCAATAGGGCAAGGATTAGCATGTGTTTGGACTTGGGAAAAGAAAGGAAGAAGAAAGAACTTGCATTTATATAGCGCCTTTCACGATCTCAGGACTTCCCAAACGATTTACAACCAATGAAGTACGGTGATTTATTTTACAGCCTTTGAAACAATTTGGCCACCCTCCCCCCCCCCATCTCATAATAACGACCACGGCACGATAAAGTACTAAACCACATCTTCTAACAAATGCAGTCAATAATCTTGAAATTATGAAACGAAACAATTCTCAAATTCAGCAGTTCTGAGTTTTATATATAATTATATGTCACGGGGGTAGAGTTTCCACTCGTTTACGCCAGTAATATCAGAGCAATCCAGGCGGAAATGGCCAAACCAGTGCAAAAGATTGAGGAATTTTAAACGTAGGTAAGTTATGCCCAAAACCACTTGCGTGCATGTTTTCCGCTATTTTTTACATTGGTTCAAGATCCAATTTGCCCGGATAAGGCCCCCCTCCCCCACAAAACTGGCCACGCCCCCCAGGTGGAAATTGCGAGATTCCCCTGATGGCGCTGGTTCGAGAAGGCTCTTCAAATTGCTCTCATGCTCTTCAATGCACAGGCACTAGAAGGCATGTTTTTAAAGTTTTTTTCTAAACTTCTTTCCCAGGGCTGTCATCCTACTGAACTCCACAAATAAACACTAAAGCCTGCACATCTGCCAATGCACTTTATTATGGTCATATTTATGCTAATATACTGCAAGCCAAATGTATAAATGTATGTTGAATGTTTAAGTGTCCTAATCCAAATTGTACACTCTCGGGAGCCGCAAGCCTACATTTCGTTGTACTGCACTTGTGCACTAACAATGACAATAAAAGTTGATTTGATTTGATTTGATTTGATTTGAATATTTAATTTACTTGCCAAGTGTAGACCAATGAGACTATTTAACTGGCTCAGTATAAAATTATTTAAGTCATTTTCAGTGATTTTTAAATCAGGTTACTCACAGGCAGAGGACGGGACACCCTGATTAAAAATGCTTATTTTTGGCGATAAACCCATTTTCAGCTGGAGTAATAAAACGGCACCAGGTTACCACTCTTAAGTATATCACAGAATATTTCTTGAAGCAACTAAAATAAACGATTATGTTCTATTCTGCTGCCTGACTGCGCTGCTTCATGGAAGATTTTATGTTTGTGATTGTGCAAATTAATTTCAGCCGAAACTTGAACTGTAACCTAACCAGCGCAATTTCAAGCGCATTTCGGGCGCAATTTCCCAAAGCAGAAACTCAACCCCACTATATATTAGAGCAATCCAGTGTGCATATATTTGTATCCCCTCCCAACAATAGCTCTGTTTTGAGCTTGGCTCATTATTTGGGTAATTTGTGGGCTATATTGAGTGACATCAATCCAATGAATGATTCCTTTGCTGAACTAGTGAGACCCCAAGATGCCTCTCCACTGCTGCAGGAGGAATTGAACGTCAACATCATTCTCCCAGATTGACTTTGGTGTCAGTAGTAATTTGGCACTGCCGGCAGGAAGGTTGTTATACATCCACGTCCCGTGGCATTATTCTTAACAAAGTGGGAGATGGTGTGCATGAGTCAATGGCGTTACAGCAAGTTTTAAATGGGAGCAATTCATTAAAATTTGTGGTTCTGCAGACGCTTTTCTGTTCAAACAGTACGAAGGGGTTTGCTCGAACCCTTAAAATAAACCTTTTATTCATCAAATTTGATAAAGGATAGGTCTACCTGAAACCTTGTGAAGAAAGAAGTATGCAAGCGGGTGTATATCCATTGACTAACACTAACCATTCTGTCATCGCAGCAGAAGCTTATTGGATAGAGCTGCAGAATATAAATGACTCATTGTGAAATGTGTGTCAATGCTCTTCTCCATGAAGGAGTAGATACAAAGAGGCCTGTATATGTTGTCGACTTTTTACTTCCAAATTATCAATTAACTGCTAACACAAGAATCAGCCCCTGTTGTTTCAAGGGGAAGGATATTCTATGGTGAAGTGCCTGCCATGTAAAGCATTTCCCACTTTTTGTCCCAGCAAATATAGTTAATCAAAAGTCTGCTAGGAAAAATGTTAATGCGGAACATGGCACTGCCCCCAAATGAGACCTGAGAGATCAGGTCATAGAGAGGTCATGGTTCAAACCCAGTGAAGGTCAGCAGCAGCTCGACTGAAACAATGGGGACCAACATCTTTTCCATTCCTAGATTCCAATCTGAAACTATCAATCATTAAATTACCCTGTACCAACGGGGTACATAGCAATGCTCCAAGTATTTAGAAAATGATTGCCATGTTACAGATTGCTATCCACAAATGAAACTGATTAACAATCTTCATTCTTGCAGTGAAAACTCATTGGCTGCCTCCAAGGCTGTCACCTGAAGGTGAAACAGCCTCTGTTTGACCTGAAGTGCATCCCTGGGGAAGTGGCACTGCGCTGTAAATATTATTGTCCGAACAGAGGGCAGCTTTTGGTGAATTATGTCCCTGAGACATACAAGGGGAAATAACTTGAATTGAAAGTACCTCACTTTGGAGTCTTCCTTCTCTTGAAATTGTGAGATCAATTTTTGCGTTTTTTTATTCCTAGGACTTTTTTTTAGTTAGAATTGAATGGTCTTGCTGCTATCCATCTCTCTGTGTATCACTGTGTCTGTTGTGTCAGAAAAACAGTTCAAATATCTTAGCTATGTCAAAGAAGTTCAGTGAAGTGTTGAAGCAATAAGTTGTGAAAGTTGTAGCTCTCTTGATGGCTCAGTGAGTAATCCTGCTGTACAAAATGACCAAGAAAGATCCTAATCTGTGGTAAAGGGCCTAATCTCAGTGGAGCTCTGCACACAAACAGTCAGCAATTCAGGCCTGTTGGTGGGGCTGGGGAGCCGGAGGGGGCTTGAATAAAGAAAAAAGACTTACGTTTATATAGCGCCTTTCATGACCACTGGACATCCCAAAACACTTTACAGCCAATGAAGTACTTTTTGAAGTGTAGTCACTGTTGTAATGTGGGAAATGCGGCAAACAATTTGCGCACAGCAAGCTCCCACAAACAGCAATGTGATAATGACCAGGTAATCTGTTTCTTAGATGCTAATTGAGGCATAAATATTGGCCAGGACACTGGGGAGAACACCATGCTCTTTTGTGAATAATCCTCTACAATTGGTATTTGTAGGATACCAGAAGAAAATAAAATAGACAACATGGGATAGAGTTTCCGCTAGTTTTATTAGTGCAATCCGGGTAAAATAGGCTGACCCAGTGCAAAAGATCAGGGAATTTTAAATGTAAGTTATGTCGAGCGTAATTCAAATTTGCACGATCTTTAACACTGGTTTAAAAATCATTTTCACCTGAAGCCAGCACCGCCCACAAAACTGGCCATACACCCAGATCAAAATAACGAGGAAAAAGAGAAAGACTTGCATTTATATAGCGCCTTTCACGACCACTGAACGTCCCAAAGCACTTTACAACCAATGAAGTTCTTTTTGAAGTGGAGTCACTGTTGTAACGTGGGAAACGCAGCAGCCAATTTGCGCACAGCAAGCTCCCACAAACAGCAATGTGATAATGACCAGATAATCTGTTTTAGTGATGTTGATTGAGGGATAAATATTGGTCAGGACATCCGGGGATAACTCCCCTGCTCTTCTTCGAAATAGTGCCGGGGGATCTTTTCTGTCCACCTGAGAGAGCAGACGGGGCCTCGGTTTAAAATTTCATCTGAAACACGGCACCTCCGACAGTGCAGCAGTCCTTCAACACTGCACTGGAGCCTCAGCCTAGATTTTTGTGCTCAAGTCTCTGGAGTGGGACTTGAATCTACAACCTTCTTAGCAAGAGTGCTACACATTGAGCCACAGCTGAGGATGGCAAGTTTCTACTGTTGGCGGCCATTTGATGAGCGCCTTCAAATTGAGCCATTTTCTTAGGCGCACAGGCACTAGCAGGTTTTGAAAGTTTTTACATGTTAAAAAATATATAACTTACTAAGAAACTGATCAATGAAACTAGGAAATGGTTCATTATAGTTTTTTAAGTCATTTTCAGTGATTTTAAATCAGGTTACTCACAGGTGGTGGACTAGATAGTCTGATTAAAAATGCATATGTTTTGTGATAAACCCATTCTCAGCTGTATTAATAAAACTGCACCAGGTCACCAGCTCTTAAATCGTCAATGAATATTTTTTAATGCAAAGGAAAATAAAATGAACAATTATGTTCTGTTACGCTGACCGATTGCACTGCTTCATAGAAGATTTTAAGTTTGTGAATGTGCAAATGAACTTTAGCAAAACTTGAAATGTAAGCTAACCAGTGCAATTTCAAGCACAATTTGTGCCCAATTTTCCGATTGCGCACAAAATGTAAACATACACTCCATAACTATTCCATGAACAGTGGTGAAGGCGGAGCGTGGAGCTGGAAGAGATCTGGCGACATTAGTCGAACTGGCGCTCAATATGTCAAATAGAATACAAAAGCAAAATACCGCGGATGCTGGAACTCTGAAATAAAAACAGAAATTGTGGAAATACTCAGCGGGACAGGCAGCATCTGTGGAGAGAGAAACAGAGTCAACGTTTCATCATCGACCTGAAACATTAACTCTGTTCCTCTCTCCACAGATGCTGCCTGACCTGCTGAGTATCTCCAGCATTTTCTGTTTTTATGTCAAATAGAATGTTGAGTTATACAGCGAAAATATTAAAGTACAAGTTGGAGGCAGTCATGCTTAAATTATGCAGTAGCCTGGTCAAACCACACTTTGAGAAAGAAAAAAGATTTGCATTTATAGCGCTTTTCACGACCTCAGGAATTCCCCAAAGCGCTTCACAGCCAATGAAGGCTTTTGAGGTGCAGTCACTGTTGTGATGTAGGAAAAGTAGGGCAGGGGGAAGAAGCCCAGGGCTAGGGAAGCTCAAGGTATCCGAGTGGGGCCCTCTGCTCCTCCTGGCCTACAAGGACCCTTTAAAATTGAAGAAGCGGCCCAATCTCCCTTTATTGACAGCGGAGGATTTCCCACCAAGAATCCTTTCCCACCAAGATGACCACCAAAGTTGAATTTCAACCCCATGATGCAAATGAGGTTAGACGCAAAAATCGCATGTTGGCGACACTTAGGATTCTGGTGGGTCTTAAGGCTAAGCAAGCTAGAATAGAACGGTTTCTTTTCTAAAGTTGAAAATCGCCTCATCCGTTGTTAGGCAAAGTAAAGCCATAATTGGTTCTTATGACAGGACCACCACTTCAAGTGGAGTTTAACAGTTGTTTCTTGCGCCAATGGCACCACAATAGGCCTCAAGCTACAAATTTAAACCATTTAATTTCACTCCCCAATTTTGGGCTGGTCCGGAATTCAAACTCAATTTGAATGCTTTCTTTAAAAAAACTTTCTCTCCTTCAAGTTTTCTTCTGCTCTTCTCTCTTTACCTTTCTTCTCCTTGAGCTGGTGTCTGATACTACAATATGGCTCCATGTGCATTGGCAGCCGCAGCTGGTACCATTTTTTCATGTGTGAGAATGGGCAGTGAGTATTAGCAGGTAACTTGAATGGAGAACCTCTGCAGCAGAAGTCGGCCTTGCCCTCAGCTGACACTCAGACTCATAAGGGGCGGCTTTCAACTGCCACTCACCCACTTCCCGCCTGAAAAAAACGGGTCACCGGCAGAGGAAAATCAGGCAGGGTCCTTGGACACCCCTTTGGCGCCCATTGCCCGCCTGATTCAATTGTCAGGCAGGCTTTTAAACAGGAACTCGGCAATCCGGCCAAAACAGGCAGGAGGTTCGTTAAATATGCAAATTGGGGCCCTATGTTGGTCGTAGGACCCCGATTGTCATTTTCATGCACCAATGGGCAGAGAGTGCACTATGCACGCTACGGCCAGTTGTAAATGCGACCCCACAAAACTATGGCAGCCTGATTCCTGCTCCTTCTCACCCCTCCTCTGCCCCCCCCACCACCCCCTGCCCACCCACTCCCCCGAATCAGCTCCACCCAACAAGCCCGACCTGCCGTGCAAAAAATGGCTTATTTCTGGGCCTTCCAAATTGCGAGCTGTGGCAGATCGCCCGTTTGATGCCCGCGGTTTGCCGGTTAAATTCGAAATGGTTCAGGCCTCTCGTCGATGGCTTTGGACGGGCGCCGCGGACAGAGTCAACTTTGTGCCGGTTTTGAGCCGAAGTTAAATATTACACCCAATATCTGCGAAACAAAACCCTAATGGATATGGGAAAGTACACAAAGTATTACAAAGTATTTACAGCACAGGCCATTTGGCCCAACAGGTCCATGTTTATGCTCCACACAAGCTCTAGTTCTGACGAAAGGTCATTGACCTGAAACGTTAACTCTGTTTCTCTCTCCACGGATGTTGCCTGACCTGTTGAGTACTTACAGCATTTGCTCGTTTTATTTCAGATTTCCAACATCCGCAGTATTTTGCTTTTCCATCCATTAATGGTGTTTACATAAAAATTTACCGCACAGGAACAGGTCATACGGTCCAACCAAACTATGCCGGTGTTTATGCTCCACATGAACCTCCGCCCACACTATTTACTTCATTTCACCCTAGCAGCATATCACAGAAATCACAGAAACCTCACAGTGCAGATAGAGGCCATTTCGGCCCATCGAGCCTGCACCGACACATATCCCACCCGATCCCCGTAACCCCTACACCAACACATATCCCACCCTATCCCTGTAACCCCACGTATTTAATCCCCCTAACACTAAGGGTCAATTTTTTTATCATGGCCAATCAACCTAACCCCGCACATCTTTGGACTGTGGGAGGAAACCGGAGCACCCGGAGAAAACCCACACAAACACGGGGAGAATGTGCAAACTCCACACAGACAGTCACCCGAGGCCGGATTCGAACCCGGGTCCCTGGCGCTGTGAGGCAACAGTGCTAACCACTATGCCACCGTGCTTCCATTCCTTCCAGTCCTTCCATTCCTTTCTCCCTCATGTGCTTATCTAGCTTCCCCTCAAATGAATCTATGATATTCGTCTCAACCACTCCCTGTGGTAGCGAGTTCCACATTCTATCCACTCTTTGGGTAAAGGAGTTTCTCCTGAATTCCCTGTTAGATTTATAAGTGACCATCTTATATTGATGGCCCATTGTTTTTGGACTGCCCTGCAAGTGGAAACATCTTCTCTACGTCTAGCCTATCGAACCTTTCATAATTTTATAGACCTCTACCAGATCACCTCTCAATGATCTCTTTTCTAGAGAAAGGAACCCCAGTCTGTTCAGTCTTTCCTGATAGTTGTACCTCTGTTTCTGTGCTCTTTTGCTTCATCTTCTTCACTGCTTACGTTTCAGTTTCTTTTTTCAGTTCAAACCACAGATTTGCAGCAAAATGGCTCAGACCTGTTTTGATCTCCTTATTACATTATTTAAAACATATCTGTCGATTTTCACGAGTCTGACATTCATTTTCCTGCTGGTTTGTGAAACTGCCCTGTTTGTAAAATCTTCTACTAGTTCCACACGATGGTGATTTATGTTTTTTCTGCCTGAGATTTGGATATGGTTTGGACCTTAATTCTTTTCCCTACATTTGTCTTTGAATTGCTTTGGGTTTCAGACCTAGTGTTGAAGTAGGTGGCAGCCAATTCAGGAGACAACAAGCTTGCTTCAAATATGAAACAAATATCAAATTCATTCAAATTTACATGTACATCTAATGTCCTGTGTGTATTGCAAATGAGGTATAAAACAGATGGAAAAAAATGACCTGTGAGGGAATTTGAAAGTGAGCAGATATATGCATTAGAAGTGAACTCAGCAGGACATATTGGCCCAGTAATTCCGGGCCCAACGCGTGAGTACGGACGGGGCACTCACGCGTGGGCCCGATGGAAGTGCCGGTTTTCAGCATGCACAGCGCATGCGCGGGAAACCGGCATTTCCTGTCCTCTGAAGAGGACGAACGCGTGCGCGCAGGAGTCTGCGCGTGTGCGCTGAAATTCCTTTTTTTCCACAGGTTTGCGCGTGTGTAAGGGCCTCTCCTTTTTACGAATGTAAAAAGGAGACGTAAGGACTTCATTCTTTAAGGGAAGTGGTCTATTACTTAAAATTATAAAATTTTTTCCACAGCTTCATTGTTTTTAAGGACTTTACAGTAAGGTAAGTGTAGTTTTAGACCCGATTTAAAAAATATATATTTTTTTCAAAAATTTGATTAATTGTTTAAAATAGTTTTTTAAAGTTATTTATAGTTTATTTAATTATTGGGATGTTTTTAAAAATTTTATTTAAAGTTAAACTAGTCTTTTGGGCGCCCGTACTTTTCATGAGTTTGACAGTTCTTACTATCAAACTCATGAATGAAGTTTCCCCTCCCCTGATTGGCTGCACAGTGCTCACCTGATCCCAGCCGGCACATCAAACTAACTACGCCGCTGGATCAGGTAAGCACAGCGCGCCGACATCTGAACCGGGCCAGTGACAGGAATTCCAAGCAGGCCCAGGCTTCAGATGTCGGCGCGCCGGGTGAGTGCACATTGGGGGCTTGCACGCGCGGCAAGCCCCCGAACCTAATTTCTGGGCCATTGAGAGAGTGGTTAGCAAAGCATATGGGATCTTGGGCTTCATAAATAGGGGTATTGAGTACAAAAGTAGAGAAGTTATGCTGAACCTTCATAAAGCGCTGGTTAGGCCACAACTGGAGTATTGCGTCCAGTCCTGGTCACCACACTTTAGGAAGGATGTGAAGGCCCTTGAGGGGATGCAGAGAAGATTTACCAGAATGGTTCTAGGGATGATGGATCTTAGCTACAAGGACAGGTTGGAGAAGCTGGATTTGTTTACATTAGAGCAAAGGAGGTTGAGGGGTGTTTTGATAGAGGTGTACAAGATTATGATGGGTTTGGATAGGCTAGACGGGGAAAGACTGTTCCCACTAGTTGATGGTACAAGGACTAGGGGACACAGATTTAAGGTTTTTGGCAAGAGATACAGGGGGGATGTGAGGAAAAACATTTTTATGCAGCGAATGGTAAGGACCTGGAATTCACTGCCGACGGAAGTGGTGGAAGCGGAGACAATCAGGCTGCGATCTTATCTGAAGAGGCGCGTTGGGGGCGGGACTGCTGCCTTCTGGGTTCTAGTCCCGCCCCCAGCGACGTCCGACGCACAGACACTATTTTGTGTCAATTGGCCTTGTTAAGCCCGCCCTGTGGGCTTGCCGGCCAATTAAGAGAAAGCCCGAGTCAGATGACGTCAGTTGATGATGTGTCATCTGCCGGTTTTCTTAAAGGGGCCACCACCATTTCTTTTTGACAGTTGATTTTTTCAGTGTTTGACAGCATTGAGGTGCTGCAAACACTGGCAATCACTGTACAAAGGTGAGCCCTTGCATCCAGGCTCTCCAGTGACTCTCTCCTTAGGCTAAAACAGATGGCAGCTGCAGGTGAGGTTACAGAAGCGATCTGTCATTGGTGAGAGAGGTTCTCCCAATGAGGTGCGACTACACAAACACGTCAAAGCTTGTCATGTACAGAAAATTCTAAACACATTAAAAATTACTTTCCCAACATTTTCATACCTCTGCAGCTCACCTGTGTCCCATTGGATCCTTCACACCACTTCTGCAGCTGTCATCTATACACAAACATTACAGTAGACCCACAGCATGCCACAATTACTCTGGTGGGGTTTCCCGACATCAGGAAGCTCGCAGTAGAAGTGTCAAAATTGGAAAAAGCCTCTTAACTGCCAGTTAACTACCTGTTAACAAGCAGTTAAGTGGCTATAATCCTCTTCCCGCCGCTAGAAGTCAGGTCCCTGCGCAAATCAGGGACCCGACTCCTGGGAAGATTTATTGGAGGCGGGTTGGAAGCGGGTTTGGGACCCGCTGCCAATCTTTTTGATTTTACCAGCAGTCCCGCCTCCAAACCTGACCCCTGAGCGCCGGCAAAATCGCCCCCTATGGCTCTATGGTCGTGATCTTACCTGAAGAGGCGAATTGGGAGCGGATCAGCTGACTTGCGGGTTCCAATCCCACCCCCAACGATGCCCGATGCACAGACGTTATTTTGCGTCAATTGGCCTTGTGAAGCCCGCCCTGTGGGCTTGCCGGCCAATTAAGAGAAAGCCGGTGTCAGATGATGTCAGTTAATAACGCGTCTTCTGCCGGTTTTCTTAAAGTGGACACGCTCATTTTTTTTTGACAGATGGTTTTTCAGTGTTTGACAGCATTGAGGTGCTGCAAACACTGACAATCACTGTACCAAGGTGAACCCTTGCACCCAGGCTCTCCAGTGACTCCCTCCTTAGGCTAGAACAGATGGCAGCTGCAGGTAAGGTTACAGAAGTGATCTGTCGCTGGTGAGGTGGGACTACACAAACACTTCAGACCTTATTACCTACGGAAAAGTCTAAATACATTAAAAATGATTTTCCCAGCATTTCATTACCTCTGAAATTCACCAGTGTACCATTGGATCCTTCACACCACTTCTGCAGCTGTCATCAATGAAGAAACATTACAGTAGACTCACAACACGCCACACTTACCTGGCGTGGTGTTTGGATGTCGGGAAGCCTGCAGTCGACCTGGCAAAATTGGAAACAACCTCTTAACTGCCTGTTAACTACCTGTTAACAAGCAGTAAAGTGGTTATAATTCTCTTGTACAGGGCCTTGGTGAGACCACATCTTGAGTATTGTGTGCAATTTTGGTCGCCTTATCTGAGGAAGGATATTCTTGCCATGGAAGGAGTTCAGTGAAGATTCACCAGGCTGATACCTGGGATGGCAGGAATGATGTATGAGGAGAGATTGGGTCGATTGGGCTTGTGCTCGCTGGAGTTTAGAAGAATGAAAGGGGATCTCATTGAAGCTTATAAAATTCTGGCAGGACTGGACAGACTAGATGCAGGGAGGATGTTCCCGATGGTCGGGAATCCAGAACCAGGGGTCCCAGTCTAAGGATAAGGGGTAGGCCTTTTGGGACAGAAATGAGGAATTTCTTCACCCAGAGAGTGGTGAACCTGTGGAATTCTCTACCATGGAAGGCAGTAGAGGCCAATTCATTAAATATATTCAAGAAGGAGTTGGATATATTTCTTAAGGCTAAAGGGATCAAGGGGTATGGGGAGAAAGCAGGGACCAGGTACTGAATTTGGATGATCAGCCATGATCGCATTGAATGGCGGAGCAGGCTCGAGGGGCCGAATGGCCTACTCCTGCTCCTATTTTATATGTTTCTATGTTTCCCGCCGCTAGGAGTCAGGTTCCTGCGCAAATCACGGACCTGACTCCCGGGAAGATTGATTGGAGGCGGGTTGGGAGCGGGTTCAGGACCCACTGCCAATCTTTTTGCTTTTGTCAGCAGTCCCGCCTCTAAACCCGACCCCTGAGCGTCAGCAAAATCGCCCCCAATGACTATATTACGAAATGCATATATCACACACTAAATACAGCATATAGTGAAACTCTCTATCCAAACATCATGCTAGGAGCGGAGAGAGGAAATTTAAGCAAGAAATTTCATCCTCAGTCATGAAGGACCTGAAACACAATATTAAATATTTTTTTAAATTGGAAAATCTCAATAGCATACCTTTTGGAATATTAATTAATCTCCCAATTTAGGAATCTAAAGAAGCTTTTCCATAGTTAGCATGACTAACTGAATAGATTTTAAACTTGCTGTTCATGGTATCACCACTTGAATTATTCCTAAGTATATTAATGTTTGACATCAAATAAAGAATTAATCGTTTTTTTAAATGCCAATATTTCAAGTATATTAATTTGGTTAAGCATTGTCCATTCTATATCTTTTTGTTCTAAGTTAATGGTGATTAATTATATAAAACTGGCTCGTGGTTTGAGTCATAATATTGAGTAATTGATGGGAGAACATTGTCTTAGTACTTAGCAATTATTGGCTTGAGCAATCAATCTCTGAGAACAGCTACAATTGCAGAAACCTATTGCTGGTTCTATTTATTTTCCAGTAATATAGTAGAGATTCATTAATAAAAACCTCAGGCCGTCTTTGCTATTTTTCTCTTGTACAGAAAGTGAGCCTGTGGCTGTACACACAGGAGGCTTATAAAGCTTTTGTTTCAGCCGCTAAAGCCAATTCAGGACCTCTCAAATATTTCTTCACTTTGTTCTTCGTGGTTACAAATTGGAGGCCTCATTGAAGTATACGTGGAGCAAGTGTATTTGATATTCTCTCCATCTTCAGCTCTAATCCCATTTCAGTCCCAAATGGCTGATGGCAGCTCCATGCCCCACACAGTTTCATAGGTTGGAAATGTCTCTTTCTGCCCATTATTCCTTTTCCAATTTATTTTCTGCCACCCTACTTGCAATAGTAATTCTCCCAATTCCCACAGGAAAATACTCAGCCGAGCCTTGTCTAAAATGGGATCTCCCAGACCCTGCTGCCCCAGACTTAGACAAGTGTACTTGATGTGAATGTATTCTGCATAAGATCTGCGTTCAGGGAAGTGAGTATCGGGGAAATGATCTGCCAACTAGAGGTATGAGGATATTTCATAGATTTCAAAATAATGAGAGTCCTCCCCATAGTTATCTCAATGGTCACCTGGACCCCCACGCTGGCCAGAAAAACTGCAATTCGAAACTGGCAATACAGCAGTAGTAGAAGTTATCTAGACAATCTAACCATACCAATTTGACGACAGCACTATATAGAAAAGGCACGGCAGACATGCGTTAATTTTTCATACACCAACACAATTATTTTGATAGCTGGCAACCTTTTTAAGATACAAAACCCCTATTGACATTAATTATGGAAGTTTAAATTACTCAACAATGTATGTGGAATGGAATAGAAAGTATTACAAAGTATTTACAGTACAGAAACAGGCCAATTGGCCCAATTGGTCCATGTCGGTGATTATGCTCCATACGAGCCTCCTTCTTAATCTAACCCCACCAACAACTTCTTGGCACCATGGCATTGGGAGCCTACCAAGACTACAACAATGCATTTGAAAACTTTTGGTGACAGAGCAAAAATTGGTCTTGTCCTGCGCACCCCCCCCCCCACAGCTCCCCCCAACCCACCAATCATATGCTCTTATACGGTAGTCACATATAGTGATCTAAATCCTTGGCACACTTCAAATTAGCTACTTTGAGAATGATCAGTTGGATTAGGGATGTGGTAGATCACACATAATACTTCATAGTCAACAGTGAACACTGTACAGTACGCCCATCGCCAGGGATATGCTGTAGCATGTCTCATCACCACCTCGTTCACTGACTGGACTTCACCACACGAGACTCAGATTTTTCAAATGCAATTTAACAGCCTATTATTTTTTTCCTGTACTTCAGCAAAGCCAGCCCAATAGCCAGGAATGGCACACCCCTGACACTCCCCTGGCAAAGATCTCACCTGGAATAATGCAGATCTACAGGACGAGCATGTGTGACTTCAGGTCCAGTTTTCCAAAATAAACATACAGGTCAAAATTTAAAATGTTAGATAAGTCATTACTCTCACTGTAATAGAATGTTTTAATACACTCTCAGTGATACTCAGTGATGCATAACTTTACTCAGTATCTCACTGAAAGCGCAGAAAGTGTTATAAGTAACACACAACTGAGTTAGCATTTGGAATACAACTGTATAGGTGTAATAGAAGACATTTAATTCTCTGATTTACAGTCATTAAAGTGTTAAACCATCTAAAAGTACAGGCAATAGGGTTTAATTTTGAGTTTTACAATAATAATAATGGATGCATTTGTGGCGGAGGCCACAAAGGGACAATAACACAATGTGTACCTAATGCTGTTATATGTACCTAACACAATTCACTTTGTTTAGCAATGCTGTGGTATGTACATGCTGGGTTGGGTTATTGGTGCAGGGCCCCTTTAAGAGTGTCGGGCCCTTTAAAAGTGTCGGGTTACATGATGACGTCATAGCCCCTGCGTGTAGCCCTGCACGGGGCTGAGGTTTTTCAGTCCATGTGGAGATGTGATTAAAGCAGGACACGTTTTGTCCTTTACCAAAAGAAAGTCTCAGCCTGTTGATTTCTGTCGATCCCAACATTGGTGACCCCGCTGCTCCTTTGGACGATTCCAAAGGCCTCTTCTGAAATGGCGACGAACACCGTTTCCATCAAACTACCCGAGTTTTGGGAACAACAGGCTGCCGCTTGGTTCGCCCAGGCCGAAGCTCAATTTGCAATCCGGAACATCACCGCGGACGACATGAGGTACTACTATGTCGTCTCTGCTCTCAGCAGCTCCACCGCGGCCAGAGTCATGAACCTGCTCGAAAACCCCCCGGAGCACAGCAAATATGACACGCTTAAGGCGCACCTTCTACGGACTTTCGGCCTCACCGAAGCCGAACGCGCTCGCCGGCTCCTCTCCCTGCCCGGGCTTGGCGACTCCAAGCCCTCGGAGCTGATGGACCACATGCTGGCCCTCCTGGGCACACACACGCCGTGTTTCCTCTTCAAGGAACTGTTCCTCCAGCAGCTACCAGGTCAGGTACGGTCGGCGCTAGCCAACTCTTCTATTACCGATTTCTGCGACCTGGCCAAGGAGGCCGACCAATTTTTTTCCGCTGGGCAACAGTACTGCGCGGCCACGCGGAGCCCTACCCCCACTGATACAGCCCAACGGCGGCAACCCTCAGGCCTCTGCTTCTACCATACGCAGTTCGGCCCCAAAGCCCGGAGGTGCTGGCCCCCATGCAGTTTTCCCATGTCGAAGTAAACTAAAGACCACTCGTCGGTTGCTATGGCTGTCGGCCGTTCAGGCAGCTTGTTGTCTGTTACAGACTCCAACTCCGGGCGTCGTTTCCTTTGCGACACGGGCGCCCAGGTGAGCATCCTGCCCGCGTCATCCATAGACATCCAAGGGGGGAACCATGGCCCCGTCCTCGAAGCCGCCAACGGCAGCTCCATCCGCACCTTCGGGACACGGAACGTGGCGCTTTGTTTGGGCGGGCAACGGTTCACCTGGGACTTTGTCACAACAAAAGTGTCCACCCCCCTCCTCGGCGCTGACTTCCTCTGCGCCAATGGCCTTTTGGTGGACATCAAGAACCGCCGTCTCATCAACGCTGAAACTTTCAGCTCGCTCCCGTGTTCCCTCAGTAGGTCCAGCACGATGCTGTTGTTCAGCGCACTCGCGGCCTCTGACGAGTTTTCCCGTCTCCTCACCCAGTTCCCGGACCTTACGAGACCCACGTTCTCGTCCGCCGCCACCAAACACGGGGTAGAACACCACATTTTGACCACCGGTCTGCCCGTCTACGCCCGCGCTCGGCGCCTCGACCCGGGGAAGCTCGCCATCACCAAAGCCGAGTTCAACACCATGGAGCGCCTCGGCATCATCCGCCGGTCGAACAGTCCGTGGGCTTTGCCCCTCCACATCGCCCCGAAACCAGGCGGCGGGTGGCGCCCGTGTGGAGACTACCGGTGCCTCAACGACGCGATGACCCCCGACCGCTATCCTATCCCACACATCCAGGATTTCTCCACCCACCTGGCCGGGAAAGTGGTATTCTCGAAAGTGGACCTCGTCCGAGGTTATCACCAGGTCCCCGCCCGGCCGCAGGACGTTCCGAAAACCGCGGTGATCACCCCGTTCGGGCTATTCGAATTTCTCCGCATGCCATTTGGCCTCAAAAACGCCGCACAGGCTTTTCAACGCCTAATGGACACCGTGTTATGGGACCTGACGTTCCTGTTCGTATACCTGGATGACATCCTCATCGCCAGCGCCTCCAGGATGGAACATGTGTCCCACCTCCGGACTCTTTTCGAACGACTCAGCCAACACGGCCTAATCGTCAACCCGGCCAAGTGCCAGTTCGGGCTGTCCTCGATTGACTTTCTCGGGCACCGCATCACGAAGGATGGGGCGGTGCCACTCCCATCGAAAGTGGAGGCCGTGATGGACTTCCCACGGCCCCTCACCGTTAAGGCCCTACAGGAGTTTTTGGGCATGGTGAACTTTTACCATTGTTTCGTCCCCCGAGCAGCCCAGCTTATGCGGCCCCTTTACGAGGCCTTCAAAGGCAAGCCCGACAAACTCACCGTCAACTGGTCTGATGAGATGGCCACTGCTTTCACAGACACGAAGAGGGCCCTGGCCAACGTGACCATGCTGGTGCACCCGTTGCCCGATGCGCCGATCGCTCTCACCACCGACGCCTCGGATTATGCGGTCGGCGCCGTCCAAGAACAGTGGGTCAATGGCGCCTGGCAGCCGCTCACTTTCTTCAGCCGGCAGCTCCGCCCCAACGAGCGGAAGTACAGCACATTTGATCGCGAGCTCCTCGGCCTCTACCTCGCTGTCCGACACTTCCGTTTCCTGTTGGAGGCCCGCCCGTTCACGGCGTTCGTGGACCACAAACCATTGACCTTTGCCATGGCCAAAGCCTCTGAGCTGTGGTTGGTCCGTCAGCAATGCCACTTGGCCTTCATTGCGGAATTTACGACGGACATCCAGCATGTGGCTGGGAAAGACAACCCCGTCGCCGACTGCCTCTCCCGAGCTGTCGCCAGCGCTGTACACCTCGGAGTCGACTACACCCGCATGGCGGCCGACCAGGCCTCCGACCCGGACGTCCAGGCCTACAGAACGGCAGTCACAGGCCTTCAACTCGCAGACGTCACGTTCGACACTGCCGGCACCACACTCCTGTGCGATGTCCCCGTTGGGCAGCCACGTCCCGTCGTGCCCGAAGGGTGGAGACGGCAAGTATTCGATGCCATCCATAATCTTTCCCACCCGGGCAGGAAGTCGTCGCAGAAACTGGTGGCGGCCAAGTTCGTCTGGAACGGGCTCAGGAAAGATGTGCGCGACTGGGCCAGCACCTGCGTGGTATGCCAACGCTCCAAGGTACATCGCCATACCAAGGCCCCGTTGGCACCTTTCGCAGTACCCGAGAGGCGGTTCGACCACGTTAACGTGGACTTGGTAGGGCTCCTGCCGCCCTCCCGTGGGTTCACCCACCTTCTCACAATGGTCGACAGAACCACCCGATGGCCGGAAGCCGTCCCGCTGTCTTCGACGACGGCCGCCGATGTAGCTCGGGTGTTCATCAGCACTTGGGTCACCCGGTTCGGCGCCCCATCTGACATTTCCTCCGACCGGGGACCCCAGTTCACGTCAGAGCTCTGGAACGCCGTCGCCCAAGGCCTCGGGTTGAAACTCCGCCGCACCACAGCTTACCACCCTCAGGCCAACGGGTTGTGCGAACGGTTCCATCGCTCCATGAAGGCCGCGCTCCGAGCCAGCCTCCGGGACGATGGCTGGATCGACAGACTTCCGTGGGTCATGCTGGGACTCAGGACCGCTCCCAAGGAGGACCTCCAATCCTCGTCCGCCGAGCTTGTCTACGAACAGCCGCTGCGGGTTCCCGGGGATTTCGCCCCCAATGCAACGGAGCCTTGGTCCGCAGCCCGTCAGCGGTCCGACCTTCTAGACAACGCCAAGGTTTTCGCTCCGGTGCCCACGTCGCAGCACGGCCTCCCTCAGTCCCACGTTCCACTCGACCTTCGTGCAGCGGAGTACGTTTTCGTCCATCACGACGCCCACCGGGGACCTCTGCAGCCACCCTACGATGAGCCATTCCACGTCTTGGAAACCGGGGACAAGACCTTTGTCATAGATGTCGGCGGCAAGCCGGACTGCATTTCCGTCGACCGCCTCAAGCCGGCCCACCTGGATCTGGACCGACCCGTTGAGTTGGCACAGCCCCTGAGACGGGGCCAACCTCCGCTTTCCACACCCTCCGTTCACCACCGAGCGCCCGAGGTCCCCCCGACAAACCCTCCAGTCTCCACCCCGGAATCGAGGAGCCGTTCCAACCGATTGATCCGGCCCCCCCGACGACTGACATTGTCAGTACTTGTGAATTCTGGGGGGACGTATGTGACGGAGGCCACAAAGGGACAATAACACAATGTGTACCCAATGCTGTTATATGTACCTAACACAATTCACTTTGTTTAGCAATGCTGTGGTATGTACATGCTGGGTTGGGTTATTGGTGCAGGGCCCCTTTAAGAATGTCGGGCCCTTTAAGAGTGTCGGGTTACGTGATGCCGTCATAGCCCCTGCTTGCAGCCCTGCACGGGGCTGAGGTGTTTCAGTCCATGTGGAGATGTGATTAAAGCAGGACATGTTTTGTCCTTTACCAAAAGAAAGTCTCAGCCTGTTGATTTCTGTCAATCCCAACACATTCATACATTTGTGTGAAATTCTTCTTTACCATTTTAACAAAGACATTAGTCTCAATATGTATTTACTTACTCATTACTATCTAATGGGATAGATCTTGTAATATTAAAATTAATGGACAGAAAATCAGGGGCAGTGTGAGTGTGATTTCCTAATATGCACCTCCAATAGGCGAAGCTTATTTCATTTTAATCCCAGAGAAATATTAATGGCCCGTAATCTCCGATAGGAGGCTTCCTGCGTGCGGAGGCCTCCTATCGGGAAAAAATCTACGCCCTTACCTGAGGGCTCCCGAGGTCCAGACACTTCCGATGCTGGGCCTCTCCACAGTCCAAATGCGCAGGGCCCACGTATCCCAGGGGCGCGTCCGGTTCGCAAGCGTCCCTGGTATCACGTGGGCCAGGCGAGCCAATAGGAGAAGGGAATCTCCCTTCATACTTTTGACAGATAGACCTGTCAAATATATGAATGGAGATCACCCCAAAAACACATCAAAACATTAAATAATTTTTTTTTTAAGTCACGTTTTTAAAATGAGTTAAAATTACATTAAATTAAATATTTTAAACAAAAAATTAATTTTTTGAAATAATAATTAAAGTTTTTTACAGGGCTAAAAATAAACTTACCTTTTTTAAAAGTATGTTAAAATTATAAATGAGTGAAAAAAAAATATTTTTTACTTTTTTAATCTCTTATGCTGGCAAAAGCAGGCCTTACACTGCTTTTACCAGGTGTAAGATTTCTAAGGGTTTTCTGCGGGCGGAGGTTCTGCAGAAAGCGGAACTCTCCCCCCCGCAGAGGCCCTTCTCCAGGGCAGGCGTTCGATCTGTCAAGAGCATTCTTGACAGATCAGAAATGCCGGTTTTCAGCACACGTGCTTCGCACGCCTGAAACCGGCATTTCCGATGTCCCTATGGGTGTGTACGTAACGCATACACACCCGTAGGCATCGGAAAATACGAGCCAATATATCTGTACATTTCTCACATATCAAAATAGCATTATTGTTTAGATCATGATTGAGCAACAGCCCCATCTTCAAAAGAAATGTGGCTTTATCTGCTGGAAGATTTTGCTGCTGAAGACAACTTCAGAGAGAAATTTTCCGAGAGCCTTTGGAAACAAACCTTCCATGGAGTGACTATTTCTTAGAGCAGTTGGTTGCAAATCTCCCAAAGAATGGATGCTGGATCAATCAATAAAAATAATGTGACATTTGTAAATCCCGAGGCCTCCCCAAGGTGCCTATACCACCAGTAGCTGTCTGATATTTTGAAATATAGAAAAGGAAACAGCAGGAGCAATTCAGGACTTGGCAACATAATTTTCTTTACTTTTGAGTGGAATAAAATTGACGGAAATTGGAGATTTTGAAATTGATGTTTATGTGACTAGAAATTGCAAATAAGGTGGATAACGTAAAATGTCCCATTGTTTTGGTACACAACATTAATAATAATAATATTATTAATAATAACAACAGTAGCCAGCCTCTCCCATGGTTTAGTGGGTAAATGTAGTGCCCAGTGTGGTATCGAACCATGAAGATTGGAAAGGTCCGATATCCGATGCCTGATCAGTGCTGAGTCAGCTGCTCTCAGCTGTGGCGACAAAAGGAACTCCAAAGTTGACTTCAGATACTCTGGGGTTTTAGGGGTTTAGGGGGCTGCGGTGGGGGGGGGAAGGTGGTGTAATTTTTCAAGGGCAGTTAGAGATGGGCAATAAACGCTGGCCTTGCCAACAATGCCCATATCCCATAAATGAATAAAAACATTTTTTTTTAACTCTAGCATTGGGCAAAAAATGGGTGATAGAGAATCAGCAGCCTGGTTTACACCTGGCCCGATTTTCCTATCCACTTGGGAGCTAACATCAGGCCAGGTGTAAACCAGGCTGCCAATTCGCTATCACCCATTTGTCAGCCGGTGGTATAAGATAAAATGACCTCCACTTGTGGAAACTTAGCTAAGGCTGCTGCCTCTGATCGCTATCCAGTGGTCTCTGTTGGAAGTTTTGAGCGGAAATGGCCGAGAGCAAGATTGGACTGGGCTGTAAGGACCCCCGCATTTGAACAGTCTGCCAAGTTTCATTGTTTTTTGTTCACACAGGAAGAATGGTCACTTGAGAGCTGTTGATGCCTGAGGAACCTTGGCGATCCTTAGCCCAGCAGGTGCCAGTGTCTTCAGGAGAAAAGGAGAGCAAAGTAGAACAAAATTAACACCTTTCAGAAGTGGTGCTATTTTGCTCTTGGTGTTGAAGGTAATGAAACAGTAGAGGCGATTCAGTTAATATGCAAAAACAGTAATTGATTATTCTTCCATTATTATACAGAATTACATATTGAATAGTATTTTACAGCACAGAAACAGGCCATTTGGCCCAACGGTTCTATGTCGGTGTTTATGCTCCACACAAGTCTCCTCCCACCTTACTTCATCTCACCCTATCAATATATCTTCCCTATTTCTTTCTACCTCTTGTTTTTATCTAGCTTCCCCTTAAATGCATCTATGCTGTTCGCCTCAACTACTCCGTGTGGTAGTGAGTTCCACATGCTCACCACTCTGTGAGTAAAGAAGTTTCTCCTGAATTCCTTATCGGATTTATTGGTGACTAACTTATATTTATGGCCCCTAGATTTGGACTCACCCACAAGTGGAAACAACTCTATGTCTAGCCTATCAAACCCCATCATAATTTTAAAGACCTCTATCAGGTCACCTCTCAGTCTTCTTTTTTGCTAGAGAAAAGAGCCTGATCATCTTTTCTTGATCATTGTACCCACTGTTTCTGTGCTCTTCCCCTTAAAGGCATCTACACTATTTGCCTCACCCACTCCATGTGGTAGTGAGTTCCATATACTTACTGCTCTCTGAGTAAAGACGTTTCTCCTGAATTCCTTTATTGGGTTCTGAATTAGGACAACTCCTTATTTTTGTTCACAGTTTAAAAGTAGTGGAAGGCAAGTTATGAATTTGGATCTGCCACCGGTATCTATTCAGGTTCAATTGTGTCCGTCACTCCCTTAAGTGGCCTGGTTTCCTGGGGGGAAAAATTCAGTATCGCCCCATTTGGGGTGCCATTATCGTCCGTGCGCAAAGTTTAGCGCCTGGTGCTAATTATCGCCTCCGACGGCAAACTTGGCTTTTATCGCCCCTGGAGGTGATTGGAGCGCTAAATCAAGTGCTTCACACCTGTCTTAAGGCGCAAAGGCCGAGCAGCGAGGCACTACCTCAGAGCGCTAGTGAAGCAAGGAAGGGCAAATCAAAATGAACCTGCAACGTGCTGCTCAGTACTCAAAACTCCTTCACACAGTGTAGAATCTCTCCAGAAGTCTCTCTCTCTCTCTCTCAGAGTGCGTGGTGCAAAAATGTCACCAACAAAAAAAGGCAGGAAGCAGTCACCTTTAAATAGCGCTCCCCTAGTCCCTTTCTGACTGCAAAACGCTCCCCTCAACCTGTCATTGCTAGCGGCAGGCGGTAAGGCAGGGGGCGCCACTCAATATCCGGTCCCGGGCGCTACCGGGGCGTTGCGCACTCGACTGACGTCACGATCTGCCGGCGCAGGAGATCGTTGCGGTAGTGTTTAGCGCCACCACAAAATGTCAAGTTAATTTCGCGAGCGGCGCAAATATCGCCGCGCCCGGGCGCTAGTTGCTTTGTGGCCCATTAGCGCCCTCTTAAGGCGCTAACGGGAGGCACAAAGAATTGAATTTTTCCCCCCTGTAGTTTTACAGAAGTTGACTCCCACTGTCCTGTACCTGCAAAGTATTGTGGGATCCGAAAACATAACAATAAAATTTCCTTATTATCTGGGCCAGATCTCTGTGTCTTAAGCACATGTACTCCTTTTATCTCTCTAAAGGCGGACTGAGTTAACACCAGACGAGGTGTCATTTGGTTCAGTTCGGAAGTTGCTTTATTTCACAATAGGTAAAACGTGCAGAGCACAGGAGGATGACAAAAGTCACGGCGCAATCAGTTCAACTTTGTTGTGCGTACCATTAGAAAAATACAGAACGTGTGCGTTAGTCCACTTGGGAGGATTCTCACCTCGTGTAAAAAGAGAGCTTCACCCTGCTGTCTGTCCTGAAGACAGTGCAGAGGTCATTTCTTTCCTTGTAGCCTTTTCTGCTGCTTTACTGCTTTTGAAGCCTTTCTGCCGCTCTACTGACTGGCCTCGGGTGTCTGTGTTGGTTCTTAAGAAGCCGCCCTTGAAAGACTGACAGACGGCAAAGAAATTTGTCAACACCCACGTGTCTCCTGAATAACCAGGCATCGCCAACGAATGGGCCATTGTTTGGGATCACTCTCTTCTTCTCTTCTGTTTGGGATCACCGTAAAACAACTGCCCATTCCACATTTAAATCACCTCTCGTCTGCCTATAGATGGGCAACCCAGCATTGGGCTGTTTTGGGCAACGACTCCCTTTCAGACAAGCTTCAGCCCGAAACACATTAAACCCGCTTATGTCCAAGTCTTTTTCATGAAATAGAAACATAGAAACATAGAAGATAGGAGCAGGAGTAGGCCATTCGGCCCCTTGAGCCTGCTCCGCCATTCAATGAGATCATGGCTGATCATCCAAATTCAGTACCCTGTCCCGACTTTCTCCCCATATCCCTTGATGCCCTTAGCCTTAAGAAATATATCTAACTCCTTCTTGAATATATTTAATGAATTGGCCTCAACTGCCTTCTGTGGTAGAGAATTCCACAGGTTCACCACTCTCTGGGTGAAAAAATTCCTCCTCATCTCTGTCCTAAATGGCTTACCTCTTATCCTTAGACTGTGACCTCTGGTTCTGGACTCCCCCGCCATCGAGAACATCCTTCCTGCATCTAGTCTGTCTAGTCCTGTTAGAATTTTATAAGTTTCAATGAGATCCCCTCTCATTCTTCTAAACTCCAGCGAGTATAAACCCAATCGACCCAATCTCTCCTCATACGTCATTCCTGCCATCCCAGGTATCAGTCTGGTAAATGATCCCAGAATCCTGAACATTGACACGGAGTAAGAAACAAAAAAACTTAAGGGCCTATTAATGACAGTGAAAAGCTTGTCAAAAGTCTGCTGTAGAGAATGGGTGCAGATTCCCTGTGTGCTTACAGCTATTGAGAATGGCAGTAAGCTGAAGAAAGAAGGGCAGGATCAGCATGACTACTCTTGAAAAATAATCGGTGGCAAATTCAAGGAGCACTGAGAGGCTGATGTATTTCCCCCTCTTTAGCCCAACTCCAGCTTTCCTCCCACGGAAATTCATTACTTTCTTTATTTCATAGAGTTTATTGGAAACAAATGAAGTTTTATTAATAATTAGAAAGAAAGAATTTATATAGCGCCTTTCACAACTAATGGAAGTCCCAAAGCACTTTACAGCCAATGAAGTACTTTATTGAAGTGCATTGTGCGACAGGTCAAGCTTAGAGAAAACCTTTGACCCAGAGAGTGCTGCATACAAATCTTGCGATGTAGGTAATGGGTACTGCTCATCGTCAACTGCTTGGTTGATAGTAACTTTGTAGTCACCGCACAAGCGTACAGTTTTGTCTGCTTTGGGCACTACCACAATCAGGGTAGCCCATTCACTTTTGTCAGCTTTTACTAGCACTCCGTTCTCTCTGAGCTTCGCTAGCTCTACCTCCACCTGACTTTTCAACGCACAGGGGACCAGCCTTGCCTTACAATAGACAGGCTTCGTGTTGGATGCCCTCATAACTGTCTGTGAACATGCTTTTTATACTTGTTCAGCATTGTGTCGAGTTGTTTCTTTGAAGCATCTACACTTAAGATGTTTTTCCAGTCTAGTTTTAACTTTCTCAACCAGTCTTTGCCCATGAGGGTTGGCCTGTTGTAGCTCACTACAATAATAGGCAGCTTTACTGACTGGCCATTGTGTTGAACTGTACATTCCATTTGGCCACATGTCTCTAGGATTTCTCTGGAGTAGGTTTTTAACTCTACGGTACTCTTTGTAAGTGGTATTTGATTGAACTTACTCTCATATGTGTCCTTACTCATGATAGAGCAGTCCACCGCCGTGTCAATATACATATCAATATATTGCTCGTTGATCAAAAGTTTTGTACAGAAGTCTTTTTCATGACTGCTAGCATTGCCGCTAGTGGTATAGATACTGTAGATGCCTAGTTCTTCAACATCAGGTGTGTTCACTACAATATTGTGAATTCCTCCCTTTTGTTGTCGCTGCTTTGCATTGCCACTAGAATGGTTCTTACTTCCTGTTGCAAACTGTTGAAATATGGCCTTGCTTCTGGCAGTGAAAACACTTTGCATTTCTGTATTGGCAGGACTGTGGTGAGCGATTTCCATTGCAGCAATAACAATTCATGAACTGCTCGCACCGACATGCTTTTGACTCGGTCTCACAACTTTAGGTTTGGCGGTGGCTTTTTGACTGTAGATCTCAGCTGCACTAGTCACTTGAGTTGGACGGATCTCCCTAACATTCTTAGACGCCATCTCCATAGATAGAGCAATTTTGCATGCTATGTCAAACATTAGATTCAGAGTGTTCAGTAACTTGGTCTGTGTGCGCTCATCCACCAGTCCACACACAAACTTATCTCACAACGCACGATCCAAAAATGTGCAGAAGTTACAATACAAAGACAGGATTTTACAGCAACAATGTACTCACTGATGGTTTCACTTTCTTTTTGGTTTCTGGTACCGAACTTATAGCTCTCTGCTATTTCTAATGGCTTTGGGTCAAAATGGTCCTCGAGTTTCTCGACAATGTCTTCAAATGACGCACCCTTCGCTTTCCCTGGTGTGAGTAGGTTTGTCAACATTCCGTAGACATCTGGCCCGATCTCCGTTAGAAAAATGGCTCTTTTCCATTCATGAATTACTTTATTTTGAGCTTGAACATTCTCATCTGCACCTTCGGTTTCAATAATGTTAATGGCCTTAAAAAACATCTCCATCCGCTCAATGTAAGAACTGAATGGATCGCGAGCTCGGTCATACATGCCGAGGCTTCCGATGAATCCCGTAGGCGTGGCCATGATTGTCCCAATCCCGTTGAACAGTGACTCAGCACGCTACCTGTGTACCTGTGAGAATTAACGGCGCTGTTGCTGTGTATATATACACGCGAAGGCGAAGCACAGACGATTCTGTACCAGCATTAACAGTAAAACATCACAAACAAATTCAGTTTAGGTGTCACAAATTCACCTTAAACTTTACCATTCAAAGGTTGAACACTGTGTTCTTCCATGATCTCTAAAAATAGCTTTGGAATCCCATCCTTGTTGCCAAAAATGTAAGCTATGTGGGTAGAACAAATGAAGAACAGAGGCACGATGAGTTGCTAGTCAAGGTGCTTGTTTACTAGGCCAGAGCGAACTGAGCATGCTCATATTAAACCATGTGACAAACCACGTGATAATACATTATAATGTTGATTGAGGGATAAATATTGGCCAGGACACCGGGGAGAACTTCCCTGCTCTTCTTCGAAATAGTGCCATGGGATCTTTTACATCCACTGAGAGAGCAGACAGGGCCTCGATTTTAACGTCTCATCCGAAAGACGGCACCTCAGACAGTGCAGCATTCCCTCAGCCTAGATTTTTGTGCTCAAGTCTCCAGAGTGGGATTTGAACCCACAACCTTCTGACTCTAATTACTCTAATAAAATCACATTCAATAAAAGTACACTACAATAGAAAATCAAATTACTGCTATTTCCAATTCAGAGTGCGATAAAACTTAACCCGAAGCCATTAATCATTCAAGAACATAGGTTAACTGTGATAAATTAATTGGAAATTTATTTGGTTAGAACAAATTATTAATTTAAGTAAACTTAAAGAGACTATAAAGTCGTTCTTTAATCTGTTCTTTCTTTTAAATGATTTTGTATCTTTTTTTATTTTTTCTACTGACTTAACAGTTTCTTGCCCTCGGATTTTCCGGTTCTTCTTCTATTTAATCTTTGTTTTCTTCCATTTTGGTCTTCCGGCTATATTTCTCTTTGTTCATCCTTTTCTTGACCTGTCAAACCCTTTAGTACATCTCTTGTTTACTCTTCTCTTGGTCTTTTTCAGCAAAACCACAGGCATGCAGCGTATGACCCGAAACAACGACAATAACTTGTATTTATATAGCGCCTTTAATGTAGTAAAACGTCCCAAGGCGCTTCAGAGGAACATTATCGAACAAAATTTGACACCGAGCCACATAAGGAGATATGAGGGCAGATGATCAAAAGCTTGGTCAAAGAGGTAGGTTTTAAAGAGCATTTGAAAGGAGGAAAGAGAGGTAGAGAGGCAGAGAGGTTTAGGCAGGGAATTCCAGAGCTTAGGACCTGGGCAGCTGAAGGCACGGCCGTCAATGGTGGAGCGATTATAATCAGGGATGCTCAAGAGGCCAGAATTGGAGGAGCACAGATATCTCAGGGGTTGAGGGGCTGGAGGAGATTACAGAGATAGGGAGGCCATGGAGCGATTTGAAAATAAGTATGGGAATTTTAAAATCGAGGTGTTGCTAAACAGGGAGCCAATGTAGGTCACCAAGCACAGGGGTGATGGGCGAACGGGACTTGGTACAAATTAGGACATGGGCAGCCGAGTTTTGGATGACCTCAAGTTTACGGAGCTCACAAGTATGGCAACATCTTTCTTTTGCTGAGGCATTTGAAAATGGACTGCTGCTACCTGAAAACAGCAGAAAAACAATTAAACATGTTGCAATTTAACTATGAAGCGCTTGCTAATACTTTGAAGTATATGTTCCTGGGGGATAATCTACTGGTTCATTAAACATGTAACTATCAAATATTTTGTAATCTTGAAGAACTTTTTGTGTTTGTGTTTCCATAAAAAAGGAATGGCATTAGAAAATGTAATGGTTGGGAATAAACTTTTATTATTTGTCTTTAGTATATGGGCCTAGAAATTGGGTATAATCCCGCTTGGGGCGTTAGAATTGGCGCAGCGCAAAGTTTATAGCCAGACGCAACTTATTGCCACCTGGCGCGATATTGGGTTGCATCGCCCCTAAAGGTGATTGAGGCGCGAATTCAGGCATTACACGGGACTCCTAAGGCGCTAAACTTCCGGTGCAACCCAATATCGGAGCGGACGGGCGCAGCGCAGGTGCTCTCAATTACCGATGACCACGAGACTTCCAGGCGCCGGCCAGCTCTTAAAGGGGTGGGTCAGTCAGCTTCAGCATCCACACTCTGCACCTTGTAGGCCTCAGAATCGGCGCAGGCCCTTCTCTGGCGCAAAAAACTTGGACCAGATGGAGAAGGTAAGACAGAGAGCAGAGTGCTTCACCAATGAGGCTCTGGAGCAATTGGTGGCCGCAGTGGAGCGCCGGCGAGATGTTCTCTACCCAGACAATGGCAGGAGGCCGAATCATAAGGACTACCGACGAGCTTGGAGGGATGTATGCCAGAGGGTCAACTCCAGCAGCATGGTGACCAGGAGCCCTGTCCAATGCAGAAAGAAATTCAACGACCTCACTCGGGTCGTGAGGGTGAGTGTTGTTTCTGCAAACTTCTGCATCCCTTCATTTGCACCTGACTTTATGGCTACAGGGTGGGCTGTGCCCCATTGGCCATCTGCCAGCAAGCACCCATGGCCCTTTCTGGGCACACACATGCACATTTGACTCAAGGCGTCATGTAAGGGCTCTTGCACCATGGGGGGCATGAGATGATCACTCAGGGCATCATGTAAGGGCTCTTCCACCATGGGGGGCATGAGATGATCACTCAGGGCATCATGTAACATAACTTCCCCTCCTTTCCCCTGCAGTCCAAGCTGGCAAGGATTCGCAAAGACCAGCTTCGCACCGATGGAGGACCTCCACAAGTGGTCACTCTCACGGATCTCGAGGAGAGAGTCCACCAGATTCTTGGAGGACATCTGAGTGGTCCTGTAACCACTGCAGCTGCCGACCCCATTGTCGACAGCGATGGTAAGGTTCTCACCTTTTACAACTGTCTCCTTCCACTTGTTCCCCCTGCCAGCATGCTTTCTCACTGTGGACCCATGTCATAGCCTTGCCGCAATCTGGCATCTCTTGCTGCCAAGCTGTCCTTTTGCTAAAGCCACTCTTCCACCTCCCTGCTTTCAGATGCTGCTTCACCAGCTTGGGAGCCGGGCCCTCAAGCTGCCAGTGCCAGTGCCTCCGAAGGCTCAATGAGAAAATTACTGTCCAACAGAAGGTCAGCAACTCTCTCCAGCAACGATCAGAATGGCCAGCCCAAATGGCTGCAGCTTTTATGCTAGTGCTGTCCCCTTTAAATAGCGCCCCCCGAGTCCGAGAAGGGCCTGGGAACGCTCCATCCAACTGTCACTAATAGCGCCAGGTGGAAAGGTTGCGGGCGCCACCGAATATCCGGTCCGGGGCGCCAAAAAGGCGTTGCACACTGAAATGACATCATGATCTGCCTGCGCCCGCGGGCGTGTGCAAAGTGTTAGCGCCGGTGCTAAAAGGATACTCAATATGGGAGATGGCGCTATATTCACTGCGCCCGCCCGAAAATTGGGTAACGCCCCAATTCTCGGGCTCTTTAGGTGCTAATCGCTGGCGCTACCAACCGAATTTCTAGTTGAACTTTAAGTAAATCTCTGCAGACTTTAAAGAATGGCGTTCCTGATTTATCACTTGTATTTTTTTTAGTGTGTTTGCAATTGGATCTAGGGTGTCAAAATGGGGAAGAGATGCTCATGTCCAGCGAGAGAATTTGAAAATAAGATTGTAAAATACAATTTGAGAACAGATTTTAGGAAGTTCTTCATGCAGAGAGTGCTCAACACATAGAATGGACTTTGCAATAGAGTTGGAAATGCAAAAAACCTGGAATCATTTCAGAAGCCATTAGATGCAGCAAATAGGTGACCATCATGTCTTTCTGGATGGGCTGAATGGCCTTCCTCACTCATCTATCTTGTCACTTGCGTCATAACCAGTAGGCTAAATACAGTAACAAGGGTTTTGCTGTTGTTTGACTCCTCAGGCAATGCTACAATATCAGGAGGTAGAATTTCCCCACCTCCCGCAGATAATGGCCCAGAAATTCAGGTCTCCACGGGTGAGTACGCATGGGGTACTCACCCGTCAGCCCAATGGAAGTGCCGGTTTCGTACATGCACTGCGCATGCTTGGGAAACCAGCATTCCGTTCCCCTGAAAGAAGGGGTTCAGAGGTGGAACGCGTGCGCAGGAGAGGCAGCGTGTGCGCATCGAACTTTCGTTTTTTTTGCAGGTTTCTCCGGGAGGTTAAGTCTCCAGGAGTTACACGTTTAAAAAACAGGCATTACAAGGTAAGTGGTGAATTAATTAAAATAAAAACATTTTTTCCACAGGTTTATTATTTTTAACTACTTTAAAGAAAGGTAAGTTTATTTTTAGACCCGTTAGAAAGTGTAATTAATTTTTTCAAAAATTTAAATTATTGTTTAAAATAGTTATTTCATGTAATTTATAGTTTATTTTAAAAATGTGATTAAAAAAAAAAAATTATTTGAGGTTTTACTGATGTTTTGGGGCTTATAGTATTGATAGGTTTGAAGCATTCCCTGCTACCAATCCAATCCAATTCAATTTTATTTGTCATATATGCAGCAGACGATTGTACTGCACAATGAAATGTTGATTTTTACGAGTCCTTACCATTGGCTCTCCATGGCCCACGTGATCCCAGGGGATGCATCGACCTAACTGCGCCCCTGGGATACGCAAGCACTGCGCGCCGGCAGTTGGAGCAGGCCCAGGATCGCAATTCCACGGGGGCCCACAGCACAACGGTCAGCGCGCAAGGTAAGTGCAGCTCGGAGGCTTGCACCCGCGGGAAACCCCCAACCCGAATTTCTGGGCCATTATGATTGGGAGAACCTCTGCGGAAATTCCAGGTGCAGATGTGCAAGATGTCAATTTGTAGGACGAGAGGACTTACTCATGAAAGTAGTCCTTGATGTGGAGCACGTACGTTTTTATTAATGTAAGGTCTGGGACTTTCTACATGTGTTCCAATAGTTGATGCTGTTGCTAAAATCACCCAGTGCTCAGGTGAATACAGACTTCATGTAGTTCTCTTTTATTTCAATGAGCACAAGAATCATAGATCCTAAGGTAGACTTTAACAAAGGCACCACTACATATACATTTACTGTTGATAATTTTGCCAGTGTCTTCACCATATATTTATGTGTGGAGGATACCCATACCTCAAATCCTCCATCATCAACTGCAATACTTCATTAATATACCTAATGCTCTTGTTAATGTAGTCATCTTCATTGAAGCCAAAGAAATATGTTTCCGACCTTTCGGTTAGCTAATTTGGTTGAGGATGCCGTTGATGATCACTCTGCACTCTGCAATTTCACAGCACACTGTTCATCTGGCAGCACGACACAGCACCAGACATAGATAGAGCAAGTCATTAGTATCAGTTCATGCATAGTCTCTGTCTATAAGATGAATTTTCCATCTGTACTAAATTTTTCATTTGGATTATTATAACTAGAGATAGTATGGGAGGGTTAAAATTTTAGGGTCACAGAAATAACTCAGCTAATTGTCCAATTAGAAACACATTAGCTCAGAAATCATACCATTCATTTATGCAGGTTTCTTGGGCCATACAAATGTAAATATGAGTGCCTGCTATCCTGGTGCTTCCCTTCCTATCAATTCATGTGTGACGTGCTCGAAAACCTAATCTGTTGATTCTTTTTCAGTATAAACCAATGAGATGGCTGGCGACTGAGTGTCAGCGAGGGTCTCCCGGGATCAAGATGGCTCCTGAAATAGATTGGCTGCCATTCCAAAATCTGCAGGGGTAGCCTGGCCTTGCCCGCTTGCTGGCATGTTCGAAGTCATTGGAGGGGGAGGGGCCGACTGGTGTAGCTAGGTTGTCATCTGGAGGGAAGACAACATTATCCATGATCAGATTGGGCATGCCCCGTTTCCCAGTCTCTGTGTCACCATGCCCATTGATCAGTGAGTGAGTAAACCCAATAACAGCAAAGACATCACTAAAGCCCCTATCAATTGAGCTCTCTATTCAGACAAGCTGATCAGTTATCTTGTCCAAGGAGAAGATGACATTGCAGCAAAAGGTCTGTATGGCAACAGTCCAGGTGCTCAAGAGAGGCGCAGAGACCGGCATAATGTTCTTGTATCTGCCACTTGTTCCAAGGCTGAATTCTCCACATTAGTCATCAAGGCCGGAATTTGCCTACCTCAGTGGGTCAGGTGAAGGTAGTGTCCATGGCGGGTTGCAACCCAGCTGCTGGTTCCATCCCACTGTTGAAAATTAATTTATATTAATGGGGCCTATTAAGCCCGCCCAGCGCATTACCCGACCCAATGAGATGGAGCGGGTCTGGTGATGTCATTCATGACGCATTTTCAGCCGGGATCTTTAAAGTGACTGTTATAAATCTCACCATTCATCAAGAAACTACTCATGAAATAACGCTGGATGGCCAGCTGGTGGCGCCATCCAAGGGGTATAAATACTCGGGCGTCGGCCCCAGCTTGCCAGGGACATTTTGTAAGACAAGGAACTAATGAAGTACAACTAGACCTCCATGTTCTGAAACAAGTTGATTAAAGCCTTGCTTTATGCTCAAACCAAGTGTGTAGTGAGTTTTATTACGTCAGTGACCATGGCCACATTAGATTTGAAGTTTAACCTAACATAGTGCTGTCAGTGCACTACAGCATTGGAGTGCTGCAAACACTGACAATCACTGCACAGAGGCAGTGGGCTGCACCCAGATTCTCCGATGACTCCCTCCATATGCTTATGAAAGGAGTCAGAGCACGCAGGGAGGTCCTCTTCCCTTCCGATGGGTGGAAGAGACCTCCCCAGGAGACCAAGACAGCCTGGCTGCACATTGCACAGGAGGGCACAAGCAGGGATATTGTCAGGAGGACCTGGGTGCAGTGCTGCAAACGTTTCAATGATCTCATCAGATCAGGAAACGTTAGTACAAAGTCACACTCAACTTCATCCTGCTGTGCCTCTCATCACATCCCCATCACTCTGCCTTCCCTACCCTCCTCCTGCACATCCTTACTCACACCAACATACCTTGCACCTCCACCCAGCCCTCTCTATCTACATTATCACTTCCCCATCTCACTAGCCACCCCTCACACTCACCCTCATCCTAGTGCAATCATACCAACTAACAACACACAAGGGTAGGCACTTGTTTTTTTTATCCAATGTTTATGTAAAGTTTTTGTTAATGGGGTGTCAAACATAAAAATCTTTATTTTCAACACTTCCCGGTCTTGGACAGATTTGTGTGCACCTTTGGAAGTGACTTAGTGAGTTGCAGTGAATGGTGAGACATAACGGTACCCCCGCAATGGTGATGAGTGTGAAAGGAATGGCTTGGACATTGTTGGGATGCTTTATGGTGTTGGTGTGGGGTGGTGCCAACCTGGCGCATCATGTGGCAGCCATATGGGTGTACAGCATCGTTAACTAAATCTGGTCATGATGAGGCCATCCCTGGCCTCCCGGGCAGTAATGCCCTGTGTTCTGTGCAGCATCAGGTGATTGCGGAGAAGGTTGGTGGTGTTGTTGGTGCTGCTGGTGTTGGGGCTCAACGTGGTCCAATTCTGAGGACTAAGGTGAGACAGTATAAATGGCACCCATGTTGATGGAATAGATGGCAGGTGAAGTAGCGATGACAGCAGCAATCTGTTAATGGTGAGAGAGGGTTTACACTGAGGTGACACTGGATGGAGACTTTGCTTGAAAGACTTGCAGCTTGCAGAACGCTCAATCTGTGTTGCAAATGCAATGTACAGCTTCTGCCTGAGGAAAGTGATCAACTGTCAGGTGGGAGCTTTTATACTACATTCCATCCTGTCAATTAATCAGCTGGAGCAATGATCACTCAATTCCCGCCTCAGGTTTACAGGCTTGCTTTCCGAGCAGCGTGGTCCTCTTGGGCATCCAGTTAAATTTAAAAGGTAAGTTTAAAAACACTCTTAAGGGTCTGACAACAAGCTAATAATTGTTTAAATTGGGTCGCCCGTCTCTGCCGGTCGGGTCGCGTCCGCAATGACAGACGTGCCTGGGGGAAAGGCAAGTGGGAGCAAGATGACAGCGGGTTCATGACCCACTGTCAAAAATAACAACTTTCCCACCCGATCCGCCACCGATCTCGCCCCGGAAAATTCCGGCCACGTGTTAATAGCTACTAAGCACATACTCCAGCAATTGCTTGTGCTCCCAAAGTATCCTTCTTTTAAAAGATGGACTGCAGAGATCAGGACTCCTGCCCTCATCAGCTGTGGCTGGAGATGGCCTCACCCTCTAGCCATGTGATTCCTGCTCCTCCAGGACCATCTTCATCTGCTCTTGCTCACTTGTGCTCTGTGATTCACCCAGTGTGCTGACTTCAAACTGATTTTCGAAATGTCCCAAGGTGAAAGGCTCTGTGCTATGTCAGCTTTCAATCTCCTTACATCTATGGTTCACAACAACATGTTTTGAGTAAGCACAAGACACTTGATGGTGGAGTATACGGATCAGACTTTCTTAATGCCGAGTCTGAGTGATCAGCTCAACTAGACACAGAGAGATCAGCTTTTCAGTTTCTGTATCTTTCCAGCCCTCCGAAGATCTATTGAAAACCATGCTCCTTTATATATCAATAAAATTTGTCTACATCAAAGGTACATGTCACAGATAAGACCTCATGGTGTATCTATTCCTGAATCCTTTGAAAACAGTCGATTCATGTAAACAATTGTAGCTGTTTGCTCCAAAGCTACTTCTCTCAAACAAGACTTCCTGACTTAACTGTTCTTAAACCCTTTGTGGGTGAAATTGGGCGCCCCGGGGGACGCTAACGGGACGCAAATGGCTTTGCGACCGGGCGTGGCACTGACATCGACTCCCGCCATATTTGACGGGAGTTTTGTGGCATCACTGTGGCATTGCGCACCGATCTCCTTCGCCCAGAGATCGTGACATCATCGCCGTGTGCACCACCCAGGTAGCACCCCGGACCCGAAATTGACTTCCGCCCCCTGTAGCAGCGCTGGTTGAAAACACCGACAGCTGCAGGAGGCGTGCATCGGGTGGCCGGCCACTTTGGGGGCGATGATTAAAGGCGAGGTGGCCGAGGTAAGTGGAAAAATTTTTACCTTTCCTTTTTTTCGCGGGTTCCCGCCTGCGATCGATCAGCCCAGCACGCTGCTTGAGTGCCAGGCTGATCACGTAGGAATGTGGCTGCCTTGGTGGTCCAGGTAGGTACTTTTTATATTGCAGAGCCTGGAGCGATTGCCCTTCCCTTTAAAGGGAGCGAAGGAGCCTTTGAACGCGGCTGTAATGTACATACCTTTAAGGGGGGAACTATGTTTTACAGCTCATGTATACTGCAGTACCGGCAGTGACCACACCTGTATATAACACTGAGTAGTAATCTGTACAGATCAGTTGCAGTGTGAGCCACGTTGAGTAAACACCTGTTGTACCGTTCTCCACAGTCTGTGTCTTATTATACACGGACGTAACATTGGCGACGAGGCAGGTTCGAACCTACCTGCAACTCTGCATCACCTCCCAGGGATTCGTTCCTGGAGATCAGTGGATTGGAGGGCAAGGCCAGAGACTCGGGCGTCGACCACGGGCAACCGCCCAGTCATCCAGCAGAGACTCGAGAATTGCGGGGGAGGCTGTCGAGAGCCAGGCTTGGCTTTCCAGTTGAGGTGGTCCAGCGAAACGCGCTGGCAACAGGTAGTGCGCAGACCCTTCCCGGACAGCGGCGGGCTAGAGCCCGACCGAGCGGCACGGCAAAGGGCTGAGCAGCGTCGACGGGGGAGAGAGAGAGAGGGCAGAGCGCACAGGGCGCAGCCGGTGTTCAGGGGCCGAGCAGCGTCAGAGAGAGGGAGAGAGAGATGCACAGAAACCCATGAGGCGCCGCCATTGCCACGAGGACCGCCAAGAGCGGCGTTGGCAGCAGCGCAGGAGAAGCGCGCGAAACCTACAGGGCGCCGCCATTGCCACGAGAACCGCCGGGAGCGGCGTTGGCAGCAGCGGGGGAGGAAGGAAAGCGCGGGAGACGCCATTTTAAGCCATTGGGAGATGCCATTTTAAACCACACCTAAAATGCCGAAGAGTGGCAGTATCACCGCATTTGACAATGAAGTCGAAGATTGGACTACATATGTCGAACGAATAGAGGTGTACTGCAAGGCAAATGAGGTGTCAGATGACAAGAAAGCGTCGGTATTGTTAAATTTAATGGGTGCAAAGACGTATGGTTTATTACGAAATCTAGTAACCCCAACGAAGCCAATGGAAAAGAGTTTTGAAGACATAGTAATGATACTAAAGGAACATTTAAACCCCACACCGCTGCTGATAGCAGAAAGATTCAAGTTTCACAAACGGAACCAGCATAAGGATGAAAGCAATGCTGATTATTTAACAGAACTGCGCAAACTATCGAAACACTGCCAGTTTAGAGCGGGACTGGCAGATACCTTAAGGGATAAGTTTGTGTGTGGGCTTCAAAGTGAAGGAACCCAGAAACCTTTTATCTGAAAAGGACCTTACGCTGGAAAAGGCTTTCAGCATTGCGGTATCATATGAAGCAGCAGCACGGGGCGCTGCAGAGATACAACAGCAAGAATATGGCACAAACGAAATGTCATATGGAACAGAGAAGTGCTATCGCTGCGGCAGAACAACACACGACCAGAATGATTGTTGGTTCAAAGACAAAGTGTGCAGACAGTGTGGAAAAGTAAGACACATAGCACGAGTCTGCAGGTCAGGAAAGAAAACCAGCAATAAGAAACCTACCAAAGGAAAGTACAAGAAGGTACATAAGATGACGGAGAATAGTTCAGACGAACAAAAGAGTGATAATGACTCCGAAAGCAGGGAACTGAGTTGTCTGAAACTACATAATGTGATCACAACGGAGGATCACCGAACCATTTGGGTCACTCTCAAGTTAGCAGGAGTCCAGGTAAAGATGGAATTGGACACAGGATCAGCCCTAACAGTCATAAACCGATGGGACTACGAGCGGCTATTCTCACACATACCCTTGAGAGACACAAAAATTATTTTGAAGACGTACACGGGGCAAAAAGTCTACCCCAAAGGAAAAATAAGGGTGACCGTTATATATAACGGTAAGGAAACACCAAAACTAGACCTGTATGTATTGCATGATGGAGGACCACCATTACTGGGATGTGAATGGATCCGGAAAATACAACTGGATTGGCATTCCATACAGGCACTGACTGGCTGACAAAAAGGATGACGACGTCACACCTGGACGACTGTCAAAGATCCTAACTGACGCAAAAGAAGTGTTCCAGCAAGGACTCGGAACACTAAAAGGCATGACAGCGACGATTAAAATTGAAGAAAACGCAAGCCCAAAATTTTTTAAGGCCAGACCGGTACCTTATGCGATCCGCCCAGCTGTTGAAGCAGAGCTGGAGAGTCTGGAACGTTCAGGTGTACTGTCCAAGGTAGACTGGAGTGAGTGGGCTACACCCATCGTCCCTGTGATGAAAAAGTCGTTGAGCAGCACGCCTGGGGAACCAAGGAAGGTTCACATCTGTGGGGACTTTAAGGTAACAGTGAACCCGGTCCTTCACACCGTACAATATCCACTTCCGCGGATTGAAGATATTTTCGCCTCGCTATCTGGAGGGAAACGCTTCACTAAGATTGATCTGGCCCAGGCGTATCTGCAAATGGAGGTAGAAGAAGCATCAAAAAAATAGCTCACAATCAACACCCATAAAGGTCTCTACCAATACAACCGGCTGGTATTCGGGGTAGCATCAGCTCCGGCTATTTGGCAGAGGGCAATGGAACAAGTCCTGCAAGGGATCCCAGGGACCCAGTGTTATTTGGACGACATCCTGGTCACGGGCGAAAATGACAGTGATCACCTTGCCAACCTGGAGCAGGTGCTCACTAGATTGCAGGAATATGGGCTCCGAGCTAACCGCCCCAAATGCGAGTTTTTTAGAAAACAGATCTCGTATTGTGGCCACGTTATCGATAAAGAGGGGTTACATAAGTCCCCAGAGAAGATTGAGGCAATAGTCAAGGCTCCAGCACCGGAAAATGTGTCACAACTGAGGTCGTTCCTCGGGCTGGTAAACTACTATCATATGTTCTTGCCAAATTTGTCTACAACACTACACCCACTGAACACCCTACTGCAAACTGGGGTGCCATGGAAGTGGAGTGACGAATGTAGATGAGTTTTCCAGAAGAGCAAAACACTAATCACATTGAAAGAGGTATTGGCCCATTACAACCCGGCATTACCAATTCGGTTGGCATGTGATGCGTCACCCTACGGCATTGGAGCGGTGCTGTCGCACAAATTCTCGGACGGCTCAGAGAGGCCAATAGCCTTTGCGTCACGATCACTAACCTCAGCCGAGCGTAACTACGTCCAGATTGACAGGGAGGCCCTCAGCCTAGTGTGGGGAGTGAAAAAGTTCAATCACTATCTGCACGGGCAGAAATTCACGTTGCTGACTGATCACCAGCCTCTTGTCTCCATTTTTAATCCGAAGAAGGGCGTTCCGGTGATGACTGCGCAACGACTACAAAGATGGTCACTTTTTCGAGGGGCGCACCACTATGAGATTGAATATAAGGTCACGAAACTGCATGGAAATGCTGATGGGCTATCACGCCTGCCACTGCCTACTGCGGAGGAAGCACCAGCAGTGGATCCTGTCGAAATATTCCATTCGACTATAGTTGAATACCTACCGGTAACTAACGCTTGTATCGAAAAGGAAACCCGAAATGACCCGACACTGTCTCGGGTATATGATTTGACGGCGAAGGGATGGCCAGCACATGGCGACTCACTGTTGCCAGCATTCTCGACAAGGAGGGAACAGCTGTCAGTGTGCCGGGGGACCTTGATGTGTGGATCCCGAGTGGTAATTCCACCCAAGTTAAGGGATAGAGTGCTCAATGAGCTTCATGAGGGTCATCTGGGAAGGGTAAAAATGATAAGCCTAGCCAGGGCTTATGTGTGGTGGCTGGGAATCGATAAACAAATCGAGGACCTGACCAAGAGCTGCTCAGGATGCCAGAAAGTCCAAAATGCACCACCACAGGCCCCTCTACACCCATGGGAGTGGCCCTCATCTCCTTGGCAACGGGTGCATATTGATTTTGCTGGTCCAGTCATGGACTCAATGTTTTTAATAGCCGTGGATGCGCACTCGAAATGGCCTGAGGTCATCAAAATGTCCTCCACCACCACGGAGAAAATTATTGCAGTCCTACGGACCATTTTTGCCAGGAATGGCTTGCCAGAACAGATTTGCTCCGACAACGGACCACAGTTTGTGTCCGAAGAGTTCCAGAGCTTCTTGAATAGGAATGGGGTAAGGCATTACACATCCGCCCCGTATCATCCAGCCACAAATGGATTGGCTGAGAGGTTCGTACCAACCTTTAAGAAGGCAATAAAGGCTATGTAGAATGACAACATTCCGCTGCAGCACAAGGTGGACAATTTCCTGTTCGCCTACCGGAATGCGACACATGCAGTCACCAACCAGGCCCCAGCCATGATGTTCTTTAACCGAAGGTTAAGATCTCGCCTGGATTAGCTCAGACCAAATGTACGAAGAGATGTTGAGAGTAAGCAATTCCAGCACATACATGAGAAGCCAACAAGGAGCTTCAATGTAGGGCAACTAGTCTTGGCCCGCGACTACCGAACAGAAAAATGGCAGCCAGGAACGATATGCACACGGCAGGGCCCACTAATGTACACAGTGGACGTTGGGGAGAGCATCGTGAGACGCCATGTTGACCAGATCCTAGAGTCACAGGAACAAGTCAACCCCATGCCTTGCCCATACGTACCTGGTGATGAACCCGACGTACTGGTCGCATCTACCCCAGAAACAATAGCATCGGAAGCTGATGAACCAACCGACGACAGGGGGCCCGAATTGCCTCCGCACCAAGAGCAAAACACTCAGGAAAGGCGCTATCCAGAAAGGATCAGGAAGCCTCCCCAAAGACTGAATATATAAATAGACTATTTTCAGCTAATGTTGCATGTTAAAAGTGTTAATTGTAATTAGTTTGATATTTAATTGTTAAATGAGTGTTATGGAACTGTTAATCTAAAAGGGGAGGAATTGTAATGTATATACCTTTAAGGGGGGAACTATGTTTTACAGCTCATGTATACTGCAGTACCGGCAGTGACCACACCTGTATATAACACTGAGTAGTAATCTGTACAGATCAGTTGCAGTGTGAGCCACGTTGAGTAAACACCTGTTGTACCGTTCTCCGCAGTCTGTGTCTTATTATACACGGACGTAACAGCGGCAGTGCTGGAGGGACCAGTGTGCAGCGCTGCTGAAGTCTCCGCCCTGCTCTCCATCGTTAGCTCCCCAAAAAGGAAGTGGAGCACTTGATTTAGCGCTCCACTTCCCTCTTGGGTTGCTAAAACTCAATTTCACGGTCGCCGGTGCTAATTAGCATCGGGCGCTAAAGTTAGTGACCAGGCGATGTTAGCGTCCCAAAATGGTTGATGCTGAATTTTTCCCCCTTTAAGAATTGACTTTATTAACCGTTATCTTTCTATACTATAGTTAATGGATCCCTCTACCTATGTTTACTACCCTAGCCTCTAAAGTTATACCTTAATCACTCATGGTTGATGTCATTACTGTCACTTATTTCCTTGCACAAGCACTTTTTGTATATAACACTCAGGCACTAAATGCAGAAGACAAGCCTCTCATGACACTTCAAAGTTATCCTGTTTACCTCGGAAAATCTGTTGCTCCATGATACAAAGAAGTTCGATTATTAACCCTCAACTCCCCAAGATGTCCAACATACAACTCTCCAGGATATCCAACATGTTACTATAAAAAGTGAGATTGAGTGTCTGGGTGCCAGGTGAGATGTTGGATGAATTCAGTTCTTTGAGTCCTGACAAAGCTTCTTGCTCCATACAAGCAGACACAAGAAGAGAAAAAAATGTTAGCAAGGTGTCTTCAGAACAGGCTTTTCTAAACAGTTGGCATAGAGCTGCTGATCTATGAAAACCTTGTTCTGGACTTTCTTTTGCTCACTAGAAATGTGGCGGGGCGTGATTTCTGCTTACCCACATGACATTGGCCCGAATCCACTGAATTTACCAGTAGGAAGTCTCATTTGATAGGCAGGATGGGTTTTCAGCAGGTTTCCAATTCCTGAGTGGCTGTTCAAAGAAAGAAAATGTGATTTTGCTGCAGCGTTTAAGAGACTTAAAGGGCTAGGGTCTTAAAAGGCCAGCAGCACTTGAACTTGAAGACGGAGAAAGAACCAATGGCGCTTTGAGATGGGAGATGGGGGAGCTGCATTTGGGTTGTCCATTGTGGCAAGAGACTGCAGATTTTCAAATGCTTCTGTGACATTCTTTTGGCAGATACCAGGCTCTTTGGCAACCAAGAAATCAAAAGCCCCAGAAAAGAGTGGTGCGTGAAATATGGAGGTGTATAGCACAGGCAGTAAATGCCAGCTCATGAATGCAACTCAGTACTGGGAACAGCTTACTGAGAGGTTGGCCAAGGTAAATGAAGGCTTGAGTAGCTATGCACATCCTGAAAAAATGCTAGATGTGTGACTCCAATCGAGATATCAGTAAATCTCAAGAAGCTTGGCCAGATCTACCATCGCCTCACAGTGTAAATAGTCAAATGAACCTGACGCTTGAGGGTGCCAGCCTTGGTTCTTACCTCTGGGTCAGAAGGTTGAGGGTTCAAGTCCCACTCCAGAGACTTGAGCACATAATCTAGGCTGACACTCGTGCAGTACTGAGGGGAGGTGTCAACTATTGGATGACATTTTAAGCCATAGTCCCATCTGCCCTCTCAGATGGATATAAAGGATCTCGTGGCACTATTCAAAGGAGAGCAGGGGAGTTGCTCTTGTATTCTGGATAACATTTATTCCTCAACCTACACAACCAAACCAGATAATCTGATCTTTTATCTCATTGCTGTTTGTGGGATCTTGCTGACATGAATCTTGTCATTCATGTGGAAATGACTTATGAAATAATACTGGGCGGCCTGCTGGTGGCGCTGTCCGGGGAAAGTATAAATACTCGGGCATGGGCCCAGCTTGCTCAGGACATTCTTTAACAGGAACTAGTGAAGGACACAACTAGATCTCCATGTTGAAAAACAGTTGATTAAAGCCTTGTTTAATAGTCAGGCCAAGTGCCGAGTAGTTTTCTTATGTCACTTGCTATATGCAAATTTTCTGCCACATTTCACTGCCTTACCCTACAATAACTGGACTTCAAAACTACTTTATTGGTTTTGGAATGCTTTGGGATGTCCTGAGGTTTTGAAAGGCGTGATATAAGTGCAAGTTCTTTCTTCCTGTTCCTAATATTCAGAAGGAACCTCATGCCCTGAGTACACACCCCTTTCCCATCATTCCACTATGCCTTATCCCAGTGCTTGGGGCCTGGGCATCTTACAAACGCAGACCCACAACATGCAAATCACCTGAGTCCAGAGAGGGTTCAGATGCATTTCATTCAGATGCATATCTGGAGCATATGCTCGAGTGGGAGAGGGGTCGGCGGGGGTGGGGAAAGGGAAAGCAAAATTGGCTCCCGATGCCTGGAACTTCTTTCAGTATTATCGAGATCCTTACTGTACTTCCAGTTATGACTTGAACCTTCTCGGAATCCAATCCGATTGTTGTATCCCCGATGTCTCTGGCTGGAATTTCTCACTTCATTATTATGGAAATTATTAAACCAACTTCCAGTTATGCGAAGCAGATTCTCAGATCTCAGTCCCAGAATTGATTATCATCTTGTTGTCTGAAATTTGATAGTTTACTACTGTAGAAATTATGAATTCACTTCCATTTATGATTTGTATTTTCTTTGAACTCAATCCATGAATAGTTGCTCCTATCTTCTATGTTTCTATATGGGGAGAAAGCAGGGACAGGGTACTGAATTTGGATGATCAGCCATGATCGCATTAAATGGCGGAGCAGGCTCGAGGGGCCGAATGGCCTACTCCTGCCCCTATCTTCTATGTTTCTATATTGATATATTCTACTTGTCTCTGTCCCTTTGTTTGGTAAATTACTACTACTACTATTGTGGTTACTTCTCAATTAATGGTTTCCTTCTTTAATCTACTCATAATCTGAAATCAAATTTTCAGCCTTGGTTGACTTCCTTTTTTTACTTTATGACAGTTATTTTTCCCTGATCATTAATGCATTTGCTTTGTGCATATGTTTAACCCAGTGTCAACTACCCTCATAGATTCTAATGAATCAAAGAACTCCTTCTCTCTTTCAAAAACAAATGCACTGTTTGTGCCTTTTACCTTTGACCAAGTCCCACTCCAGAGACTTGGGCACAAAAATCTAGGCTGACACTCCAGTGCAGGGCTGAGGGAGTGCTGCACTGTCGGAGGTGCCGTCTTTCGGATGAGGCGTTAAACCGAGGCCCCGCCTGCTCTCTCAGGTGGACGTCAAAGATCCCATGACACTATTTTGAAGAAGAGCAGGGGAGTTATCCCCGATGCCCTGGCCAATATTTATCCCTCAATCAACATCATTAAAACAGATTATCTGGTCATTATCACATTGCTGTTTGTCGGCGCTTGCTGACTGCAAATTGGCTGCCGCGTTTCCTACATTACAACCGTGACTACACTTCAAAAAGTACTTAATTGGCTGTAAAACGCTTTGGGACATCCGGTGGTAGTGAAAGGTGCTATATAAATGCAAGTCTTTCTTTATTTCTTGTTGTCCAGAATACCAGAAGAATTCCCCTGCTTTTCTTCAAATACTGCAATGGGATCTTTTACATTTGCTTGAACAGGCAGACAGGGCTTCAGTTTAATGTCTCATTCAAAAGGCGGCACCTCCAACAGTGCAGCACTTTCTCGTTACTGCACTAGAGTGTCAACCTAGATTATGGTCTAAACTCTCTGGAGTCAGGCTTGAACCGACAACCTTCTGACTCGGAGGTGAGAGTGCTACCACTGAGCCAAAGCTAACATTAGAATATCAAGGTAAAAGGGTCCAAACTGGAATTGGGGAGCATTGATAGAGGGTGTCCCTGAATCTGGGAGTTGGCCGGGTGTTTCTGGGGCAAGGGGTGTCTGAAGCTCTTGGAAGGATTGGCGAGAGTGGGTTTAGAGTCTGAAACCCTGGGGTCAATAGGATCTGGTACTATGGCTGAGCCTGAATCTGGCAGTACTAGTCAGAAAGGTGCTACAGGTGAATGGAGGATGTAAGCCTCCAAATATTTTTTTTGAAAATCCATCTCGTCATCATCTTGGACTCTTAATAAGCTGAAGAGCCTTGTACTGAAGCCCATGCCTTTCTGAGAAGCCTAAGGCTTGTAGGGTTCGCAAAATTGAACTTTATATTATAAAGGGTCGAATGGCAGAAGAGGCCATGATTTTAAAGGCTATTTTAAAAGAAGCCCAGAAAAAGGGGCATAAAAATGGCCGCCAGACCCCATGATCAACTTATTGGGACACTTTAAAATGGTTCCTGCAAATCCTCAGACAGCTTTGTGGATTCAGCCCAAAGTAAGTTCTGGAAGCCGTTTCTGAGAGAATGAAACCAGACACCCACATATACATATAGATTGGATGCAGATCCAGTCAAGATCGGCCTGTAGATAAAGGCCATCTAAATGTTGACCCAGACAAAAAGGAACAGTTTCATATTCATGAGAAGAGCATCAAGGGCCCGTTAAGGACATCACCAGGACATTAAAAACAATGAAGGTCATTCCAGACCAGAGATGGCCCGTTACCGGCCATCCAAGAACAGTTTAAAATATAATAACTACCCCGTTGTGCAACAAGCCCGCCAAAAGTTAAACAAAGACTAACCTGATTTGGCGCGAGATAAGGGCTTCTGGAAAGAAGTATAATTGAGAGACACACGGGTAGGAATTGGGTTATCTTCAGCTTTCCAGCATGCAGGCCTGTCCAGCTTTTGAGCTGGGGAAAAGAGGAGCCGCTTCGGGAGAAGATCAGCGTGACTCCTCTCCATTGACGGAGAGGAAGAAGCAGAAGACTAAGCCGCCATCAAGAAGACCGTTCGAGCCGGCGTCCCGCCCCGGGGTAAAACATCGGGAGATCATCGACCAACCCCGGGCCGTTGACGAAACGAGAGGCCCTCTCCAGGCTCAGGTGAAGAGACAAAATCAAACTACAGAAAGAACCTGACCGGGGTTGAGCCGACGATCCCCGACCCCGCCGACATCCAGGCCAGCCGGTGTCAGCCGCCCCCGACCCCCACCTCAGGAGAGAGGTGAGGCGCAGCTCGCTGGGGCTCCACGATCCACGTGGAGACGGGACACCTGAAAGGATCAAACGCAGGCCGGTTTCAAAACCTTGCACTTCCTAGTTGGATTGGTGAGCATGTTTCTGGCCCTCCATAATCAGACCTAGATAGGTTTAAGGGGGTGGATATTTAAGGGTATAATTAACATGAGTTGTTATCCCTCGATGTTCCGTGTGTTTCCCTATTTCATGATGATTTTTGTAGAGTATAATATGCCTGTATTTGCCTTAGTATTGTGTCGTTATGATGTGTTTGTGTTTTTCCCTCCCATGTACCCTCTTATTTGCTTGCATTTGATTTGTGTTACCTTATGCAATAAAATTTCATTTCGTTTCATCAAACTTGGTCTATAAGAGTTTTCTCTACATTGTAGTTCCTGCCCCAAAGTCCAGAGTATAGAATCTAAGGGGCGAGTGGGTCGAACCACTCAAGGTTTTACTGTGCAAGAGAGAGAGGCCTCTAGAGAGAGAAACCTCTGCGATCTAAAACCCCTTACAGGCTTGAGTTCACTAGGCTTACCGGGGCATTACTGTCGGATGAAGAGACTGAACAACTCCCAGTGTGCATCTGCGTCTAAGATTCCCAGAAGTTTTGTTATGAGTGACAGTGAAATTTGACATTCATACAGCATGCAAGGACTTGTTGTTTCTAAGCCCTACCCCTCCTTTCCTACTGTGCATTGACGGAGAAGAAAGGAATTATAATTTATATTATTTTTGCTCAAAACATTAAATTTTCTAAAAAGAAAGAAAGACTTGCATTTATATAGCGCATTTCACGACCACCGGATGTCTCAAAGCGCTTTACAGCTCTACTTTTTTTGAAGTGGAGTCACTGTTGTAATGTAGGAAACGCGGCAGCCAATTTGCGCACAGCAAGCTCCCACAAACAGCAATGTGCTAATGCACCAGACAATCTGTTTTAGTGATGTTGGTTGAGTGATCAATATTGACCAGGACACCAGGGATAACTCCCCCTGCTTTTCTTTGAAATAGTGCCACGGGATTTTTACATCCACCTGAGAGAGCAGACGGGACCTCGGTTTAACGTCTACATTCAAAAGATGGCACCTCCGACAGTGCAGCACTCCCTCAGCATTGTACTGGAGTGTCAGCCCTAGCTTTATGTACTCAAGTCCCTGGAGTGGGATTGGAACCCACAACCTTCTGACCCAGAGGTGAGGGTGCTACCAACTGAACCACAGCTGACTACATCTAATCATGAGGGAAACATAAGAATTGTAAGGTGAAATATTAATGTTTAAACAAAAGCAAAATACTGTGGATGCTGGAAATCTGAAATAAAAACAGAAATTGCTGGAAATACTCAGCAGGTCAGCCAGCATCTGTGGAGAGAGAAACAGAGTTAACGTTTTAGGTCGATGACCTTTCGCCAGAACTGGAAAAAGTTAGAGATGCAACAGATTTTAAGCAAGTGCGGGGGCAGGGAAAGGGGGGAGGGGAGGAAAGAACAAAGGGGAAGGTCTGTGATCGGGGGGGGAAGGCAGGAGAGATTAAAAGACAAAAGATAAGATTTTACAAAACAAAAGGAGAGGGCAATGGAACAAGTAAAGGAATATAAGATGAGTCTAGAAGAGATGTAAATGGGAATGGCAGAATCATCAACAGCTGCCATCTGAAAAAAATAGGGGCTGAGGTTATGGCCTGAAATTGTTGAGTCCAGAAGGATGTAAAGCGCCTAATAGAAAGATGAGGTGCTGTTCATCGAGCTTATACTGAGCTTCATTGGAACAGTGTAAGAGGCCAAGGATGGAGAGGTCAGAGGGGGAGTGGAGTGGAGAATTAAAGTAACAGGCAACCGGAAACTCGGGGTCACGCTTATGGACTGAACGGAGGTGTTCCGCAAAGCGGTCACCCAATCTGCGTTTAGTCTCCCGTATGTAGAGGAGATCACATCGTGAGTCGTGAATACAGTATACTAAATTACAAGAAGTGCAAGTAAATTGCTATTTCACTTGGAAGGAGTGTTTGGGGCCCTGGACAGTGGGAAGGGAGGAGGTAAAAGGGCAGGTGTTGCATTTATTGCACTTGCATGGGAAGGTGCAGTGTGAAGGGGAGGGGGTGTTGGGGGTAATTGAAGAGTGGACCAGGGTGTTGCGGAGGTAGCAGTCCCTTCGGAATGCTGAAAGGGGAGGGGAGGGGAAGATGTGTTTGGTGGTGGGATCACTTTGGAGGTGGCAGAAATGGTGGCGGATTATTCGTTGAATGTGGAGGCTGGTGGGGTGAAAGGTGAGGACAAGAGGAACCCTGTCGTTGTTCTGGGAGGGAAGGGAAGGGGTGAGAGCAGAAGTACAGGAAATGGAACGGACATGGTCAAGGGCCATGTCCACCACGGTAGAGCGGAATCCTCGGTTGAGGAAAAAGGAAGATATATTGGAAGCACTGGTATGGAAGGTGGCATCGTCAGAACAGATGTGACCGAGACGGGGAAATAGGGAGAATGGAATAGGGTCCTTACAGGAAGCTAGGTGGGAGGAAGTGTAGTCCAAGTAGCTGTGGGAGTCAGTGGGCTTATAGTGGATGTTTGTCGATAGCCTATCCCCAGAAATGGAAACAGAGAAGTCGAGGAAGGGAAGGGAAGAGTCGGAGATGGAACATGTGAAGGTGAGGGAAGGGTGGAAATTGGAAGCAGTGAATGAAATTTTCCAGTTCAGGGCGAGAGCAGGAAACGGCACCGATACAGTCATCAATGTACCGGAAAAAGAGGTGAGGGAGGGGACCTGAGTAGGACTGGAACAAAGAATGTTCCACATATCCCATGAAAAGGCAGGCATAGCTAGGACCCATGCGGGTTCCCATAGCAACACCTTTAATTTGGAGGAAGTGAGTGGTGTCAAAGAAGAAGTTGTTCAATGTGAGAACAAGTTCAGCCAGGCGGCGGAGGGTGGTGGTGGATGGGGACTGGTTGGGCCTCTGTTCAAGGAAGAAGCGGAGCGCCCTCAGGCCATCCTGGTGGGGGATGGAGGTGTAGAGGGATTGGGTGTCCATGGTAAAAAGGAGACGGTTGGGGCCAGGACACTGGAAACTGCTGAAGTGTCGGAGGGCGCCAGAAGAGTTGCGGATGTAGGTGGGAAGAGACTGGACAAGGGGAGAAAAGATAGAGTCGAGATAGGAAGAAATCAGTTCCATGGGGCAAGAACAGGCTGAAATGATGGGTCTACCAGGGCAGTCCTGTTTGTGGATCTTGGGAAGGAGGTAGAAGCAGGCTGTGCGGAGTTGGGGGACTGAGGTTGTTGGCTATGGAGGGAAGATCTCCAGAGGAGACTGAGGTCAGTGACAGTCTGGGAAATGATGGCTTGGTGTTCGGTAGTGGGGTCATGGTTCAGGGGGAGGTAGGAGGAGGTATCAGAGAGTTGGCGTTCAACCTCCACAAGGTAGAGGTTGGTTCGCCAAACAACAACAGCGCCACCCTTGTCAGCAGGTTTAATGACAATATTGGGGTTGGATCTGAGAGAACGGAATGCTGCAAGTTCAGAGGGAGGTAGGTTGGAGTGGGCAAGGGGAACAGAGAAATTGAACAGAGGGTGGTTGGAATCTGGAACTCACTGCCTGAAAGGGCGGTAGAGGCAGGAACCCTCACAACATTCAAGAAGCATTTGGATGAGCACTTGAAATGTCATAGCATACAAGGCTACGGACCAAATGCTGGAAAATGGGATTAGATTAGACAGGGCTTGATGGCCGGCGCGGATGCGATGGGCCAAAGGGCCTCTTTCCATGCTGTATAACTCTATGACTCTATGGCCTAGAAATTCGGTTGTTAGCACCGGCGATTAGCGCCTAATGAGTCTGAAATGTGGGGCGTTACCCAATGTTCGGGCGGGCGAAATGAAGATAGCGACACCTCCCATATTGACTATACATTTAACGCCTGCGCTAACTGTTAGCACGCGCCCGCGTGCGCAGGCAGATCATGATGTCATTTCAGTGTGCAACGCCTTTTAGGCACCCCTGACCGGATATTCGGCGGCGCCCGGAACCTTTCCGCCTAGCGCTATTAGTGACTGTTCGATGGAACGTTACCAGGCCCTTCTCGGAGTCGGGGGGCGCTATTTAAAGGGGACAGCTCTAGTATAAAAGCTGCAGCCACTTGGCCTGTTCATTGTGATCATTGCTGGAGAGAGTTGGTGAGCTACTGTTGAGCAGATTTTTTTGGATTTAGCCTTAGAATACTTGGGACCTTCAGACCTGTCCGGAGCAGTTGGAGCACTACACCTAACAGCGTTTTGCCCGACTGCCATCGGAATGGGAGCTGCTTTGGAGGGCCACGTCCTCATGGCCGGACACTTTGAAGGGGCACAGAGACGGCGGGAGAGAGGGCCGGGATTGGCCAGAAGGAGGAGGGGCAATGGAGGTCGGCCAATCCGAGGGTACGCTGCGAGGGTATTCAGGCAGCAGGTGTCATACCTTGCCATGTCGGAGGAGCAGTGTGTTCGAAGGCTCTGATTCGTTAAGGAGGTTGTAACTGAGCTGTGCCACCTGCTTGCTGAGGATCTGCAGCCGCGTCTACAGTGCAGGACCTCTCTGTCGGTGGCCGTCAAAGTGACTGTTGCCCTCAATTTCTATGCCAGCAGATCCTTTCAGTCAGCCACTGGGGACATTGCGAATATCTCTCAGTTTGCAGTGCATTGTTGCATCCGGCAAGTGACAGCTGCCCTTTATAGAAGAAGGCGTCAATTCATCACCTTCCCTCTGACCCTGGAGAAGCAGGCGGAGCGCGCGCAGGGCTTCGCTGCTATTGCGGACTTCCCCATGGTGCAGGGGGCGATTGATTGCACACACGTGGCTTTGCGGGCGCCATTACTGAATCCTGAGGACTTCCGCAACCGCAAGGGGTTCCACTCCCTCAATGTGCAGCTGGTCTGTGACCACCGCCAAATGATCATGGCAGTCAACGCCCAATTCCCAGGGAGCAGCCACGATGCCTTCATCCTGCGGCAGACCTCAGTTTGTGACCCTTTTGAGGGGCCGGCTCACCCACGAGGCTGGCTTCTTGGGGACAAGGGCTATCCTCTCTGCCCATGGCTCATGACACCACTCCGTTTGGCCGCCACCCCAGCAGAAGAGCTGTACAACAGCAGCCATCAGGCGACCAGGAACATTGTGGAGCACACTATTGGTGTGCTCAAACAGCGTTTCCGCTGTCTAGACCATTCGGGGGGAGCCCTGCAGTACTTGCCGGAGCAAGTGGGTCACATCGTCGTCGTCTGCTGCATGCTCCACAACTTGGCCATTCGACGCACCCAGCCAATGCCAGCCGACCCTCAAGGTCCAGCCGAGCAGGCGGACGAGGAGGAGGAGGAGGACGAGCAGGCGGACGAGGAGGAGGAGGAGGAGCATGCGGACGAGGAGGAGGAGGAGGAGGAGGAGGAAGACGGGAGGGCTCCTGAAAGTGGAAGGGCCATCCGTCAGAGGCTCATCAGGACTCGGTTCGAGGCCCCTCTGACGGAATGATGGGTGTCATTCGTCCTGCGCACTTCGGATCTTTCAAAGCCTCTGAAGGCCAGCATGACTGTAAATAGTAACGTGTACCATTGCAAATTAAAACCTTTCTTTATTGTCAAAAAAGTCTTTCCTTCCAGCATAACAGCGTCATGTCAACAGAAACCATAACTAACAAAATAACAGTTAACTCTTCGGCAAAGCCGCAAAACTAAACAAACCATTTCCAACAATCACAACAGGTGAGGGAGTCCTTGAATTTGGCCAAAGAAACATCTCAGCACCTCCCTCTACTGCTGGCCCCTTGATGGAGAACGACTTCTCTTTCGCGGTCGGCCCCTTCCCTCCCTGCTGCTCCTACATAATTGAACCCCAGTGGTGGGGTCAAGGCTGGGGGATGCCTGCTGACCTTGTGGAAGCGCAGAAGCCCCTGAGGGATGGCCTGGACGACCTCTGGTCTTGGAGGGTGCGGACGCAGGCTGCTTGATCTGGGCATGGCTGGAAGCAGTGTGCACTGCAGGTGGTGGCAGCTGCACTACAGACGTACCAGCACTGGCATGAGCAATGGTCACCTGCCGAGAGAGGACACCTGCACCATGGTCGGATGACACACTGGCTCTCTGAGGGGACCGGTTCGGCTCATCCGCCACAATCGACTGCTCCACTGATTCCTGGCCTCATATGGTACTGGAAGGGCCCGGGGTGATCCTAGCTGATGCAGATAGGGTGGCTGCAGTGAGAGTTCGCGTTGCCTCAATCTGGGTGTGGACGAGGCCAGCAAGTGACTGCGTGGCAGCAGTGAGGACCTGTGTGGCAGGTGCCAGTGCTTCGGAGAAGCCCTGGACAGTTCTTTCCATTGCTTCGGACAAGGCCGGAGCAGTCCGTTCCACTGCCTCGGACAAGCCCTGGACAGACCTTTCCAGGGATTGTCCGAAGCTCTGAACAGTCCTTTCCACAGCAGCCTCAAAGCCCTGGACAGTCCTCTCCATTGCTGCCCCGAAGCCCTGGACAGTCCTCTCCATTACTGCTCCAAAGTCCAGCACACTCTTTGCCAGTGTTTCTATTGACTGAGGCATCCTCCCCACTGCAGCCATCAGCTCAGTGTGCCTGAGCCGGGCCTGGGTGCTAATTTCAGCCAGGCTACGCACCTCCTCTGCACTCTGTGCAGCAGTCATCGCTCCCTGCCTTGCCCTCCGGGGAGCCGGTGGCCGAACTTGCCTACCCCCCTCACGTTGCTGCAGGCCGCTTGTTCCGGCAACTGGCTCATCATCAGAGCACCCCCCCCTCCCCTCCAGGGAACTACTATCCCCAGTCTACAGATGTGTAGGCTCCCCTGAGGCTGGAACGGATGCTCCGGCTTCCTCCTGATCCTCGACTCCGGAGGCACTGGCACTGGCAGCTTCAGGGCGCAGATCCCGAGTTGGTGATGCAGCATCTGAAAGCAGGGAGGTCGAAGAGTGGCTTTAGCAAAAGGACAGGTTGGCAGCAAGGCATGCCAGATTGCGGCAAGGCTCTGACATGGCTGCTCACTGAGAAAGCATGCTGGCGGGGGGACCAAGTGGAAGGAGACAGCTGAGAAAGGTGAGAGCCTTAACCTCACTGTCGACAATGGGGTCGGCAGCTGCAGTGGTAACAGGACCACTCAGACGTCCTCCAAGAATCTGGTGCACTCTCTCCTCGAGATCCGTGAGAGTGACCACTTGTGGAGGTCCGCCACCGGTTCGACGCTGGTCCTTGCGGATCATCGCCAGCTTGGACTGCAGGGGGAAGAAGGGGAAGCTCTGTTACATGATGCCTTGAGAGATTATCTCATGCCCCCCATGGTGCAAGAGCCCTTACATGATGCCTTGAGTGATCATCTCATGCCCCCCATGGTGCAAGAGCCCTTACATGAGGCCTTGAGAGATCATCTCATGCCCCCCATGGTGCAAGAGCCCTTACATGATGCCTTGAGTCAAATGTGCATGTGTGTGCCCAGAAAGGGCCATGGGTGCTTGCTGACAGATGGCCATTGGGGCATCATGGCTACAGGGTGCGCGAAGTCAGGTGCAGCTGGAGGGAATCAGAAGTTTGCATAAACAACACTCACCCTAACGACCCGAGTGAGGTCGTTGAATTTCTTCCTGCACTGAACAGGGCTCCTGGTCGCCATGCTGCTGGAGTTGACCCTCTGACAAACATCCCTCCAAGCTTGGCGGTACTCCTTTTGATTCGGCCTCCTGCCATTGTCAGGATACAGGACACCTCAACGGCGCTCCACTGCGGACACCAACTGCTCCAGAGCCTCAGTGCTGAAGCACTCTGCTCTCTGTCTCACCTTCTCCATCTTGACCAAGTTTTTTGCGCCAGAGAAGGGCGAACGCTGATTCTGAGGCCTACAGGGCGATGAGTGTGGAAGCTGAGGCTGACTGACCCACCCCTTTAAGAGCCGGCCGGCGCCTGGAAGTCTCGTGGTTATCGTTAATTGAGATCACCTGCGCTGCACCCGTCCGCGCCGATATTGGGTAGCGCCAGAAGTTTTGCGCCTTAGGAGGCCCGTGCAACATCTGAATTCGCGCCTCAATCCCCTTTGGGGGCGATGCAACCCAATATCGCGCCAGGCGGCGATAAATTTCGTCTGGCTATAAACTTTGCGCAGCGCCATTTCTAACGCCTCAAGCGGGGCTATGCCCAATTTCTAGGCCTATGACTCTATGAAATGGCCGATGTCACGCAGGCAGTTCACAATGAAAAGATCTGGAGAAGGTAAGAGGTCAGAGGGAGGGGCCCAGGTAGAACGAGAATTCTGGGTGGGGGGAAGACTCCTGGCCAAAGAAGTGGGCACGGAGACAAAGGCGACGGAAAAAAAGCCCAGCGTCGTGCCGAGCTCGAAATTCATTGAGATGGGGGCGTAAGGGGATGAAGCTCAGGCCTTTGCTGAGGACTGACCGTTCAGAGAGGGGAAGGTCAGAGGGGATAATGAAAACACGGAAGCGGGTGAGATTGGAAGAAGGGATGGGGTCAGAGGAAAGTGAAGGGAAAGAAGGTTCCAGAGGGGCAATGGTGACCAAGAGTTGTTGAAACTTGCAAGCCTTGACACCTGAAAAGAAGAAAAAAAGTTTTTTGTTAAAGCGCCGGATGAGGCGAAGGATGAAATGGAACTGCGGACCAGGACAGCTTAGAGATAGAGTGAGTCGGTGCTGCTGAAGAGAGAGGTCGAGAGTATTCATGTGATGGCGCATGGCGTTGAGCGTGGATCTCAGGATGCGGCGAGAATAGTGGTTCGAGGAACGCTGAGTTTCTCGGAGATATCTGCAATCCTGGGTGGATCCGAAACATGAAGGGTGGAATTTCAGTTGGAATCCATGTGGAATAAGTCGGAGCCAAACTTTATTATTGATGTTTAAACCTTTGTTTAGAAATACTGTTGGCTAAAATGGGGAGCCGTAATCTGGTTTGCGTCTTCATGTGTTACAAGTTAGATAAATGTAGATTTTATATGACTGTGACACTTTGCTGATTTGACGTTGTGGCTGGCCTCAAGGAAACCACTAATGTGGCTGATTAAAGTATTCTTAGAACCACATCTGGCTGACTCCTGTGCTTAAATATGTGCATGAGAGAGATATAGAGACAGAGGTAAAGAGGAGTGCTTGAACAGCATAACCTTTGACTCCCACGCACATCATGTCACCTGTTAATGTACATAAAAAATACAACTTAATGGTAGATTAGCAGTTTTGGTATGCCCTTTCTGTAGTGTATGTACCTTTAAGGGGAGAACTACTTTTTACAGCTCCTGTATACTGTAGTACCGGCAGTGACCACACCTGTATATAACCCTGAGTAGGGATCTGTACAGTTAGTTTTAGAGTAACCCTCATCCAGTAAACACCTGTTGATTGTTCTCTGCAGTAGTCTTGTCTAATTATTGAAGGACACACAACATCAAGATACACGGATCTAACATTGGCGACGAGCAGATTCAAACCTACCTGCAACTCTGCATCACCTCCCAGGGATTCGCTCCGGGAGAACAGTGAAAGAAGAAGGCCGAGTCCAGAAGCACGGGCGTCGACCATCCAGCGGAGACTCCAGCGAAACGGGCTGGCAACAGGTACGGCGCAGACCCTTCCCGGACAGGGCGGCTAGAGCCGACCGACGGCACAGAAAAAGGCCGAGCAGCGTCGACGGGAGAAGAGAGAGGGTAGAGCGCACAGGGCGCAGCCGGTGTTCGGGACCGAGCGGCGTCGGCGGGAGAAGAGAGAGGGTAGAGTGCACAGGGCGCAGCCGCTGTTCAGGACCAAGCGGCGTCAACGAGAGAGAGAGGCGCGCAGGAAAATGCGCGGAGCACAGCCGGGGTTCAGGGGCCGAGCAGCGTCAGCGGGGAAGAAAGGAAAGCGCGGGAGATGCCATTTTGAGCCAGGCTAACCACACCCAGGGATGCCGAAAAGTGGCAGTGTCACAGCGTTCGACAATGAAGTCGAAGATTGGACGACATATGTCGAACGCATAGAAGTGTACTGCAAGGCGAATTAAGTGCCAGATGACAGGAAAGCGCTGGTATTGTTGAATTCAATGGGTGCAAAAACGTATGGCTTACTGCGAAACCTAGTAACCCCAGAGAAGCCAGTGGAAAAGGATTTTGAAAACATAGTGTCAATCCTACAGGACCACTTAGACCCCACACCGCTGCTGATAGCGGAAAGATTTAAGTTTCACAAAAGGAACCAGCATAAAGATGAAAGTAATGCTGAGTTTTTAATGGAACTGCGCAAGCTATCGAAACACTGCCAGTTTGGAACGGGATTAGCAGATACTTTAAGGGACAAGTTTGTGTGTGGGCTTCAAAGTGAAGGAACCCAGAAACGGCTTCTATCAGAAAAGGATCTTACGCTGGACAAGGCTTTCAGCATGGCAGTATCACACGAAGCAGCAGCACAGGGCACGGCAGAGATACAACGGAGACCGCAAGAATATGGCACAAATGAAATGTCATACGGAACAGTGAAGTGCTATCGCTGCGCCAGAACAACACACGACCATAAGGATTGCTGGTTCAAGGACCAAGTGTGCAGACAGTGTGGAAAAGTAGGACACATAGCAAGAGTCTGCAGGTCAGAAAAGAAAACCAGCAGCAAGAAATCCCCACAGGAGAAGTACAAGAAGGTACATAAGGTGACGGAGAGTAGTGCAGACGAACAGAAAAGTGATACAGACTCTGGAAGCAAGGAGCTGGGTTGTCTGAAACTACATAATGTGATCAAAACGGAGGATCACCAAACTATCTGGGTCACGCTCAAGATAGCCGGAGTCCAAGTGAAAATGGAATTGGACACAGGATCAGCCCTAACAGTCATAAACCGAAGGGACTACAAGCGGCTATTCTCAGATATACCCTTGAGAGATACAGAGATTGTCTTGAAGACGTACACGGGGCAAAAAGTCTACCCCAAAGGAAAAATAAGGGTGAACGTTATATATAACGGCAAGGAAACACCAAAAATGGACCTATATGTATTGCCAGATGGAGGACCACCACTACTAGGACGTGAATGGATCCGGAAGATACAGCCAGATTGGCATTCCATACAAGCACTGACTGTAGATGCCAAAAAGGATGACGACGTCACACCTGGACGACTGTCAAAAATGCTAACTGACGCACAAGAAGTGTTCCAGGAGGGACTCGGAACACTAAAAGGCATAACAGCGACGATCAAAATAGAGGAAAATGCAAGCCCAAAGTTTTTTAAGGCCAGGTGTGATCCGCCTAGCCGTCGAAGCAGAGCTGGAAGTTTTGGAACGTTCAGGAGTACTTTCCAAAGTGGACTGGAGTGAGTGGGCTACACCCATCATTCCTGTAATGAAGAGGTCGTTGAGTAATACGCCTGGGGAACCAAAGAAGGTTTGCATCTGTGGGGACTTTAAGGTGACAGTAAACACAGTCCTTCACACTGTACAATATCCGCTTCCGCGGATTGAAGATATTTTCGCCTCGCTATCTGGAGGGAAACGCTTCACTAAGATTGATCTGGCCCAGGCGTACCTGCAAATGGAGGTAGAAGAAGCCTCGAAACAGTACCTCACGATCAACACTCATAAAGGTCTCTACCAATACAACCGGCTGGTGTTCGGGGTAGCATCAGCGCCGGCTATTTGGCAAAGAGCAATGGATCAAGTCCTGCAAGGGATTCCAGGGACCCAGTGTTATTTGGACGACATCCTGGTCACGGGCGAAAATGACAGTGATCACCTCGCCAACCTGGAGCAGGTGCTCACTAGATTGAAGGAATATGGGCTCCTAGCTAATCGCCACAAATGTGAGTTTTTCCAGAAGCAGAACTCGTATTGTGGCCACGTTATTGATGAAGAGGGGTTACATAAGTCCCCTGAAAAGATTGAGGCAGTAGTCAAGGCTCCAGCACCGGAAAATGTGTCACAACTGAGGTCGTTCCTCGGGCTGGTGAACTACTACCATAAGTTCTTGCCGAATTTGTCTACAGTACTACACCCACTGAACACCCTACTGCAAACAGGGGTACCATGGAAGTGGAATGACGAATGTAAACGAGCTTTCCAGAAGTGCAAAGAATTGATCACATCAAAAGAGGTGTTGGCTTATTTCAACCCAGCACTACCAATTCGGTTGGCGTGTGATGCATCACCCTATGGCATTGGAGCGGTGCTGTCGCACAAGTTCCTGGACGGCTCGGAGAGGCCATTAGCCTTTGCGTCTCGGTCACTAACCTCAGCCGAGTGTAACTACGCCCAGATTGACAGGGAGGCCCTCAGCCTAGTGTGGGGAGTGAAAAAATTGAACCACTATCTGCACGGGCAGAAGTTCACCTTGCTGACGGACCACCAACCACTTGTCTCCATCTTTGATCCAAAGAAGGGCGTTCCGGTGATGACTGCACAACGGCTACAAAGATGGTCCCTCTTTCTAGGGGCGAACCAATATGAAATCGAGTATAAGGGCACGAAACAGCATGGAAACGCTGATGGGCTATCACGCCTGCCACTGCCTACTGCGGAGGAAGCACCAGCAGTGGACCCTGTCGAAATATTTTATTCGACTATAATTGAACGCTTGCCAGTAACTAACGCTGATATAGAGAAGGAGACCCGAAATGACCCGACACTGTCTCGGGTATATGACTTGACTGTGAAGGGATGGCCAACACATGGCGACTCACTGTTGCCAGTATTCTCATCCAGAAGAGAACAGCTGTCAGTATGCCAGGGGACCTTGATGTGTGGATCCCGAGTGGTAATTCCACCCAAGTTAAGGGAGAGCGTGCTCAATGAGCTTCACGAAGGCCATCTGGGAGGGGTGAAAATGAAAAGCCTTGCTAGGGCTTATGTGTGGTGGGCCGGGGATCGATCAGCAAATCGAGGACCTGACAAAGAGCTGCTCAGGATGCCAGAAGGTCCAAAATGCACCACCACATGCCCCTCTACACCCATGGGAGTGGCCCTCATCTCCATGGAAACGGGTGCATATTGATTTTGCTGGTCCATTCATGGGCTCAATGTTTTTAATAGCCGTGGATGCGCACTCGAAATGGCCTGAGGTGATCAAAATGTCCTCCACCACCACGGAGAAAACTATTGCAGTCCTACGGACCATATTTGCCAGGAACGGCTTGCCAGAGCAGATTTGCTCTGATAACGGACCACAGTTTGTGTCCGAAGAGTTTCGAAGATTTATGAAAAGGAATGGGGTAAGGCATTACACATCCGCCCCGTATCATCCAGCCACAAATGGATTGGCTGAGAGGTTCGTACAAACCTTTAAAAAAGCAGTAAGGGCCATGTGCGATGACGACATTCCACTGCAGCATAAGGTGGACAATTTCCTGTTAGCCTACAGAAATGCAACACATGCAGTCACCAACCGACCCCGGCCATGATGTTCTTTAACCGAAGGTTGAGATCTTGTCTGGATTTGCTCGACCAAATGTACGAAGAGATGTTGAGAATGAGCAATTCCAGCACATCAATGAGAAGCCGACAAGGAGCTTCAATGTAGGGCAACCAGTCTTGGCCCGCGACTACCGAACAGAGAAATGGCAACCAGGAATGATATGCACACGGCAGGGGCCACTAATGTACACAGTGGATGTTGGGGAGAACATTGTGAGACGCCATGTTGACCAGATCCTAGAGTCACAGGAACGAGTCAACCCCATGTCTCGCGTACCTGGTGATGAACCCGACATACAGGTAGCATCTACCCCAGAAACAGTAGCATTGGAAGCTGATGAACCAACCGACGACAGGGGGCCAGAATTGCCTCCGCACCAAGAGCAAGACACTCAGGAAAGGCGCTATCCAGAAAGGATCAGGAAGCCTCCCCAAAGACTGAATTTATAAATAGACTATTTTCAGTTAATGTTGCATGTTAAAAGTGTTAATTGTAATTAGTTGATATTTAATTGTTAAATGAATGTTATGGTACTGTTAATCTAAAAGGGGAGGAATTGTAGTGTATGCACCTTTAAGGGGAGAACTGCTTTTTACAGCTCCTGTATACTGTAGTACCGGCAGTGACCACACCTGTATATAACCCTGAGTAGGGATCTGTACAGTTAGCTTTAGAGTAACCCTCATCCAGTAAACACCTGTTGATTGTTCTCTGCAGTCTCTTGTCTAATTATTGAAGGACACACAACATCAAGATACATGGATCGAACACTTTCTCATAAATCAATCAACAATCTTCAGTTAGCAAAGAGTTACCAGTAAAACAAAGAAAGAGAGATTGATAGAAATGGGGGAGGAGGAGAGACAGAAATGGAAGAGAGAGAGACTTTTACAAATGATTGGTTTCAGTATTTTTAACTAGAGGCTGTGAGTTTTTTTGATGGAGCTTGACCCAAAAAGCTTTGAGAACTACTGAATTAAATGATTTTTTAGTGATGTGTGTGCAAGCCACAAGCAACAGTAGGCTTAAAAGGTATAGAAACAAAATACTTTGCTCCAGATCTCCATAGAAGTTATGTGTGCCCAACACTAACTTCTCCTAACAGATGTAGGGGGGAATTTTAACCCACCCCGCCCAGTGGAAACAGGGCGGGTGCGCAGTTCCGCCCTATTCCCACTCATCGCCACCTTAACTGGGCCCTTTTTTAAACTGGCTGAGGCACCCCTCTGACTCAGGCGGGAGGCTCATTAATACATTCAAATTGAGGGTTCCATGATATTATGGGACCGATGGCATTTTTAATGCCTTGTTCAGTAAAACGTGTCGGGGAAGAAGAGTAGGCCCTCTGAGGTAAGTCAAAACCTTTCCTTAGTGGGGCTAGGAGGAGCAGGAGTGCCCGATCCCAGTTAAAAATCCCCCACTGAAAGAGGCAGGACTGGTGGCACGGCGCGACCCATTGTCCTGCCTCAACGTATGCCTGAAGCAAGTGGGCTTGGTAACCAGCATCTGACCCTGGTGAAAGTTGGACTGGTGACATTTAAAATGGATTTTAAGATGTCTGGCTGGCATAGTCAGCTCACTTACGCTGCAGCAAGATGCCCCTCTCCGCCCCGTCACTGAAGTGGATCACCCAATAAAGAGTGGGCACCCACCCAGAAAATGCGAATGCCTTTGACCCCAGATTTTGAACAGGGTCAGAGGCACTTACTTATGCCGGACAGAGGTTTTGTTCCTCCCTAGGTCTGTCCCCAAAAGGTTCCTTAGTATCTTCTGGCCCAGCATTTCTTTACTTGTGTGGAAGGGAAAATAAAACAAGAACATGAAAGCCCGAAGCTGGAAATCCAGATATCGAAGGCACAAAACTGGCAGTGCATTCTAGAGGGGGTCAGGGGCATGCTCTCACAGCATGTTCTCCCTTTTCAATTTCCTTTTGGAAATAAAACAATGGCAGAATTAGAAAGCAATTCTGTCCAGGATTCCCTAACAAAAGAAAGACTTGTGGCAGAACCACTGAATGACTCTGGCTAACCGTATATAATTCTCTTTAACGATGTTCTAACACCAGCCTAAACCTGTACCATTGTGTTAGGCATTACTGTGTTTTGTATATAGAGTTTGCATGTATGGGGCGTGGCCCCTTTAAGAGCGCGGGAAAACGCGGGTAAACGCGATGACGTCACGTCGCAAACCACGGGGCTGCCCAGGGCAGTCCTCGAGGCATCTCCATTGAGTAAAGACCTGTTTAATTGTTCTCATGTGTCGATCTCCGTTATTCGTTGGAATTCATCAATTCCTACGTTGGTGACCCCGTTTTTGTGAACGTTTTCACAAAAGAAGAGCACAGCATGGAAGCAAACGCTGTTTCGTTAAGGCTACTGCAGTTCTGGGAGCCGCAAGCGCCTTCATGGTTTATTCAGGTCGAGGCCCAGTTCACCCTGAGGAACATCGATGCGGATCAGACCAAGTACCTTTATGTGGTCTCCTCACTCGACAGCTCTACCGCCTCTCGGATCGTCAGCCTCCTCGAAAACTCCCCAGAAAAACAAACAACAACTGACGCTGCGACCACCGAGGATCAGGTCTAACGGGCACCCCGCGGCTGCGATGGCGATCGGCAACGCGGGAAAATTGCTGTTCATCACTGATACTCTCTCTTGTCGTCGTTTTCTGTGCGACACCGGAGCGCAGTGCAGCATTTTACCCGTGACCGCCCTCGCTGTGCGGACGGGGAATCACGGCCCCACCCTTGAAATGGCCAATGGAGTTTCCCAACCCCTCCTCAGTGCGGATTTCCTGTGCGCCAACAGCCTCCTGGTCGACGTTAGGAACCGACGGCTGATCAACGCAGCAACTTTTACTTCTCTTCCGTGTTATCGCAGTAACACTACGTCACGCACCGTCTCCTGTGCGTTCCCGACTCCTGATGAGTTCGCTTGCCTGCTCGGTGAATTCCCCGACCTGACCAGACCCACGTTCATTTCCTCCTGGATTGCCCGTTTCGGAGTAGCCACAGATATTTCGTCAGACAGGGGACCGCAGTTTTCCTCCGAACTCTGGAATGCAGTGGCCCAAGGACTCGTGTCAAATTACGCCGCACCACAGCCTACCACCCACAGGCGAATGGCCTCTGCGAACGCTTCCACCGGTGCCCACTTCACACCACTGGCTGCAGAGGTCACACGTTCCCACGGCGCTTCACAAGGCTGAATACGTTTTTATTCACCATGACGCACATAGGGATCCGCTCAAGGCCCCATATACCGGTCCCTTCCGCGTGTTGGAAGCAGGGGACAAAACCTTCACGGTAGATGTCGGTGGTCAACCGGACCACATTTCGGTCGACCGCCCCATCGAGACAGCACAACCGCCGAGACGGGGTCGGCCACCCATCGTCGTTATGGCAGACCAAGTGCGACCGCCCGCCAGACCGCCAGCCGCCCAGCAGCCTCCACCTCGAGAGTCCAAAGATGTGCAGGTTAGGTTGATTGGCTATGATAAATTGACCCTTCGTGTTAGGGGGATTAAATACATGGGGTTACGGGGATAGGGTGGGATATGTGTAGGGGTTACGGGGATCGGGTGGGTTATGTGTCGGTGCAGGCTCGATGGGCCGAAATGGCCTCTATCTGCACTGTTGTGATTCTGTGATTCTGTGATACAGGAGTTGTTCTGACAGGCTCGTCAGACCCCCTCACCGTTTGACTTTGTCCGTTAAAGCGAATTCTGGGGGGGCGCGTGTGGCAGAACCACTGAATGACTCTGGCTAACCATATATAATTCTCTTTAATGATGTTCTAACACCAGCCTAAACCTGTACCATTGTGTTAGGCATTACTGTGTTTTGTATATAGAGTTTGCATGTATGGGGCGTGGCCCCTTTAAGAGCGCGGGAAAACGCGGGTAAACGCGATGACGTCACGTCGCAAACCACGGGGCTGCCCAGGGCAGTCCTCGAGGCATCTCCGTTGAGTAAAGACCTGTTTAATTGTTCTCATGTGTCGATCTCCATTATTCATTGGAATTCGTCAATTCCTACAGGCTTGCATTTATATAGCACCTTTTGTGACCTCGGGATGTCCCAATGCGCTTCACAGCCAATGAAGTACTATTGACGTGTAGTCACTGTTGTAATGCCCAGGTCATTACTGATGCCAGCCAATATGGTCACCTGCGTTCCTGGACACAGTGTCGTTCCATTCATGAACCTCAAGGACTTTCTGTTCTAGACTTATTACATGCAGATAGCACCCTCTGGTGGTAGCTATTGTATAGCAGTGTTAGTATACAGCAGAGGTCATTTGACCTTTCTTCCTGTTTGACCCCAGAAGTAGTTTTCCAGGAAGAACTTACTGAGTAATGGAGAATCTTCCATGAGGGATTCCATTCTCAATCTAGTGCCATCTCATCTCATATGCTAGGCCAGACGCAATATCTGTGAGTATCTTTGTTTGTTAACATGATAGCAACTTTGTCAGTGTAGTATTTGACAATACAGGTGCACTATCCCTTATCCGAAACCCTTGGGGCCTGATGTGTTTCGGAATTCGGAATTTTTCGGATTTCAGAACGGATGATGCTTATAAGTGGACAAGAGGCAGCCGTCGGGTTTACCCTACAACTACACCACTAGTGATGGATGCAAACCTGGCTAGGTAACCAGATTACTATAAAGAAATAGTTAACAGCAATGTTTCCTCAAAGTTGCACACGGCCACGCAGTAATCTGCAAACTCCCGTGCAAGCTGCTCAAGCTTTTACAGTGGAAATACCGAGACGCTCCACGAAACAACTTTCGGTTTTCAGAGCTTTTCGATTTTCGGAATTGCAGATAAGGGATAGTTGACCTGTACCTTGCTTATAAGAAGTTATTAGTTGGTAGTTACTGAAGTCCAGCTCAAATGTTAGTTCGTATATAATGGCCTTGAAATTCATTGTAGCCACTTTTGGGGCGGTAAAGTCAGGCGGCCGCTAAAGTTTGCGCCCGCCGCCAAATCGAGGCCACTTCTCCGATATTCATTAGCTTCGCCCTAAGAGTTTGCTCGAGCGCTAAAACTGGCGCTGGACGCCTCTCTTTAGGCGCTAAGCCGGAGGTGCTGAGCGAGAGCGCCGAGGCCGGGCGCAGCGCAGGTGCGGCCATCTCGTGATTGACAGCAGACACCCTGGCGCCGGCCAGCTCTTAACGGGGAAGGGTCGACTTGGTCTGCTGCCACGCCCTGGATAGTGGAGCCCTGCAGCTAGGCCTGAACACTGCTGCTGGACCCAAATAGCGCCTGAAGCCATGCAGAAGGCCCGTGAACGAGCGCAGCGCTTCTCAGAGCGTGATCTGAGTGTGCTGGTTGGTGGTGTGGAGAAGAGGCGCCATCTTTTGTACCCGGACAATGGCAGGAAGGCGCCGGTCCGTGTCTACCGGAGAGCCTGGAGGCATGTCGCCAGCAAGGTGTCAGCCAACAGCGAGGTCCCCAGGACCGGTGTCCAATGCCGCAAAAAGTTTAATGACCTCACTCGGATTGTCAGGGTGAGTACCCTTTCCAGTGTCCTCCTCATCCTTGCATGTGCACCTCACATTATGGGCAAAGGGACCTGAAAGCCCTAGTGGCCAGCCCTCATCCAGCAGCTATGGGACAGGCATGAACATCAATTGCACATTCTGCACTTTACACACTGGCCAAGCTATTCCACCATGGGAGGCAGTGCACACAAGATCAGGGCTACACACTGGCCAAGCTATTCCACCATGGGAGGCAGTGCACACAAGATCAGGGCGACACACTGGCCAGGCTATTCCACCATGGGAGGCAGTGCACACAAGATCAGGGCGACACACTAGCCAGGCTATTCCACCATGGGAGGCAGTGCACACAAGATCAGGGCTACACACTGGCCAGGCTATTCCACCATGGGAGGCAGTGCACACAAGATCAGGGCTACGCACTGTACTTAGAGGCCATCCTTTCTCTTGCAGGCCAAGCTGGCCAATAATAGGAAGAGCCGGACTGCGACCGGGGGAGGCCGACCCCAGATCCAGCCGCTCACCGAGCTGCAACATCGCGTGGAGCGCATCATGGGTGGCCGGGTGATTGGCCCCGTTGCATGTGGAGATGCCGACCCTGTTCTGGGCACCAATGGTAAGGACATCAACGTTTGGACCTCTCTCATCCCACTTGCGCATCAGATCTACATCCTTTGCCACTGTCCGACCAATGCGCTGAATGCCACCACTCATGCATCCCTCGCTGACGCCCTCTCCTCACTCTAAAGCTACTCTTGTGCCTCCCTGCTTTCAGATGGTGAGGAGGAGGTCCCTGAAGTTGCCAGTGACAGCCCCTCAGAAGAGGAGGAGGAGGAGGAGCAAGAGGAAGGCGGCCCATCAGGGGAACCCTCAGCCGTGGCAACCCATGCCAATGTAGGGGACACGTCTTCCCTGGAGGGGAGCGTGGCGGAAGTGTCAGAGGGGAGGGGAGCTCATGGGACCTGCGGCCTGCAGAAATGCGGGAGGGGGGTGCCAGCTCGGCGGCCTTCTCCCCAGAGGGGGGAAGGGTCGGAGGGGAGTCCAATTGCTGGGCCCAGCGGCGTCCAGCAACGCAGGAAGGGTCGGCCAGCTCGGCGGCCTTCTCCCCAGAGGGAGAGTCCGGCCTCCAGTCCGGAGATGGTCTTCGCCGAGGAGATGGAACGCCTCGAGGACTTGTCCGCGGACTCGGAGCGCTGGCACACGGAGCTCATGGGGGCAGTGGCACGGTTGCCTGAGGCCATCGAGTCCCTCTCTCGGAGTGTCACCGACGTCGGGGCCTCACAGGCCATCAGTTTGGCGGAACTCGGGGCAGAGCAGGCAGCGAGTCGGGCGGCATTCGGGGCAGCTCAGGCAGCGAGTGGGCAGCTGATCAGTGGTGCCATGCAGTCACTGGGTGCTCTGATGAGGTCACTGAACAGGTCAACACGGGCACTCACTGCTGCCACACTCGCTGTGTTAGCCAGGCATCGCCAGGGCACCCAGCGCGCTGCAGCAGCACAGCGGCCTGTCCCTCGGCAGATTGGTGCGCATGCTGCAGTGCTGGCCCGGGCGAGTGCCAGTGTCTCAGGCGACCAGCGAGCGCCTGCCATCCGCCAGCTTGCCCCCATTCCTCCAGCCGCCACTGCCACTCCCCCAGTGGAGCTGCCAGGAGCTGCTGCAGCAACTGATGCTGGCCAGCCACAGCTGCAGCATTCAACAGCCGCCCGCTCGACGGCCAGACCTCGACTAGGCCGACCCCCAAGGGCATCTGCCGTCACGACATGTGCCCCTCTGGAGCCTGCCCCCAGCCTTGCAGCAGCCAATGGCCTTACTTTGAGGAGGAGCAGCAGGGCGGGCAGGGGCCACACAAAGATGGCCAAGGCATCGCCCTAGCGGGCCAAAAAGTCGAATGTGTGGCCAGTTGTGTTTGTTTTTTGAGGCCGAGAATTGGATGTTTGTTTTTTGAGGCCGAGAATTGGATGTTTGTTTTTTGAGGCCGAGAATTGGATGTTTGTTTTTTGAAGGCCGAGGATGTGATGTTTGTTTTTTACGAAGGCCGAGGATGACGGCCATTTTAGTTGCACTGTTTTGTTAATCCTCTCCAGGTTGTGGGAGCGAGTAATGTGTTTGAGTGTTTTTTGGGGGTTTCGTCTGTTTTTGGTTTTCATGTGGGAAGGGCCCTGAGTTTGTACAATAAAGCATTTTCTTTATTCAGATTTTCCATGTTTGATCTTTGAAGTGTTTGTTGCCTTAACCGGCTGAGGGCTTGCGGAGCGGCTGCAACCATGTTCTTTCATTGGCACAAGCCATTCCCTGACAGGGGGCCTAGAAGTGACGTTCAATAAGCCGCCGACGGGCGGCCCTTGGACCTTGTGCCTCCCTCCTGGGCTGGTAATCCTCGTCCTCCTCCTCCTCATGCTCCTCCTGCTCCTCCTCCTGAGGTGGTGGTCCAACGTGAGGTGGCAGTGCCTGAGTCCTGCGGATAGCCAGGTTGTGCAGCATGCAGCAAACGACGACGAATTGGGAGACTCGCTCCTGTGAATACTGGAGGGCTCCCCCGGAGCGATCGAGACAGCGGAACCGTTGCTTGAGGACGCCGATTGTTTGTTCTATGATGTTCCTAGTCGCTTGATGGCTCTCGTTGTATGCCTCTTCAGCAGGGGTCGTGGGCGCGTGGAGCGGGGTCATGAGCCAGGTACACAAAGGATAGCCTTTGTCTCCGATAAGCCATCCTCTTGGGTGAGGCTGTGCCTGGAACATGTCAGCCACAGTTGTCTGTCGCAGGATAAAGGCATCATGGCTGCTGACTGGAAAGCGGGCATTGACAGCTAGGATGTGCTGCCTGTGGTCACACACCAGCTGTACGTTGAGGGAATGGTAGCCCTTCCGGTTGTGGTAATCCTCGGCATGCTCCAGAGGTGCCCGCAAAGCCACATGCGTGCAGTCAATGGCGCCCTGCACCATGGGGAAGCCCGCTATTCTTGCAAATCCCACTGCACGCTGCTGCTGCTTGTCCAGGGTCATGGGGAAGGAGATGAATTGATGTCTCCTTGTGAAAAGGGCTTCGGTCACCTGGCGAATGCAGCAATGCACGGCGAACTGGGAGATGTTAGCGATGTCCCCAGCAGCGGATTGGAAGGAGCCGGTGGCATAGAAGTTGAGAGCCACCGTCACCTTCACTGCCACCGACAGAGACGTCCTGCGCATCAGCTGTGGCTGCAGATCTCTGTGAAGCAGCTGGCAGATGTCTGCAACCACCTCCCTTCTGAATCGCAGCCTCCTTACACACATCGCGGCAGACATGGTCAGATAGGAGGACTGCTGGCGGTATACCCTGGGTGGGTAAGGCCTCAGTTGGCGACGCCTGTTGCCCCCTCTGCGTCTAGCCAGGGCTGCCACTCTCTCACGGCGTCTGTAAGCCCTTCTGGCATAAGGCTGAAAGTCAGCGTTGGCACCCAATGCAGCCCCCATTATATGCTGGCAAACACTGAGCTCTCAATGAAGGCAAAGATAATTGCAAAGCTCTGGCCTGAGCCAAAAATACCTGTCCTAGTGTTGGTCCAAACCAGTAAGCTCTCCTCCTTGGTCTCTCTCCAAAAAACCGTTGCACAAGAGTGAATGCTGCAAAATGGCTGGCCTTTATAGTGCAGGGTAAGTGCCCTTTAATTAGCGCTCCCCACGGCCCGCCTCGGCTGTGTACCGTTCTACTTCACAGTCGTTAGGGCCGCCCGGCGCACAATGGGCCGGCGCGAGTGAAGTTCCGGTTCGGGGCGCACAAAGGGCGTTGCACTAGTAAATTATGTCATGATCTGCGCGCGCAGCAGGGCGCGCGCTAAGACTTTGCACCGGCGCTAAATGTGTACTGAAGTTGGGGCGAGGCGCAGATCGCGCTGCGCCCGGGTGCTAAGCGCCCAGCGCTCGAGATCTACTCCTCCTAAGGCGCTAACGGCTGGCGCGCCCAACTGAATTTCTAGGCCAATTAGTCTATTCTATTGTTATAAATATGTTTATATCTTATGTAACATTTAATGTATAGTACTCAGTTCTATGTACAAAACATACTTTGTCTTTGTTTACAGTTTCACAAATTTGTTCAAGTAAAGCTTCAAAACAGCAAACCGGCTTCTCGAGGAATTATTTGAATAAGTGTTTAACTTGCTGGATAACTAGATAGGAGCACGTCTAGCGAGACCAGTACAGTGAAAAGATAGCAATACGGCTAGCTGTGGAGAGCGGAGCAGCAGGACCTCAGAGTAGGCCATCACAACAGAGCCAGCTTAAGTCTTCACCTTGTACACCACACTTATCTCACATCAACATGTCAGAAGATAATACCGAAAATGCTACTCAGCGAGTAGAAGACCTTAAACAGTCAGATGAAACGTAGAATGTGACAATCGGTCTATAAGCTCCGGTTACTACAGATCGCAAGCTGGTTCACGGTCATCAGGTGGTTCTAGAGTAAATATGGCCATCGCCAAAGCACGGGCTAAGCTAGGAGCAGCTCAAGCCAGAGATGCGCATGCCGACAGAGAAATAGAAATAAAAGTAGAACAAGCTGAACTCCGAGCTGAGCTCCAAGCTGATCAGGCCCATCTCCAAGCTGATCAGGCCCGTCTCCAAGCTGATCAGGCCCGTCTCCAAGCTGACTAGGCCCGTCTCCAAGCTGACCAGGCCCGTCACCAGGTTGGACGCCAGGCTGAACAGGCCCGTCTCCAAGCCACATTAGACGCTCTGCAGCAACAAAAAGAGATAGATGCTGCATTAGCTGAGGCACAAGTATTCGCGGCAATTTTGGAGGGAGCTGATCCCGAGACAGCTTACAAACCTTTAATTCCCGTTCCGCAGCAGAGTCGACGGCAGCGCACCAGAGATTACGTGAGCGACCATGCCGACATACAGTTTACGAGAGAGAGGGGTGAAGGTCCGCACATCTCTACAGACACATCTCTACAGCGGGAGCAGCGAGGAGGAGCTCGGGAGAAAACCCGGCGACCAGCGAGGCCCGAGACCAGTCGGGAGCAGTGAGTCGGAGCCCGGTATAAAAACCGAGAGAGGCGAGGCATACCAACTCAGCAGCGGGGAGAGAGGTAAAAAGTAATCAGTGTGTGATGTCACCAGGGAGCAGGTAGGTGATTGGTTGGTGAGTATTTCTCTTTTTTCAATACAAGCTTGAATTCTGTGGTGTTAAATTTCTGTGGTGTAGTGGGGATAGTTGGTAAATAAAGCGCCCTAGAGCATACCTGTAACTGGGGTATTGAATAAATTTTTAAAGAAATTAAAGGGGTAAGTCATGGCAGGAGAGTTCAGACCCGTGCTCTGCTCCTCCTGCTCTATGTGGGAAGTCAGGGATGCTGCCAGTGTCCCTGATGACCATGTGTGCAGGAAATGCATCCAGCTGCAGCTACTTGTAGACCGCATTGCGGCGCTCGAGCTGCGGGTGGATGAATTTTGGAGCATGCGCGATGCTGAAAGGCTCGTGGATAACACGTTTAGCGAGTTGTGCACGCCTCAGGGTAGGGCAGCACAGGGGGTGACCATCAGGCGGAGCAACAAAGGGAGGCAGGTAGTGCAGGGAACCCCTGCGGACATCCCCCTTTCAAACAAGTATACCGCTTTGGATACTGTTGAGGGGGATGACTCACCAGGGGAAGGCAGCAGCGGCCAACTTCCTGGCACTGGGGGTGCCCCTGCTGCCCAGGAAGGGGGGAAAAAGAGTGGGAGAGCAATAGTGGTAGGGGATTCTATAGTAAGGGGAACAGATAGGCGTTTCTGTGGCCGTAGACGTGAATCCAGGATGGTTTGTTGCCTCCCTGGTGCCAGGGTCAAGGATGTCACTGAGCGGCTGCAGGGCATTCTGGAGGGGGAGGGAGAACAGCCAGTGGTCGTGGTCCACATTGGTACCAACGACATAGGTAAAAAGAGGGATGAGGTCCTGCAGCAAGAATTTAGGGAGCTAGGTGAAGGATTAAGGAGCAGGACCTCAAAGGTTGTAATCTCTGGATTACTCCCGGTGCCACGTGCTAGTGAGTATAGGAATAGGAAGATAGAACAGATGAATGCGTGGCTAAAGGGATGGTGCAAGGGGGAGGGCTTTAGTTTCCTGGATCACTGGGTCTGCTTCTGGGAAAGGTGGGACTTGTACAAGTCGGACGGTTTACACCTGAACCAGGGGGGAACCAATATCCTTGCGGGGAGGTTTGCTAGCACTGCTGGGGAGGGTTTAAACTAACTTGGCAGGGGGTTGGGGTACAGAGTGGAGCTATAGTAGGGGGTGATTTACGGCCAAATACAGAGGGAAAAACAAGTCAGCTGGGAAGGCAGAGCAAATATGTGAAGGCAAAAGAGAATATGGCAGGGCTGGAAGGCATTTATTTTAATGCAAGGAGTCTTGCAAATAAGGTGGATGAACTGAAGTTGTTGTTGAACACATGGGAGTACGATATTGTTGCTATCACGGAGACATGGTTGAGGGAGGGTCAGGACTGGCAGCTCAATATTCCGGGGTATAGAATCTTCAGGCGAGACAGAGGGGGGTGTAAAAGGGGAGGGGGTGTTGCAATATTAATTAAGGAGTCAATTACTGCTGTAAGGAGGGATGATATATTAGCGGGTTCCTCTAATGAGGCCATATGGGTAGAACTTAAAAACAAAAAGGGGGCAAGCACTTTGCTGGGAGTGTACTATAGGCCCCCAAACAGTCAGGGGGAGATAGAGGAACAGATATGTAGGCAAATCTCCGAGAAGTGCGAAAATAATAGGGTAATAATAGTGGGGGATTTCAACTTCCCCAATATAAATTGGGACAGTCAGAGTGTGAAAGGCTTAGAGGGTGCAGAATTCTTAAAGTGCATCCAGGAGAGCTTTTTGAGCCAACATGTAGAAAGTCCTACAAGAGAGGGGGCGGTACTGGACCTAATTCTGGGGAATGTAGCCGGGCAAGTGGTGGAAGTGTCAGTAGGAGAGCATTTTGGCGACAGTGACCATAATTCGGTGAGATTTAAGGTGGTCATGGAAAAAGACAAAGACGGCCCGGAAATAAGGGTTCTAAATTGGGGGAAGGCCGATTTTAATATGATAAGGCAGGATCTGGCCAAAGTGGACTGGGAGCAGCTGCTTATAGGAAAATCCACATCAAAACAGTGGGAGACTTTCAGAAGGGAAATAGAGAGAGTACAACGCCAACATGTTCCTGTAAAGGTCAAGGGTGGGACCAACAAGCAAAGGGAACCTTGGATGACAAGGGATATACAAAAATGCATTAGAAATAAGAGGGGGGCTTTTGGCAGTTACAAAAGACTAAAGACAGAAGAAGCCCTAGAGGAGTATAAAAAGTGCAGGGGCATACTTAAAAAAGAAATTAGGAGGGCGAGGAGGGGCCATGAATTAACACTGGCGAGCAAAATAAAGGAAAATCCTAAGATGTTTTATAAGTATATTAAGGGCAAGAGGATAACCAGGGAAAGGGTAGGGCCCATTAGGGACCAAAGTGGCAATCTGTGTGTAGAGCCAGAGGATGTAGGCGGGGTTTTAAATGAATTTTTTGCATCTGTGTTCACTATGGAGAAAGACGATGCAGACATAGAAATCGGGCAAGGGGACTGTGGCATACTTGAACATATTAGCATCGAGAGGGAGGAGGTGCTAGCGGTTTTAGCGGGCCAAAAAGTGGATAAATCCCCAGGCCCGGACGAGATGTATCCCAGGCTGCTGTGGGAGGCAAGGGAGGAGATTGCAGGGGCTCTGACACTAATTTTCAGAACCTCTCTGGCCACAGGGGATGTACCAGAGGACTGGAGAACAGCTAACGTAGTACCATTATTCAAGAAGGGTAGCAGGGATAAACCAGGGAATTACAGGCCAGTGAGTCTAACATCTGTGGTGGGGAAATTATTGGAAAAAATTCTGAGGGACAAAATTAATCTATACTTGGAGAGGCAAGGATTAATCGGGGATAGTCAGCATGGCTTTGTTAAGGGTAAATCATGTCTAACAAATCTGATCGAATTTTTCGAGGGGGTGACTAGTGGGGTGGATGAGGGAAATGCTGTGGATGTGGTGTACATGGACTTCAGTAAAGCTTTTGACAAAGTCCCGCATAGGAGACTGGTCAAGAAGGTAAGAGCCCATGGGATCCAGGGTGCCTTGGCGCGTTGGATCCTAAACTGGCTGAGTGGCAGGAGGCAGAGGGTGATGGTCGAAGGTGTTAAGTATGTGTATTGTATTGAACAATTAACACAAAGACTTAAACGTATAACTCAAACAGGTCTTTACTGGTAGGAGGTAGGGACTATACATAGGTCTTTACTTCATGCCCACAGGCGGGAACTGAGGGGAGATCAGTACCCACAGTACTATTTATACCCCTATGGCCAGGAGTGGTACTGCGTATCACTACGCCCAACAAGTAGTGCAGTCCTGTCCATAGGTTCAAAGTAGCACACATATTACATACACAACATTCCTCCCTTCCTAGCTTTACAGTCATCTCCCCATTTAACATAACGTAATAACATATATACATATATAACTTCAGGTTTACATAACAGAATAACATAGATACATAGATAACTTCATGTCAAAACAGATCACAGATTCAGTCTCTGCGGAAAACAGTTCACAAATTCAATCTCTGTGGTGGAGTCGGTTCACGTTGCTGGAGTGACTCATTCAATAGTCCTTCCATGGATTTAACAGTTTGAACTTCCGAACTGAATTGGCTCCGTTCGGAGGGACCACGTGTGTGATCTGGTAGAGGTAATAATGGTTCAGATGGGTCATCTTCTGTTTCGACTTTTCCTTTTCTGCTTCTTGGAGACTCTCTGGGCTCCACTGTCAGCTGCCAGCTGCATGCGCAGTTCCTCCTTCTCTCCCTCCTTTTTCCGTAGTAGAGCCACCTTCTCCCGATGTTCCGTAGACTTTCGGTGCTCCTCCATGATTTCTGTATGGTGGGAGTCGAAGTTACAAGTTGGGCAGGACAGGACATAGTAATATTCGGTGTCGTCCTGATCTAGGCCAGCGAGAGGGTCTTCTATTTCCTCCATACCCAGCTGGGCGTTAGCCAGCTTTTGTTCCAAGTCCAGACATCTTTCCTGAAGAGACTTCTTCATGCGTACCTCTTCATCCAGCTTTTTCTGGGCTTTCAGCAAGTCGTTTACTAATGACCTCATTTGAGATTTTACTACTTCAACTTCTTTTGGAGATTGATTGATCGGACTATTCAATCCCTCTACCGGAGCAGCTGTTTCAGCGGTCTGTTGTTCTACGTTGACGTGAGTCAGCGTACTTTTGGCATCCAAGGGCTGCTCTGTTGCAGTCATCTCAGTCTGTGTTGCCACCTCAGCTCTTCCAATAACCTTTGAGAGCTCCGAACCCCTTTCGTTTGAATATTGAAGTTCGTGTTCAAGTTTTTCCCATTTCAGAGTCCTGTCCTTCAGCATATGCAGGAGTTGGCTGACCGTTAACTCCTCTGACATCAGACGTTTTGTGTGCTCCTGCTCCATTTTCTCCATCAGCTGCTTCTGTTGTCTTTCCAGATTCTCCAACTCTATATCAAAGAACTCTTTCGTTGCATTCAACTCTTGCTCACAACGGCGAAGCATTTGTTCTAATTGCTGTTGTAGTTTGAAATGGAGTTGAGTTCGAGCCCGGTGTCCCTCAGAAATGGGCACATCAGTAGACTTGCCAGACTCAGAATCCACAGTTAAACTATGTTGTTGTTGCTCAGTGGAATTCTGTGCTGAAACTTTGTCTTTTGCACCTGAGTTGGGCTTACCATCATCCGTTCCAGAGTCTGGGCCGACTATCTTCACCGAGTTCTCACTCGTTATTGTTTGTAGGAAATGCCAGTCCATATTCATTTTCCTAATCCACTCCCATCCTAGTAGTGGAGAACCTCCTTCAGATATCACATATAAGTCCATTATTTGACTGTCTTCGCCCTTGTGGACCACTGCAACCTCTATTTTCCCGATGGGGTACACTCTTTGCCCCGTGTATGTTTTCAATATAATCCCCGTATCCTGTAGGGGAATATGTTGGAATAACTTTCCGTAATCTTTCTTATTTATGACCGTCAATGCCGATCCAGTGTCCAATTCCAGTTTTACTTGGACTCCTTCTATCTGAAGAGTGACCCAAATTGTCTGGAGGTCTGCACCCTTACCAGCGTTGAGTACTCTTAAGCTAGCCAGTTCATTACAGCTTAAGCTAGCCAGTTCATTACTGCTAGCGTCTGAATCGGACTCCTGTTCGGTCACCTTGTGTACCTTTGCGTATTTTCCTTGCGGTGACTTCTTGTTGCTGGTCTTCTTCCCTGACCTGCATACTCTAGCTATATGTCCAAGCCTACCACAAGTTCTACATTCTTGGTTTTTAAACCAACACTGGTTCTGATCATGCGTTGTCTTTCCACAACGATAACATTTGCCAGAACTCACACCCAATTTGTGTGCACTGAGCTCCGGTGACCGTAGCTGCATTACTGCCGTGCCTCTCGCTGCGGCTTCGTGTGCTGCTGCCATAGTGACCGCCTTCTCAAGCGTCAGCTCATTCTCCTCTAGCAGTCGCTTTTGTGTATCCTGTTTAAATAAACCACACACAAATTTGTCTCGAAGTGCCTCTGTCAGTCCCGTTCCAAACTGGCAATATTTCGCTAATTTACGCAATTCCAGCAAATAATCAGCATTGCTTTCATGCTGTAGCTGCCTTCTGTCGTAAAATTTAAATCGTTCCGCTAGCATCAGCGGCGTGGAGTTTAGATGATCTTTCAGGACAGTAACAATCTCATCGAACGTCTTATCCGCCGGTTCATCTGGTGATAACAGGTGTTTCAATTGCCCGTATGTCTTCGCACCCATTAAATTTAATAATGTTAGAGCTTTATCTTGGTCATGAATTTTATTGGCCTTACAATAATTTTTTACTCTTTCAACATATATGGCCCAATCTTCGAGGTCACTATCAAAGGTGCTAATATTCCCATGTTTAGGCATTGTAGATTTGCAATTTCTCAGATTTTATTTTGTTTACTTGTTATCAAAGATGGCGGCTTCCCGCTCTTGCCGTCGTCCTCCGCCCACAAAATGGCGGTTTTCCCGCGCTTGGCGGTCTTCACCCGTCCCCCGACGCCGTCTCCCTTCAGCCCCCGAGTGCGGCCCTTATCTTTGGTTCCGATCGCTGGCCCGCGCTGCGCCTCGCACTTGAAGCGGCTCCCGGCCTCTGGCTTACCCGCTCGCGCGGCTCTTTGTCACTCCCTCCCGGGCTCTGGCTTACCCGCTCGCGCGTTTCACCGCGGCTCTTATCAGGGATTGCGATCGCCCTTATCTTCTCCAACTTCCCCAGCCCTGTCTTTGCAGCCAACACTGCACGGCTTACCCCACCACCTAGGTTGAACAAGGAAACTGCAGAAAGACTTCTGTCAGTCGCTGGAAGCTGTCAGGATGTTTGTTGCACTCCAGTGCTCAGTCGCTGATGGAGGCTTCAGAGTCCTAAAGCCTGTCGCTTCTAGTGGGGTGGTGATGTTTGAAACCTCTCTTCAACTGCCGCAGGGTAAGAACCTGACTCGTCGCCAGTGTTAAGTATGTGTATTGTATTGAACAATTAACACAAAGACTTAAACGTATAACTCAAACAGGTCTTTACTGGTTGGAGGTAGGGACTATACATAGGTCTTTACTTCATGCCCACAGGCGGGAACTGAGGGGAGATCAGTACCCACAGTACTATTTATACCCCTATGGCCAGGAGTGGTACTGCGTATCACTACGCCCAACAAGTAGTGCAGTCCTGTCCATAGGTTCAAAGTAGCACACATATTACATACACAACAGAAGGTTGCTTTTGTGACTGGAAGCCTGTGTCCAGTGGGGTACCTCAGGGATCGGTGCTGGGTCCCTTATTGTTTGTGATCTACATAAATGATTTGGATGAAAATGTAAAAGGTATGATCAGTAAGTTCGCAGATGACACGAAAATTGGTGGGGTGGTAAATTGCGAGGAGGAAAGCCTCCGGCTACAGGACGATATAAACGGGTTGGTCAGATGGGCGGAAAAGTGGCAAATGGAATTTAACCCTGAAAAGTGCGAGGTGATGCATTTTGGACGGACAAATAAAGCAAGGGAATACACAATGAGTGGTAGGACCCTAGGAAGTACAGAGGGTCAGAGGGACCTTGGTGTACATGTACATAGATCCCTGAAGGCAGCGGAGCAGGTAGATAAGGTGGTTAAAAAGGCATATGGGATACTTGCCTTCATTAGCCGAGGCATAGAATATAAGAGCAGGGAGGTTATGATGGAGCTGTACAAAACGCTGGTGAGGCCACAGCTGGAGTACTGTGTGCAGTTCTGGTCGCCTCACTATAGGAAGGATGTGATTGCTTTGGAGAGGGTGCAGAGAAGATTCACCAGGATGTTACCTGGGATGGAGCGCCTCAGCTATGAAGAGAGGCTGGACAGGCTGGAGTTGTTTTCCTTGGAGCAGAGAAGGCTGAGGGGGGACCTGATTGAGGTGTACAAAATAATGAGGGGCATAGATAGGGTAGATAAAGAGGAACTTTTCCCCTTAGTGGGGGGGTCAATAACAAGGGGGCATAGATTCAGGGTAAGGGGCAGGAGATTTAGAGGGGATTTGAGGAGGAACTTTTTCACCCAGAGGGTGGTTGGAATGTGGAACTCAATGCCTGAAAGGGTGGTGGAGGCAGGAACCCTCACAACATTCAAGAAGCATTTGGATGAGCACTTGAAATGCCATTGCATACAAGGCTATGGACCAAATGCTGGAAAATGGGATTAGACTGGACAGGGATGGATGGGCGGCGCAGACACGATGGGCCGAAGGGCCTCTTTCTGTGCTGTAAAACTCTATGACTCTATGACTCTATGAACATGCCCCAAGTTGCCAACCAAGGTCAAAATAGACAGCGTGCCTCAAGCCGCAGAATCTCCCCCAGCAACACGGAAGACACGGTGCAGAGGAATAGAATGCCGCAGAGAGAAAGTCAGGAGCAAAACCCCTTTCATTTCCTTGAGACCCCCAACAGAGCCCCTACTCAAGGCAACCCTGGCACAGGTCCCAGCACCTACGACCTTGACAAATACCTTGCACGCAGCCAGCTGGTGATTACAGGGTTAACCAAGTTTGATGACAGGCCAGAGAATTATTGGGCTTGGAAGTCCTGCTTCCACGATGCCATATCGAGCTTAGACCTGTCGGCAGGAGAAGAGCTCGGCTTCCTTATCAAATGGCTCGGCCCAGAGTCCGCCGGGCAGGCACGCAGGATAAAAGCGGTCAATGTGGGACAGCCGCCAGCGGGGTTGAAGATGGCTTGGGCGAGGCTGGAAGAAAGCTACGGCTCACCTGAAGCCATTGAAAGGGCTCTCTTTGACAGGTTGGAGAACTTTCCGAAGTTGACGAATAAGGAACCCCAGAAGCTCCGCGACCTTGGAGATCTGCTGTCGGAACTCGAAGCCGCAAAGCAGGACGGCTACCTACCTGGCCTATCGTACTTAGAAACTTCCAGAGGGGTAAGTCCCATCATTGAGAAGCTTCCATTTAACCTGCAGGAGAAGTGGATATCGTTTGGGTCAAAGTTCAAGCTAAAGCACAACGTTGCCTTCCCTCCATTCTCTGTGTTTGCCAAATTCATCCGTAAAGAAGCCAAAGCCAGGAACGACCCCAGCTGCAACCTCTTCTCCTCCCACACAGCACTTGCCAGAAGAGACAAGTTTGACAGAAATGGAAAGACACCAATATCTGTCCACAAAATGCAAGTGTCTTCAACCGAGAACACGAAGGACCAGAAGAAATCTGAGGATAGGAGCAAACAATGCCCCATCCACAACAAGCCGCATCCATTAAAGAAGTGCAGAGGCTTCAGGGAGATGCCCCTGGAAGACCGCAAACAGTTTCTCAAAGAGAACTCTATATGTTTCAAGTGCTGCTCTTCCACGAACCATCTCGCCAAGAACTGCAAGGTAGATGCAAAATGCACAGAATGTGAAAGTGATTGGCACATTTCAGCACTCCACCCAGGCCCAGCTCCTTGGAAGTCAGAGTCGCCTCCTCCCACCTCAGAGCATGGCGAGGAGAGAGAGGGAGCTGGCGGTCCGGAGATTACATCCAAGCGCACCGAGGTGTGTGGAGAAGGAGTGAGCGCAAGAGCATGCTCCAAGATATGCCTCATTAATGTGTACCCTGTAGGACGTCGCCAAGAATCTGAAAAGATGTATGCCATACAAGACGAACAAAGCAATCGTTCTCCAGCAAGATCCGAGTTCTTCAACATCTTCAAGGTCAAAGGAAGTCCGTCGCCTTACACGCTGAAGACGTGTGCTGGACTTTCAGAGACAGCCGGCAGGAAGGCCTGCGGTTATGTTGTTGAGTCAGCCGACGGGAAGATTAGCCTCCCCCTTCCTACACTCATCGAATGTAATCAAGTCCCCGACAACCGTTCTGAGATTCCCACTCCGAATGCAGCTCATCACCACCGTCATCTGAGACGCATTGCAGACGAGATTCCACCTCTTGATCCAGATGCAGGCATAATTCTGTTGTTGGGAAGGGACATCCTGAGGATAAGGAAACAGATCAACGGTCCACATGACGCCCCTTTCGCCCAAAGGCTAGACCTCGGCTGGGTCGTTGTTGGAGACGTGTGCCTCAAGGGTGCTCACAAGCCATCTCAGGTGAGCACACTCAAGATTTCCATCTTGGAGAATGGTTGTCCAAGCTACCTTACCCTATGCAGTAATCAGATCCGAGTGACAGAGAAGTTCAGTCATACGGCCCAGCCTCAGAATCCGCCAGCGCTGATCTCCGCAGACAGCACACAGATGATGCTCACTGGAGAGAACCCGGGTCAGTCAGTCTTCTGTCGCACCGCCAATGACCACAAACTTGCTCCATCGATCGACGACATGAGATTCCTCCAGATTATGGACAATGAGGTCTCTCGTGACAGCTCTAACAGCTGGGTTGCACCCTTACCCTTCCAGAACCCCAGATGACGGCTGCCGAACAACAGGGAGTATGCCTATAATCATCTTAACTCACTCCGTCGTACACTAGAGAAGAAGCCAAAGATGAAAGCACACTTCCTAGAGTTTGTCAAAAAATGCTTGTCAACGATCATGCAGAGATAGCTCCTCCACTCCAGGAAGGCCAAGAGTGTTGGTACCTCCCTTCCTTCGGAGTCCATCACCCCAAAAAGCCGGAACAGATCCGCGTGGTGTTTGACTCCAGTGCACCATACCAGGGAGTCTCTCTCAATGACGTACTCCTCACAGGGCCCGATCTCAACAACAGCCTCTTGGGGGTACTCATGAGATTCAGGAAAGAGCCCGTCGCCATCACTGCCGATATCCAGCACATGTTTCACTGCTTTGTGGTGAGAGAAGACCACAGAGACTTCCTCCGCTTCCTGTGGTATCGCAACAACTGTAATGTATATACCTTTAAGTGGGGAACTATCTTTTACAGCTCATGTATACTGCAGTACCGGCAGTGACCACACCTGTGTATAGCCCTGAGTAGTAATCTGTACAGATCAGTTGCAGTGTGAGCCACGTTGAGTAAACAGCTGTTGTACCGTTCTCCGCAGTCTGTGTCTTATTATACACGGACGTAACATTGGCGACGAGGCAGGTTCGAACCTACCTGCAACTCTGCATCACCTCCCGGGGATTCGTTCCTGGAGATCAGTGGATTGGAGGTCAAGGCCAGAGACTCGGGCGTCGACCACGGGCAACCGCCCAGTCATCCAGCAGAGACTTGAGAATTGCGGGGGGAGGCTGTCGAGAGCAAGGCTTGGCTTTCCAGTCGAGGTGGTCCAGCGAAACGTGCTGGCAACAGGTAGTGCGCAGACCCTTCCCGGACAGCGGCGGGCTAGAGCCCGACCGAGCGGCACAGCAAAGGGCCGAGCAGCATCGACGGGGGAGAGAGAGAGAGAGAGGGCAGAGCGCATAGGGTGCAGCCGGTGTTCAGGGGCTGAGCAGCGTCGGAGAGAGGGAGAGAGAGACATGCAGAAACCCGCGAGGCGCCGCCATTGCTACGAGGACCGCCGAGAGCGGCGTTGGCAGCAGCGCAGGAGAAGCACGCGAAACCTACAGGGCGCCGCCATTGCCACGAGAACCGCCGGGAGCGGGGGAAGAAGGAAAGCGCGGGAGACGCCATTTTAAGCCATTGGGAGACGCCATTTTAAACCACACCCAAAATGCCGAAGAGTGGCAGTATCACCGCATTTGACAATGAAGTCGAAGATTGGACTACATATGTCGAACGAATAGAGGTGTACTGCAAGGCAAATGAGGTGTCAGATGACAAGAAAGCGTCGGTATTGTTAAATTTAATGGGTGCAAAGACGTATGGTTTATTACGAAATCTAGTAACCCCAACGAAGCCAATTGAAAAGAGTTTTGAAGACATAGTAACGATACTAAAGGAACATTTAAACCCCACACCGCTGCTGATAGCAGAAAGATTCAAGTTTCACAAACGGAACCAGCATAAGGATGAAAGCAATGCTGATTGTTTAACAGAACTGCGCAAACTATCGAAACACTGCCAGTTTGGAGCGGGACTGGCAGATACCTTAAGGGACAAGTTTGTGTGTGGGCTTCAAAGTGAAGGAACCCAGAAACGGCTTTTATCTGAAAAGGACCTTACGCTGGAAAAGGCTTTCAGCATTGCGGTATCATATGAAGCAGCAGCACGGGGCGCTGCAGAGATACAACAGAGACCGCAAGAAAATGGCACAAACTAAATGTCATATGGAACAGAGAAGTGCTATCGCTGCGGCAGAACAACACATGACCAGAATGATTGCTGGTTCAAAGACAAAGTGTGCAGACAGTGTGGAAAAGTAGGACACATAGCACGAGTCTGCAGGTCAGGAAAGAAAACCAGCAATAAGAAACCTACCAAAGAAAAGTACAAGAAGGTACATAAGATGACGGAGAATAGTTCAGATGAACAAAAGAGTGATAACGACTCCGAAAGCAGGGAACTGAGTTGTCTGAAACTACATAATGTGATCACAATGGAGGATCACCGAACCATTTGGATCACTCTCAAGATAGCAGGAGTCCAGGTAAAGATGGAATTGGACACAGGATCAGCCCTAACAGTCATAAACTGATGGGACTATGAGCGGCTATTCTCACATATACCCTTGAGAGACACAAAAATTATTTTGAAGACGTACACGGGGCAAAAAGTCTACCCCAAAGGAAAAATAAGGGTGACCGTTATATATAACGGTAAGGAAACACCAAAACTAGACCTGTATGTATTGCAAGATGCAGGACCACCATTACTGGGACGTGAATGGATCCGGAAAATACAACTGGATTGGCATTCCATACAGGCACTGACTGTGACTGACAAAAAGGATGACGACGTCACACCTGGGCGACTGTCAAAGATCCTAACTGACGCGAAAGAAGTGTTCCAGCAAGGACTTGGAACACTAAAAGGCATGACAGCGACGATTAAAATTGAAGAAAACGCAAGCCCAACATTTTTTAAGGCCAGACCGGTACCTTATGCGATCCGCCCAGCCGTCGAAGCAGAGCTGGAGAGTCTGGAACGTTCAGGTGTACTGTCCATGGTAGACTGGAGCGAGTGGGCTACACCCACCGTCCCTGTGATGAAAAAGTCGTTGAGCAGCACGCCTGGGGAACCAAGGAAGGTTCGCATCTGTGGGGACTTTAAGGTAACAGTGAACCCGATCCTTCACACCGTACAATATCCACTTCCGCGGATTGAAGATATTTCCGCCTCGCTATCTGGAGGGAAACGCTTCACTAAGATTGATCTGGCCCAGGTGTATCTGCAAATGGAGGTAGAAGAAGCATCAAAAAAAATACCTCACAATCAACACCCATAAAGGTCTCTACCAATACAACCGGCTGGTATTCGGGGTAGCATCAGCTCCGGCTATTTGGCAGAGGGCAATGGAACAAGTCCTGCAAGGGATCCCAGGGACCCAGTGTTATTTGGACGACATCCTGGTCACGGGCGAAAAAGACAGTGATCACCTTGCCAACCTGGAGCAGGTGCTCACTAGATTGCAGGAATATGGGCTCCGAGCTAACCGCCCCAAATGCGATTTTTTTAGAAAACAGATCTCGTATTGTGGCCACGTTATCGGTAAAGAGGGGTTACATAAGTCCCCAGAGAAGATTGAGGCAGTAGTCAAGGCTCCAGCACTGGAAAATGTGTCACAACTGAGGTCGTTCCTCGGCTGGTAAAGTACTACCATAAGTTCTTGCCAAATTTGTCTACAATACCACACCCACTGAACACCCTACTGCAAACTGGGGTGCCATGGAAGTGGAGTGATGAATGTAGACGAGCTTTCCAGAAGAGCAAAACACTAATCACATCGAAAGAGGTATTGGCCCATTACAACCCAGCATTACCAATTCGGTTGGCATGTGATGCGTCACCCTACGGCATTGGAGCGGTGCTGTCGCACAAATTCTCGGACTGCTCAGAGAGGCCAATAGCCTTTGCGTCACGATCACTAACCTCAGCCGAGCGTAACTACGCCCAGGTTGACAGGGAGGCCCTCAGTCTAGTGTGGGGAGTGAAAAAGTTCAATCACTATCTGCACGGGCAGAAATTCACCTTGCTGACGGATCACCAGCCTCTTGTCTCCATTTTTAATCCGAAGAAGGGCGTTCCAGTGATGACTGCGCAATGACTACAAAGATGGTCACTCTTTCTAGGGGCGCACCACTATGAGATTGAATATAAGGGCACGAAACAGCATGGAAATGCTGATGGGCTATCACGCCTGCCACTGCCTACTGCGGAGGAAGCACCAGCAGTGGATCCTGTCGAAATATTCCATTCGACTATAGTTGAATACCTACCGGTGACTAACGCTTGTATCGAAAAGGTAACCCGAAATGACCCAACACTGTTTCGGGTATATGGTTTGACAGTGAAGGGATGGCCAGCACATGGTGACTCACTGTTGCCAGCATTCTCGACAAGGAGAGAACAGCTGTCAGTGTGCCGGGGGACCTTGATGTGTGGATCCCGAGTGGTAATTCCACCCAAGTTAAGGGATAGAGTGCTCAATGAGCTTCGTGAGGGTCATCTGGGAGGGGTAAAAATGAAAAGCTTATGTGTGGTGGCCGGGAATCGATAAGCAAATCGAGGACCTGACCAAGAGTTGCTCAGGATGCCAGAAAGTCCAAAATGCCCCACAACAGGCCCCTCTAGACCCATGGGAGTGGCCCTCATCTCCATGGCAATGGGTGCATATTGATTTTGCTGGTCCATTCATGGACTCAATGTTTTTACTAGCTGTGGATGCGCACTCGAAATGGCCTGAGGTCATCAAAATGTCCTCCACCACCATGGAGAAAACTATTGCCGTCCTACGGACCATTTTTGCCAGGAATGGTTTGCCAGAACAGATTTGCTCCGACAACGGACCACAGTTTGTGTCCGAAGAGTTCCGGAGGTTCTTGAAAAAGAATGGGGTAAGGCATTACACATCTGTCCCATATCATCCAGCCACAAATGGATTGGCTGAGAGGTTCGTACAAACCTATAAGAAGGCAATAAAGACTATGTACAATGACAACATTCCGCTGCAGCACAAGGTGGACAATTTCCTGTTCGCCTACCGGAATGCGACACATGCAGTCACCAACCAGGCCCCAGCCATGATGTTCTTTAACCCAAGGTTCAGATCTCGCCTGGATTTGCTCAGACCAAACGTACGAAGAGATGTTGAGAGTAAGCAATTCCAGCACATCCATGAGAAGCCAACAAGGAGCTTCAATGTAGGACAACCAGTCTTGGCCCGCGACTACCGAACAGAAAAATGGCAGCCAGGAACGATATGCACACGGCAGGGCCCACTAATGTACACAGTGGACGTTGGGGAGAGCATCGTGAGACGCCATGCTGACCAGATCCTAGAGTCACAGGAACAAGTCAACCCCATGCCTCGCCCATACGTACCTGGTGATGAACCCGACGTACAGGTCGCATCTACCCCGGAAACAGTAGCATCGGAAGCTGATGAACCAACCGACGACAGGGGGCCAGAATCGCCTCCGCACCAAGAGCAAGACAATCGGGAAAGGCGCTATCCAGAAAGGATCAGGAAGCCTCCCCAAAGCCTGAATATATAAATAAACTATTTTCAGCTAATGTTGCATGTTAAAAGTGTTAATTGTAATTAGTTTGATATTTAATTGTTAAATGAGTGTTATGGTACTGTTAATCTAAAAGGGGAGGAATTGTAATGTATATACCTTTAAGTGCGGAACTATGTTTTACAGCTCATGTATACTGCAGTACCGGCAGTGACCACACCTGTATATAGCCCTGAGTAGTAATCTGTACAGATCAGTTGCAGTGTGAGCCACGTTGAGTAAACAGCTGTAGTACCGTTCTCCGCAGTCTGTGTCTTATTGTACACGGACGCAACAACAACGACCCCAGCAGAGACATTGTGGACTACAGAATGCGTGTCCATGTCTTCGGGAATAGCCCGTCCCCTGCTGTCACCATATACGGACCGAGGAGGGCTGCCAAGGAAGAAGACGACGACTTTGGCAGGGATGTGAGAGGATTCATCGAACGAGAGTTCTATGTCGACGACGCACTGAAGTCTTTCCTGACCGAAGCAGAGGCCATCAGTACCCTCGGACGAGCTCAGGAACTACTTGCACTATCCAACCTCAGGCTACACAAGATAGCCTCTAACAGACCAGCAGTGATGGAGGCATTCCCCCCTGAAGATTGTGCTAAGGACGTCAAGGATCTAGACCTCTTCACTGATGACCTCCCCCTACAGCGTAGCCTAGGAGTGTCTTGGAACATAGCAACAGACACGTTCACATTCCAAGTCTTAGATGACAAGAAACCCTTCACACGTAGAGGAGTGCTCTCTACAGTCAATGTTGAGTCTGAGTGTTCCAGATATGCTTAATATAAATCACTGGACACAGACAACAAGAATAACTAAAACAGGTCTTTACTAATCGAAGGTCAGGGCTGAACTGCTTAGCAAATTACTACACAGAGTTTATATACCGGTGTGGTCACCACCGGTACTACAATATACAGTAGCCAAGAGAAAGTAGTCCATCTCTTAAGGTAGTCTCTTAAGGTGGTACAGGTTACATACACCACAATTCCTCCCTTTTTAGCTTAACAGTGTACATCCCCATTTAAACATAACATGGATAACATATATACAACTTCATGCAAAACTGTTCAAAGATTCAGTCTCTGAGGAGGCCTCCTGATCCGAGTTGGATAACGCCTTTCAGGGGTCTCTGGTTCTCGTTGCTGGTGTGACTCATCTAGTTGATTTTCTATGGATTGGACATCATCAGATACATTGGCGTCTGAGGTAGATGCTTCAGGTTCACTAACTTCTTCTACTGGTGTCTCTGTCGTAGTCATGGGTTCGACCCTTGTTCTCGATTCTACAAGTTGGTCAGCATGATGTCGTATTACAGTTTCACCAATATCTACCGTGTACATCAGGGGTCCTTGTCTGGCACGAATTGTTCCCGACTGCCATTTCTCATTCTTATAGTCCCAGGCTAACACTGGTTGTCCTATTTCGAAACTCCGAGTGGTCCTGTTATTTATGTGCTGGAACTGTTTGTTTTCTACTTCCCTCCGCACATTTGGTTTTAACAAGTCCAACCTGGACCGCAACCTCCTGTTATAGAACGTCATGGCAGGGCTTTGATTTGTCACTGCATGAGTGGCGTTTCGATATGCCATTAGGAAATTGTCCACCTTGTGTTGTAGTGGAATCTGGTCTTCGCTCATGGCCTTTATCGCCTTTTTGAATGTTTGTACAAATCTCTCGGCCAACCCATTTGTAGCCGGATGATATGGAGCAGAGGTATAATGTTTCACCCCATTTTTCTTCATGAATTTCTGGAATTCATCTGACACGAACTGCGGTCCGTTGTCTGAACATATTTGTTCTGGCAGTCCATTTCTTGCGAATATTGTTCTTAGAACTGCGATCGTCTTTTCCGAGGTAGTGGTCGCCATCTTAATCACTTCTGGCCATTTAGAATGTGCGTCTACCGCAATTAAAAACATGGAGTCCATGAATGGACCTGCGAAGTCAATATGTACATGTTGCCATGGGGTTGAAGGCCATTCCCATGGATGCAGCGGTGCAATTGGAGGTGCATTTTGAACTTTTTGGCACCCTGAGCAGCTTTTAGTCAGATCCTCTATTTGTTGGTCGATGCCTGGCCACCACACATAAGCCCTAGCAAGGCTTTTCATCTTGACTCCCCCCAGATGACCTTCATGCAGTTCCTTTAGAACTCGCTCCCTTAATTTAGGAGGAATAATCACCCGTGTTCCATACATCAATGTTCCTCGACAGACGGACAGCTGTTCTCGTCTGGCTGCGAATGCCGGTAACAGTGGTTCACCATGAGCTGGCCATCCTTTCACTGTCAATTCGTAGACCCAAGACAGTGTCGGGTCGTTCCTGGTTTCTCTCTCAATACTTGCATTGGTGACTGGTAAACATTCGATGATGGTCGAGTGAAATAGCTCAACAGGGTCAACTGTCGGTGCCTCTTCCGCTGTAGGTAGTGGCAGGCGCGACAGCCCATCAGCATTACCATGTTGCTTTGTACCTTTGAATTCGATCTGATATTGATGTGCCCCTAGGAAAAGGGACCATCTCTGGAGCCTCTGCGCTGTCATCACCGAAACACCCTTCTTAGGGTTAAAAATGGAAACCAACGGCTGGTGGTCTGTCAGCAGCGTAAACTTTTGCCCTTGCAGGTAATGATTAAATTTTTTTACTCCCCACACAAGGCTGAGAGCCTCCCTATCTATCTGAACATAGTTGCGCTCAGCGGAGGTCAATGATCTGGATGCGAATGCGACTGGTCTTTCCAAGCCATTTGGCAACTTATGTGAGAGCACTGCCCCAATACCATATGGAGAAGCATCACAAGCTAACCAAATAGGCAGCGTTGGGTTAAAGTGAGCCAACACTTCCTTAGAGGTGATCAATGCCTTGCCTTTGTGAAAGGCCCGCTTACAGTCCTCGCTCCACTTCCATGGCACTCCCTTCTGCAAAAGAGCGTTCAGCGGGTGTAGCACCGTGGATAAATTTGGCAGAAACTTATGGTAATAGTTAATCAACCCTAGGAACGACCTCAACTGGGATACATTCTCCGGAGCGGGAGCCTTCACAACAGCTTCGATCTTGTCAGGTGACTTGTGAAGCCCCTCCTGGTCAATGACGTGACCACAGTACGAGATTTGCTTCTGAAAGAACTCACATTTCTGGTGATTAACTCGAAGTCCATATTCTTTCAATCTGTTGAGCACCTGTTCCAAATTTTCAAGGTGTTCCTCATCATCATTTCCTGTAATCAGAATGTCGTCCAGGTAACATTGTGTGCCTGGAATTCCCTGTAATACCTGCTCCATGGCCCTTTGCCAAATCGCTGGAGCCGATACAACTCCAAAAACCAGTCTATTATACCGATATAAGCCCTTATGCGTGTTGATCGTGAGATACTGGCGTGACGCTTCATCAACTTCCATCTGTAAATACGCCTGCGCCAGGTCTATCTTGGTGAAGTGTTTCCCGCCAGCCAATGAAGCGAAGATATCCTCAATCCGTGGAAGCGGATATTGCACCGTGTGAAGCACCGGATTAACAGTGATCTTGAAATCGCCACAGATGCGAACCTTCCCCGGTTCCCCCGGTTTGCTACTCGATGAACGCTTCATGACGGGAACAATGGGCGTGGCCCATTCACTCCAGTCCACCTTTGACAGTACTCCGGACCGTTCTAGTCCTTCTAGCTCAGCTTCCACAGCAGGTCGTATCGCATAAGGTACTGGTCTGGCTTTGAAAAAATTCGGGTTTGCATGTTCTTCAACTTTGATGTTTGCCGTAATTCTTTTCAGTGTTCCCAGTCCCTGCTGGAACACCTCTTTAGCATCGTCCAATATTCTGGACAGTCGTTTAGGTTTGACATCTTCCTTTTTGCCGGAATCTACAGTTAGCGCTTTTAAGGAATGCCAGTCCATATTTATTCTCCTGATCCATTCCCGTCCCAGTAATGGTGGACCTCCCTCAGGTAACACATATAAGTCCATTCCTCGGCTTTCTTTATCCTTGTGGACCACCTTTACCTTTATCTTTCCAATGGGGTATACTCTTTGCCCCGTGTATGTTTTCAAAACAATCTCCGTATCCCTTAAGGTAATGTGTGGAAATAACATTTTGTAATCTTGCTTATTCATGACCATCAATGCCGATCCAGTGTCCAATTCCATCTTCACTTGGACTCCTGCTATCTGAAGTGTGACCCAGATAGTTTGGCGGTCTGCTGTGTTACCCACATTATGTATTCTTAGACAACCCAGTTCCTTACTGCTGGAGTCTAAATCCGTCTTCTGTTGATCCGAACTGTTCTCTGTCACCTTGTGTACCTTTTTGCACTTTTCCTGCGGTGACTTTTTGCTGCTGGTCTTCTTACCTGACCGGCATACTTTAGCTATGTGACCGAGCTTGCCACATTTTCTGCATTCCTGATTTTTGAACCAGCACTGATTCTGATCGTGCGTTGTCCTTCCGCAACGATAACACTTTACTGCACCCAATGCCATTTGATTGGTGCTGAGTTCCGATGACCTTAGTTGCATTTCCGCGGTGCCTCTTGCTGCGGCCTCGTGCGATGCTGCAATGGTGACAGCTTTCTCAAGCGTAAGGTTCTTTTCTTCTAGCAGACGCTTTTGTGTTCCTTCTTTTAATAATCCACACACGAATTTATCTCTCAGAGCATCTGCTATTCCTGTACCAAACTGACAGTACTTTGATAGCTTACGCAGTTCAATTAAGAATTCAGCGTTGCTTTCCTCTTTCAGCTGCGTTCTGCTGTAAAATTTAAATCGTTCCGCTATCATCAGCGGCGTGGGGTTTAAATGTTCTTGCAGGATCGTAACAATTTTCACGAAAGTCTGATCCGCCGGTTTATCTGGTGTTATCAGATGCTTCAATAACCCGTACGTCTTCGCCCCCATTGAGTTTAATAATGTTATTGCTTTCTTATCATCTGGTACTTCATTTGCTGTACAATAAACTCCAATGCGTTCTACATACGTGGCCCAATCTTCAACATCACTATCAAAAGCAGTGATGTTACCGTGTTTAGGCATCCTTGAATTTTTTTTATTTTTTATTTTCCCAAGATGGCGGCTTCCCGCGCTTGGCGGCTTCCCCCGCCGACTACAATGGCGGCTTCCCGCACTTGGTGGCTTGTCCCGCGCTTGTCTTCTTCCCCCGCTGGCTACAATGACGCTGACCGCGCTGTTGCCGTTCTCGCCTCCCAGCGGTTCTTACTTTCCCCCGACGCTGCTTTTGCTCCCCCGCGGTTCTCGTGGGCATCAACACTTCCCTCGTTGCTGCGCCTCTCAGCCCCGATTGCAGCCCGGCCCTTTACACCGGCTGCGGTCAAGTTCTCCGCGGTTCTCGTGGCCTTAACGCTGCCCTTGTCGCTGCGCCTCTCGGCCCCGATTGCAGCCCGGTCCTTTTCACCGGCTGCGGTTGAGTTCTCCGCCCTTTTTCCTCCGGTTTCCCTCCCCTTCTCCACTGACAACGCGGCCAACTTTCTGCCCGTGTCGCTAGATCGGCTTACCCACCACCGTGGTAGAAGGATGATCACTGCCTGTCGCTGATGGAGGACTTCGTGGTCAGTAATTTCCCCGGGTTCTCGATGCCTCCTGTGCGAATGCGGTGCTTAGCAGGATGATGAGGGCGGATGCCTCTTCTCGACGCCCGTTCTGGGGACGAAGCTGCCTTGGATCCAAACTGCCGCAGGGTAAGATCAGACTCGTCGCCACTGTTGAGTCTGAGTGTTCCAGATATGCTTAATATAAATCACTGGACACAGACAACAAGAATAACTAAAACAGATCTTTACTAATCGAAGGTCAGGGCTGAACTGCTTAGCAAATTACTACACAGAGTTTATATACCGGTGTGGTCACCACCGGTACTACAATATACAGTAGCCAAGAGAAAGTAGTCCATCTCTTAAGGTAGTCTCTTAAGGTGGTACAGGTTACATACACCACAGTCAACAGCCTATACGACCCTCTCGGCTTCTTAGCCCCTGTCACCATACAAGGCAGGCTGCTCCTCAGGGAACTCTCCACACTCGCTGAAGAGTGGGATTCACCTCTCCCTGAAGAGATGGAAGCAGAGTGGGACAGATGGAGAGACTCACTCCAAGACTTACAGGAGATCTGAATACCTCGCTCCTATACGTCCTTCTCTCCCTCAAATGCCCAATTCAAAGAGCTTTGTGTCTTTGCAGACGCATCCGCTAAGCCCATTGCAGGTGTGGCTTATCTGAAGGTCACCACTCAAGATGGACAAAGCAAAGTCGGCTTCGTCTTTGGTAAGGCCAAGTTGGCACTCCAGCCAGACCTCACCATACCCAGATTGGAACTGTGCGCAGCAGTATCAGCAGTTGAGATTGCAGAGTTCATAGAAGAGGAGATTGATCTGAAGTTCGACAGCATCACGTATTATACAGACAGCAAAGTGGTGCTAGGATACATCCATAACCAAAGTAGACGGTTCTACGTATACGTGAAGAACAGGGTCCAACGTATTCGACAGTCCACATCCCCCGACCAGTGGAGGTACATCCCCACAGACCTGAACCCAGCTGACCATGGGTCTAGATCTGTAACAGCGTCCCTTCTCAGCAGCACGACTTGGCTGTCAGGACTTGCTTTTCTTCAGGATCCGTTCCCGCACTTCTCCGAACTCAATGAGTCATTTGACCTCCTCAACCCTGTTTCTGACTCCGAGATATGCCCACAAGTCACAGCGAACATTACTCAAATCTCTAAGGACCTGATGAGCACCAAACGCTTTGAGCGTTTCTCCAAATGGAACACTCTCATAAAGATGGTAGCACACCTAACCCACATAGCTCGTACCTTCTCCCAGTCTACACAAGAGAGTAGCTGCCATGGGTGGCACATCAGTCGTAAGAGTCCCTCTGAAGAGGAGCTCAAGAGAGCCAAAATCCTTGTGATGAAGAGTGTCCAACATGAGTGTTACTCAGAAGAGTTGAAGTGCATAGCAGCAGAAGACAACCTACCCCCTCACAGCAGTCTACGGAAGCTGCATCCTATCGTCGACCCCGACGGACTGTCTCTGAGGTGGCCCTTCTTTTGTCACCAGAGGACTCCAGTGACAAGTCAAGTTAGGACTACGTGGAGTCGCTAACGACTCCAGACAGGGAGTGTTCTGGACTTATTACACGCAGATAGCACCCTCTGGTGGTAGATATTGTATAGCAGTGTTAGTATACAGCAGAGGTCATTTGACCTTTCTTCCTGTTTCACCCCGGAAGTAGTTTTCCAGGAAGAACTTACTGAGTAATGGAGAATCTTCCATGAGGGATTCCATTCTCAATCTAGTGCCATCTCATCTCATATGCTAGGCCAGACGCAATATCTGTGTGTATCTTTGTTTGTTAACATGATAGCAACTTTGTCAGTGTAGTATTTGACAATACCTTGTTTATAAGAAGTTATTAGTTGGTAGTTACTGAAGTCCAGCTCAAATGTTAGTTAGTATATAATTAGTCTATTCTATTGTTATAAATATGTTTATATCTTATGTAACATTTAATGTATAGTACTCAGTTCTAGGTACAAAATATACTTTGTCTTTGTTTACAGTTTCACAAATTTGTTCAAGTAAAGCTTCAAAACAGCAAACCGGCTTCTCGAGGAATTATTTGAATAAGTGTTTAACTTGCTGGATAACTAGATAGGAGCACGTCTAGCGAGACCAGTACACTTTCACTGTATCAAATGACTAGCAACACATGAGCAGGTGAATGCCTATTTCCCAGGCAAGAACCATGATTCTTTTATAATTCAGGCAATCATCTGTGCCTGGGCTATTTGAAAGAGAAGCCAGACTTAAAGTTCATAAGAGACCAATTCTACCCTCTACAGCCCTGACTAATGATACCTTGCGAGAGTCATGGACTGAAGCTGAAAGTAGATACGAGACCTAAGCATCTAGCAGGGAAATCATTAGGGCAAACGATTGATATCTTGAAACAGATGTCTCAATAGATCAGAGGCACCTTACAGTACAGCGCCACTGGGTCTCCAAGCTCATCACTATGCGTTGCATACTTCACAACTTTACCATCCGAAAAGGTGTTAACATAGAGGAAGTGCAGCAGAAGGCTGATCCACAGGGAAGATTGAAATACAACACTGGCAACTGGCCTGAGGATTTACCACAGAAACACCTTTGTAGCCAGGAAAAGTAGGCACTGATAAGACATTCCTCTAAGTACATAAGCCATCCTAACAGACCTGTCTATACCATTGGCGGCCGTGCTTTCAGCTGCCTACGCGCGAATTCCCTTCTTTAAACCTCTCTACCTCTCCTCATTTAAGATGCTCCTTAAAACCTCCCTCTTTTACCAAGCTTTTGGACACCTGTCCTAACATCTCTTTATGTGGCTCGGTGTCAAATTTTGTCTGAAAACGCACCTGTGAAGCACCTTGGGATGTTTTACTATATTAAAGGCCCTATATAAATGCAAGTTGTTGTGATTACTACACATGTACTACACAGGGTCTCAATGGCATCCCCAACTTAATCCTCTGCAGTATGTCAACTATCATCGAGCTCATCCTTTGCTGCCACCTTACTTTGCACCAGCAGAAAGAAACTCTCTGGACACCATGACGATAAAGTGAATCCAATTTATTTCCCCACAAGTGTTCAGTGCATGTGTGCTCAGTTTTTTTTTAACTGCCGGGCATCCCTCTGGAGTGTATATTGTATATGTTCCACTTTCTATTTATGCTCCTTCTAAGAGCTTCCCCAGTGGAGGTGGTGACTTCTTCTTAGGCAGTCCCTCGGAACCGAGGATGACTTGCTTCCACACTAAAAATGAGTTCTCAGGTGACTGATGAGCCTCTGTCACAGGTGGGGCAGATGGTGGTTGAAGGGGCGGGTGGGTGGGTTGCTTGGCTTGACGTGCTTGGGTTGATAATCAGGGAGCAGTACTGTGTGGCGGGGGCAGGTTGGTAGAGGACCTTTGTCTTACGGATGCTTAGTGTACGGCCCGTGCTCTCGTACGCTTGGTGAAGGTGTTGACGATGGTTTGGAGTTTGACCTCTGAGTGAGCACAGACGCAAGCGTCGTCTGCATACTGTAATTCGACGACAGAGGATGGGACGACCTTGGATCTGGACTGGAGGCGACGGAGGTTGAACAGTTTCCCGTTTGTTCTGTAGATTAGCTCCAGTCCAGCGGGGAACTTACTGAGGGTGAGATGGAGCATTGCAGCGAGGAAGATCGAGGAGAACGTTGGTGCAATGACACAGCCTAGCTTGACCCGGTCCGTATGTGAATTGGTACTCATGGCAGCCTGTTGGGAGGTGGTCATGTACCTTCCTGTGCTGGGTCATGAGAAGGCTGCGCTGCTGCCTCCACCACATCCACTGCTGCGACGGATTCCTGCGTCTGCCCTCTTTCTGGGCAATGTATTGTCATTTTAGCGGCAGGCTTAGATGGTCCAGATGTGGTGCTATCCTGAGAGGCAGCAGCTTCATGGGTGGCTGCTCCAGCCATGTCCCTGCTGCTGGACATTCCCTCACCGTATCCATTGATTTGCATCGGTACAGACCACTGGGTATTGAGGGCTATGAAGGCTTGCTCAATGGTTCTCACCATATGATCCCTGGCACATTGAAGCTGGAGAAGAGAGCCTCTTGAAGATTGGAGCTAAAGGCTTCCATAATAGCAGCATTAACAGTCACAGGGGATTCTGTCACTGTGCCTCCTTCATGAAGCCCCCCCTTAATGCCTTTTGGAGCAAAGAGGAGGAGGACTAACAGAAGAATTCTCGGCAGGCCAGGCTGCATCAGAGTGGCTCTGCAGCCACCTGCCAGTACCCTCATCTGTAGACTGAAATTTGTCAGAGGACCTGTGCCTGTGGAGGCTCTGATTCACAAGCTGGGCCATAGTAGATTTTTTGCCGCATGCTGCAAGGTGACTTGAAGACACACTTCTCTACAACCACGGCATTGCTGCAGTTGTCAAGGTCACAAATGCCCTTAACTTTTATGCTTCAGGCTCAGTCCAAGCTGCAACTGGGGAGATAAGCAATGTAAGCCAATCTGCTGTCGATAGATATATTGTTTGCTGAACAAAGCAATTCTTCTCCTTCCCCATGGTGAACTGGCAGCAGCACGAGAGGGCTGTGCATTTTACTAGAGTGGCAGGATTCCCAAAAGTTCCGGCAGTTATAGATTGCACCTATCTAGTCTAATGCTCCCTTTGCACAATGCCACTGTCTATATGAATTGGAAAGGCTTCTACTGTATGAATGTGCAGTTTGTTTGCAATTATCAGCAGTGCATTATGCAAGTCAATGCTTGTTCCCAGGCAGCTGTCGTGATGCTTTCATTTTAAGGCAATCCGTGATGCCAGCAATACTTGGCCCACAAAAGAAAGTGTCACGGGGTTCCTGGGCAATCAAAGCTAGACTCTGGAGCCCTGATTCATGTAAGCTCTGTGGTAACTGCGGGCACCAGCTCAAAACAGGTAAAACGAGGGGCATGTAACCCGTGAGTCACAGCAGAACGCGCGATGAGCACGGCGAAGCAACGTTTCAATTATTTGGCTAGTTCTGGGCAAACCCTGCAATACACCCTGGCAAAGATGGCAAGGATCGTGGGTAATCTGCTGCGTATTCCACGACTCTGCTCCGTAAGGCGACATGATCGTGGAGGTCACCCAGACGTAGCAAGTAGACCAGCAAGAAGAGCAGGAGGAGCCTGACGAACCTTTGGAAGAGAACACATTGTTGGCTGCACATTACCCATGATATTTACCTGCAGCTTTTTGATATGCAATTGATGCGCTATCGATTCTAATAAAAGGCCGAGTAGAGTTCAGAACAACAGGCTTTTATTAACTACTGAATGCAACTACAAACAGATCAGGACTATGCCTCTAGTGGATGACCGAATGGCAGAGAGCTGCCTTGCAGCCGTCCTTATACCAGGTAGCCAAGGGCGGAGTCAGCTGAGGCATAGTCAGGTATAACAGTGAAACAAGAGTGAACGACAACAACAACAACAACAATAGTGAACACAGTGAACGACAGTGGTTTACCACATTCACCCCTCGTTTAAAATTAAGTCCGGCGGGGTGAAGTGTATCAAAAGTTCGAGTAGGTGAGTCTGTCGGGCGGCCTCGTTTGCCTTCGAGATCTTCGTGGCGACGGTTGAGATGGTACAGCTTCCAACGACGTGTCTTGAACGGGATCGAGCACCGGCGTATTGTCCCCTTTGGTGTTGGGTGGGCGAGTGGACTCCGGCGGGTCCTGGGGTCGCGGCATGCCGTCTACTTGGGTGGAATGGACAGGGGTGAGAATTGGGTCGACTGAATTTCGGGCTGTGTCGAAGGGGGTCGTGGTGGAGGGCAATGGTGACGGGTCAGTGGACCCCGAGGGTGCCAGATCTCTAATGGAGACTGTACCCTCCCGCCCGTCCGAGTATGCCACGTAGGCGTACTGGGGGTTGGCATGGAGGAGGTGAACCTTCTCTACCAGGGGAGCCGTTTTGTGGGACCTTACATGCTTCCTCAACAGGACGGGCCCTGGGGACGTCAGCCAGTGTGGTAGTGAGGTACCGGATGTGGACCTCTGGGGAAAAACGAACATTCGCTCATGGGGGGTGGCGTTGGTGGCAGTACACAGCAGTGACCGGATGGAGTGGAGCGCATCAGGTAGGACATCCTGCCAACGGGAGGTCGGAAGGCCCCTAGATTTTAAGGCTAGGAGGGCCGCCTTCCAGACCGTCGCGTTCTCTCTTTCAACCTGTCCGTTCCCCCGGGGGTTGTAGCTGGTGGTCCGGCTTGAGGCAATACCTCTCATGAGCAGGTACTGACGGAGTTCGTCGTTCATGAAGGACGAGCCCCGGTCGCTATGAATATAGCTGGGAAAACCGAACAAAGCAAAGAGGTTGTGCAGGCATTTAATGACCGTAGCGGTGGTCATGTCCGGGCAGGGGATGGTGAAAGGGAAACGGGAGTACTCATCAACTATGTTGAGGAAGTACACATTACGGTCAGAGGAGGGGAGGGGCCCTTTAAAGTCGACACTCAGGCGCTCAAAGGGGCGGGTGGCCTTGATCAGGTTTGCTCTGTCAGGCATATACAAGCGCGGCTTGCACTCTGCACAGACTGGGCAGCTCCTGGTCATGGTCCTGACCTCCTCGATGGAGTAAGACAGGTTGCGGGCCTTGATGAAGTGGAAGAACCTGGTGACCCCCGGGTGGCAGAGGTCGCTGTGGAGGCCCCGTAGTCTATCGATCTGCGCGTTGGTGCATGTGCCTCGCGATAGAGCATCTGAGGGTTCGTTGAGTTTCCCGGGCCGGTACAAGATGTCGTAATTGTAGGTGGAAAGTTCAATTCTCCACCTCAAAATCTTGTCATTTTTGATTTTGCCCCTCTGCTTATTATTGAACATAAAAGCAACTGAACGCTGGTCAGTAAGCAGGGTAAATCGTTTTCCAGCCAGGTAGTGCCGCCAGTGGCGCACCGCCTCCACAATGGCCTGGGCCTCCTTTTCCACAGAGGAGTGTCTGAGTTCGGAGCCCTGGAGGGTTCGTGAAAAGAAGGCCACGGGTCTTCCCGCCTGGTTAAGGGTAGCGGCCAGGGCAAAGTCGGATGCATCGCTCTCCACCTGGAAGGGGATGGACTCGTCCACCGAGTGCATGGTGGCCTTGGCAATGTCATCTTTTATACGGTGAAAGGCTGAGCGGGCCTCCGCCGTCAGGGGAAAGGAAGTGGACTTGATAAGTGGATGGGCTTTGTCCGCATAATGAGGGACCCACTGGGCGTAATAGGAAAAGAAGCCCAGGCACCTTTTGAGGGCCTTGAGACAGTGGGGCAGGGGAAGTTCCATCAGGGGGCGCATCCGGTCAGGGTCAGGACCGATGACTCCGTGTTCCACCACGCAGCCAAGGATAGCGAGGCGGGTTGTGCGGAATATGCACTTTTCCTTGTTGTACGTGAGGTTTAGGAGTTGGGCCGTGTGAAGGAACTTATCAAGGTTGGCGTCATGGTCCTGCAGGTCATGGCCGCAGATGGTCATGTTGTCCAGGTAGGGAAACGTGGCCTGTAACGCATTCTCGTCGACCATCCGGTCCATCTCCCTCTGGAAGACGGAGACACCATTGGTGACGCCGAAAGGAACCCTGAGGAAGTGAAAAAGATGGCCGTTTGCCTCGAAAACTGTGTACTGGCGGTCCTCAGGGCGGATAGGGATTTGGTGGTATGCTGCCTTGAGGTCAATGGTCGAGAAAACGCGATATTGCGCTATCTTATTAACCATGTCGGCTATGCGGGGGAGAGGGTATGCGTCCAACTGGGTGTACTTGTTGATTGTCTGGCTGTAGTCGATGACCAGGCGCTGCTTGTTGCCGGTCTTAACGACTACCACCTGAGCTCGCCAGGGGCTGGTACTACCCTCAATAATCCCCTCCTTCAGGAGCCGCGTCACCTCAGATCTTATAAAGGATCTGTCCCCAGTGCTGTATCGCCTGCTCTTTGTGGCGATAGGCTTGCAGTCGCGGGTGAGGTTAGCGAACGGGGGGGGGGTGTGATTTTGAGGGTGGAGAGACTACAGGTGGGGCGCGGTGGGCAATTTAAAAACTGCTTGTTGCAGACAGTGAGTGGGGGAAAAGGTCCACCGTATGTCAAGGTGACACTCTTAAAGTGACAATGAAAGTCCAACCCCAGCAGAACGGCATCGCAGAGATGTGGCAGGACGAAGAGCTTTACATTTTTATAAACAGAGCCCCTCACCGAAAGGGTCACTACGCAGTAGCCGCCGACGTCTGCTGAGTGAGATTTTGAGGCCAAGGAGATCCGATGGCGCGCTGGCAGGACCGAGAGGGAATAATGCCGTACCGTATCAGGGTGTATGAAGCTCTCCGTGCTCCCGGAATCAAAAAGGCAAGTTGTGGCGCGGCCATTTACCTGGATGTCCATCGTGGACCTGGCTAGCTGATGGGGTCTGGATTGATCCAGCGTAATGGAGGCCGCTGTGGAGTCGGGAGCGTCGCTGTAAAACCCCGGTGAGGCGGTGGGTGAGTCGGGGGCCCGTTGGCAAAATGGCGGACAAAATGGCGGCGTCGGAGAAGAAGGACAAAATGGCGGCGCCCATGACGATCCCGATCCCCACGAGGCTGGAGGAAGGCAAGATGGCCGCTCCCATGAATCGCAAGCGGCGCTGCTGAAGGTAGGGGTCTTCTGACTTCTGCAGATGCCAGCGTAGTGTCCCTTCTTACCGCAGGCAGAGCAGACAGCGTTTTTCGCCGGGCAGCGCGCCCTGGGGCGTTTGGTTTGGCCACAGAAATAACATTTCTGGCTCGGGCAAGACATCGCTGCAGCAGTTGGGGCCGGGGCCCGGGGCGGCGCCACATCCCAAGATGGCGGCGGCCGTGACATCCACGAGGCGGCCGCGCGGTCCGGGGAGTAGGTCTCCATGTTCCGATGGGCTACGTCCAACGAAAGGGTGAGTGAAATCGCCTTCTTCAGGTCGAGCTCGCTACTTTCCAGCAGTCGCTGCCGTGTGTGAGTGGACCTGAGGCTTGCAACGAGGGCGTCCCGGATGAGCTCCTCCGTATGTTCCATGGCTGATACTTGCTTGCATTCGCAGGCTCGGCTGAGTTCCTTCAGCGCCCGTATGTATGCTTCTGTGGGTTCCCCGGGCTGTTGTTTGCGGGACCCCAGGAGATGTCTTGCGTAAACATAGTTGACCGGGCGTGCATATTGTTCCTTTAAAATGTCGATAGCCCCCTGGTAGCTCGTAGCGTCCCGGATAAGGGCAAAAGCTCGGTGGTTTACTTTCGAATTCAGCACCCTGAGCTTGTCGGCGTCGGTGGCGACGGTCTCACCGGATGCAGCCAGGAACGACTCAAAACAGTTCAACCAGTGTGAGAACTTAGCAGGCGAGTCCGGTTCTTGCGGGTTGAGTTCCAGGCACTTGATCTTAAGTATCTGCAGCATCGTTATTTTTTTTTTTGTCAGTAGTTAATAAAATTGATGCGCTATCGATTCTAATAAAAGGCCGAGTAGAGTTCAGAACAACAGGCTTTTATTAACTACTGAATGCAACTACAAACAGATCAGGACTATGCCTCTAGTGGACGACCGAATGGCAGAGAGCTGCCGTGCAGTCGTCCTTATACCAGGTAGCCAAGGGCGGAGTCAGCTGAGGCATAGTCAGGTATAACAGTGAAACAAGAGTGAACGACAACAACAACAACAACAATAGTGAACACAGTGAACGACAGTGGTTTACCACACACATTACCCATGATATTTACCTGCAGCTTTTTGATATGCACTACCGACAAGCGAGCCTGTGCGTATTCGGAAAATTCCCCCCCCGATTATGTTTTAAAATTCATATCACGTAAACCAATATTACATGTGCCTGCTATTTATATGCAACAATGACACGATGTAATGCTCACACTGAGAAATCCTATGCAACCACTTAAACCACCCACTCTCTGCTCCCCGAGCCTGGCACTGCGAGCAGTGGTGCGGTAGATTCCGTAATATATGTTTATAAATGACATTTATAAATGTTTATAAATGTTTACTCATGACAGAAAAAGCAAGAGTCTTTTTAAAGCAGCAGTTGTCATTGTAGAGACAAAACTATTTCTAGCTTTAGATTGCTAAAAGTTTAGGGGGCGAAATTCGGTTGCTTTGCGCCTCCCGTTAGCGTCCCCGGGGGTCGCTAATGGGGCGCAAAGCTCATAGGGCTAGATTTTCAGTATAGACAGTTATGGGGCGCTAACCTTAGCGCCCGCCCGAAGTTAGCGCTCGCCCCAAAGTAGCGCCCTGTTGCCGGAAATTCAGTGGCTTCGCCCTAAGAGGTTGGTGGAGCGCTAAAAGAGGCGTTCCACTACTATCTTTAGGCGCTAAGCCGGCGGTGCAGAGCGCAACACCCGAGCTCGGGTGCAGCGCACGGTAGACACTCTGGTGCCAGTGAGCTCTTAAAGGGGAAGGGTGCATGTGTTTTTTTCAAAGGCAGAGTCGAGGAGGAGGAGGAAGAGGAGGAAGAGGAGGAAGAGGAGGAAGAGGAAGAGGAAGAGGAAGAGAAGGAGGAGGAGGAGGAGGAGGAGGAGGAGGAGGAGGAGGAGGAGGAGGAGGAGGAGCCACACAACACATGCAGACTGCCTTTTATAGTGCAGGAGGAGTGCCCTTTAATTTGCGCTCTCCAGGGTGTGTTGCGTTCCATTTTACAAACGCTCTGGACGCCAGCCGCACAATGGGGCGGTCCGACTGAAGTTTGGATTCGGGGCGGCCAAAGGGCGTTGCACGACGGTGTGACGTCATTTTCTGCGCACGCATCCGGGCGGCCGCTAAACTTTGCGCCGGCGCTAACGGGCAACTTAATTTGGGGCGGGGCGCAAACTGCGCTGCGCCCGGGCGCTACACGCATAGCGCCCGAAAATCACTTCTCTTAAGGCGCTAACTGCTGGCGCAAGCAACTGAAAATCTAGCCCCTAGTGTTCAGGCGCGGCGCCGCTAACGGCTCTTGCGAAATTCAGCAGGAGGTTAGCGGCGGCGGTAGCCGGTAGCGCCCCATGGTGCTGCGCCGCTGGCGATGAGGTCATCACCGTGCGGAGCGCCCCGGCCGCAAATTTCGGTTGCGCCCTCTGACCTATCGCCGGATGATATCTTCAACAGTGTCAGGGGGCGTTTCTGCAGCCGCGGCGGCTCAAGTTAAAGGGCAGGTGTCAGGCGGCCATTCTTTTTTGGCAGACTGCCAGTACCTGCCTCCTTCCCCTTTTATCTTCGGGGTGCCGGCTGCGATTGCTCAGCCCGGCACTCCTCTTGAGTGTCGGGCTGTTTTTCCGGCACCCTGCTCCCCAGTGGTCCAGCAGGGCCCCGGTGCGCGCAGCACTAGGCCCCTCCCCTTTAATCAGTGGAGGGAGACCTACAATGACGTGGCGCTACGTGCCAACGCGCGTGGTGCTGTTGCACGTAGCACCGCAAAATTCACTGGTAGCGCCTCAGGGAGGAGGGGGAGCGCTTCTAGTAGCACCCCGCCTCCTGCTTGGGGCGTTACCACTGAATTTACGGCGCTGGGGTGCTAACTTTTTTGGGGCGCTACAAGTAGCGTTCCGGCGAAGTTACCGCCCCAAAGGGGGTGCCACCGAATTTCTCCCCCTAGACTTTAATAAATATGAATTAACAGAAATTGAATGCAGATTTAAAAAATTGATCTTTACAGATAATCACCAATGAAAATCCAAAAGTTGCACCCAACGCCTAAACATGCTGTGTCACTGGGCTGTCTTGTTGGGTTGGTATCTTTACTGCTAAGCAATTTTTTTCCTGTTTTTTCTAATGTTCAGATTATTAAATAGGATGGCCGATAAATTTGTTTAGCGGCAGAAATGGGTGCGAGATGGGCAGGAGATGGACAGGAGATGGGCAGGAGATGGACAGGAGATGGGCAGGAGATGGACAGGAGATGGGCAGGAGATGGGCCGGAGAGGGCAGGAGATGGACAGGAGGTGGACAGGAGATGGACAGGAGGTGGACAGGAGGTGGACAGGAGATGGGCCGGAGAGGGCAGGAGATGGACAGGAGGTGGACAGGAGATGGGCCGGAGAGGGCAGGAGATGGACAGGAGATGGACAGGAGATGGACAGGAGATGGACAGGAGATGGACAGGAGGTGGGCAGGAGATGGACAGGAGATGGACAGGAGATGGACAGGAGGTGGACAGGAGGTGGGCAGGAGATGGGCAGGAGATGGGCAGGAGGTGGGCACGAGATGGGCACGAGATGGGCAGGAGATGGGCAGGAGGTGGGCACGAGATGGGCAGGAGGTGGGCAGGAGATGGGCACGAGATGGGCAGGAGATGGACAGGAGATGGACAGGAGATGGACAGGAGATGGACAGGAGATGAGCACGAGATGGGCAGGAGATGGCAGGAGAGGACAGGAGATGGCAGTAGATGGGCAGGAGATGGCAGGAGATGGACAGGAGATGGGCAGGAGATGGACAGGAGGTGGACAGGAGGTGGACAGGAGATGGCAGGAGATGGGCAGGAGGTGGACAGGAGATGGGCAGGAGATGGGCAGGAGGTGGACAGGAGATGGCAAGAGATGGGCAGGAGATGGGCAGGAGGTGGACAGGAGGTGGGCATGAGATGGGCAGGAGGTGGGCAGGAGATGGACAGAAGATGGGCAGGAGATGGGCAGGAGGTGGGCAGGAGATGGACAGGAGACGGACAGGAGACGGGCAGGAGACGGACAGGAGATGGACAGGAGATGGGCAGGAGATGGACAGGAGATGGGCAGGAGATGGCAGGAGATGGGCAGGAGGTGGGCACGAGATGGGCAGGAGATGGACAGGAGGTGGGCAGGAGGTGGGCACGAGATGGGCAGGAGATGGACAGGAGGTGGACAGGAGGTGGACAGGAGATGGGCAGGAGATGGGCAGGAGTTGGGCAGGAGATGGACAGGAGATGGGCAGGAGGTGGGCAGGAGGTGGGCACGAGATGGGCAGGAGGTGGGCAGGAGATGGGCAGGAGATGGACAGGAGGTGGAAAGGAGGTGGACAGGAGATGGGCAGGAGGTTAGCACGAGATGGACAGGAGATGGGCAGGAGGTGGACAGGAGATGGGCAGGAGATGGACAGGAGGTGGGCAGGAGTTGGGCACGAGATGGGCAGGAGGTGGGCAGGAGGTGGGCAGGAGGTGGGCACGAGATGGGCAGGAGATGGACAGGAGGTGGACAGGAGATGAGCAGGAGATGGGCAGGAGGTGGGCAGGAGGTGGGCACGAGATGGACAGGAGATGGGCAGGAGTGGACAGGAGATGGGCAGGAGATGGGCAGGAGATGGGCAGGAGGTGGACAGGAGGTGGGCAGGAGATGGACAGGAGGTGGACAGGAGATGGGCAGGAGATGGACAGGAGATGGACAGGAGATGGACAGGAGATTGGCAGGAGATGGCAGGAGATGGGCAGGAGATGGGCAGGAGGTGGACAGGAGGTGGACAGGAGATGGACAGAGATGGACAGGAGATGGACAGGAGATGGACAGGAGGTGGACAGGAGATGGACAGGAGATGGACAGGAGATGGGCAGGAGATGGACAGGAGATGGCAAGAGATGGACAGGAGATGGACAGGAGATGGACAGGAGATGAACAGGAGATGGGGAGGAGATGGACAGGAGATGGACAGGAGATGGGCAGGAGATGGACAGGAGATGGCAAGAGATGGACAGGAGAAGGGCAGGAGATGGATAGGAGATGGACAGGAGATGGACAGGAGATGGACAGGAGATGGCAAGAGATGGACAGGAGATGGCAAGAGATGGATAGGAGTTGGGCAGGAGATGGACAGGAGATGGACAGGAGATGGCAAGAGATGGACAGGAGATGGACAGGAGATGGACAGGAGATGGGCAGGAGATGGACAGGACGTGGACAGGAGATGGACAGGAGGTGGACAGGAGAGGGACAGGAGACGGACAGGAGATGGGCAGGAGATGGGCAGGAGGTGGGCAGGAGGTGGACAGGAGATGGGCAGGAGATGGACAGGAGATGGGCAGGAGATGGACAGGACGTGGAGAGGAGGTGGACAGGAGATGGGCAGGAGGTGGACAGGAGGTGGACAGGAGGTGGACAGGAGGTGGACAGGAGATGGACAGGAGGTGGACAGGAGATGGGCAGGAGATGGACAGGAGATGGGCAGGACGTGGGCAGGAGATGGGCAGGGGCTGGGCAGGAGATGGGCAGGAGGTGGGCAGGAGATGGCAGGAGATGGGCAGGAGGTGGGCAGGAGATGGACAGGAGATGGGCAGGAGATGGCAGGAGATGGGCAGGAGATGGGCAGGAGGTGGGCAACAGATGGGCAGGAGTTGGGCAGCAGATGGGCAGGAGGTGGGCAGGAGATGGGTAGGAGATGGTAGGAGATGGGCAGGAGATGGGCAGGAGGTGGGCAGGAGATGGCAGGAGATGGGCAGGAGATGGGCAGGAGGTGGACAGGAGATGGACAGGAGGTGGACAGGAGATGGACAGGAGATGGACAGGAGATGGGCAGGAGGTGGACAGGAGGTGGACAGGAGATGGACAGGAGATGGACAGGAGGTGGACAGGAGATGGACAGGAGATGGGCAGGAGATGGACAGGAGGTGGACAGGAGATGGACAGGAGATGGCAGGAGATGGACAGGAGGTGGACAGGAGGTGGACAGGAGATGGACAGGAGATGGGCAGGAGATGGGCAGGAGATGGCAGGAGATGGGCAGGAGGTGGGCACGAGATGGGCAGGAGATGGACAGGAGGTGGGCAGGAGGTGGGCACGAGATGGGCAGGAGATGGACAGGAGGTGGACAGGAGGTGGACAGGAGATGGCAGGAGATGGACAGGAGGTGGACAGGAGGTGGACAGGAGATGGGCAGGAGATGGACAGGAGATGGGCAGGAGATGGCAGGAGATGGGCAGGAGGTGGGCACGAGATGGGCAGGAGATGGACAGGAGGTGGGCAGGAGGTGGGCACGAGATGGGCAGGAGATGGACAGGAGGTGGACAGGAGGTGGACAGGAGATGGGCAGGAGATGGGCAGGAGTTGGGCAGGAGATGGACAGGAGATGGGCAGGAGGTGGGCAGGAGGTGGGCACGAGATGGGCAGGAGGTGGGCAGGAGATGGGCAGGAGATGGACAGGAGGTGGAAAGGAGGTGGACAGGAGATGGGCAGGAGGTTAGCACGAGATGGACAGGAGATGGGCAGGAGGTGGACAGGAGATGGGCAGGAGATGGACAGGAGGTGGGCAGGAGTTGGGCACGAGATGGGCAGGAGGTGGGCAGGAGGTGGGCAGGAGGTGGGCACGAGATGGGCAGGAGATGGACAGGAGGTGGACAGGAGATGAGCAGGAGATGGGCAGGAGGTGGGCAGGAGGTGGGCACGAGATGGACAGGAGATGGGCAGGAGTGGACAGGAGATGGGCAGGAGATGGGCAGGAGATGGGCAGGAGGTGGACAGGAGGTGGGCAGGAGATGGACAGGAGGTGGACAGGAGATGGGCAGGAGATGGACAGGAGATGGACAGGAGATGGACAGGAGATTGGCAGGAGATGGCAGGAGATGGGCAGGAGATGGGCAGGAGGTGGACAGGAGGTGGACAGGAGATGGACAGAGATGGACAGGAGATGGACAGGAGATGGACAGGAGGTGGACAGGAGATGGACAGGAGATGGACAGGAGATGGGCAGGAGATGGACAGGAGATAGCAAGAGATGGACAGGAGATGGACAGGAGATGGACAGGAGATGAACAGGAGATGGGGAGGAGATGGACAGGAGATGGACAGGAGATGGGCAGGAGATGGACAGGAGATGGCAAGAGATGGACAGGAGAAGGGCAGGAGATGGATAGGAGATGGACAGGAGATGGACAGGAGATGGACAGAAGATGGCAAGAGATGGACAGGAGATGGCAAGAGATGGATAGGAGTTGGGCAGGAGATGGACAGGAGATGGACAGGAGATGGCAAGAGATGGACAGGAGATGGACAGGAGATGGACAGGAGATGGGCAGGAGATGGACAGGACGTGGACAGGAGATGGACAGGAGGTGGACAGGAGATGGACAGGAGACGGACAGGAGATGGGCAGGAGATGGGCAGGAGGTGGGCAGGAGGTGGACAGGAGATGGGCAGGAGATGGACAGGAGATGGGCAGGAGATGGACAGGACGTGGAGAGGAGGTGGACAGGAGATGGGCAGGAGGTGGACAGGAGGTGGACAGGAGGTGGACAGGAGGTGGACAGGAGATGGACAGGAGGTGGACAGGAGATGGGCAGGAGATGGACAGGAGATGGGCAGGACGTGGGCAGGAGATGGGCAGGGGCTGGGCAGGAGATGGGCAGGAGGTGGGCAGGAGATGGCAGGAGATGGGCAGGAGGTGGGCAGGAGATGGACAGGAGATGGGCAGGAGATGGCAGGAGATGGGCAGGAGATGGGCAGGAGGTGGGCAACAGATGGGCAGGAGTTGGGCAGCAGATGGGCAGGAGGTGGGCAGGAGATGGGTAGGAGATGGTAGGAGATGGGCAGGAGATGGGCAGGAGGTGGGCAGGAGATGGCAGGAGATGGGCAGGAGATGGGCAGGAGGTGGACAGGAGATGGACAGGAGGTGGACAGGAGATGGACAGGAGATGGACAGGAGATGGGCAGGAGGTGGACAGGAGGTGGACAGGAGATGGACAGGAGATGGACAGGAGGTGGACAGGAGATGGACAGGAGATGGGCAGGAGATGGACAGGAGGTGGACAGGAGATGGACAGGAGATGGCAGGAGATGGACAGGAGGTGGACAGGAGGTGGACAGGAGATGGACAGGAGATGGGCAGGAGATGGGCAGGAGATGCACAGGAGGTGGACAGGAGGTGGACAGGAGATGGACAGGAGATGGGCAGGAGATGGACAGGAGATGGACAGGAGATGGACAGGAGATGGGCAGGAGATGGACAGGAGATGGCAAGAGATGGACAGGAGGTGGGCAGGAGATGGACAGGAGATGGCAGGAGATGGGCAGGAGATGGGCAGGAGGTGGACAGGAGATGGACAGGAGATGGCAAGAGATGGACAGGAGATGGACAGGAGATTGGCAGGAGATGGACAGGAGGTCGACAGGAGATGGGCAGGAGATGGGCAGGAGGTGGGCAGGAGATGGGCAGGAGATGGCAGGAGATGGACAGGAGATGGACAGGAGATGGGCAGGAGATGGGCAGGAGATGGACAGGAGGTGGACAGGAGATGGACAGGAGATGGACAGGAGGTGGACAGGAGATGGACAGGAGGTGGACAGGAGATGGACAGGAGATGGACAGGAGATGGGCAGGAGATGGGCAGGAGGTGGTCAGGAGGTGGACAGGAGATGGGCAGGAGATGGACAGGAGATGGACAGGAGATGGACAGGAGGTGGACAGGAGGGGGACAGGGGATGGGCAGGAGATGGACAGGAGGTGGACAGGAGGTGGACACGAGATGGGCGGGAGATGGACAAGAGATGGGCAGGAGGTGGGCAGGAGGTGGGCAGTAGATGGGCAGGCGGCGGGCAGGTGATGGGCAGGAGGTGGGCAGGAGATGGCAGGAGATGGGCAGGAGATGGGCAGGAGATGGGCAGGAGATGGCAGGAGATGGGCAGGAGATGGGCAGGAGGTGGGCAGCAGATGGGCAGGAGGTGGGCAGGAGATGGGCAAGTGGTGGGCCGGAGATGGGCAGGAGATGGCAGGAGATGGGCAGGAGATGGGCAGGAGGTGGGCAGGAGATGGGCAGGAGGTGGGCAGGAGATGGGCAGGAGGTGAGCAGGAGATGGGCAGGAGATGGACTGGAGATGGACAGGAGATGGACAGGAGGTGGGCAGGAGTTGGCAGGAGATGGACAGGAGATGGACAGGAGGTGGACAGGAGGTGGGCAGAAGATGGACAGGAGATGGGCAGGAGATGGACAGGAGGTGGGCAGGAATTGGAAGGAGATGGACAGGAGATGGACAGGAGGTGGACAGGAGGTGGGCAGAAGATGGACAGGAGATGGGCAGGAGATGGACAGGAGGTGGACAGGAGATGGGCAGGAGGTGGATAGGAGGTGGACAGGAGGTGGGCAGGAGATGGACTGGAGATGGACAGGAGATGGACAGGAGGTGGGCAGTAGTTGGCAGGAGATGGACAGGAGATGGGCAGGAGATGGACAGGAGGTGGGCAGGAGTTGGCAGGAGATGGGCAGGAGATGGACAGGAGGTGGATAGGAGGTGGACAGGAGGTGGACAGGAGATGGACAGGAGGTGGACAGGAGGTGGACAGGAGGTGGACAGGAGGCGGACAGGAGATGGACAGGAGGTGGACAGGAGGTTGACAGGAGGTGGACAGGAGGTGGACAGGAGATGGACAGGAGATGGACAGGAGGTGGACAGGAGATGGACAGGAGATGGGCAGGAGATGGACAGGAGGTGGACAGGAGATGGACAGGAGATGGCAGGAGATGGACAGGAGGTGGACAGGAGGTGGACAGGAGATGGACAGGAGATGGACAGGAGATGGGCAGGAGATGGACAGGAGATGGACAGGAGGTGGACAGGAGATGGACAGGAGATGGGCAGGAGATGGACAGGAGATGGACAGGAGATGGAGAGGAGATGGGCAGGAGATGGACAGGAGATGGCAAGAGATGGACAGGAGGTGGGCAGGAGATGGACAGGAGATGGCAGGAGATGGGCAGGAGATGGGCAGGAGGTGGACAGGAGATGGACAGGAGATGGCAAGAGATGGACAGGAGATGGACAGGAGATGGGCAGGAGATGGACAGGAGGTTCACAGGAGAAGGGCAGGAGATGGGCAGGAGGTGGGCAGGAGATGGGCAGGAGATGGCAGGAGATGGACAGGAGATGGACAGGAGATGGGCAGGAGATGGGCAGGAGATGGACAGGAGGTGGACAGGAGATGGACAGGAGATGGACAGGAGGTGGACAGGAGATGGACAGGAGGTGGACAGGAGATGGACAGGAGATGGACAGGAGATGGGCAGGAGATGGGCAGGAGGTGGTCAGGAGGTGGACAGGAGATGGGCAGGAGATGGACAGGAGATGGACAGGAGATGGACAGGAGGTGGACAGGAGGGGGACAGGGGATGGGCAGGAGATGGACAGGAGGTGGACAGGAGGTGGACACGAGATGGGTGGGAGATGGACAAGAGATGGGCAGGAGGTGGGCAGGAGGTGGGCAGGAGATGGGCAGGAGGTGGGCAGGAGATGGGCAGGAGGTGGGCAGGAGATGGCAGGAGATGGGCAGGAGATGGGCAGGAGATGGGCAGGAGATGGCAGGAGATGGGCAGGAGATGGGCAGGAGGTGGGCAGCAGCTGGGCAGGAGGTGGGCAGGAGATGGGCAAGTGGTGGGCAGGAGATGGGCAGGAGATGGCAGGAGATGGGCAGGAGATGGGCAGGAGGTGGGCAGGAGATGGGCAGGAGGTGGGCAGGAGATGGGCAGGAGGTGAGCAGGAGATGGGCAGGAGATGGACTGGAGATGGACAGGAGATGGACAGGAGGTGGGCAGGAGTTGGCAGGAGATGGACAGGAGATGGACAGGAGGTGGACAGGAGGTGGGCAGAAGATGGACAGGAGATGGGCAGGAGATGGACAGGAGGTGGGCAGGAGTTGGAAGGAGATGGACAGGAGATGGACAGGAGGTGGACAGGAGGTGGGCAGAAGATGGACAGGAGATGGGCAGGAGATGGACAGGAGGTGGACAGGAGATGGGCAGGAGGTGGATAGGAGGTGGACAGGAGGTGGGCAGGAGATGGACTGGAGATGGACAGGAGATGGACAGGAGGTGGGCAGGAGTTGGCAGGAGATGGACAGGAGATGGGCAGGAGATGGACAGGAGGTGGGCAGGAGTTGGCAGGAGATGGACAGGTGATGGACAGGAGGTGGACAGGAGGTGGACAGGAGGTGGGCAGAAGATGGACAGGAGATCGGCAGGAGATGGACAGGAGGTGGATAGGAGGTGGACAGGAGGTGGACAGGAGATGGACAGGAGGTGGACAGGAGGTGGACAGGAGGTGGACAGGAGGCGGACAGGAGATGGACAGGAGGTGGACAGGAGGTTGACAGGAGGTGGACAGGAGGTGGACAGGAGGTGGACAGGAGATGGACAGGAGATGGACAGGAGGTGGACAGGAGGTGGACAGGAGGTGGGCAGGAGGTGGACAGGAGATGGGCAGGAGATGGGCAGGAGATGGACAGGAGATGGACCGGAGATGGACAGAAGGTGGACAGGAGGTGGACAGGAGATGGACAGGAGGCGGACAGGAGGTGGACAGGAGGTGGACAGGAGATGGACAGGAGATGGACAGGAGATGGCAAGAGATGGACAGGAGATGGCAGGAGATGGGCAGGAGATGGGCAGGAGGTGGACAGGAGATGGACAGGAGATGGACAGGAGATGGGCAGGAGATGGACAGGAGGTGGAAAGGAGATGGACAGGAGATGGACAGGAGATGGGCAGGAGATGGGCAGGAGATGGCAGGAGATGGGTAGGAGATGGGCAGGAGGTGGGCAGCAGATGGGCAGGAGGTGGGCAGGAGATGGGCAGGAGGTGGGCAGGAGATGGGCAGGAGATGGCAGGAGATGCGCAGGAGGTGGGCAGGAGATGGGTAGGAGGTGGGCAGGAGATGGGCAGGAGGTGAGCAGGAGATGGGCAGGAGATGGCAGGAGATGGGCAGGAGATGGGCAGGAGGTGGACAGGAAATGGGCAGGAGGTGGGCACGAGATGGGCAGGAGATGGACAGGAGATGGACAGGAGGTGGGCAGAAGATGGACAGGAGATGGGCAGTAGATGGACAGGAGATGGACAGGAGGTGGGCAGAAGATGGACAGGAGATGGGCAGGAGATGGACAGGAGATGGACAGGAGATGGACAGGAGGTGGACAGGAGATCGACAGGGGGTGGACAGGAGATGGACAGGAGATGGACAGGAGATGGACAGGAGATGGATAGGAGGTGGACAGGAGGTGGGCAGGAGATGGACAGGAGATGGACAGGAGATGGACAGGAGGTGGGCAGAAGATGGACAGGAGATGGGCAGGAGATGGACAGGAGGTGGACAGGAGATGGGCGGGAGGTGGACAGAAGGTGGACAGGAGGTGGACAGGAGGTGGACAGGAGGTGGACAGGAGGCGGACAGGAGATGGGCGGGAGGTGGACAGAAGGTGGACAGGAGGTGGACAGGAGATGGACAGGAGATGGACAGGAGATGGACAGGAGGTGGACAGGAGGTGGACAGGAGGTGGGCAGGAGGTGGACAGGAGGTGGACAGGAGATGGGCAGGAGATGGACAGGAGATGGACAGGAGATGGCCACGAGATGGGCAGGAGATGGACAGGAGATGGGCAGTAGATGGACAGGAGATGGACAGGAGGTGGGCAGGAGATGGACAGGAGATGGGCAGGAGATGGACAGGAGATCGACAGGAGGTGGACAGGAGATGGACAGGAGGTGGACAGGAGATGGACAGGAGATGGACAGGAGATGGACAGGAGATGGATAGGAGATGGACAGGAGGTGGGCAGGAGATGGACAGGAGATGGACAGGAGATGGACAGGAGATGGACAGGAGATGGACAGGAGTTGGACAGGAGGTGGGCAGAAGATGGACAGGAGATGGGCAGGAGATGGACAGGAGGTGGACAGGAGATGGGCGGGAGGTGGACAGAAGGTGGACAGGAGGTGGACAGGAGATGGACAGGAGATGGACAGGAGATGGACAGGAGGTGGACAGGAGGTGGACAGGAGGTGGACAGGAGATGGACAGGAAGTGGACAGGAGGTGGACAGGAGGTGGACAGGAGGTGGACAGGAGGTGGACAGGAGATGGGCAGGAGATTGACAGGAGGTGGACAGGAGGTGGACAGGAGGTGGACAGCAGATGGACAGGAGGTGGACAGGAGGTGGACAGGAGGTGGACAGGAGATGGACAGGAGGTGGGCAGGAGTTGGCAAGAGATGGACAGGAGATGGACAGGAGGTGGACAGGAGTTGGGCAGAAGATGGACAGGAGATGGGCTGTAGATGGACAGGAGGTGGACAGGAGATGGGCAAAAGGTGGACAGGAGGTGGACAGGAGGTGGACAGGAGATGGACAGGAGGTGGACAGGAGGTGGGCAGGATGTGGACAGGAGGTGAACAGGAGGTGGACAGGAGGTGGACAGGAGGTGGACAGGAGGCGGACAGGAGATGGACAGGAGGTGGACAGGAGATGGACAGGAGATTGACAGGAGGTGGACAGGAGGTGGACTGGAGGTGGACAGCAGATGGACAGGAGGTGGACAGGAGGTGGACAGGAGATGGACAGGAGGTGGGCAGGAGTTGGCAAGAGATGGACAGGAGATGGACAGGAGGTGGACAGGAGTTGGGCAGAAGATGGACAGGAGATGGGCAGTAGATGGACAGGAGGTGGACAGGAGATGGGCAGGAGGTGGACAGGAGGTGGACAGGAGGTGGACAGGAGATGGACAGGAGGTGGACAGGAGGTGGGCAGGAGGTGGACAGGAGGTGAACAGGAGGTGGACAGGAGGTGGACAGGAGGTGGATAGGAGGTGGACAGGAGACGGACAGGAGGTGGACAGGAGGTTGACAGGAGGTGGACAGGAGGTGGACAGGAGGCGGGCAGGAGGTGGACAGGAGGTGGACAGGAGATGGGCAGGAGATGGACAGGAGATGGACAGGAGATGGACAGGAGATGGACAGGAGGTGGACAGGAGGTGGACAGGAGGTGGACAGGAGATGGACAGTAGATGGACAGGAGGTGGACAGGAGGTGGACAGGAGGTGGACAGGAGATGGACAGGAGATGGACAGGAGATGGGCAGGAGGTGGACAGGAGGTGGACAGGAGGTGGACAGGAGGTGGACAGGAGGTGCACAGGAGGTGGACAGGAGGTGGACAGGAGATGGACAGGAGATGGGCAGGAGATGGGCAGGAGATGGACAGGAGATGGGCAGGAGGTGGACAGGAGGTGGGCAGGAGGTGGACAGGAGGTGGGCAGGAGGTGGACAGGAGGTGGGCAGGAGATGGGCAGGAGATGGGCAGGAGATGGGCAGGAGATGGACAGGAGATGGACAGGAGATGGCAGGAGATGGGCAGGAGATGGACAGGAAATGGACTGGAGATGGACAGGAGATGGCAGGAGATGGGCAGGAGATGGCAGTAGATGGCAGGAGATGGGCAGGAGATGGGCAGGAGATGGACAGAAGATGCCGGGAGATGGCGGGAGAAGGACAGGAGATGGACAGGAGATGGCAGGAGATGGGCAGGAGATGGCAGGAGATGGCAGGAGATGGACAGGAGATGGCAGGAAATGGGCAGGAAATGGGCAGGAGATGGGCACAAGATGGGCAGGAGATGGACAGGAGATGGGCAGGAGATGGCAGGAGATGGCCAGGAGATGGCAGGAGATGGCAGCAGATGGGCATGAGATGGCAGGAGATGGCACGAGATGGCAGGAGATGGGCAGGAGATGGGCAGGAGATGGCAGGAGATGGGCAGGAGATGGGCAGGAGATGGCAGGAGAGGGCATGAGATGGACAGGAGATGGCAGGAGAGGGCAGGAGATGGGCAGGAGATGGGCAGGGGATGGGCAGGAGATGGCAGGAGATGGCAGGAGATGGGCAGGAGATGGGCAGGAGATGGCAGGAGAGTGCACGAGATGGAGAGGAGATGGCAGGAGTCGGCACGAGATGGACAGGAGATGGCAGGAGATGGGCAGGAGATGGGCAGGAGATGGCAGGAGAGGGCACTAGTTGGACAGGGGATGGCAGGAGATGGGCAGGAGATGGACAGGATATGGACAGGAGATGGACAGGAGGTGGACCGGAGATGGACAGGAGGTGGACAGGAGATGGACAGGAGATGGACAGGAGATGGGCAGGAGGTGGGCAGGAGGTGGGCAGGAGGTGGGAGGAGGTGAACAGGAGATGGGCAGGACATGGACAGGAGATGGGCAGGAGATGGACAGGAGGTGGACAGGAGATGGACAGGAGATGGACAGGAGATGGCCAGGAGATGGCAGGAGATGGGCAGGAGATGGACAGGTGATGGACAGGAGGTGGACAGGAGATGGCAGGAGATGGGCAGGAGATGGGCAGGAGGTGGGAGGAGGTGGACAGGAGATGGGCAGGAAATGGGCAGGAGATGGGCAGGAGATGGACAGGAGGTGGACAGGAGGTGGATAGGGGATGGGCAGGGGATGGACAGGAGGTGGACAGGAGGTGGACCGGAGATGGGCAGGAGATGGACAAGAGATGGGCAGGAGATGGGCAGGAAATGGGCAGGAGATGGGCAGGAGGTGGACAGGAGATGGGCAGGAGGTGGGCAGGAGATGGCAGGAGATGGGCAGGAGGTGGGCAGGAGATGGGCAGGAGATGGGCAGGAGATGGGCAGGAGATGGCAGGAGATGGGCAGGAGATGGGCAGGAGGTGGGCAGCAGATGGGCAGGAGGTGGGCAGGAGATGGGCAGGAGGTGGGCAGGAGATGGGCAGGAGATGGCAGGAGATGGGCAGGAGGTGGGCAGGAGATGGGCAGGAGGTGGGCAGGTGATGGGCAGGAGGTGAGCAGGAAATGGGCAGGAGATGGCAGGAGATGGGCAGGAGATGGGCAGGAGGTGGACAGGAGATGGGCAGGAGGTGGGCACGAGATGGGCAGGAGATGGACAGGAGATGGACAGGAGATGGACAGGAGGTGGGCAGAAGATGGACAGGAGATGGGCAGTAGATGGACAGGCGATGGACAGGAGGTGGGCAGAAGATGGACAGGAGATGGGCAGGAGATGGACAGGAGATGGACAGGAGATGGACAGGAGGTGGACAGGAGATGGACAGGAGGTGGACAGGAGATGGACAGGAGATGGACAGGAGATGGACAGGAGATGGACAGGAGGTGGGCAGGAGATGGAGAGGAGATGGACAGGAGATGGACAGGAGGTGGGCAGAAGATGGACAGGAGATGGGTAGGAGATGGACAGGAGGTGGACAGGAGATGGGCAGGAGGTGGACAGAAGGTGGACAGGAGGTGGACAGGAGATGGACAGGAGATGGACAGGAGGTGCCCTGGAGGTGGACAGGAGGTGGACAGGAGATGGACAGGAGGTGGACAGGAGGTGGACAGGAGGTGGACAGGAGGTGGACAGGAGATGGACAGGAGATGGACAGGAGGTGGACAGGAGGTGGACAGGAGATGGACAGGAGGTGGACAGGAGGTGGAGAGGAGATGGACAGGAGATGGACAGGAGGTGGGCAGGAGTTGGCAGGAGATGGACAGGAGATGGACAGGAGGTGGACAGGAGGTGGATAGGAGGTGGACAGGAGGTGGGCAGGAGGTGGACAGGAGGTGGACAGGAGATGGGCAGGAGATGGGCAGGAGATGGGCAGGAGATGGACAGGAGATGGACAGGAGATGGGCAGGAGATCGACAGGAGATGGACAGGAGGTGGACAGGAGGTGGACAGGAGATGGACAGGAGATGGACAGGTGATGGACAGGAGGTGGACAGGAGGTGGACAGGAGATGGACAGGAGATGGGCAGGAGATGGACAGGAGGTGGACAGGAGGTGGACAGGAGGTGGACAGGAGATGGACAGGAGGTGGACAGGAGTTGGACAGGAGGTGGACAGGAGATGGACAGGAGATGGACAGGAGATGGGCAGGAGATGGGCAGGAGATGGACAGGAGATGGGCAGGAGGTGGACAGGAGGTTGGCAGGAGATGGACAGGAGGTGGGCAGGAGGTGGACAGGAGGTTGGCAGGAGATGGACAGGAGATGGGCAGGAGATGGGCAGGAGATGGACAGGAGATGGACAGGAGATGGACAGAAGATGGACAGGAGATGGCCAGGAGATGGCAGGAGATGGGCAGGAGATGGGCAGGAGATGGACAGGAGATGGACAGGAGATGGCAGGATATGGGCAGGAGATGGCAGTAGATGGCAGGAGATGGACAGGAGATGGGCAGGAGATGGGCAGGAGATGGACAGGAGATGGCGGGAGATGGTGGGAGATGGGCAGGAGATGGACAGGAGATGGCAAGAGATGGACAGGAGATGGCAAGAAATGGGCAGGAAATGGGCAGATGGGCAAAAGATGGGCAGGAGATGGACAGGAGATGTGCAGGAGATGGGCAGGAGATGGCAGGAGATGGACAGGAGATGGCAGGAGATGGCAGGAGATGGGCAGGAGATGGGCATGAGATGGCACGAGATGGCAGGTGATGGGCAGGAGATGGGCAGGAGATGGCAGGAGATGGGCAGGAGATGGGCAGGAGATGTCAGGAGAGGGCATGAGATGGACAGGAGATGGCAGGAGAGGGCAGGAGATGGGCAGGAGATGGGCAGGAGATGGGCAAGAGATGGCAGGAGATGGCAAGAGCTGGGCAGGAGATGGGCAGGAGATGGCAGGAGAGTGCACGAGATGGAGAGGAGATGGCAGGAGAGGGCACGAGATGGACAGGAGATGGCAGGAGATGGGCAGGAGATGGGCAGGAGATGGCAGTAGAGGGCACGAGTTGGACAGGAGCTGGCAGGAGATGGGCAGGAGATGGACAGGATATGGACAGGAGATGGACAGGAGGTTGGCAGGAGGTGGACAGGAGATGGACAGGAGATGGACAGGAGATGGGCAGGAGGTGGACAGGAGATGGGCAGGAGATGGACAGGAGATGGGCAGGAGATGGACAGGAGGTGGACAGGAGGTGGACAGGGGATGGGCAGGAGATGGACAGGAGGTGGAGAGGAGGTGGACAGGAGATGGGCAGGAGATGGACAAGAGATGGGCAGGAGGTGGGCAGGAGGTGGGCAGGAGATGGGCAGGAGGTGGGCAGGAGATGGGCAGGAGATGGGCAGGAGATGGACAGGAGATGGACAGGAGATGGACAGGAGGTGGACAGGAGATGGACAGGAGATGGACAGGAGATGGCCAGGAGATGGCAGGAGATGGGCAGGAGATGGACAGGTGATGGACAGGAGATGGACAGGAGATGGCAGGAGATGGGCAGGAGATGGGCAGCAGATGGGCACGAGGTGGACAGGAGATGGGTGGGAGATGGACAGGAGATGGGCAGGAGATGGACAGGAGGTGGACAGGAGGTGGACAGGGGATGGGCAGGAGATGGACAGGAGGTGGACAGGAGGTGGACAGGAGCTGGGCAGGAGATGGACAAGAGATGGGCAGGAGATGGGCAGGAGGTGGGCAGGAGATGGGCAGGAGGTGGGCAGGAGATGGGCAGGAGGTGGGCAGGAGATGGCAGGAGATGGGCAGGAGGTGGGCAGGAGATGGCCAGGAGATGGGCAGGAGATGGGCAGGAGATGGCAATGGATGGGCAGGAGATGGGCAGGAGGTGGGCAGCAGATGGGCAGGAGGTGGGCAGGAAATGGGCAGGAGGTGGGCAGGAGATGGGCAGGAGATGGCAGGAGATGGGCAGGAGTTGGGCAGGAGATGGGCAGGAGGTGGGCAGGAGATGGGCAGGAGGTGAGCAGGAGATGGGCAGGAGATGGCAGGAGATAGGCAGGAGATGGGCAGGAGGTGGACAGGAGATGGGCAGGAGGTGGGGACGAGATGGGCAGGAGATGGACAGGAGATGGACAGGAGGTGGGCAGAAGATGGACAGGAGGTGGACAGGAGGTGGGCAGAAGATGGACAGGAGATGGGCAGGAGATGGACAGGAGATGGACAGGAGATGGACAGGAGGTGGACAGGAGATGGACAGGAGGTGGACAGGAGATGGACAGTAGATGGACAGGAGATGGACAGGAGGTGGGCAGGAGATGGACAGGAGATGGACAGGAGATGGACAGGAGGTGGGCAGAAGATGGCCAGGAGATGGGCAAGAGGTGGGCAGGAGGTGGGCAGGAGGTGGGCACGAGATGGGCAGGAGATGGACAGGAGGTGGACAGGAGATGAGCAGGAGATGGGCAGGAGGTGGGCAGGAGGTGGGCACGAGATGGACAGGAGATGGGCAGGAGTGGACAGGAGATGGGCAGGAGATGGACAGAAGATGGACATGAGATTGGCAGGAGATGGCAGGAGATGGGCAGGAGATGGGCAGGAGGTGGACAGGAGGTGGACAGGAGATGGACAGAGATGGACAGGAGATGGACAGGAGATGGACAGGAGGTGGACAGGAGATGGACAGGAGATGGACAGGAGATGGGCAGGAGATCGACAGGAGATGGCAAGAGATGGACAGGAGATGGACAGGAGATGGACAGGAGATGAACAGGAGATGGGGAGGAGATGGACAGGAGATGGACAGGAGATGGGCAGGAGATGGACAGGAGATGGCAAGAGATGGACAGGAGAAGGGCAGGAGATGGATAGGAGATGGACAGGAGATGGACAGGAGATGGACAGGAGATGGCAAGAGATGGACAGGAGATGGCAAGAGATGGATAGGAGTTGGGCAGGAGATGGACAGGAGATGGACAGGAGATGGCAAGAGATGGACAGGAGATGGACAGGAGATGGACAGGAGATGGGCAGGAGATGGACAGGACGTGGACAGGAGATGGACAGGAGGTGGACAGGAGATGGACAGGAGATGGACAGGAGATGGGCAGGAGATGGGCAGGAGGTGGGCAGGAGGTGGACAGGAGATGGGCAGGAGATGGACAGGAGATGGGCAGGAGATGGACAGGAGGTGGAGAGGAGGTGGACAGGAGATGGGCAGGAGGTGGACAGGAGGTGGACAGGAGGTGGACAGGAGGTGGACAGGAGATGGACAGGAGGTGAACAGGAGATGGGCAGGAGATGGACAGGAGATGGGCAGGACGTGGGCAGGAGATGGGCAGGGGGTGGGCAGGAGATGGGCAGGAGGTGGGCAGGAGATGGGCAGGAGGTGGGCAGGAGATGGACAGGAGATGGGCAGGAGATGGCAGGAGATGGGTAGGAGATGGGCAGGAGGTGGGCAACAGATGGGCAGGAGTTGGGCAGCAGATGGGCAGGAGGTGGGCAGGAGATGGGTAGGAGATGGTAGGAGATGGGCAGGAGATGGGCAGGAGGTGGGCAGGAGATGGCAGGAGATGGGCAGGAGATGGGCAGGAGGTGGACAGGAGATGGACAGGAGGTGGACAGGAGATGGACAGGAGATGGACAGGAGATGGGCAGGAGGTGGACAGGAGGTGGACAGGAGATGGACAGGAGATGGACAGGAGGTGGACAGGAGATGGACAGGAGATGGGCAGGAGATGGACAGGAGGTGGACAGGAGATGGACAGGAGATGGCAGGAGATGGACAGGAGGTGGACAGGAGGTGGACAGGGGATGGACAGGAGATGGGCAGGAGATGGGTAGGAGATGCACAGGAGGTGGACAGGAGGTGGACAGGAGATGGACAGGAGATGGGCAGGAGATGGACAGGAGATGGACAGGAGATGGACAGGAGATGGGCAGGAGATGGACAGGAGATGGCAAGAGATGGACAGGAGGTGGGCAGGAGATGGACAGGAGATGGCAGGAGATGGGCAGGAGATGGGCAGGAGGTGGACAGGAGATGGACAGGAGATGGCAAGAGATGGACAGGAGATGGACAGGAGATGGGCAGGAGATGGACAGGAGGTCGACAGGAGATGGGCAAGAGATGGGCAGGAGGTGGGCAGGAGATGGGCAGGAGATGGCAGGAGATGGACAGGAGATGGACAGGAGATGGGCAGGAGATGGGCAGGAGATGGACAGGAGGTGGACAGGAGATGGACAGGAGATGGACAGGAGGTGGACAGGAGATGGACAGGAGGTGGACAGGAGATGGACAGGAGATGGACAGGAGATGGGCAGGAGATGGGCAGGAGGTGGTCAGGAGGTGGACAGGAGATGGGCAGGAGATGGACAGGAGATGGACAGGAGATGGACAGGAGGTGGACAGGAGGGGGACAGGGGATGGGCAGGAGATGGACAGGAGGTGGACAGGAGGTGGACACGAGATGGGCGGGAGATGGACAAGAGATGGGCAGGAGGTGGGCAGGAGGTGGGCAGGAGATGGGCAGGAGGCGGGCAGGTGATGGGCAGGAGGTGGGCAGGAGATGGCAGGAGATGGGCAGGAGATGGGCAGGAGATGGGCAGGAGATGGCAGGAGATGGGCAGGAGATGGGCAGGAGGTGGGCAGCAGATGGGCAGGAGGTGGGCAGGAGATGGGCAAGTGGTGGGCAGGAGATGGGCAGGAGATGGCAGGAGATGGGCAGGAGATGGGCAGGAGGTGGGCAGGAGATGGGCAGGAGGTGGGCAGGAGATGGGCAGGAGGTGAGCAGGAGATGGGCAGGAGATGGACTGGAGATGGACAGGAGATGGACAGGAGGTGGGCAGGAGTTGGCAGGAGATGGACAGGAGATGGACAGGAGGTGGACAGGAGGTGGGCAGAAGATGGACAGGAGATGGGCAGGAGATGGACAGGAGGTGGGCAGGAGTTGGAAGGAGATGGACAGGAGATGGACAGGAGGTGGACAGGAGGTGGGCAGAAGATGGACAGGAGATGGGCAGGAGATGGACAGGAGGTGGACAGGAGATGGGCAGGAGGTGGATAGGAGGTGGACAGGAGGTGGGCAGGAGATGGACTGGAGATGGACAGGAGATGGACAGGAGGTGGGCAGGAGTTGGCAGGAGATGGACAGGAGATGGGCAGGAGATGGACAGGAGGTGGGCAGGTGTTGGCAGGAGATGGGCAGGAGATGGACAGGAGGTGGATAGGAGGTGGACAGGAGGTGGACAGGAGATGGACAGGAGGTGGGCAGGAGGTGGACAGGAGGTGGACAGGAGGCGGACAGGAGATGGACAGAAGGTGGACAGGAGGTTGACAGGAGGTGGACAGGAGGTGGACAGGAGATGGACAGGAGATGGACAGGAGGTGGACAGGAGATGGACAGGAGATGGGCAGGAGATGGACAGGAGGTGGACAGGAGATGGACAGGAGATGGCAGGAGATGGACAGGAGGTGGACAGGAGGTGGACAGGAGATGGACAGGAGATGGACAGGAGATGGGCAGGAGATGGACAGGAGATGGACAGGAGGTGGACAGGAGATGGACAGGAGATGGGCAGGAGATGGACAGGAGATGGACAGGAGATGGACAGGAGATGGGCAGGAGATGGACAGGAGATGGCAAGAGATGGACAGGAGGTGGGCAGGAGATGGACAGGAGATGGCAGGAGATGGGCAGGAGATGGACAGGAGATGGACAGGAGGTGGGCAGAAGATGGCCAGGAGATGGGCAAGAGGTGGGCAGGAGGTGGGCAGGAGGTGGGCACGAGATGGGCAGGAGATGGACAGGAGGTGGACAGGAGATGAGCAGGAGATGGGCAGGAGGTGGGCAGGAGGTGGGCACGAGATGGACAGGAGATGGGCAGGAGTGGACAGGAGATGGGCAGGAGATGGACAGAAGATGGACATGAGATTGGCAGGAGATGGCAGGAGATGGGCAGGAGATGGGCAGGAGGTGGACAGGAGGTGGACAGGAGATGGACAGAGATGGACAGGAGATGGACAGGAGATGGACAGGAGGTGGACAGGAGATGGACAGGAGATGGACAGGAGATGGGCAGGAGATCGACAGGAGATGGCAAGAGATGGACAGGAGATGGACAGGAGATGGACAGGAGATGAACAGGAGATGGGGAGGAGATGGACAGGAGATGGACAGGAGATGGGCAGGAGATGGACAGGAGATGGCAAGAGATGGACAGGAGAAGGGCAGGAGATGGATAGGAGATGGACAGGAGATGGACAGGAGATGGACAGGAGATGGCAAGAGATGGACAGGAGATGGCAAGAGATGGATAGGAGTTGGGCAGGAGATGGACAGGAGATGGACAGGAGATGGCAAGAGATGGACAGGAGATGGACAGGAGATGGACAGGAGATGGGCAGGAGATGGACAGGACGTGGACAGGAGATGGACAGGAGGTGGACAGGAGATGGACAGGAGATGGACAGGAGATGGGCAGGAGATGGGCAGGAGGTGGGCAGGAGGTGGACAGGAGATGGGCAGGAGATGGACAGGAGATGGGCAGGAGATGGACAGGAGGTGGAGAGGAGGTGGACAGGAGATGGGCAGGAGGTGGACAGGAGGTGGACAGGAGGTGGACAGGAGGTGGACAGGAGATGGACAGGAGGTGAACAGGAGATGGGCAGGAGATGGACAGGAGATGGGCAGGACGTGGGCAGGAGATGGGCAGGGGGTGGGCAGGAGATGGGCAGGAGGTGGGCAGGAGATGGGCAGGAGGTGGGCAGGAGATGGACAGGAGATGGGCAGGAGATGGCAGGAGATGGGCAGGAGATGGGCAGGAGGTGGGCAACAGATGGGCAGGAGTTGGGCAGCAGATGGGCAGGAGGTGGGCAGGAGATGGGTAGGAGATGGTAGGAGATGGGCAGGAGATGGGCAGGAGGTGGGCAGGAGATGGCAGGAGATGGGCAGGAGATGGGCAGGAGGTGGACAGGAGATGGACAGGAGGTGGACAGGAGATGGACAGGAGATGGACAGGAGATGGGCAGGAGGTGGACAGGAGGTGGACAGGAGATGGACAGGAGATGGACAGGAGGTGGACAGGAGATGGACAGGAGATGGGCAGGAGATGGACAGGAGGTGGACAGGAGATGGACAGGAGATGGCAGGAGATGGACAGGAGGTGGACAGGAGGTGGACAGGGGATGGACAGGAGATGGGCAGGAGATGGGTAGGAGATGCACAGGAGGTGGACAGGAGGTGGACAGGAGATGGACAGGAGATGGGCAGGAGATGGACAGGAGATGGACAGGAGATGGACAGGAGATGGGCAGGAGATGGACAGGAGATGGCAAGAGATGGACAGGAGGTGGGCAGGAGATGGACAGGAGATGGCAGGAGATGGGCAGGAGATGGGCAGGAGGTGGACAGGAGATGGACAGGAGATGGCAAGAGATGGACAGGAGATGGACAGGAGATGGGCAGGAGATGGACAGGAGGTCGACAGGAGATGGGCAGGAGATGGGCAGGAGGTGGGCAGGAGATGGGCAGGAGATGGCAGGAGATGGACAGGAGATGGACAGGAGATGGGCAGGAGATGGGCAGGAGATGGACAGGAGGTGGACAGGAGATGGACAGGAGATGGACAGGAGGTGGACAGGAGATGGACAGGAGGTGGACAGGAGATGGACAGGAGATGGACAGGAGATGGGCAGGAGATGGGCAGGAGGTGGTCAGGAGGTGGACAGGAGATGGGCAGGAGATGGACAGGAGATGGACAGGAGATGGACAGGAGGTGGACAGGAGGGGGACAGGGGATGGGCAGGAGATGGACAGGAGGTGGACAGGAGGTGGACACGAGATGGGCGGGAGATGGACAAGAGATGGGCAGGAGGTGGGCAGGAGGTGGGCAGGAGATGGGCAGGAGGCGGGCAGGTGATGGGCAGGAGGTGGGCAGGAGATGGCAGGAGATGGGCAGGAGATGGGCAGGAGATGGGCAGGAGATGGCAGGAGATGGGCAGGAGATGGGCAGGAGGTGGGCAGCAGATGGGCAGGAGGTGGGCAGGAGATGGGCAAGTGGTGGGCAGGAGATGGGCAGGAGATGGCAGGAGATGGGCAGGAGATGGGCAGGAGGTGGGCAGGAGATGGGCAGGAGGTGGGCAGGAGATGGGCAGGAGGTGAGCAGGAGATGGGCAGGAGATGGACTGGAGATGGACAGGAGATGGACAGGAGGTGGGCAGGAGTTGGCAGGAGATGGACAGGAGATGGACAGGAGGTGGACAGGAGGTGGGCAGAAGATGGACAGGAGATGGGCAGGAGATGGACAGGAGGTGGGCAGGAGTTGGAAGGAGATGGACAGGAGATGGACAGGAGGTGGACAGGAGGTGGGCAGAAGATGGACAGGAGATGGGCAGGAGATGGACAGGAGGTGGACAGGAGATGGGCAGGAGGTGGATAGGAGGTGGACAGGAGGTGGGCAGGAGATGGACTGGAGATGGACAGGAGATGGACAGGAGGTGGGCAGGAGTTGGCAGGAGATGGACAGGAGATGGGCAGGAGATGGACAGGAGGTGGGCAGGTGTTGGCAGGAGATGGGCAGGAGATGGACAGGAGGTGGATAGGAGGTGGACAGGAGGTGGACAGGAGATGGACAGGAGGTGGACAGGAGGTGGACAGGAGGTGGACAGGAGGCGGACAGGAGATGGACAGAAGGTGGACAGGAGGTTGACAGGAGGTGGACAGGAGGTGGACAGGAGATGGACAGGAGATGGACAGGAGGTGGACAGGAGATGGACAGGAGATGGGCAGGAGATGGACAGGAGGTGGACAGGAGATGGACAGGAGATGGCAGGAGATGGACAGGAGGTGGACAGGAGGTGGACAGGAGATGGACAGGAGATGGACAGGAGATGGGCAGGAGATGGACAGGAGATGGACAGGAGGTGGACAGGAGATGGACAGGAGATGGGCAGGAGATGGACAGGAGATGGACAGGAGATGGACAGGAGATGGGCAGGAGATGGACAGGAGATGGCAAGAGATGGACAGGAGGTGGGCAGGAGATGGACAGGAGATGGCAGGAGATGGGCAGGAGATGGGCAGGAGGTGGACAGGAGATGGACAGGAGATGGCAAGAGATGGACAGGAGATGGACAGGAGATGGGCAGGAGATGGACAGGAGGTCGACAGGAGAAGGGCAGGAGATGGGCAGGAGGTGGGCAGGAGATGGGCAGGAGATGGCAGGAGATGGACAGGAGATGGACAGGAGATGGGCAGGAGATGGGCAGGAGATGGACAGGAGGTGGACAGGAGATGGACAGGAGATGGACAGGAGGTGGACAGGAGATGGACAGGAGGTGGACAGGAGATGGACAGGAGATGGACAGGAGATGGGCAGGAGATGGGCAGGAGGTGGTCAGGAGGTGGACAGGAGATGGGCAGGAGATGGACAGGAGATGGACAGGAGATGGACAGGAGGTGGACAGGAGGGGGACAGGGGATGGGCAGGAGATGGACAGGAGGTGGACAGGAGGTGGACACGAGATGGGTGGGAGATGGACAAGAGATGGGCAGGAGGTGGGCAGGAGGTGGGCAGGAGATGGGCAGGAGGTGGGCAGGAGATGGGCAGGAGGTGGGCAGGAGATGGCAGGAGATGGGCAGGAGATGGGCAGGAGATGGGCAGGAGATGGCAGGAGATGGGCAGGAGATGGGCAGGAGGTGGGCAGCAGATGGGCAGGAGGTGGGCAGGAGATGGGCAAGTGGTGGGCAGGAGATGGGCAGGAGATGGCAGGAGATGGGCAGGAGATGGGCAGGAGGTGGGCAGGAGATGGGCAGGAGGTGGGCAGGAGATGGGCAGGAGGTGAGCAGGAGATGGGCAGGAGATGGACTGGAGATGGACAGGAGATGGACAGGAGGTGGGCAGGAGTTGGCAGGAGATGGACAGGAGATGGACAGGAGGTGGACAGGAGGTGGGCAGAAGATGGACAGGAGATGGGCAGGAGATGGACAGGAGGTGGGCAGGAGTTGGAAGGAGATGGACAGGAGATGGACAGGAGGTGGACAGGAGGTGGGCAGAAGATGGACAGGAGATGGGCAGGAGATGGACAGGAGGTGGACAGGAGATGGGCAGGAGGTGGATAGGAGGTGGACAGGAGGTGGGCAGGAGATGGACTGGAGATGGACAGGAGATGGACAGGAGGTGGGCAGGAGTTGGCAGGAGATGGACAGGAGATGGGCAGGAGATGGACAGGAGGTGGGCACGAGTTGGCAGGAGATGGACAGGTGATGGACAGGAGGTGGACAGGAGGTGGACAGGAGGTGGGCAGAAGATGGACAGGAGATCGGCAGGAGATGGACAGGAGGTGGATAGGAGGTGGACAGGAGATGGACAGGAGGTGGACAGGAGGTGGACAGGAGGTGGACAGGAGGCGGACAGGAGATGGACAGGAGGTGGACAGGAGGTTGACAGGAGGTGGACAGGAGGTGGACAGGAGGTGGACAGGAGATGGACAGGAGATGGACAGGAGGTGGACAGGAGGTGGACAGGAGGTGGGCAGGAGGTGGACAGGAGATGGGCAGGAGATGGGCAGGAGATGGACAGGAGATGGACCGGAGATGGACAGAAGGTGGACAGGAGGTGGACAGGAGATGGACAGGAGGCGGACAGGAGGTGGACAGGAGGTGGACAGGAGATGGACAGGAGATGGGCAGGAGTTGGACAGGAGATTGACAGCAGATGGATAGGAGATGGACAGGAGATGGCAAGAGATGGACAGGAGATGGCAGGAGATGGGCAGGAGATGGGCAGGAGGTGGACAGGAGATGGACAGGAGATGGAAAGGAGATGGGCAGGAGATGGACAGGAGGTGGAAAGGAGATGGACAGGAGATGGACAGGAGATGGGCAGGAGATGGGCAGGAGATGGCAGGAGATGGGTAGGAGATGGGCAGGAGGTGGGCAGCAGATGGGCAGGAGGTGGGCAGGAGGTGGGCAGGAGATGGGCAGGAGATGGCAGGAGATGCGCAGGAGGTGGGCAGGAGATGGGTAGGAGGTGGGCAGGAGATGGGCAGGAGGTGAGCAGGAGATGGGCAGGAGATGGCAGGAGATGGGCAGGAGATGGGCAGGAGGTGGACAGGAAATGGGCAGGAGGTGGGCACGAGATGGGCAGGAGATGGACAGGAGATGGACAGGAGATGGACAGGAGGTGGGCAGAAGATGGACAGGAGATGGGCAGTAGATGGACAGGAGATGGACAGGAGGTGGGCAGAAGATGGACAGGAGATGGGCAGGAGATGGACAGGAGATGGACAGGAGATGGACAGGAGGTGGACAGGAGATCGACAGGGGGTGGACAGGAGATGGACAGGAGATGGACAGGAGATGGACAGGAGATGGATAGGAGGTGGACAGGAGGTGGGCAGGAGATGGACAGGAGATGGACAGGAGATGGACAGGAGATGGACAGGAGATGGACAGGAGGTGGGCAGAAGATGGACAGGAGATGGGCAGGAGATGGACAGGAGGTGGACAGGAGATGGGCGGGAGGTGGACAGAAGGTGGACAGGAGGTGGACAGGAGGTGGACAGGAGGTGGACAGGAGGCGGACAGGAGATGGGCGGGAGGTGGACAGAAGGTGGACAGGAGGTGGACAGGAGATGGACAGGAGATGGACAGGAGATGGACAGGAGGTGGACAGGAGGTGGACAGGAGGTGGACAGGAGGTGGGCAGGAGGTGGACAGGAGGTGGACAGGAGATGGGCAGGAGATGGACAGGAGATGGACAGGAGATGGCCACGAGATGGGCAGGAGATGGACAGGAGATGGGCAGTAGATGGACAGGAGATGGACAGGAGGTGGGCAGGAGATGGACAGGAGATGGGCAGGAGATGGACAGGAGATCGACAGGAGGTGGACAGGAGATGGACAGGAGGTGGACAGGAGGTGGACAGGAGATGGACAGGAGATGGACAGGAGATGGATAGGAGATGGACAGGAGGTGGGCAGGAGATGGACAGGAGATGGACAGGAGATGGACAGGAGATGGAAAGGAGTTGGACAGGAGTTGGACAGGAGGTGGGCAGAAGATGGACAGGAGATGGGCAGGAGATGGACAGGAGGTGGACAGGAGATGGGCGGGAGGTGGACAGAAGGTGGACAGGAGGTGGACAGGAGATGGACAGGAGATGGACAGGAGATGGACAGGAGGTGGACAGGAGGTGGACAGGAGGTGGACAGGAGATGGACAGGAAGTGGACAGGAGGTGGACAGGAGGTGGACAGGAGGTGGACAGGAGGTGGACAGGAGATGGGCAGGAGATTGACAGGAGGTGGACAGGAGGTGGACAGGAGGTGGACAGCAGATGGACAGGAGGTGGACAGGAGGTGGACAGGAGGTGGACAGGAGATGGACAGGAGGTGGGCAGGAGTTGGCAAGAGATGGACAGGAGATGGACAGGAGGTGGACAGGAGTTGGGCAGAAGATGGACAGGAGATGGGCTGTAGATGGACAGGAGGTGGACAGGAGATGGGCAAAAGGTGGACAGGAGGTGGACAGGAGGTGGACAGGAGATGGACAGGAGGTGGACAGGAGGTGGACAGGAGGTGAACAGGAGGTGGACAGGAGGTGGACAGGAGGTGGACAGGAGGCGGACAGGAGATGGACAGGAGGTGGACAGGAGATGGACAGGAGATTGACAGGAGGTGGACAGGAGGTGGACTGGAGGTGGACAGCAGATGGACAGGAGGTGGACAGGAGGTGGACAGGAGGTGGACAGGAGATGGACAGGAGGTGGGCAGGAGTTGGCAAGAGATGGACAGGAGATGGACAGGAGGTGGACAGGAGTTGGGCAGAAGATGGACAGGAGATGGGCAGTAGATGGACAGGAGGTGGACAGGAGATGGGCAGGAGGTGGACAGGAGGTGGACAGGAGGTGGACAGGAGATGGACAGGAGGTGGACAGGAGGTGGGCAGGAGGTGGACAGGAGGTGAACAGGAGGTGGACAGGAGGTGGACAGGAGGTGGATAGGAGGCGGACAGGAGACGGACAGGAGGTGGACAGGAGGTTGACAGGAGGTAGACAGGAGGTGGACAGGAGGTGGACAGGAGGTGGGCAGGAGGTGGACAGGAGGTGGACAGGAGATGGGCAGGAGATGGACAGGAGATGGACAGGAGATGGACAGGAGATGGACAGGAGGTGGACAGGAGGTGGACAGGAGGTGGACAGGAGATGGACAGTAGATGGACAGGAGGTGGACAGGAGGTGGACAGGAGGTGGACAGGAGATGGACAGGAGATGGACAGGAGATGGGCAGGAGGTGGACAGGAGGTGGACAGGAGGTGGACAGGAGGTGGACAGGAGGTGCACAGGAGGTGGACAGGAGGTGGACAGGAGATGGACAGGAGATGGGCAGGAGATGGGCAGGAGATGGACAGGAGATGGGCAGGAGGTGGACAGGAGGTGGGCAGGAGGTGGACAGGAGGTGGGCAGGAGGTGGACAGGAGGTGGGCAGGACATGGGCAGGAGATGGGCAGGAGATGGGCAGGAGATGGACAGGAGATGGACAGGAGATGGACAGGAGATGGACAGGAGATGGCAGGAGATGAGCAGGAGATGGACAGGAAATGGACTGGAGATGGACAGGAGATGGCAGGAGATGGGCAGGAGATGGCAGTAGATGGCAGGAGATGGGCAGGAGATGGGCAGGAGATGGACAGGAGATGCTGGGAGATGGCGGGAGAAGGACAGGAGATGGACAGGAGATGGCAGGAGATGGGCAGGAGATGGCAGGAGATGGCAGGAGATGGACAGGAGATGGCAGGAAATGGGCAGGAAATGGGCAGGAGATGGGCACAAGATGGGCAGGAGATGGACAGGAGATGGGCAGGAGATGGCAGGAGATGGGCAGGAGATGGCAGGAGATGGCAGCAGATGGGCATGAGATGGCAGGAGATGGCACGAGATGGCAGGAGATGGGCAGGAGATGGGCAGGAGATGGCAGGAGACGGGCAGGAGATGGGCAGGAGATGGCAGGAGAGGGCATGAGATGGACAGGAGATGGCAGGAGAGGGCAGGAGATGGGCAGGAGATGGGCAGGGGATGGGCAGGAGATGGCAGGAGATGGCAGGAGATGGGCAGGAGATGGGCAGGAGATGGCAGGAGAGTGCACGAGATGGAGAGGAGATGGCAGGAGACAGCACGAGATGGACAGGAGATGGCAGGAGATGGGCAGGAGATGGGCAGGAGATGGCAGGAGAGGGCACTAGTTGGACAGGGGATGGCAGGAGATGGGCAGGAGATGGACAGGATATGGACAGGAGATGGACAGGAGGTGGACCGGAGATGGACAGGAGGTGGACAGGAGATGGACAGGAGATGGACAGGAGATGGGCAGGAGGTGGGCAGGAGGTGGGCAGGAGGTGGGAGGAGGTGAACAGGAGATGGGCAGGACATGGACAGGAGATGGGCAGGAGATGGACAGGAGGTGGACAGGAGATGGACAGGAGATGGACAGGAGATGGCCAGGAGATGGCAGGAGATGGGCAGGAGATGGACAGGTGATGGACAGGAGGTGGACAGGAGATGGCAGGAGATGGGCAGGAGATGGGCAGGAGGTGGGAGGAGGTGGACAGGAGATGGGCAGGAAATGGGCAGGAGATGGGCAGGAGATGGACAGGAGGTGGACAGGAGGTGGACAGGGGATGGGCAGGGGATGGACAGGAGGTGGACAGGAGGTGGACCGGAGATGGGCAGGAGATGGACAAGAGATGGGCAGGAGATGGGCAGGAGGTGGGCAGGAGATGGGCAGGAGGTGGACAGGAGATGGGCAGGAGGTGGGCAGGAGATGGCAGGAGATGGGCAGGAGGTGGGCAGGAGATGGGCAGGAGATGGGCAGGAGATGGGCAGGAGATGGCAGGAGATGGGCAGGAGATGGGCAGGAGGTGGGCAGCAGATGGGCAGGAGGTGGGCAGGAGATGGGCAGGAGGTGGGCAGGAGATGGGCAGGAGATGGCAGGAGATGGGCAGGAGGTGGGCAGGAGATGGGCAGGAGGTGGGCAGGAGATGGGCAGGAGGTGAGCAGGAAATGGGCAGGAGATGGCAGGAGATGGGCAGGAGATGGGCAGGAGGTGGACAGGAGATGGGCAGGAGGTGGGCACGAGATGGGCAGGAGATGGACAGGAGATGGACAGGAGATGGACAGGAGGTGGGCAGAAGATGGACAGGAGATGGGCAGTAGATGGACAGGCGATGGACAGGAGGTGGGCAGAAGATGGACAGGAGATGGGCAGGAGATGGACAGGAGATGGACAGGAGATGGACAGGAGGTGGACAGGAGATGGACAGGAGGTGGACAGGAGATGGACAGGAGATGGACAGGAGATGGACAGGAGATGGACAGGAGGTGGGCAGGAGATGGAGAGGAGATGGACAGGAGATGGGCAGGAGGTGGGCAGAAGATGGACAGGAGATGGGTAGGAGATGGACAGGAGGTGGACAGGAGATGGGCAGGAGGTGGACAGAAGGTGGACAGGAGGTGGACAGGAGATGGACAGGAGATGGACAGGAGGTGCCCTGGAGGTGGACAGGAGGTGGACAGGAGATGGACAGGAGGTGGACAGGAGGTGGACAGGAGGTGGACAGGAGGTGGACAGGAGATGGACAGGAGATGGACAGGAGGTGGACAGGAGGTGGACAGGAGATGGACTGGAGGTGGACAGGAGGTGGAGAGGAGATGGACAGGAGATGGACAGGAGGTGGGCAGGAGTTGGCAGGAGATGGACAGGAGATGGACAGGAGGTGGACAGGAGGTGGATAGGAGGTGGACAGGAGGTGGGCAGGAGGTGGACAGGAGGTGGACAGGAGATGGGCAGGAGATGGGCAGGAGATGGGCAGGAGATGGACAGGAGATGGACAGGAGATGGGCAGGAGATCGACAGGAGATGGACAGGAGGTGGACAGGAGGTGGACAGGAGATGGACAGGAGATGGACAGGAGATGGACAGGAGGTGGACAGGAGGTGGACAGGAGATGGACAGGAGATGGGCAGGAGATGGACAGGAGGTGGACAGGAGGTGGACAGGAGGTGGACAGGAGATGGACAGGAGGTGGACAGGAGTTGGACAGGAGGTGGACAGGAGATGGACAGGAGATGGACAGGAGATGGGCAGGAGGTGGACAGGAGGTGGACAGGAGGTGGACAGGAGGTGGACAGGAGGTGCACAGGAGGTGGACAGGAGGTGGACAGGAGATGGACAGGAGATGGGCAGGAGATGGGCAGGAGATGGACAGGAGATGGGCAGGAGGTGGACAGGAGGTGGGCAGGAGGTGGACAGGAGGTGGGCAGGAGGTGGACAGGAGGTGGGCAGGACATGGGCAGGAGATGGGCAGGAGATGGGCAGGAGATGGACAGGAGATGGACAGGAGATGGACAGGAGATGGACAGGAGATGGCAGGAGATGGGCAGGAGATGGACAGGAAATGGACTGGAGATGGACAGGAGATGGCAGGAGATGGGCAGGAGATGGCAGTAGATGGCAGGAGATGGGCAGGAGATGGGCAGGAGATGGACAGGAGATGCTGGGAGATGGCGGGAGAAGGACAGGAGATGGACAGGAGATGGCAGGAGATGGGCAGGAGATGGCAGGAGATGGCAGGAGATGGACAGGAGATGGCAGGAAATGGGCAGGAAATGGGCAGGAGATGGGCACAAGATGGGCAGGAGATGGACAGGAGATGGGCAGGAGATGGCAGGAGATGGGCAGGAGATGGCAGGAGATGGCAGCAGATGGGCATGAGATGGCAGGAGATGGCACGAGATGGCAGGAGATGGGCAGGAGATGGGCAGGAGATGGCAGGAGATGGGCAGGAGATGGGCAGGAGATGGCAGGAGAGGGCATGAGATGGACAGGAGATGGCAGGAGAGGGCAGGAGATGGGCAGGAGATGGGCAGGGGATGGGCAGGAGATGGCAGGAGATGGCAGGAGATGGGCAGGAGATGGGCAGGAGATGGCAGGAGAGTGCACGAGATGGAGAGGAGATGGCAGGAGACAGCACGAGATGGACAGGAGATGGCAGGAGATGGGCAGGAGATGGGCTGGAGATGGCAGGAGAGGGCACTAGTTGGACAGGGGATGGCAGGAGATGGGCAGGAGATGGACAGGATATGGACAGGAGATGGACAGGAGGTGGACCGGAGATGGACAGGAGGTGGACAGGAGATGGACAGGAGATGGACAGGAGATGGGCAGGAGGTGGGCAGGAGGTGGGCAGGAGGTGGGAGGAGGTGAACAGGAGATGGGCAGGACATGGACAGGAGATGGGCAGGAGATGGACAGGAGGTGGACAGGAGATGGACAGGAGATGGACAGGAGATGGCCAGGAGATGGCAGGAGATGGGCAGGAGATGGACAGGTGATGGACAGGAGGTGGACAGGAGATGGCAGGAGATGGGCAGGAGATGGGCAGGAGGTGGGAGGAGGTGGACAGGAGATGGGCAGGAAATGGGCAGGAGATGGGCAGGAGATGGACAGGAGGTGGACAGGAGGTGGACAGGGGATGGGCAGGGGATGGACAGGAGGTGGACAGGAGGTGGACCGGAGATGGGCAGGAGATGGACAAGAGACGGGCAGGAGATGGGCAGGAGGTGGGCAGGAGATGGGCAGGAGGTGGACAGGAGATGGGCAGGAGGTGGGCAGGAGATGGCAGGAGATGGGCAGGAGGTGGGCAGGAGATGGGCAGGAGATGGGCAGGAGATGGGCAGGAGATGGCAGGAGATGGGCAGGAGATGGGCAGGAGGTGGGCAGCAGATGGGCAGGAGGTGGGCAGGAGATGGGCAGGAGGTGGGCAGGAGATGGGCAGGAGATGGCAGGAGATGGGCAGGAGGTGGGCAGGAGATGGGCAGGAGGTGGGCAGGAGATGGGCAGGAGGTGAGCAGGAAATGGGCAGGAGATGGCAGGAGATGGGCAGGAGATGGGCAGGAGGTGGACAGGAGATGGGCAGGAGGTGGGCACGAGATGGGCAGGAGATGGACAGGAGATGGACAGGAGATGGACAGGAGGTGGGCAGAAGATGGACAGGAGATGGGCAGTATATGGACAGGCGATGGACAGGAGGTGGGCAGAAGATGGACAGGAGATGGGCAGGAGATGGACAGGAGATGGACAGGAGATGGACAGGAGGTGGACAGGAGATGGACAGGAGGTGGACAGGAGATGGACAGGAGATGGACAGGAGATGGACAGGAGATGGACAGGAGGTGGGCAGGAGATGGAGAGGAGATGGACAGGAGATGGGCAGGAGGTGGGCAGAAGATGGACAGGAGATGGGTAGGAGATGGACAGGAGGTGGACAGGAGATGGGCAGGAGGTGGACAGAAGGTGGACAGGAGGTGGACAGGAGATGGACAGGAGATGGACAGGCGGTGCCCTGGAGGTGGACAGGAGGTGGACAGGAGATGGACAGGAGGTGGACAGGAGGTGGACAGGAGGTGGACAGGAGGTGGACAGGAGATGGACAGGAGATGAACAGGAGGTGGACAGGAGGTGGACAGGAGATGGACAGGAGGTGGACAGGAGGTGGAGAGGAGATGGACAGGAGATGGACAGGAGGTGGGCAGGAGTTGGCAGGAGATGGACAGATGGACAGGAGGTGGACAGGAGGTGGATAGGAGGTGGACAGGAGGTGGGCAGGAGGTGGACAGGAGGTGGACAGGAGATGGGCAGGAGATGGGCAGGAGATGGGCAGGTGATGGACAGGAGATGGACAGGAGATGGGCAGGAGATCGACAGGAGATGGACAGGAGGTGGACAGGAGGTGGACAGGAGATGGACAGGAGATGGACAGGAGATGGACAGGAGGTGGACAGGAGGTGGACAGGAGATGGACAGGAGATGGGCAGGAGATGGACAGGAGGTGGACAGGAGGTGGACAGGAGGTGGACAGGAGATGGACAGGAGGTGGACAGGTGTTGGACAGGAGGTGGACAGGAGATGGACAGGAGATGGGCAGGAGATGGGCAGGAGATGGACAGGAGATGGGCAGGAGGTGGACAGGAGGTGGGCAGGAGATGGACAGGAGGTGGGCAGGAGGTGGACAGGAGGTTGGCAGGAGATGGACAGGAGATGGGCAGGAGATGGGCAGGAGATGGACAGGAGATGGACAGGAGATGGACAGAAGATGGACAGGAGATGGCCAGGAGATGGCAGGAGATGGGCAGGAGATGGGCAGGAGATGGACAGGAGATGGACAGGAGATGGCAGGATATGGGCAGGAGATGGCAGTAGATGGCAGGAGATGGACAGGAGATGGGCAGGAGATGGGCAGGAGATGGACAGGAGATGGCGGGAGATGGTGGGAGATGGGCAGGAGATGGACAGGAGATGGACAGGAGATGGCAAGAGATGGACAGGAGATGGCAAGAAATGGGCAGGAAATGGGCAGATGGGCAAAAGATGGGCAGGAGATGGACAGGAGATGTGCAGGAGATGGGCAGGAGATGGCAGGAGATGGGCAGGAGATGGCAGGAGATGGCAGGAGATGGGCAGGAGATGGGCATGAGATGGCACGAGATGGCAGGTGATGGGCAGGAGATGGGCAGGAGATGGCAGGAGATGGGCAGGAGATGGGCAGGAGATGTCAGGAGAGGGCATGAGATGGACAGGAGATGGCAGGAGAGGGCAGGAGATGGGCAGGAGATGGGCAGGAGATGGGCAAGAGATGGCAGGAGATGGCAAGAGCTGGGCAGGAGATGGGCAGGAGATGGCAGGAGAGTGCACGAGATGGAGAGGAGATGGCAGGAGAGGGCACGAGATGGACAGGAGATGGCAGGAGATGGGCAGGAGATGGGCAGGAGATGGCAGGAGAGGGCACGAGTTGGACAGGAGCTGGCAGGAGATGGGCAGGAGATGGACAGGATATGGACAGGAGATGGACAGGAGGTTGGCAGGAGGTGGACAGGAGATGGACAGGAGATGGACAGGAGATGGGCAGGAGGTGGACAGGAGATGGGCAGGAGATGGACAGGAGATGGGCAGGAGATGGACAGGAGGTGGACAGGAGGTGGACAGGGGATGGGCAGGAGATGGACAGGAGGTGGACAGGAGGTGGACAGGAGATGGGCAGGAGATGGACAAGAGATGGGCAGGAGGTGGGCAGGAGGTGGGCAGGAGATGGGCAGGAGGTGGGCAGGAGATGGGCAGGAGATGGGCAGGAGATGGACAGGAGATGGACAGGAGATGGACAGGAGGTGGACAGGAGATGGACAGGAGATGGACAGGAGATGGCCAGGAGATGGCAGGAGATGGGCAGGAGATGGACAGGTGATGGACAGGAGATGGACAGGAGATGGCAGGAGATGGGCAGGAGATGGGCAGCAGATGGGCACGAGGTGGACAGGAGATGGGCGGGAGATGGACAGGAGATGGGCAGGAAATGGACAGGAGGTGGACAGGAGGTGGACAGGGGATGGGCAGGAGATGGACAGGAGGTGGACAGGAGTTGGACAGGAGATGGGCAGGAGATGGACAAGAGATGGGCAGGAGATGGGCAGGAGGTGGGCAGGAGATGGGCAGGAGGTGGGCAGGAGATGGGCAGGAGGTGGGCAGGAGATGGCAGGAGATGGGCAGGAGGTGGGCAGGAGATGGCCAGGAGATGGGCAGGAGATGGGCAGGAGATGGCAATGGATGGGCAGGAGATGGGCAGGAGGTGGGCAGCAGATGGGCAGGAGGTGGGCAGGAAATGGGCAGGAGGTGGGCAGGAGATGGGCAGGAGATGGCAGGAGATGGGCAGGAGGTGGGCAGGAGATGGGCAGGAGGTGGGCAGGAGATGGGCAGGAGGTGAGCAGGAGATGGGCAGGAGATGGCAGGAGATAGGCAGGAGATGGGCAGGAGGTGGACAGGAGATGGGCAGGAGGTGGGGACGAGATGGGCAGGAGATGGACAGGAGATGGACAGGAGGTGGGCAGAAGATGGACAGGAGGTGGACAGGAGGTGGGCAGAAGATGGACAGGAGATGGGCAGGAGATGGACAGGAGATGGACAGGAGATGGACAGGAGGTGGACAGGAGATGGACAGGAGGTGGACAGGAGATGGACAGTAGATGGACAGGAGATGGACAGGAGGTGGGCAGGAGATGGACAGGAGATGGACAGGAGATGGACAGGAGGTGGGCAGAAGATGGCCAGGAGATGGGCAGGAGATGGACAGGAGGTGGACAGCAGATGGGCAGGAGGTGGACAGGAGGTGGACAGGAGATGGACAGGAGATGGACAGGAGATGGACAGCAGGTGGACAGGAGGTGGACAGGAGATGGACAGCAGGTGGACAGGAGGTGGACAGGAGATGGACAGGAGATGGACAGGAGATGGGCAGGAGGTGGACAGGAGATGGGCAGGAGATGGACAGGAGATGGGCAGGAGATGGACAGGAGGTGGACAGGAGGTGGACAGGGGATGGGCAGGAGATGGACAGGAGGTGGACAGGAGGTGGACAGGAGATGGGCAGGAGATGGACAAGAGATGGGCAGGAGGTGGGCAGGAGGTGGGCAGGAGATGGGCAGGAGGTGGGCAGGAGATGGGCAGGAGATGGGCAGGAGATGGACAGGAGATGGACAGGAGATGGACAGGAGGTGGACAGGAGATGGACAGGAGATGGCCAGGAGATGGCAGGAGATGGGCAGGAGATGGACAGGTGATGGACAGGAGATGGACAGGAGATGGCAGGAGATGGGCAGGAGATGGGCAGGAGATGGGCAGGAGGTGGACAGGAGATGGGCGGGAGATGGACAGGAGATGGGCAGGAGATGGACAGGAGGTGGACAGGAGGTGGACAGGGGATGGGCAGGAGATGGACAGGAGGTGGACAGGAGGTGGACAGGAGATGGGCAGGAGATGGACAAGAGATGGGCAGGAGATGGGCAGGAGGTGGGCAGGAGATGGGCAGGAGGTGGGCAGGAGATGGGCATGAGGTTGGCAGGAGATGGCAGGAGATGGGCAGGAGGTGGGCAGGAGATGGCCAGGAGATGGGCAGGAGATGGCAATGGATGGGCAGGAGATGGGCAGGAGGTGGGCAGCAGATGGGCAGGTGGGCAGGAAATGGGCAGGAGGTGGGCAGGAGATGGGCAGGAGATGGCAGGAGATGGGCAGGAGGTGGGCAGGAGATGGGCAGGAGGTGGGCAGGAGATGGGCAGGAGGTGAGCAGGAGATGGGCAGGAGATGGCAGGAGATAGGCAGGAGATGGACAGGAGGTGGACAGGAGATGGGCAGGAGGTGGGGACGAGATGGGCAGGAGATGGACAGGAGATGGACAGGAGATGGACAGGAGGTGGGCAGAAGATGGACAGGAGGCGGACAGGAGGCGGGCAGAAGATGGACAGGAGATGGTCAGGAGATGGACAGGAGATGGACAGGAGATGGACAGGAGGTGGACAGGAGATGGACAGGAGGTGGACAGGAGATGGACAGTAGATGGACAGGAGATGGACAGGAGGTGGGCAGGAGATGGACAGGAGATGG